>NC_138373.1:107138617-107153452 GCF_054177405.1 Leptonychotes weddellii | reverse complement strand
TTTTTTTTTTTTTAAAGATTTTATTTATTTATTTGAGAGAGAGAGAATGAGACAGAGCACATGAGAGGGGGAGGGTCAGAGGGAGAAGCAGACTCCCTGCCGAGCAGGGAGCCCGATGCGGGACTCGATCCCGGGACTCCAGGATCATGACCTGAGCCGAAGGCAGTCGCTTAACCAACTGAGCCACCCAGGCGCCCCTTCATTTAACAACTTCTTAAAACCAAAGAGTTTGGCTTATACTTTTTTAGAATTTAGCAGAGTACTTAATATATAATAGGTAGTTAGTAAATATTTAAGTAATTATTGAATGCCTATTACATATTCCACAATGGTGAAGTAAACATATAGACCTTTATGCAAGGAGCTTAGAATCTTGAATTAAAGGTTCAAAGTATTATGTGGCTGATCCCAAACTAAACTATTTCCTTGGTATACATTTTATATTATTGTAAGAAAATTCATATATAAAAGTTTAGGGCAAAATATAATGTACTTTCATAATTGCCACAGTTCAGATATTCATCCTTAATATCCTCATCAAGATTCCTTTTCTAGTCCCAAGTACATCAGATAATGTTTATTAAAAAAATTTTTTTAAAGGTTTTATGTATTTATTGAGAGAGAGAGCATAAGCAGGGGAAGTGGCAGAGGGAGAAGGAGAAGCAGGCTCCCCGCTGAGCAGGGAGCCTGATGCGGGGCTCCATCCCAGGACCTCAGGATCGTGACCTGAGCCGAAGGCAGACACTTAACCGACTTAGATACCCAGGCACCCCTTAAAAATTTTTTTAAGTATAATTTCTTTTTTTATTCTTTTGAACGAACTATTACGAGGACTATTCCATGCAGATATAGCACACTACTGAAATCCAAATCTCATCTTGTTCTCAGGTTTTCTCCCCTATTGGGTATTATAGATTGTATAATTAAATAGATGATTAAGATTCTGTATTCAAAATTTTGTTGTGTACATTTTAAAATTTTTATATAAGGCAAAGAATACCTATACTTAAGGCGCTATGACTATAAACTTCTGATTGTCTCCAGATAGAATGGCCCTAACTTCACATTTTTAATGTTTGCTGTGTTGGTAAAACTATTTGTTACTGAAGCCACAATTTCTAAAGAAAAGAATATTGTATGGGACTTAACAAAGAGCAATAGATTTTGTTGGTCTAATACTAGAAAGGCTGACTACTAAAGTAGATATGTACATGTGGTTTGGATATTTTCAAGCAGCACTGCCTTAATACACTAGCCACATATGGCTATTAAACACTTGAAATGTGGCTAGTATAAACAAGGAACTGATTTTTTTTATTTAATTTTAATTAATTTAAATTTTAAAACTGATACGGGTGCCTGGCTGGCTCAGTCGGTGGAACATGCAACTCTTGACCTCAGGGTTGTGAGTTCAAGTCCCATGTTGGGTATAGAGATTACTTAAAAATAAAATCTTAAGGGGTGTCTCTCTAAAATAAATAAATAAATCTCTTTTAAAACATTAAAAAAATTTTTTTAAATAGGGGCACCTGGGTGACCCAGTCATTAAGCGTCTGCCTTCGGCTCAGGTCATGATCCCAGGGTCTTGGGATCGAGCCCCGCATCAGGCTCCCTGCTCAGCGGGAAGCCTGCTTCTCCCTCTCCCACTCCCCCTGCTTGTGTTCCCTCTTGCTGTGTCTCTCTCTGTCAAATAAATAAATAAAATCTTTAAAGAAAAAAAAAGATTTGTTTTTTAAAAAAAATTTTTTTAATTTTAAAACTGATATTTGATTCAATTATTGGAGAACTTCAAATATGTTTGGGAAATTTGGGTATATGAGCCTACCTTTACACTGTCTATTTTATAATTCAAATCTAAATATAGATCAAGTATTTCTCATGATAATGTTATCATCTAAATCACCATTAGGACACTAGTACTGGCTATCTCCAAAAGGTGCAAATACTAGGAGCCATCCTTGAGAGTTGGAAATGTATTTTAAGTACAAAATGTTAGATTTTAAAGACTTAGTATGAAAGAGAATGTAAAATATTTCAATTTTTATTATGTGTTAATGATAATATTTTAGATGTACTGGATTAAATACTAAAATTAATTTTACCTTTTTAATGTGGCTATTTATTTATTTTAAGATTTTATTTATTTATTTGACGGAGAGAAAGAGAGAGAGCACAAGCAGGGGGAGCGGCAGGCAGAGGCAGAGGGAGAAGCAGGCTTCCTGCTGAACAGGAAACCCGATGTGGGGCTCAATCCCAGGACGCTGGGATCACGACCTGAGTGGAAGGCAGATGTTTAACCGACTGAGCCATGCAGGTGCCCTGCTACTAGAGTATTTAAACCACACATTTCTCATTATATTGGACAGCACTGTTCTAGATAATTCTTTTTCTTGTTGGTGGTATTCTAGAGAATTCTTTAAAGAAACTTAAAATTATACTGTCATGTTATTTTTGCTTCCAAAATGCTAATTCTAATGCATGGCCTTCATAATTTAGATTATAAGAAGACCAGTCTAGCTCCTTATATAAAAGTTTTTGAACAGTTTCTTGAAAACCTGGATAAATCCCGAAAAGGAGAACTTCTCAAGAAGAGTGGTAAGACTCTATACCTTTCCCTTTTAGCTATTTAGATCTTAGTGTGGGAAGTTTAAAGCATCTAGCAAGTGAGTAATTTTAGAGCTCTAGCCTTTGCCCTACTAAAACAACTATTGATTTAGCTTACTATCCTTAGTATTTTAAAAATTGAGCTCCCTTAATTCAATTCAACAGATACTCATTAAACACCTTCTGTGTATCAGGTACCGTGAGGGAAACAAAGATTAATTATACAAAGATGAATTCGACACCATGCCCCCCTGCCCTTAGGAAGTACTAACTGATACAAAACAAAGAAGTATAAAATGCTAAGAAAGAGAGTTCATCTGATTGAGAGAACCTAAGAAGATTTCTTATGAAAAGAGTGGTATTTGAACTCTTTACAATGAGCTGCTATACAGATTCTAATTCCCAGTGTCAATATACCATATCTTGAGGTATGCGTAGGATTTCCACAAGCAGAGATTTGATAGGGTACAGGAATGGAAAAAGGGGACAGATTGTTCATTCTTGAAGGAACGGCAAAGGCATTAGACAGGAAAGCATCAGGTCACTCTGGAGGTCATCAAGTAATACAGTTTATCTGGAAAAAGATGTGTCAGGAAGTGATGGGATAGAAATCTGAAGCAGACTGAAGCCAGAGTATAAATGGCCTTGAATTCTAGTCTTGAGAGTTGGGCTTAATTCAGTAGGGACAGGGAATCTATTAAAGGTTTTTGAGGAAGAGAGTACCATGATTTATAGTTTTATCTAGCAAAATAAAACTAGCAACAATGTATCTGGGGAGAGGTAGGAGATAAAATAGAGCCCAAGAGGCCAGTTGGGCTATTACCATTAGGACACTAGTACTGGATATCTCCAAAAGGTGCAAATACTAGAACCATCCTTGAGAGTTCGTAATGATTTGGAAGTGGAGAGATGAAAGAGGAAAATTAAAAGTGTCACAGAAGCCAAGGGAAAGGAAACTTTCAAGGAGATTATCAAGTGTCAAATGCAGTAGAGAACTGATAAAATCCTGTTGGATATTGGAACTAAAGGGAGATACTAAGAGGACAACAGTGTCAAAGGAAAAGTTCTTTGAATAGGAGAGACCCGAACCTATGTGTAAACCAAAATGAAAGAAATCAGCAGTTAATATTATTCAGGAGATTGATGGATACCATAGAAAACTGTAGTAGTGTTACAGAAATAAACTTCCTTTCCACTTTATTTTTTAATAATATGCATGATGGTTAAAGAGTAGTGCCCAGGATAATGCTGAACTCATAGTAGACACTCAGATATGTGCTTATTGAATGAACAATGATGACTCTGAACTTGGAAAGCCTCAATGAACCTGCCATTCCAACTGGCTATATTAAGTCCTTTGTATTCTTGTTCTGTAGTAGCTCAGCCTATAATGCGGGCTTCAGCAAATGTGAAAGCAAATCTTTATGCATGATGTGAATTTAATAGAAGCATTAAGCAAATCAGAATGTGAAAATAAATGGGATTTGTCTTGTTTTCCTTTACTATCCCTTTGATAAGAATCTGTTCTATTCCAGATTTACAGAAAGACTTTTGAAGATAACAACTCTCCTCAAACCAATGTAGATGTCTTCTAGCTTCAAGAATCAAATACTTCAGGTGCCTGGGTGGCTCAATCGGTTGGGTGTCTGCCTTCCACTTGGGTCATGATCCCAGGGTCCTGAGATCAAGTCCCATAGCAGGCTCCCTGCTCAGCAGGGAGTCGGCTTCTCCCTCTCCCTCTGCCCCTCCCCCCTGCTCATGCTCTCTCTCTCTCTCAATAAATAAATAAATAAAAATTCTTAAAAAAAATCAAATACCTCAAGAGCCATTTAATAAATATTATAGAACCATAATGTGTCTTAATGCTCAAAGCAAAATTTCCTTTTCTTGAAAAATTATGTTGAAAAGATTCCTGAGGCCACCAAAAGAGTGTCCAGGTTTCTGGAAGGAGCAATAATGGGAGGAACAAGTGAATTGTAGATACATATTGTAAAAGTTAATATTATACTAAGATTTTTGATATACCTTTTACCAGTTGCCATATGTATTTTTATATACTTCTACCAGTTGCCATATGTAGAGGCAAGTGAGCAGTAATATGCCCAAGACTTTAATCTCAGCTCACTAGATATAGCCTCCTTATTTCTGGACTGAATATTGTAGGTGCATGAGAGCTTTATCCTTAAGTCTTAGACAATTATACCTGGAGTATGTATTCTGTCACTTCTAATTTTGCTTACTGATATTTTTATTGGTCAGGCCACACCCCACTGCCTATCTCTTAAAAATCATTTTAAACTGGGCATCTAAACATACCAAAGCTTCAGTTCAAAAGATATGAGTTACTAGATTACAATAGGGATTGGTAAAGTGTTTTTTGCAACTGTTGCATTTATAGCTCCTGGCTTCTTTCCTCAGAAAAAAATTGGATTAGTCTGCACCATAAAGAAACAACTTAGAATAACAAATTTCACCAAAATTTGTTGTCAAAACACTTCCCTTTCTACATATCCAGATACTTAATTTTAAAGGTTTTGTTTCTTCCATAGTTGTTTTTTTTTTTTTTTTCTTCTGAAAGTGTCAGATTTCTTTTGCCTAGTTTTACAACCAGTCTAAACAAAATAGTCATTCTGGATTACAGTCCATCTTCAGAGAAACACTGAGAAGTCAAGCTATCAGGCTGGTGCTTTCTATGATTTATGAAAATTTTCCTTCCTTTGCATTTCCTTTAACATTGCTTTCTCTATAGCCACAGAGTTTGTTTTTTTAATCTTTTGGTATATATATATATATAAAAAACACTTCACAATGCAGTCAACACACTGCAATGCCTTGCATTTCCTTCTCTTTTCTAATTTTTTAAGAAAAAACATTAAAGACCATTGTGCAAAACTCCTCATTTGAGCCTCTATTTACTGTGTATTGTTCAGTTTTTAGGTTAGGAAAACAGTGGGCCAGTTAAAATTCCTGAATACAAAATTACTAAAGACTCAGTCCATCTTAAGAACTCAGAACGAGAGTATAAAGACTGGTATTATGCTTTCAACAAGAGATGTTTCAAGATTCCAGTAATGTCTACCATTAAAGTATCTTAATGCTTTATTATTAAAGCTCTTGGATAAAGCTGAACATATTGTACTCATGTAAAAGAAATGTTTTTGCACTGTGTGCTAACTGGAGTTTAAATAAAAATTTAAAGAATTAAAAAAATATTTAAGTTTGTTTTTTTTTTTCCAAAATAAATGTTTGGTTCTTGAAGGTAGCAGAAACATGCTAAAAAACTATTGACTTCCGGGCGCCTGGGTGGCTCAGTTGGTTGGGCGACTGCCTTCGGCTCAGGTCATGGTCCTGGAGTCCCGGGATCGAGTCCCGCATCGGGCTCCCTGCTCGGCGGGGAGTCTGCTTCTCCCTCTGACCCTCCTCCCTCTCATGCTCTCTGTATCTCATTCTCTCTGTCTCAAATAAATAAATAAAATCTTTAAAAAAAAAAAAAAAAACTATTGACTTCCCTATTCTCTGATTTTACCAACTCATCCATATATGAGAATTGTAGAAACAAAGGGCACAGAACTGACTTCCATCTCTAAATTTGCCCAATTTATAAAGAAATCCAAAGAAAGAAAATACATCCTTCCTTAGTCATTAACAACAGAGAGAAGAGTCAGTGGCTTGATGGAAAAGAAAGTGAAATGGTCAAAATAGCTTTACTTGTCTAAGAAGATGATTGGCTATTGCTGGCCCTTTCTTCTTAAGGTAAATGGACTGTGCTGACAAATCTTCCAGATCACATATTTACTTAGAAAAAATAGTAAGCACTTTTTAAGTAATGTACATATAGTACCTAATTTTCCTAACAATCCTATGAAGTAGCTACTATATCTCCAGTTTTTAGATGAGGAAACTGAGGCACAAACAGGTTAATTAAATTGCCCAAGGTCACTATGAGGTGACTAAGCTGTAATTCAGACGGAGTACAGCTACAGAGTCCATATTCTTCATATATATATATATTTAAGTTTATTTATTTCAGTAATCTCTATACCCAGCATGGGGCTTGAACTCATGAACCTGAGATCAAGAGGTGTATGGTCTTCCAACTGAGCCAGCCAGGCGCCCCTACAGAGTTCATTCCACAATATTGCCACCCCTATCTGAAAAAATTTTCAGAATTTCTCATTGCTGGTAAACTCCACTATTTCATTTAATCCTAATTTATTAATCCTCACTTCACAAGTAGTTTTCAGAGCATAACGTCACTGCCTCCCTTAAAAGGCAGCCACAATTGTCGTAAATCCTTTAGCTCAAATAGTGCTAGCTGACTTAGGTAATGTATTTGTTGAGTCCTTTTATAGGGCTGAGAGAGGGCATGGGGATCAGGACCCATGGCTTTTCATTAACAAAACACTGAATTTACATTCTACTTTCAGGAATCTTAACTGTGTAAAGCATGAGTTCTTAACGTGGGGGCTGGGACTACTAGAATGTATGAGTTTCAGGATATCTATCTGCCCAAAACAGCAGGCAAAAAGAATTGTATATGTGCCTATGTTCTTTTTTCTGAGGAGTGTAATCTAATAGTTTCAACATCAGTCAAAAATGTGTATTCCAAAAATAAAATAATTGAGAGTTAACCTAAGTCACTGCTACCTTACAATGATGTGACTACAATCTGTGGCGTTCGATATTATTTCGTTTCTCCTATTTCCCTGCATTAGTTGAAAAGGGGAAATCAAAAAGTCACCCTAATACCGCTGTGGCTACTTTACTGACCAGAGGGCAGAGGTTGCTTCTCTCATTACAATTTCCCTTCGGGTATCAAAAATGCCTTGGCTTAGGGGCCTGGGTGGCTCAGTCGTTAAGCGTCTGCCTTCGGCTCAGGTCAGGATCTCAGGGTCCTGGGATCGAGCCCCGCATCGGGCTCCCTGCGCAGCTGGAAGCCGGCCTCTCCCTCTCCCACTCCCCCTGCTTGTGTTCCTTCTCTCGCTTTGTCTCTGCCAAATAAATAAAATCTTTAAAAAAAGAAATGCCTCGACTTAGGGGACGGGAAAGCGTCGGCTATCTAGGGAGCGAGCTGAGGTTCCTGCCAGGCCAGCGCGTCCTGTTCTGAATTCTTACCCTTATTTAGACCTCGTCACCAACCCCATCTGGGAACAGTAGGACGGGTCACTTGTTAAAGGAAGTGACTGCCGGCAGCTCCTGACCCGGAATCGGATCCTGGTCCCGCCCCCTCCGCCAGGCTTCTTTCTGCAACAGGCGTGGGTCACGCTCTCGCTCGCTCTCTTTCTGCCGCCATCTTGGTTCCGCGTTCCCCTCACAGTAAGTCTTGTCTTCGCCGCCACTCTCTATCCGCAGACATCCGCCTTTCTTGCGGACCAAGCCGCCCCAGAGACTGAGAGCTAAGGGAAGTTGGAGGCTTTATGGGGCTACCGGGTTCCCACTCGGCCCTGAGAAGGGTGGCCTTGGGGCCTCCGGACAAAATGGGGTCTGCGGTGGATATCCTGGCAAAAGCGGGGCAGAAGGGCCGCGTGCGGGGCCTGGAGGCCAGGGCTGGGGAGATAGAGCCGTTGCGGTGCGGGGGGCGGAAGCGGAGTGCGTCTACTGTTGGGAACGGCTTCACGAGAACCCAAAGGAGGTTAAGGGGGTCACAGCCTTGGAACAGCCCCCCCACACCCACACACATACACGCTGTTCTTAATTGTGACAAGCGAGTGTTGGGACTTAAGGCACCGTCTCCCCTCTCCTGGTTCCCGAAAGTCGGCAAACGGGAGACCTGGTGGTCCCAGCCCAGGCGGCGTCTGTGTAGGAGAGGAGGTGGTGGGGAGGTGGTGCAAGGTAGCGTCTGAAGTCGCCGGTGGTCGGGAGCCAGACCGGAATCCTCTCCCTCGGGTTGAGAACGCAGTGGTGATTGTTGCCTTTGTGGGATTTGGAGTGTAGAGTAAAAGGAACCCCTGGGCACTAGAAGTCTGTTCCACTGCGGAGTAAAGAGGTAGAAGGTGATTCGCTTGATCAGAGATCTGAGGGTCACGTCTTATTTCTTACCTATTCCCAGCTGCTTTGGGGAGGATTGTCCCGAGACACCCTCACGATTTTTTTTTTTTTTTTACCAGCAGAGTTTTTAAGAATATTTGACTCTGGGTTGGGCAGCAGAACGGATCCCAGTCAATTCAGGCCTCCTTTTTATTCCCTTCAGAAATGCCTGGTGAAGCCACAGAAACCGTCCCTGCTACAGAGCAGGAGTTGCCACAGCCCCAGGCTGAGACAGGTAGGTTCCCCTAGCGCCCTTACTGTTCATTAAAATTGTAAGACTGACCCTAAGACCATTTGGTGGGTTAAAATGGCAAAGGGGATACACTCCGGTTTTTCAGAGTTAACTCATTATAAAGATGGCTGTAGCTTTACCAGGGAGGAGAATCCGTGATATTAACTGCCGTCCTGGAGGGACTTCATTAGAGGATGGAATATAAACAGTATATTTAAGATCCAGGAGCATAAAAAGCTCCCGGCCTGCTTTGTAGGCTATGGCAACTGCCTCACAGGGCATTCTGTGGAGCCCTCACCTCACACACAAAAGCTGAGCAGGGAAGGGGGTTGGTGATTCTTACCTATTGGAACTGGATGACACACTTGCAGGCCAAGGAGACCTGAGCTTTTGTGAAGTTCCAGCCAGCAAGTTGCATCAAGGTTTTAGATGGCAGAGCTTGGCATTGTGCCTTCATCACATGTCTGGATGAGATGTGTGCTGGTGGTAAATGTGTCCTACTGGGCCCCAGGGCCCTCCTAGGTTGGTTAACTTATTTTATGGGTTGGTGCTAAGATGTTTCTAGTGTGCTGGAATAGTGCCTGCATCAACAGCTTGCCTGGAACCCAAGATTGAAATAAAGCTTTCCTTTGACTGTTCTTCAGCTTTGAAATTGATGGATATAAACATAGTGTAAAGGCAAGTTTTGAATTCTGGTTAAAATACTTCTCTAGAAAACTTGAGAGGGGGTAGTGAAAAAAATATTTAATGATGCTCTTCTTGCTGCATCAGTCGTGCTGAAATAAATGAAGGGAATCTTCAGACTAACTTCCATCATCACTTTTTCTTATTATAAATTATTTTTTTTAACTCCACCTGTCACTTAAGGGCAATTCTTTTCCCCTTCTGGAATTAAAATAGAGTTGTTTATAGTTGAAAGCATTGAGGTTCTCTCTCCCCACCTGTCTGATTTTAGCAGCTGAAGGGATTAATACAGCTGCTAGAAAAGAAAAAGGAGGGGGCCTCTAAGCTAGTGAACAAGCTATATGAAATCCTTGAAGTACAAGGGACTTAATGGAAGGAAAAATAAAGGACTGGTCTCTAAAGATCCAGTGCTAACCAAAATCTTACTGAACAATTTGATTTTACAAATGTGGAGACTGAAATAAAGATGAATTTAGAATAATCTGGTTTCAAGCCTCATGCCATTTGCTTCTGAAGTCATCCTGGAGTGCTGTTAAGCTTATTTCTGAATAGTTTGAGCTTGCACAATAGGTTTAGTAATACTAAGGGAGTGCCAGTGGTAAAACTCTGAATTTTTTCTATAACTGTAACTAAGTAATTATTATAACGAATGCAGAAACTAGCCCAAGGAATTGGTTATGGTGTCTAAAGCAAGTAAATTGGGCCTTATCCCATCTTGAAGTCCAGTCAGAGGAAAACATTCTAAATTTCAAATTCTGATTCATATGTTTGGAGGCATTTGCACTGTAGTCGTAAGACTTTGACCTACCAACTCTCCAGGAAAAACTGGTTGAGCCACCTGTCCTTTCTGTAGTAGGATACTGTAACAATTTTAGAATTACTGGTTGAATTGTGAATTTGTATCATTCAGAAAATCTTTTACTGAGCTTTACTCTAGTACTGAACATTGGTCTATTTTGGCAGAATGACATACTTATCCAGATTAAGGGGTGGAGAGCCAGTGTATTCTCCACTCCAGTTCCCTACTTCCAAAATAGAACCACAGTCTGGTTTAACAAGTTGGGCTACAGTTTCATAATACAACCCCTACCCTGTGACTAAGCTCTCGCCCTGGCAGTCTAATTCATCTTAAATTGATGTCTGAAGAGCTAACAATACCTAGGAAGGTGTGTAGGCATTATGAAGTACCACCCATTTGTGGTTGGTTTTTTGCTTGTTTGTTTTGGGTGAGTAGGTAAACTGAGGCATAGGGAGGCAAAGTGACTTAGTATTTAATACTTCACATAAAATTGTATGTCGACACCACCTTCCTAAAACTTTATTCTAAGAGTCAGATTTTTCTTGACCTAGTGAAAGCCTGAGCATATAAAGACGTGGTTTGTTTTGGTGGGGGTGGGGGGGAGTTCTTTTTTTCATTCAGTTCCGACTCCCCATAATTATCACCACTCACTGCCTTCCTTGTTCCAATTTTCAGTATCTGTTTCAGTTAGTTCATGATCCTTGACAGTAGAACAGCTATTCTGTTGGTATTCTATGGCCTGTAAGAAAGCCTTTGGGTTCATTCAAGGAGGGAAGGGAGGGCACATCTGGGAAAGGGTAGAAAGCATGCTGTTCCCAACCCACTCCTAGGCCTGTGCTCCCCATTTAGAGACTAATAGGCTGCTTAGACTGTTATCTCCACTTTAAAATAGTTTGCTTGTGGGGGGGGGGGTAGAACATGGGAAATGTGGGAGATGGGGAGAGGGATGTATTCTTACTCGACCACCGAAGTATGTTTGGGGAAGGTTGCTGTTGCCTGTCACCTTTGTCTAATCCTGTGTGGTGACTTTCATTCTCAGATTAAAAATTCCTTGTTTCCTGTGAGGCATGTTGTACCAAGTTGGGCTTCATAACTCACCTTTGTTTTTTTCCTTCCCTTTCCTTCTTTATCCCCTTTTTTGCTTTCCTCCTCCAGCTGTGCTTCCTGTGTCTTCAGCCTTGAGTGTCACTGCTGCCTTAGGGCAGCCTGAATCTACCCTTTCCCCTCCTTGCTCCCTGGCCCCCCAACAATGCCCTCTGGCAACCCCTAACCAGCCTTCCCCATTCCTTTCTCCCTCTAGTGTTGTCTCAACCCCTTTTGAAGCTCCTTTTCCCCAGTCATCCTCTGGAACAGCCCTGCCTTTGGGAGTTTCCCCTTCCCCCAGTGATACCCCAACTTTCCTACCAAACCTGATAGGGCCTCCCATCTCCCCAGCTGCCTTAGCTCTGGCCTCTCCCATGATAACTCCAACTGTGAAAGGTGCCCATTCCTCTTCAGCTCCCTTGGCTCTAGTGGCTTTGGCTCCGCACTCAGTTCAGAAGAGCTCTGCTTATCCACTTAACCCTCTTAGTTCACCTCCTTTGATTGCTGTGACTGAGTCAGGGTCAGTGACATCTCTGTCTGCTCCCATTGTTTCCTCAGAACCAAAGACCTCTCCTATCCAAGCTCCTGTGCAAGTAGGCCCTAACTCAAAAGGCATCCCCATCCCTCCAGGTATAGTCAGTGCTGTTCCTTCCCATCTTGGAACTCCCTTGGCCTCTGTTCAGTGTGGAGTAGCCTCATGTCCTCAAATGCCACCCATCACTCCCCCTCAGTTCAAAGACATCCCTGTTTGCTCACAAAACCCTGAAGGTGTCAGCCTAAAGGGACCCCTTAGTTCACCTGCTGCGTTATCTCTTTCCACCCAGTCTGTATCTATGGCTCCCAGCGTCCCTCCAGTTTTCCTCACTTCTCTAGGCTCTCATCTTGCACCTTTACATCAGAGTTCTCTTGGTTCTCCTATTCGGCCCTTAGGTCAGACAGGCCCTAATGTTCTGTCAAATCCTAAAGTAGATGCCGTTTCTGCAGATCATTCTCCCGTAGGGGCCCCTTACCCCTCTCAGATTCCTCCCCTTCCTTCCAGAAATGAGGTGGCTCCTGCTGCTGTGGCTGCTTTTCCAGTGGGGGCTCCAGCTACCCCTCTAGCTCTTTCTGTTGAGAAAGACCCCTCTGCCATCACTGGCGTAGCTTCCTTCAGCCCTTCTGGCTCATCAAATGTAGCTACCTCTTCTCCATTATCTCCCACAGCCTCTCTCATTCCGAAAGGCTCTCCTAATGCCACTCATCATCAGCCTTTGGTGGCCCAAATTCCTTCTCCTCCAGGGAGTCCAAGCTTGAAAGAAGCTCCTGTTTGTTCTGTTGGAACCATCCCATTTGTTATGACTAACCCCTCTACAGTTTCTGCGGCACCTACTACCTTTGAGGTAGCTACTTGTATGTCACCTCCAGTTTCTTCAGGCCCCTTAAGTAGTAAGGACTCAGCTTCCCATACTGCCTTGGTTATGGCTCCTGTGGCTCCCAGAGTGCTTTCTACTCCTCAAGTAACCCCTCTGGGAATACCAGTCCCTCCTCCTCTGTCAGCCTCTGAGAACCCCAAAAGTCTCCCTGCATCAGCATTGGTAAAGTTACCAACACAAAAAGATACCCAAATTGAACCTCCCTCTCCTACTGGAGCCCCTGTTTCCCCAGCACAGGCAGGACTCCCTACCAAGAAAGACTCTACTCTAATACCATTGGCCCTGGCAACCCCTAAAAATCCCCCCTCTCCCCAAAGTATATCATCATCTCTGGAGATAGCTCTTTCTCCTGAAGCCACTTTAGCAAAGAAAAGCCTTGTAGAGCCTCTCTCTGTAGTTACGCCAGCCAGTACTGCTCCCTCTCCTCTGGGTGTTAACTCCCCAGCTTCTATAATCAAGACAGATCCTTGTGCAAGTCCATACCCCACTAGTCAGCTTCTCAAAAGTTCTCTCACTACGCCAAACATAGCTACATTTCCTCTGGAACATGCTGCTACTGCAGGAGTGGCTCCTACAATTACCAAGGGTACCTCCACTCCTGCCACTACAGCCAGCCCTTTCCTAGGAGATGTCTCTTTAGCTCATAAAAGCCACCCAGATAAGAAGAGTAGTTCCACTCTTACTATTTTACCTTTGGTTCCTCCAGCCTCTGAAAGTTGCCCTGTGGCTCCAACTGTGACTTTATCCCCCCAGAATGCTTCTGCTTTTCCAGTTGCCATGGCACTAGCCCCTGATATTCCCAAGTCTGAGCCGTTTCCCTCTCTTCCTCCTCAAGGTGCAAAGAAAGCTCACAGTATTTCTCATACCTCTGCGTTGGCACCTGTAGCTTCCTCTCCTGAAGGGCACCCAACCAAGGACTCTGGTACTTCAGTTAATGCATCTTCTGAAGGAGCTTACTTAGCTGACTCTCCATCTCCTTTAGGGACTAGTGTGTCTCCTCAAACTAAAAGATGTCCAACCAAGAAGGGTTCAACTCCTTCTATGACTTTAACTCTTTCTCCTCTTTCAAAAAGTGTTCCTGCTATCCCTGATATTCCTGCTGGAAATCACTCATCCCCTATTTCTCCAATTGAAGCTTCCTTTCTTCCAGAGGCCAGTCTTTCTTTTCAAGTCCCTAAAGGGTCACTGGCCAAGAAGCATTCCCCCACTCCATCCCCCAAAGAGACCCCAGATACCCCATCGCCCAAAGAGGCCCTCACTCCCTTCACTCCAGCTGTGGTTCCTTCCTCCACCAAAGGAGGCCCAGCAATCTCATCCCCCAAAAAGTCGCAAGCAGCCCCAGCCCCCAGAAGAGCCCCAGCTACTCAGTCTCCCAAAGGGACCCCCACTGCCTCAGCTGTGGCTCCTCCCTCCCCCAAAGAATCCCAAGCAACTCAAGCCACCAAAAGAGCCCCAGCTACTCCATCTCCCAAAGGGGCCCCCACTGCCCCAGCTGTGGCTCCTCCCTCCCCCAAAGGGGGCCAAGCAACCCCATCCCCTAAAGAGACCTCTACTCCCCCAGCTATGACTCCTTCCTCCCCCAAAGAGGCCCCAGCTACCCAACCTCCCAGAGGGGGCCCCACCACCCAAGCTGTGCCTCCCCCCTCCCCCAAAGAGTTCCCAGCTACCCAGCCTCCCAAAAGAGCCCCAACTACTCCATCTCCCAAAGGGGCCCCCACTGCCCCAGCTGTGGCTCCTTCCTCCCCCAAAGGCGGCCCAGCAACCCTATCCCCTAAAGAGATCTCCACTCTCCCGGCTATGACTCCTTCCTCCCCCAAAGAGGCCCCAGCTACCCAACCTCCCAAAGGAGCCTCCACCCCCCAAGCTGTGCCTCCTCCCTCTCCCAAAGAGTCTCAAGCAGCTCCAGCCCCCAAAAGAGCCCCAGCTACTCCCTCTCCCAAAGGGGGCCCAGCAACCCCATCCCCTAAAGAGACCTCCACTCCCCCAGCTATGAC
>NC_138373.1:107113050-107138517 GCF_054177405.1 Leptonychotes weddellii | reverse complement strand
AGCTACCCAATCTCCCAAAGGGGGCCCAGCAACCCTATCCCCTAAAGAGATCTCCACTCTCCCGGCTATGACTCCTTCCTCCCCCAAAGAGGCCCCAGCTACCCAACCTCCCAAAGGAGCCTCCACCCTCCAAGCTGTGCCTCCTCCCTCTCCCAAAGAGTCTCAAGCAGCTCCAGCCCCCAAAAGAGCCTCAGCTACTCCCTCTCCCAAAGGGGGCCCAGTAACCCCACCCCCTAAAGAGACCTCCACTCCCCCAGCTATGACTCCTTCCTCCCCCAAAGAGGCCCCAGCTACCCAATCTCCCAAAGGGGGCCCAGCAACCCTATCCCCTAAAGAGATCTCCACTCTCCCGGCTATGACTCTTTCCTCCCCCAAAGAGTCCTCAGCTACCCAATCTCCCAAAAGAGCCCTAGCTACTCCATCTCCCAAAGGGTCCCCCACTGCCCCAGCTGTGGCTCTTCCCTCCCCCAAAGGGGGCCCAGCATCCCCATCCCCTAAAGAGACCTCCACTCTCCCAGCTATGACTCCTTCCTCCCCCAAAGAGTCCCCAGCTCCCCAACCTCCCAAAGGAGCCTCCACCCCCCAAGCTGTGCCTCCTCCCTCTCCCAAAGAGTCTCAAGCAGCTCCAGCCCCCAAAAGAGCCCCAGCTACTCCCTCTCCCAAAGGGGGCCCAGCAACCCCATCCCCTAAAGAGACCTCCACTCCCCCAGCTATGACTCCTTCCTCCCCCAAAGAGGCCCCAGCTACCCAGTCTCCCAAAGGGGGCCCAGCAACCCCATCCCCTAAAGAGACTTCCACTCCTCCAGCTATGACTCCTTCCTCCCCCAAAGAGGCCCCAGCTACTCCATCTCCCAAAGGGTCCCCCACTGCCCCAGCTGTGGCTCCTCCCTCCCCCAAAGGGAGCCCAGCAACCCCATCCCCTAAAGAGACCTCTACTCCTCCAGCTATGACTCCTTCCTCCCGCAAAGAGTCCCCAGCTACCCAGTCTCCCAAAAGAGCCTCAGCTACTCAATCTCCCAAAGGGGGCTCAGCAACCCCATCCCCTAAAGAGACCTCCACTCCCCCAGCTATGACTCCTTCCTACCCCAAAGAGTCCCCAGCTACCCAACCTCCCAAAGGAGCCTCCACCCGCCAAGCTATGGTTCCTTCCTCTCCCAAAGAGTCCCAAGCAACTCCAGCCCCCAAAAGAGCCCCAGCTACCCCACCACCCAAAGAGGCTTCCACTGCCCCAGCTGTGGCTCCTCCCTCCCCCAAAAAATCCCAAGCAACTCCAACCCCCAAAAGAGCTCCAGCAACTCCATCTCCCAAAGGGGGCCAAGCAATCCCATCCCCTAAAGAGATTTCCACTCCCCCAGCTGTGGCTCCTTCCTCACCCAAAGAGTCCCCAGCTACCCAGTCTCCTAAAGGGACCCCCACTGCAGCTCCTCCCTCCCCCAAAAGAACCCCAGCTACTCCACCTCCCAAAGGGGCCTCCACTGCCCCAGCTGTAGCTCCCCCCTCCCCCAAAGGGGGCCCAGTAACCCCTAAAGAGACTTCCACTCCTCCCGCTGTGGCTCCTCCTTCCCCCAAAGAGTCCCCAGCTACCCAACCTCCCAAAGGGGCCCTCACTCCCCCAGCAGTGACTCCTTCCTCAAAAAAAGCCCCAGCTGCCCCATCTGCCAAAGGGTCCCTTACTCCCTCAGCTGTGACTCCTTCCTCCCACAAAGAGTCTCCGGCAACTCCAGCCCCCAAAGGGGCCCCAGCAACCCCATCTCCCAAGGGGGCCTCCACTCCCCCAGCTGTGACTCCTTCCTCTCCCAAAGAGTCTCTGTCAACCCCAGCCCCCAAAGGGACCTCAGCAACTCCATCCTCCAAAAGAACCCCAGGAGGAACCCCAGCCTCCAAAGGAACCTTAGCAACTCCATCTCCCAAGAGAGCCCCAGCTACCCCATCCAGAGGTGCCCCCACTCCTTCATCTGAGATTCCTCCCTCCCCCAAAGAGACCCCTACTTCTCCAGTTTCAGTCACATGTCCCTTGGGGTCCATTGCCCCTCAGGCTTCTAAAGGCCTACCAGTAAAGAAAGGCTCCACAGCTCTCAAAGCAGGACTTGTTGCCCCAGCTCCAGAAAGTGCACCAGTTGTCACAGCTCCCTCTGAGAAAGGTCCACTGGCCAAGAAGAGTTCTGCTACTTCACCTCCTCTGTGCCCAGATCCTTCAGCTAAGAACGGTACTAAAGGACCCCTTTCTACAATGGGTCCGGCCCCGCTGACAGTCTCTGCTCAGAAAGTCTCTTCAAAGACTCCCAAAACCCTCTCTGTTTCTCCATTAAAAAGCAAAGATTCTTTTCATTCTCCAAAGAGCCCTTTAACTCTTCCTCTTGAGTGTGTGACATCTACTCCGCTAGCAACAGTTTCCTCTGAGAAGGTCCTTCCTAAAGCTGGATCAGCATCTATCCCTCCAGCACCCACCCCATCAGTCTCTCTGCCTCTCGCTCCCTCCCCAGTTCCCCCTCTGCCTCCTAAACAGCAATTTCTGCTGGAATCACCCTGTAAGCCCTCAGCCCCTGCTGATGAGGATGAGCTGCCGCCTCTGATTCCCCCGGAACCAATCTCGGGGGGAGTGCCTTTCCAGTCGGTCCTCGTCAACATGCCCACCCCCAAACCTGCTGGGATCCCTGCCCCAACCCCCTGTGCCAAGCAGCCTGTTCTGAAGAACAACAAGGGTATTTGCCTTGGTTTGCTGTGTGCATGGTGTGTCGCCCACACCCCTCCTGGGGCTACCCACCAATACTAACCCTAGGATGCGCCGCTTTCTCCAGTATATCTGCTTGTGTTTGGACATAGAACATAGAATGATAATTTTAAATGCAAAAGCTCTAGGAATGTGAAACAATCTTGGTTTTCATCACCTCAGATAGTCTGTTCTGTATCATCTTGTATAATATGGTTCAAGCTAACCCTGGATCTACCATCTTTTTTACCTGAGTGATCTGACATTGAAAACCAAGACCTATTAGACCTTTTAATTTGCTCTAATCTCTACCACATAACTAACCTTGTCCCTGGGCCTGGGATTTGCTAAAATGTTGGGAAATATGGAACTATTTGAATTTCTTTTCACATCTTAGATTTAGTAATGACCAGTGCCCAAGTGACTCCCTTTTCAAGACTTTTTTTTCCTAGCCTGAGAATGGTACAGGTGTATGCTTTTTTCTCTCAGTAGTCTTTATTGATGCTTGGCCTTTTGGTTGAGGTAAACTTAAAATACGTGAATTATATTTAGAAGAAATGGGAGAGGTCACAGGACAGGCTCTAACAGAGATGACTGTTAGAACGATAGATTGGCAGTCACTGAGAATCTTCAGGCTATGTTGATGAAACCAAATTGCTAGGGTAAGTGGTTTGAAAACAAGGCTAAATGTGTGTACACAACTGCTTCTGGCCTTCCCCAACTCAGTATAAAGCATGAGGGGAGTGTCCTCCCTGGTCTTCCTCCACAATGTGATCTTACAGCTATTTCACTTAAATGTATCTGGAGATCCCTTGTCTGCCATAACCTTTTAGGGATGGTTGGGCTATCAGGTAGAATTTGGAGTTACGTAGGTCATTGGTGTTGGCCTGTGCCAAGTGAAGACCTTAAGAGAAAGGAAGCAGTTACTGTTTATAAACTGCTTGGCTGTAACTAGTAATTACCTCTTTATTTCTGGGGCTGGGTCTTTAATGGATGTGTACACACTAGTTTATGGCTAAGGAGGCTGTCAAGCTGGCTTCATACAAGTCAGTTGGTTTGTATTTAACTTTGTGAGGTCTAACATAAGCCAGTGACCTCTAGTCCAGGCAGGCTATGGTGAGGTGCCTCCTCCCTATAATCTACTGTAAAATTTTAAAGTTATTTGTCATCTCAGGGTCTGGAACAGAATCTGACAGTGATGAATCAGTACCAGAGCTTGAGGAACAGGATTCCACACAGGCAACCACACAACAGGCCCAGGTGGGTGTTCTGTTCTCTTACTTGCTGGTCAGAGTACTTGAGTCGAGGAAGCATTGAAGAACAAGGGTTGATCAGAGAAGCTGACTTCAGTATTTGGAAATGTGAACCTTCATAAAGGGAAAACCTTATGGGGATTGTGATATCTAGGCCTTATATTCCAGTTTACTCATAGCTGTTTTATCTTCTTAGCTGGCAGCAGCCGCTGAAATCGATGAAGAACCAGTCAGTAAAGCAAAACAGAGCCGGAGTGAAAAGAAGGCACGGAAGGTAAGGTTTTAAGTTACAAACAAGGATTAAAGGTTCTGATAAAGCAGCTTTAGAGAGGGGGAACTGTAGTGGTAGGATCATATTTAAAGTGATAGAAATTACTGTAGCAAAAAAAACCAGGAGTCCTGGAAACCAATTCTGTATTATCTAAAGTTAGCCTAGGGGGCACCTGGGTGGCTCAGTCATTAAGCGTCTGCCTTCGGCTCAGGTCATGATCCCAGGGTCCTGGGATCAAGCCCCGCATCAGGCTCCCTGCTCAGCAGGAAGCCTGCTTCTCCCTCTCCCATTCCCCCTGCTTGTGTTCCCTCTCTTGCTGTGTCTCTGTCAAATAAATAAATAAAATCTTAAAAAATAATAATAAAGTTAGACTAGGAAAAGGCTCTCTTTTTGTTTTGTTACCTTTTTATTTAAATTCAATTAATTAACATAATGTATTACTGGTTTCAGAGGTAGAAGTCAGTGATTCATCAGTCTTTTTTTAGGATTTTATCTATTTGAGAGAGAGAGAGAGAGCACAAGCAGGGAGGAGGGTCAGAGGGAGAGGGAGAAGCAGACTCCCTGCTGAGCAGGGAACCTGATGCGGGGCTCGATCCCATCCTGGGATCACAATCTGAGCTGAAGGCAGACACCCAACCAAGCCACCCAGGTGCCCCAATTCATCAGTCTTCTATAATACCCAGTGCTCATTACATCATATGCCCTCCTTAATGTCCATCACTCAGTTACCCCATTCCCCTACCCGCCCCCAGCAACCCTCAGTTAAGGCTTTGCTTTGGATATAGTTCTTTACTTCCTAAAGCTTCTTTTTTAAGATTTTATGTATTTGAGTGAGAGAGAGAATGCCTGCAGGGGGAGGGGTAGAGGGAGAAGCGGACTCCCTGCTAAGTGCAGAGTCTGATGCGGGGCTCAGTCTCAGTCTCACAACCCTGAGATATGAC
Organism: Leptonychotes weddellii; assembly: GCF_054177405.1. Lineage (NCBI taxonomy): Eukaryota > Metazoa > Chordata > Mammalia > Carnivora > Phocidae > Leptonychotes > Leptonychotes weddellii. The sequence goes on along the minus strand of NC_138373.1, from coordinate 107,133,342 downwards.
CTGAGCCGAAATCAAGAGTTGAACATTCAACCAGCTGAGCCACCCAGGTTCCCCTCTGAAGCTGCTTCTAGAGAAGTTGAAAACCTGATGTTCTTTTCTATTTCTTAGGCTATGTCCAAACTGGGTCTTCGACAGGTTACAGGGGTTACAAGAGTCACTATCCGGAAATCTAAGAATATCCTCTTTGTCATCACAAAACCAGATGTCTACAAGAGCCCAGCTTCAGATACCTACATAGTTTTTGGGGAAGCCAAGGTAAAGAAAATTTTCTTGGACGCAATCTAGACCAGGGTTTCTCAACCTCAACACTATATATTGATGGAGTTGGATAATTCTTTGGTGTGGAATTTGGGATCAGATAATTCCTTGTTGTGGAGGGGCTTTGCTGAGTGTTAAAGATGTTTAGCAGCATCCTACCCAGCTGCGATAACCAAAAAAATCTCCAGGCATTTGATAGATATCCCTGGATGACAAAATCACCTCCCAGTAGAGAACCACTGCTTTAGACCTAAACTAGTTCTCTTTGTACAGTGATATGTACTCTTAGTGAGGGCAAGCAATTAAAGCTATACAGTAAGTTAACCTGAAGTGGCTTTAGAGTGAGAGTTTGGAAAAGATACAAACGATTTATTTCATTTACTATAGACCGATCTGTTCATACAAATCTATATTTTTTGCCCTATAGATTGAGGATTTATCTCAGCAAGCACAACTAGCAGCTGCTGAGAAATTCAAAGTTCAAGGTGAAGCTGTCTCAAACATTCAAGAAAACACACAGACTCCAACTGTACAAGAGGAGAGTGAAGAAGAAGAGGTATATAGGGAAATCTTTTATACTTTTAATCCTCTCCAGATAGTCGTATTTTGTGTGGGGTTTTCTTTTAAGATTTTTATTTATTTATAATACTATATATATAATATGTATTATTTATAATATAAAATTATTTATCCATGAGAGACAGAGAAAGAGGCAGAGGGAGAAGCAGGCTCCCCGAGGAGTAGGGTTGCACGACTCGGGGATCAATCCCAGGACCCCGGGATCATGACCTGAGCTGAAGGCAGACGCTTAATGAACTGAGCCACCCAGGCACCCAGTATTGTTTTGTAGTGACGGGTGCATGCTATATTGCTTTAGGTTCTCGAAATCAATTGACTTAAATAGTTTCTGAGTTATATTAAGAACTAGATTCAGGGGCGCCTGGGTGGCTCAGTCGTTAAGCGTCTGCTTTTGGCTCGGGTCATGATGCCAGGGTCCTGGGATCGAACCCTGCATTGGGCTCCCTGCTCGGCGGGAAGCCTGCTTCTCCCTCTCCCACTCCCCCTGCTTGTGTTCCCTCTCTCGCTGTCTCTCTCTGTCAAATAAATAAAATCTTTATAAAAAAAAAAAAAAAAAAAAAAACTAGATTAAAGAGACCCGTGACTCCAAAGAACTACTGGAGTTGTTCTTGGCCTTTAGGTTATTGTGCTTTTTTTCCTTCTCTTAGGTTGATGAAACCGGTGTAGAGGTTAAGGACATAGAATTGGTCATGTCACAAGCAAATGTGTCAAGAGCAAAGGCAGTCCGAGCCCTGAAGAACAACAGTAATGATATTGTAAATGCTATTATGGTAAGTGTCCAGACCCCAAACCTTTATTCCTTTACCTCTTCTGCCCTGACCAGTTATGGATGACTTTATTTTCTGTACTTAGTATCAGCCAGTTAGGAAGCTTCATTCCAAAGCCTATTCTGAGTTACCTCATATTTTAGTGGCCTGAATTCTCAATTTGCCTATAACTGCTTCTAATGATCTCTTTTCTTACAGGAATTAACAATGTAACCATCTGAAAACGAGGACTTTTTTTGGTGTTTCAAAAGAATAACTGCAGCTTGGTTTGAAATTTGTACTGTTTCTATCATTAATAAAGTTATGGCTTCTTGTTGGATGAACTCAGTGGGTGCTTGGTCTCTTCCCACCAACCCCCCCCCCCAAAAAAAAAAAAAACATGAAGGCTCTAGAAATGAAAACACGTAATTACTTGTAAGGCCTCAGCTTCAGTTGAAAAGGTTTAATGCCACAGATTCCTCACTTAAAATCTCAGTCTTTTCATCTCTTAAAGATACTATAGTAGGCTATCTGTTAGGACTTTATTGTCTTCAGAGAATAGAACTTAACATGTAAAGTTTCTCCTTTCCATTTTCTTTCCCAGATGTTAACTGTTAGTAAATCGTGTCTTCTATATTTAATAATCAGCCCTCTTTTCTGGCCTACAATTTTTGAATATATATATTGGACCTTACCTGGCCTCTGAGAAGCAGTTCACATTGTTTACATCTTGATATGTAGGAGCTTGGTGCAGGGTTGGAGAGGGTGCATAATGGATGTGGATGAAAAGACTGCACTTTGTAATAAAATGCAAAGGTACCTCATGAAGGGAGTTTTTGACTGTATACAGTGCAAACACTCTGCTCTCAAGACATACACTATACAGACATTTTGATGTACAAAATAAATTATGATTAGGGTAGCCATAATTATGTTAGGACAGTAAGTGAAAACCAGGCAAACTGATAAATAATGATTAACCAGTGTATGAAAAAACACACAACTCCATAGAAGTCCTAGGAGAAGAGTAAAGCTTCTGAGTTTGGGGGTTGTTAGAAAATGGTTTGGAGGGGGAAAGCAGAGGACTAAAATTTGGAAATGGGAAGGCTAAAAGTAAATGTAGCGGCAAGAATCCTAAAACAAGTAAGTGATAATACACCTAGAAGAAATGTTAGGATGGGAATAAATCAGACACATGGTAGGAGGCTTTAGGGACTAAAGTTTAGACCTTTCTATTCCTGAATTCAATGTTTTTTTTTAAAGATTTCATTTATTTATTTGACAGAGACACAGTGAGAGAGGGAGCACAAGCCGGGGGAGAGGGAGAAGCAGGCTTCCTGCTGAGCAGGGAGCCCAATGCGGGGCTTGATCCCAGGACCCTGGGATCATGATCTGAGCTGAAGGCAGGTGCTTAATGACTGAGTCACCCAGGCGCCCCTGAATTCAATTTTTTTAAGATTTATTTATGTACGTAATCTCTTTACCCAACATGGGGCTTGAACTCCCAACCTCAAGGTCAAGAGTCCTATGCTTCTCTGACTGAGCTAGCCAGGTGCCCCTTGAATTCAGTTTTCTTGATCGCTATGAGAGTAGATACTATTTTAACAGATGTGAGTGAAAGTTGAGGACCAAAGAGGTTAAATGACTTCCCCCAAAAACAGCCACTCTCTGAGTAGGGTCTTTTCATTCTGGTAGGCTGTATTGGTAAGAAGTGGTAGACTATCCTGGAGAACCACAAATTGACATCTGGCTGAGGATGATGACCTGCTTCCATTTTACCAGGATAGAACCGTTCATTTGCTGAACAAAAGTCTTGAGGCTGGGATACCTGGGTGGCTCGGTTAGGTATCTACCTTCAGCTCAGGTCATGATCCTGGGGTACTGGGATCGAGTCCCACATCCGGCTCCCTGCTCAGCAGAGGACCTGCTTCTCTGCCTGCTGCTCCCCCTGCTTGTGCATGCTCTCTTGCTCTCGCTCTGACAAAATCTTTAAAAAAAAAAAAAAAAGAAATGTACAACTAACTTTGTCACAGAATGCCCAAATTTTTGGTTCTCAAATTAGGGAATGTATAATTTGAGCAAATTTCTTGAAGAATTACTTTCCTGGTTCTTAAAATGATTAGGTCTATTCAAATACTCAATAAACCCTTTTTTTTTGTTTAAGCTTTTATTTATTTATTTGACAGAGACACAGCGAGAGAGGGAACACAAGCAGGGGGAGTGGGAGAGGGAGAAGCAGGCTTCCCGCGGGGCAGGGAGCCCGATGCGGGGCTCGATCCCAGGACCCTGGGATCATGACCTGAGCTGAAGGCAGATGCTTAACGACTGAGCCACCCAGGCGCCCCAATCTTTTTTTTTTTTTATTAAAGATTTTGAGAGCAGAGAGAGAGAGAGCACGGGGCTGGGGGGGGGAGGGGAGACAGAGGGAGAAGCAGATTCCCCGCAGAGCAGGGACGCTTAACCTACTGAGCCACCCAGGCGCCCCTGAACAGACTAACAATGATATTTTAAGTAACCTCTGACCTCCTCTGTTAAAAAAAAAAAACAACCTGATACTCCCAAAACATGTATAGGATTGTTGGAAGCATTTTGTTAAGAATCTGTGAAACTGGCACTGGTTATTTACTGAATGACCATTCTGATTTCTAAAGGGGAAAAAAAAAAAACAGTAAGCCAATTTAGTTAGGTATACTCTCACCATGTTTCTCCATTAGCAGATTTTCTTTTTATTTGGGAAATACTTCAGACATGCAGATGAAGGACTGTAAAGGACTGTGTGTACCTGTCATCCAACTGTTTTGTTTTTTAGAAATTAAACCTTACAGGTAGGTATGGAGACCACTGTATATCCTTCCTCAAACCTATTTCCCTCCCTCAGAGGTACCACTATCATGAACTAGTGTTTTATAATTTCTGTATGTAAGTTGATGTTCTGTCAATACATATTTATGTACCCAAAGAAGTTAGTGATCTACAAGTTTTAAAACTTTAAACAAAATTGTACATTACATATCATCCTGCAAATTTCTTTTCACTTCAACTTTGTTTCCATGGTTTATCTATGATGATAGATGTAGCTCTATTCATTCCCTTACCAGTCCATGGGAGTGTGGCTTTTATCTGTACCTTTCCACCAAATGGCTCTTAAGTTCACCTAGTTGATAATTCTAATGGGCATTCTTCATGCATGGCTACATTTGTCTTTTCTTGAAATTAGTCTCTTTAACATCCCCTTGGTTTCTCTTAAATTTGTTTCATCTTCAGTTTCAAGATCCCCAAAATTACTTCCATTATCTGTCTACCCTGTCAAAATTTTCCTATATGTTTTCCCTGTTAACAGCTCATGAATGACACAGCTGTCCATTTGGTTGTATAAAAAAGAAACCTGGTCTTTGCAACAAATGGTGCTGGGGAAACTGGATATCCACATGGAAAATAATTTTCCAAAGAAAGAGAAATTAACTACAAATGGATCAAAGACCTAAATATAAGACCTAAAACCATAAAACTCTAAGAAGAAAACAGGAGGAAAGCTTCATGCCTTTGATTTGGCAATGATTTATGCAATACCAGAAGCATAGGCAACAAAGTAGGTAGGAGTGCCTGGCTGGCTCAGTAGAGCATATGACTCTTGATCTCAGGGTGGTAAGTTCAGGCCCCATGTTGGGTGTAGAGATTGCTTTAAAAAAAAAAATAAATTGTATTTCCCCCAAATTTAAAATTTCTCTGCAACAAAGGACATAAATCAACAATAAAAAGGCAACCTACAGGGGTACCTGGGTGGCTCAGTCAGTTAAGTTTCTGCCTTTGCCTCAGGTCATGATCCTGGAGTCCTGGGATCAAGCCCCACTTCGGGCTCCTTGCTCAGCAAATGCCCTCTCCCTTTCTCCCTCTCTCTGTCTCTCTCACAAATAAAATCTTACCAAAAAAAGGACAACCTACAGATTGTGAGAAAATATTTGTAAATGACTTATCTTGATGAGGGGATAGTATCCAGAATAGATAAAGAACTATAGGTCAACAACAACAACAACACACACACAAAAAGTGGGCAAAAGACTTGAACAGATATTTTCCAAGAAGTTCTACAAATGGGCAAAAAGCACATGAAAGCACACATCATCATTAACCATTAGGGAAATGCAAGTCAAAACTACAGTGAGATAGCACCTCAAACGTATTAGAATAGCTACAATTGAAAGGAAAGCGTTAGGGACCCCTAGGTGGCTTAGTTGGTTGAGCGTCTACCTTTGGCTCAGGGCATGATCCCGGGGTCCTGGGATCGAGTCCCACGTCAGGCTCCCTGCTCAGCAGGAAGCCTGCTTTTCTCTCTCCCTCTGCCTGCCACTCCCCCTGCTTGTGCTCTCTCTCCCTTTCCCTTGCAAATGAATAAATAAAATCTTTTTAAAAAAAGGCGGGGGAGTGTTGGCAAAAATGAAAAAAATGGGAACCACTGTGCACTGTTAATGGGAAAGTAAAATGGTGTCCTTGCTATGGAAAACAGTATGCTAATTCTCAAAAAATTAAAAATAGAATTACCATGTGATCTAGTAATTCCACCTTTGGGTATAGACTCCAATCGAATCAGGGCCTCAGAGACATCTGTATATCCATGCAGCATTCATAATTGCCAAAAGGTGGAAGCAACCTAAGTGACCTTCACAGATAAATGAATAAATGCAGTATACCCATACAATGGAATAGTATTCAGCCTTAAATGGAAGGAAATTCTGGCACATGCTACAACATGGATGAACCTTAAGGACATTAAGCTATATAAAGTAAGCCAATCACAAAAGGACAAATATTGTATGATTCCAGTTATATAAGGTACCTAGATTAGTCAAATTCATAGAGACAGAAAATAGAATGGTGTTTGCGAAGGGTTGGAGGAGGGAGAGGAAGAGTTATTGTTTAATGGGTACAGAATTTCAAATGTTGGGGAAGATGAAAAGTTCTGAAGATAATTGATGAGGTTGCACAACAATGTGAATATACTTAATCTCACTGTATTATACACTTAAAAATGGTTAGGATGGTAACAATTTGTTAAATGCTTTGTTGGGTTGGGTTTTCTTAGATTTTTTTATTTTTGAGTAATCTGTACACACAACATGGAGCTTGAACTCACAACCCTAAGCTCAAGAGTCACACACTCTACCGGGGCGCCTGGGTGGCTTCGGCTCAGGTCATGATCGCAGGGTCCTGGGATTGAGCCCCGTATCGGGCTCCCTGCTCCGCAGGAAGCCTGCTTCTCCCTCTCCCACTCCCCCTGCTTGTGTTCCCTCTGTCACTGTGTCTCTCTCTGTCAAATAAATAAATAAAATCTTAAAAAAAAAAAAAAAGTCATGCACTCTACTGACTGAGCCAGCCAGGCGCCCCTATGTTGTAAGTGTATTTTTTTTAATTATTTTAAGGAAAGAAAAGAAACCTCAGTGTCAACCTAACCTGTCACAGTCTCGCTTCTTCATAGCCATTCCCTACAATTTTTACTTTCTAAATATTCTCTATCCCACCTCTTCATTCCTAATGCAATTGCCTTAATTGAAAATCACCTGAGGGGCACCTGGGTGGCTCAGTCAGTTAAGTGACCGAGGCTTGATATTGGCTCAGGTCATGATCTCAGGGTCATGGGATCGAGCCCTGCATTAAGATCCCCACTTGGCAAGGAGTCTGCTTGAGATTCTCTCCCTCTCTCTGTCCCTACCCCCATTCACACTCTCTCAAATAAATAAATCTTGAGAAAGGAAGGAAGGGAGGGAAGAGAAGGAAGGAAGGGAAGGGAGGGTGGGAGAGAGGTTGGGAGGGAGGGAGGAAAGAAAACAAACCACCTGAGCAGGCTATTGCCATAGTTTCCTAACTGTTCTTCTACCCTCCACTAAGAATCCCTCTACGCTTGCCATTTGCCTCCATAAAGTGAGTTCTCCCGGGGTGCCTGGGTGGCCCAGTTAGTTAAGCTCCTGACTCTTGATGTCAGGTAGGGTCATGATCTCAGTGTCCTGGGATGGAATCCCAAGTTGGGCTCCACGCTGAGCATGGAGTCTGCTTGGGATTCTCTCCCTCTCCCTCTGCCCCGCCCCCCCACTCACATTCTCTCTCTAAATAAATAAATAAAATCTTAAAATGTAAAATCCTCTCCCACTTAAAGCTCTGCTGAATAAAGCAGAACTTTAAAACTTTAATCATGAAATTCTAACTGATTGGGGACAGCTGAGTGTCTCAGTCAGTTAAGGTCTACCTTCGGCTCAGGTCATGATCCCAGGGTCCTGGGATTGGGTCCCATGTTGGGATCCCTGCTCAGTGGGGAGCCTGCTTCTCACTCTGCCTCTGCCTGCCACTCCCCCTGCTTGCTCTCTCTCTCTCTCTCTCTGACAAATAAATAAAAATCTTTAAAATTCTAGCTGATTGAAGAAACTAGGTCTGGACCCTTGCCTACTCAGCCTTACATATCCCTCTCATTGGAATAAAGTTTGAAAACAAATGGGAATCAGTATTCATTCAATAAATTCCTCAATTCCTACCCTTAGCTACACAGTAAGAATCCAACAGAGAATAAGACACGGATCTGCCCTCCCGGAAATTAGTCTAATGGGAAAGGCAAATAATGACATTCTAAATTCCTTAGCTTGGTCTCCATGTATTTCTCTACACATCTCTAAACCTATTCATTTAAGGAGTATTTATTCAGCATTGGAACAGCCTCCAATTATTGTTTTATTACTGTTGGGGTAGTGAAAGAGGTGAATAGATTTCCATTCATTTTTTTCTCTCAAGGGGTAAAGTATTTCAGCATTTTTGTTGATTTCATTTTAGGGTTTCATGGATAAGTGTGGTTTGAGAACTTTAGTTGAAATATAATGAATAATACTATAATTATTGATATGGTAATAAATTAAGTTGATGTATCTGGTTATAGCATAACATTAAGGAAGGATTTTAGACTCAATCTTTTTTTTTAAGATTTTATTTATTTGACAGAAAAACAGTGAGAGAGGGAACACAAACAGGGGGAGTGGAAGAGGGAGAAGCGGGAACGCTGAGCAGGGAGCCCGATGCGGGGCTCTATCCCAGGACCCTGGGATCATGACCTGAGCCGAAGGCAGACGCTTAAAGACTGAGCCACCCAGGTGCCCCTAAACTCAATCTTTAACTTAAAAGGTTAATGCTTTTGTGAATGCAAACTGGTGCAGCCATTCTGGAGAACAATATGGAGGCTCCTCAGAACGTTAAAAATAGAACTACCCTACGGTCCATCTATTGCATACAAGGTATTTACCCAAAAGATAAATACAGATTCAAAGGGATACATGCACCTAATATTTATAGCAGCATTAACCACAGCCAAACTATGGAAAGAGCCCAGATGTCCATCAATTGATGAATGGATAAAGAATATGTGATATATATATATACCACATTCATATATATGAATATTATATCATGTAATATTATTCAGCCATCAAAAGGAACGAAATCTTGGGTGCCTGGGTGGCTCAGTTGGTTAAGCGACTGCCTTCAGCTCAGGTCATGATCCCGGAGTCCCAGGATCGAGTCCCACATCAGGCTCCTGGCTCAGTGGGGAGTCTGTTTCTCCTTCTGACCCTCTCCCCTCTCATGCTTTCTCTCTCTCTCTCTCTCTCTCAAATAAATAAATAAAATCTTTAAAAAGGGGGAATGAAATATTGCCATTTGCAATGACATGGATGGAGCTAGAGTGTATTATGCTAAGTGAAATAAGTCAGAGAAAGACAAATACCGTATGATCTCACTTACATGTGGAATTTAAGTAAGAAAACAGATCAACATATGGGAAGGGGAAAAAAAAAAAGCAGAGAGGGAAATAAGCCGTAAGAGGCTCTTTTTTTTTAAAGATTTTTATTTATTTATTTATTTGAGAGAGAGAGCACAAGCAGGGGGAGTGGCAGGCAGAGGGAGAAGCAGGCTTCCCTCTGAGCAGGGAGCCCGACATGGGACTCCATCACAGGACCCTGGGATCATGACCTGAGCTGAAGGCAGACGCTTAACCAACTGAGCCACGCAGGTGCCCCCATAAGAGGCTCTTAACAATGGAGAACAAACTGAGCGTTGATGGAGGGAGGTGGGTGGGGGATGGGCTAGATGGGTGATGAGTATTGAGGGCACTTGTGATGAGCACTAGGTGTTGTTAGTAATGAAACATTGAATTCTACTCCAGAAACCACTATTGCACTGTACATTAACTACCTAGAATTAAAAAAAAAAAAAAAAGGTTAATGCTTTATAGCTTCTTGATGATACTATGTATAGATGCAGACCATTTGTTTTTAAATATTTTAGTGGAACTAATTCAAGAGCTGAGAACAATTGTGATATGACACACAATTTCTGAGCATTGTCCATCGTATAGTCCTGGTCATGTAGATATCAGGGTTCTTTAATTAATCATCCAAGAATAGCGTCTGTTTTCAGGCCTAGGGAAGGAATGGCTCATATGTGTAAGACATCTTCTGATGAAATTAGTATTCAGAATGCTATTTCTATAGGTAAAACAATTCAATTGTGAACTTCTAAGACCCCTCCTCCACTGCTATCATCCAGTCTGGTGACAGAACTAAGCAAATACTTACACAAATTGTTGAAAATTTCAGTATATATTATAAAGGAACAAGTACTGGCCTCTCACTTAATACTTTATGTTCCCGTCTTCCCAAACACATGAAACTATTTAATTAAAACAAGCTGTTTTATTTTGCAATCCTTTGCCTATGTTCTTTCCTAATATATTCTCATACCTTGTCCCTGCCATACTTTTTGCCCTTATCCATCTATACTAGGAGTGATAAAATGGTCAGCCCACAGAAATGTTTAATTAGTATGAAGATGTTTAAATATAGTATTTAGATTTTACTGCTTTTACATTTGGTCTTTCTAGAGTGCTTTAGTCTTCATATTTTCTTGCCTGGTAGCTACACACACATATATACATGCCTGGCTCCTGAAGATTGGGGTCCATACTCTGATGAGAACTCCTTGTGGAAATGGAGTTCATTGGTTTTTGCATTCCTAATACATGTCCCATAATAGGGCTCAAATATTTTTATTTTATTTTATTTTTTATTTATTTTTTATTTATTTTATTTTATTTATTTTATTTCTTCTTTTCTAAATATTTTTATTTATTTATTTTATTTATTTCAGAGAGAGAGAGCACAAGCAGGGGGAGCAGGGGGAGCAGGAGAGGGAGAAGCAGACTCCCCGCTGATCAGGGAGCTCAACGCGGGGGCTCAATCCCAGGACCCTGGGATCATGACCTGAGCTGAAGGCAGACGCTTAACCCACTGAGCCACCCAGGTGCCTCAGGGCTCAAATATTTAAATATATATATATATATGTTTATATTTGGCATCACATCAACAGTAGAGGCTTAGTAAGCAATGCCAGGCAAATTTTACAGAAAGCTAAAACTAAGTGGAAACTTATCCTCACATGTACAGCTTAGAATTCAAAGATTCAAGATCTCTATACAGATTTCTGGGCTCTTTTTTCAATTTAATTTTTAAATAATTTATTGAGGTATAACTGATATACAATAAAAGGCTCATATTTAAAGTATACAATTTGATAAGTTTTGACATATTTATACACCCATACACCATCACCAAAATAAAAATAAACCTATCAATCACTCCAAAAAGCTTCCTTAATGCACCTTTGTAATCCCTCCTCTTTCCCCACCCCAAACTTTGGCACCAGGTAATCACTGATCTATTTTGTCTCTAGAGATAAGTTTGCATTTTCCAGAATTTTTAAAAATTGGAACTGTAATTATGCAAGATACACTTTTTTAAGTGGCTCCTTTCACTGTTAGTAATTGAGATTCATTCATGTTGCTGTATAAATCAATAGCCTGTTTCTTTTAAATGCTGAGTAGTTAGTAGGTTTAGAATAAATTTCCCCAAAAGTACTGCCTTACTGAATTCCACAAATTTTGATATTTTCATTTAGTTCAAATACTTTTAAATTTCCCTTCTTTGACTTGTGGGTATTTAGAATTGTTTTATTTAGTTTAAATACTGGGGTATTTTCTAGATATCTTTCTGCTATTGGTTTCTAATTTAATTCCATTGTGGCCCTAGAACATAGCTCGTATGACTAGAATCCACAAATTTATTGAGACTGGGGCGCCTGGGTGACTCAGTCGTTAAGCGTCTGCCTTCAGCTCAGATCATGATCCCGGAGTCCTGGGATCAAGCCCCGCATCAGGCTCCCTGCTCCGCAGGAAGCCTGCTTCTCCCTCTCCCACTCCCCCTGCTTGTGTTCCCTCTCTCACTGTCTCTCTCTCTGTCAAATAAATAAAAATTAAAAAAAAAATTTATTGAGACTTGTATTATGGCTCAGAATATGGTCTATCTTGGTAAACGTTCTGTGTGTATCTGAAAAGAGTGTGTATTCTGGTGTGGTTAGGTGGAGTGTTACATAAATGTTAAGTCGACTGGTAATGTTCAAGTCTTTTGTATCTGTACTAATTTTAGTCCCCTTATTCTATCAATTATTGAAAGACGGATGTTAAAATCTATTTTTTATTTTTTTTATTTTTTTATTTATTTATTTATTTTTAAGATTTTATTTATTTATTTGACACACAGAGAGAAAGCACAAGTAGGCAGAGAGGCAGGCAGAGAGAGAGGCAGAAGCAGGCTCTCCAATGAGCAGGGAGCCCGATGCGGGACTCGATCCCGGGACTCCAGGATCATGACCTGAGCCGAAGGCAGTCGCTTAACCAACTGAGCCACCCAGGCGCCCTAAAATCTATTTTTTAAAGATTTTATTTATTTATTTGACACAGAGAGAGAGAGTACAAGCAGGGGGAGCCGCAGAAGGAGAGGGAGAAGCAGGCTTCCTGCTGAGCAGGGATCCCGATGCGGGGCTCAATCCCAGGACCCTGGGATCATGACCTGAGCCGAAGGCAGACACTTAACTGACTGAGCCACCTAGGCACCCCTTATCAAAAGTTTTTTTTAACACTTATTAACAATATTGTAGTCCTAATATGATCACACTAAATGATAGTGATTTATTTTCTTAATATTAAGCCACCCCTGCATTCCCAAAATAATCTTTATTTAGTTGTAGAGTATCATTCTTCTGTACATTGATGAATTCTCTTTGCTAACATGTTATTTAGAAGAACTGCCCCTCCAAGAAGGAACTCTCTCTCTCTCTTTTGTGGTTAAATAATAAGATTACCAACAGTGTTATAAAAAAAAAAAATTACCAACAGTGTGTTGATTACAAACAAGAGAAAGGTGATAGAGGTGGTGAATTTTCCAAGTGGGGAACCAGAATCTGCAAGGGCAGGGCCCAGGGGTCCAGGGTGGGGCAGCTCCGTAATAAGTAATGGAGCAAGGGGGCAGGGCTGCTCCCTCCTTCTTGACAGAATCAGCTTCTTCTTGCCACCAGCATCTCACAGAAGGGGCCTATGCTCACAGCTTCCAGGATGGACTGGATCCACTTTTCTTTTCCGCCTGCATGGGGGCCAAAACCAGGTACATCTCCTGCCGTCTGCCTTCATTTTACAGACTTTGATGAGCTGCCCCATGTTGCTGGAGATGCAAAGCTCAAAGCAGTTTGGTTTCCAAGGCTCATCAAGATCTTGGATGTTCAGGGCGCCTGGGTGGCTCAGTTTGTTGGGCGACTGCCTTCGGCTCAGGTCATGATCCTGGAGTCCCTGGATCGAGTCCCGCATCGGGCTCCCTGCTCGGCGAGGGGCCTGCTTCTCCCTCTGACCCTCCCCCCTCTCATGTGCTCTCTGTCTCTCTCATTCTCTCTGTCTCAGATAAATGGGTGAAATCTTTAAAAAAAAAAAGAAAAGAAAAAAAAAGATCTTGGATGTTCAGGTTCTCCACAGGGATGATTCCTCCCAGCTCCTTGTCCCTCATGTTCTCAAATGGTAGAGGCAGTTGTCTGTGGCCATAAACCAGTGCCCATTTCACACTTTCACCTGGCCTCCTCCCAGCTTAAGGAGCCAGTCCTCCTGGCCCAGGTTGAAGAAGGTATGGGTCAGACCATTCCCATCAACCTCAGGAATATTGAAGGGCTCATTCCAGATGCTGTCATAGAGATTCCTGAGCAGCTCCTCAGGCAGGTCCCACCCTCGTTGATGCCTCGGTTCATGGCCCCAAATTGCTCCAGGCCTGGCTTGTCCCAGACGTTGGGATTGTGAAGGCTGGTGTTCAGCATGACCAGGCGAAGGACAGCACCTCACATATGTCTGTAGACTAGAAAACCCTGGGGTTCCCAGGCAGTATCACAGGGCAAAGTTTTCCATCATCTATCTGGCCAATCTTCTGGGCTCAAGGGAGGTAGAAAGCTCCATAGAAATTGCATGAGGGCCTGGGGCGCCTGGGTGGCTCAGTCATTGGGTGTCTGCCTTCAGCTCAGGTCACGATCCCAGAGTCCTGGGATCGAGCCCCGCATCGGGCTCTCTGCTCTGTGGGAAGCCTGCTTCTCCCTCTCCCACTCCCCCTGCTTGTGTTCCCTCTCTCGCTATGTCTTTCTCTTTCAAATAAATGAAATCTTAAAAAAAGAAAGAAAGAAATTGCATGAGGGCCTGCACTAGGTTGAGGTTCGTGAACTCATACAGATCCATAAAGGCATGGAGCCTTGGCAGGTTTAGCCCTTCCCTCTCCCCGAGGTAACCCCCATGGCTGTCTTGTTCAGGCCCTTGCCCTGGTACAGGAAACCGCCGTGCTCTGGAGAAGTTCCTTCTCCACCAAGAACTAGATCCCCTTCTGGGGTCTATGTTGAAGCTCTTCCTGCCCATTGTTATCCTTCGATTCTGTTGCAAGGTTTTAACTGCCTTCTTTGGCTTCCAGACCTTCCACCTCGCCCATGGCTTCACTAAGCACCTCCCGCGGGCGCTGGATCTCCATCGGCACCTCCGGCTTCCTCGGCCGCGTGTTCTCCAGCTCCATCCGCTTCTCCAGAGTCAGGTCTTGAGGTCTCCCAGGCACTACCCGCCACTGCGGCTAGGAAGGCCCGCGGGGAGTCCAGGACAATCCTGTAGGTCTGGCCTGGATCCACGTTGGCCCGCAGGCTCAGGCGGGCCACTCAAACTCCCCAGGGGCCACTGCCTCCTTTTCTGTGCCAGTCTTCCATGCTGAAATCTCTCCCTTAGTCTCTCAGCCTCCCTGCCAGTAGGGAGTTTTGCATCTCTAAGTGAGATTGGTCGCTAGTTCTCTCTACAAAAAACAAAAAAACTATAGCAAGCTATAGTGGAGAAGATGGAATCGCTGTGATGTAACAAAAAGAACATAACTTTATAAATCCGAAGATGACATTTAGCGTTAAATATTTACTAGCAAGCCAAAACAAAACAATTTTAAAAACCTAAGCACTGTGTTCTATGATTCCACCATGGTTTGGCATGAAGCTTCAAACAAGATAAATGCAGTAATACAACAAAATTTAGGATTTTATTACCCTTAGTGTTGGCATTAGGCAACCACAAACCTTCCACCACAATGGCAAGACACTGAACCTTTTAGATATCGAGTGTCAGGTTCCATCCCTAAAGACATAGGCTATAGGTCTTCATAGATTTTTTTTTTAAGATTTTATTTATTTGACAGAGAGAGAGATAGCGAGGGCAGGAACACAAGCAGGGGGAGTGGGAGAGGGAGAAGCAGGCTTCCCGCTGAGCAGGGAGCCGGTCGCTGGGATCGATCCCAGGACCCTGGGATCATGACCTGAGCCAAAGGCAGATGCTTAACGACTGAGCCACCCAGGCGCCCCAGTCTTGATAGATTTTAACTGAAACGCTTTTGTGTTTTATCCTTTCGTGTACTATTACCAATTCATATAAGCATGAAAAGCATTTTTATTTTATGTTATTTTATTTATTTGACAGAGAGAGACACAGCGAGAGAGGGAACACAAGCAGGGGGAGTGGGAGAGGGAGAAGCAGGCTCTCCACTGAGCAGGGAGCCCGATGCGGGGCTCGATCCCAGGACCCTGCGATAATGACCTGAGCTGAAGGCAGACGCTTAACCACTGAGCCATCCAGGTGCCCCAAAAGCATTTTGATTATTTTAGCTAATCCACAGCACCACTGTTTTCAGCAATGAGAGCCCATCCCTAATGTCCATTATTCCAATTAACAATCCATTAATGTCTCCAATATAAATTAATTTCTGTCATTCATTGGTTTAATAAGCAAAATATCTAATGTTGATTAGAGTTAAGAGGACTGAAGTGCTTCTAGCAATCCCTCCGGCGTGTGAATTCCCAATTAAAATGCTAGCTGCACCTAGAGTATAATTTTAACCAAACACACCCATAATATTTTAATTTCTGTATTGAAATATTTTAAACTAAATTATAGATATTGTAACACCAGATTCAAATACCAATTCTGCCACTTAATAGCTATGTGATATTGGGTATGAATGTAATTCAATCCCCTTGAGACTCAGTTTCTTAACATGTAAATGGGGGATAATACCTGGCAGAATGGTGAGAATTATATAATGGATATGAAAAGGCAATATAAACTCTGGAATAGTCTACAAATTTTAGGTATTATTATTGAATAATAATACCTCAAATAGAAGTTAGGTTCTGTTGAGTTCCTTTGAGGATTTGGAAGGTTAGGCGATCTCTAATGTTCACCTATTGTAAATATTGCAGTTTTGATATTCTCTTTGCTTGTCTACAAAGACAGGGAGAAAAGCAAAATAAGTAAGTTATGAGGTTCTTAACCCAGAAGGCCAAAATAATCACCTTAGACTGGCACTGGGGCCATAACCCTCCCCGACACTATTCCAGTGGAAGATTCTCTGTCATATGAGGGCAGACTTAATAGATTTAATAAGAATAACTAATATTGGGCGCCTGGGGGCTCAGATGGTTAAGCGTCTGCCTTCGGCTCAGGTCATGATCCCAGGGTCCTGGGATCGAGTCCCGCATTGGGCTCTCTGCTCCTTGGGAGCCTGCTTCTCCCTCTGCCTCTCTCTCTCTCTCTGTCTCTCATGAATAAATAAATAAATAAATAATCTTTAAAAAAAAAAAGAATAACTAATATTTATCCAGTGTTTACTAGATTCCAGGCAATGTGCTAAGTATATTATCTTATTTAATCCCCACAATAACCCAATAAAGTAGGTATTGTTTTTTAAGCCCATTTTAAAATGAGGAAACTAAGGGGGCACCTGGCTGGCTCAGTCAGAAGAGGCTATGACTCTTGATTTCAGGGTTGTGAGTTGGATCCCCACGTTGGGTGTAGAGATTATATTAAAAAGAAAAAATAAGTGAGGAAACTAATGGGGCACATGGCTGGCTCAGTTGGTAGAGCATGTGACTTTTGGTTGTGAGTTCAAGTCCCACTTTGGGGGTGGAGCCCACTCTAAAAAAAAAATGAGGAAACTAAAGCTTAGAGAAATTAGGTAACTGCCCAAGTGATTGTTCAAGGATTTGAACTCAAGCCGCTGTTCTTACAAAAAAAATTTTTTTCGAGATTTTATTTGACAGAGAGAGCACAAGCAGGTGGAGAGGCAGCCAGAGGGAGAAGCAGGTTCCCCGCTGAGCAAGGAGCCCAACGAGGGGCTCGATCTCAGGACCCTGGGATCATGACCTGGGCCAAAGACATCCGCTTAACCGACTGAGCCACCCAGGTGCCTCTCAAGCAGTTGTTCTTAACCTATATTCTGAATACAACAGTTCATATATAAATACTATATCTATATGGATATCTATATATTTTGTACAACATATGAATTTTCCCTCACATCCTGGGCTTAAGAACAAGGGGGCAGACAAAATGCATGATGTTGCTTTCCTTTACTGAAAACAAACATATATTCATTCATTTATACATTCAGCTAGTTTTTCTGGGGAAATTCAAGTATATTAACCACAAAAGCACTGTAGAAGCATACCTATACTGCTTTTTCTGTGTTTCAGCTCATGTTTCTCCTCTTTTCTCAACTTCAAGTTCTTTTCCCCCTTTTTAGTCTTCTCTTTCCTCATGTGTGATAGATTGTCTGCAAAGATGATGACCAGTATAGTTCCTCCCATTCCTATATACACTTACTGCTCTTCTCATCAAGAGGTGGCATCTATCCCCCTCCCCCCCCCACCCCGCCTTGAATCAGACTGGCCTTGTTACTTGCTTTAACCATGAGAATGTGGTGGAAATAAAGCTGGGACAATTTGAGAGTCAGGACTCAAGAGACTTGGTAGTTTTTACTTTTTACTTCCTTGGAGCCTTGTAGAGAAGTCCAGCTATCCTGCTGGAGAGATTATGTGGAGAGAAAAGTTCCAGCCAACAGCAGGCACCTGCTGACCAATGTGTGAGGCTATATTGGATCACTCAGACTTAGTCGAGCCTCTAGATGACTGTCACATGAGTGAACCCAGAGGATACCACATGGAGCAGAAAAGCCACATAGTTGTGGCCAGCCAACACACAAAATAGTAAGAAATAATAGATTGTTGTTTAAAGCCACTTTGTGGTGTTTTTTTATGCAGCAAAGGCTATTTATTTGCAATATGATGGGCCAGAAACATTTAGATAGAATGGCCAGTCACATCCTTCAGAGATGTCTTCAGTTAAAGAGATGACTGTTTTAGTGATATCTACAAAAGAGCTTGAAGCAGTAAAGTAAAATATGTGGCTGATTTGGGTTTGTCTTATCCAATTCTAGATCAACTAGCATAAAGAAAAGAAAACTAGATACTAAGATCTTTCATTTTTTTCTGACCACAATAAGAAAACATGAGTATGTCTCATTTTGTCCAATATTACATCTGTTGGACTTGAGCCAAACAGGAAAACAGGTTTTCTGACATAAACATCTTCCTCCTTGAATTTGTCTTTAAGGTGCAAAGAGGCTGCTTCCTTCCTCTGAGAGTTAGAAGCCTACACTTACAGGATGGAGAATATACCAAAATATCAAGCTTCCTAGGAGCTGCACTTAGAAATGTAGTCAATTCTCAA
Organism: Leptonychotes weddellii; assembly: GCF_054177405.1. Lineage (NCBI taxonomy): Eukaryota > Metazoa > Chordata > Mammalia > Carnivora > Phocidae > Leptonychotes > Leptonychotes weddellii. Next base: position 107,114,784 of record NC_138373.1, on the reverse strand, counting down.
TTGTCCACGTAATGGAAGTTAAAGCCAGTAAAATATAGTTTAAAACTTATCTGAGGGCGCCTGGGTGGCTCAGTTGGTTAAGCGACTGCCTTCAGCTCAGGTCATGATCCCAGGGTCCTGGGATCGAGTCCCGCATCAGGCTCCCTGCTCTACGGGGAGCCTGCTTCTCCCTCTCCCACTCCCCCTGCTTGTGTTCCCTCTCTCGCTGTGTCTCTCTCTGTCAAATAAATAAATAAAATCTTTAAAAAACAAAAACAAAAACAAAAAAAACCTATCTGAGGAATATACCGAAGTTCACTTTTCTCATTATATTTTACCCATGGCATGTTATTAAAATTGACATCTCATTCCCCCCAAGCCCAATAGGGAAAGGAGGCCCCAAAATATTAGGGAAAAAACATTGTATTTTATTTTATTTATTTTTAAGTAAGTTCCACGCCCAGAGTAAAGCCCAGCACAGGGCCCGAACTCAATGACCCTGAGATCAAGACCTGAGCTGAGATCAAGAGTCAGATGCTTAACCGACTGAGCCACCCAGGCACGGCCAATAACAACAAAAAAATTTAATTAAAATTGTTTCAACAAGGGCGCCTGGGTGGCTCAGTTGGTTAAGGGACTGCCTTCGGCTCAGGTCATGATCCTGGAGTCCCTGGATGGAGTCCCGCATCGGGCTCCCTGCTCGGCAGGGAGGCTGCTTCTCCCTCTGACCCTCCCGACCCTCCCCCCTCTCATGCTCTCTCTCTCTCAGTCTCTCTCTCAAATAAATAAATAAATAAAATCTTTAAAAAATATAAAATAAAATAAAATTGTTTCAACAATAAAATTTAAGCATTGAGTAGACAGTGCTAACTTTACCGGTTATTTCATGATTTAGAATGTGACAAAATCAAGGTACAAATTCCTCTCCTCCTCCTCTCCCCTACCCACAATTACTACAGGGAGAGGGAATGTAAGAAATTGAGAGTTGCGGGGCGCCTGGGTGGCTCAGTCGTTAAGCGTCTGCCTTCGGCTCAGGTCATGGTCTCAGGGTCCTGGGATCGAGCCCCGCATCCGGCTCCCTGCTCAGCGGGAAGCCTGCTTCTCCCTCTCCCACTCCCCCTTCTTGTATTCCCTCTTTCGCTGTCTCTCTCTCTGTCAAATAAATAAATAAAATCTTTTAAAAAAATGGTATAATATGTAAACATGTCTGAGGTAGAGACTTGTTAACCACCTATCTCAACATCTCTTCATCTTCCTAAGTCACACCATCTCTGATTTTAGCTTGGCACATAATCACGTGGATCAAACACTCCCATTCTCCCAGTCTCATCCTTGCAGATGGATGTAGCCACATGAGTTTTCAATGAGGTACAAGTAGAAAGGTTGTAATACAGCTTTTGGCAGACTGATTTAAGAGTGCTGGCAGAAATCAAAAGGAATGAGATCTTGCCATTTGCTACGACGTGGATGGAACTGGAGGGTATTATGCTGAGCGAAATAAGTCAAACAGAGAAAGACATGTATCATATGACCTCACTGATATGAGGAATTCTTAATCTCAGGAAACAAACTGAGGGTTGCTGGAGGGGGAGGTGGGAGGGATGGGGTGAATGGGTGATAGACACTGGGGAGGGTATGTGCTCTGGTAAGCGCTGTGAATTGTGCAAGACTGTTGAATCTCAGATCTGTATCTCTGAAACAAATAATGCAATATATGTTAAGAAAAAAAAAAAGAAGATAGCAGGAGGGGAAGAA
>NC_138373.1:106982860-107112550 GCF_054177405.1 Leptonychotes weddellii | reverse complement strand
AAAAAAAAAGAGTGCTGGCAGAACCAAGCAAAACAAAACAAAACAAAACAACAAAGAGTGCTGGCTCTATGAGGGCAAGGATTTTTGTTTTGTTCAGTTATATTTTCAGCATCTACAGTGCCTGGGCCATAGTAGGTGCTCCATAAATACCTGTTGAATAAATGAATGAAAGAAATGACTGTTACAGGGGCACCTGGGTGGCTCAGTTGGTTAAGCGGCTGCCTTCGGCTCAGGTCATGATCCCAGGGTCCTGGGATCGAGTCCCGCATCGGGCTCCCTGCTCAGCAGAGAGCCTGCTTCTCCCTCTCTCTCTCTGCCTTCCTCTCTACCTACTTGTGCTCTCTATCTCTCTGTCAAATAAATAAATAAATAAATAAATAAATAAAATTATTAAAAAAAAAAAAGGAAAGAAATGACTGTTACAGGTCAGGCCCTAGAGATACAACACAACAAAATCCCTGACTTCGTGGAAACTGTAATTCTATAGTGAAAATTAAAATATTTATTTTTGAAAATTAAAATATTTAAATAGCAAAACTTTACTATTTAGATTACAAAGTATTTTTAAATTATTTTAAAAATTGAGATGCTATTGACCTAACACTATATAGTTTTTGTAGTAAGTATTCTTTTTTTTTTTTAAGATTTTATTTATTTGTCAGAGAGAGAGAGAGAGCACGAGCAGGGGGAGCAGTAGGGAGAGGGAGAAGTAGACTCCCTGCTGAACAGGGAGCCCAATGTGGGACTCGATCCCAGGATCCCAGGATCATGACATGAGCCGAAGGCAGACGCTCAACCAACTGAGCCACCCAGGCACCCCTGTAGTAAGTATTCTTAAGTCTGTGTCAGGACTCTTATCAGAAATACACTGTTCCTGTTATTGGTTATCATTAAAATTTTACAAAGGTGATTGGATCTCTATCAAATAATCACTTTAACATATGCCTGATCATTTTTGGCAAATTGTCTTAGTCAGCTTGGGCTGCTGTAACAAAGTACCATAAACTAGGTGTCTTATAAACAGAAATTTCTCACAGTTCTGGAGGTTGGAAGTCTGAGATCAGGCTACCAGCATGGTTAGGTTCTGCTGAGGACCCTCTTCCAGGTTGCAGACTGCCAACTTTTTGTTGTATCCTTGCATGGTAGAAAGAAGGGAAGAGAGAATTCTCTGGGGTCTCTTCTATAAGGGTACTAATACCATTCATGAGGGGCTTCACCCTCATGACCAATTTACCTCCCAAAGACCCCCACCTTCTAATTCCATCACATTTTGGTTAGGATTTCAATGTATGAATTTTGGGAGTACATAAACATTCATTCCATTGCACAAACCCAAAACTGTAACATTCCAGGATTAGAATACCAAAAATAGTTCTAGCTATATATATATATATATACACAAAAGATCCATCCTTCTTACAAGCCAAGCCTTGAGTTTTTCTAAGTGTGAAGGAGTTTAGAATGTATGCCTTAGGCTTACTTTCATCTCCTTCTCTTTTCCTAAACTATCTCCCTCTTTTCTGGGTTTTATCCTCTTCTGCCTCATGCCAGACTTTGTTCTCTCAGTTATCCTGTCTTCTCTAATACCTCTGTTTCCACTGGCTTCTCTCATCCTTCAAACATGATTAAAAAACCAAAACCAAAAACAGACCCCCTCCTAATTCCTAAACAAGCCACAAAAATAAAAACCTTTCCCTTGACTACTAAATATATATAATATAATAATCTCTTCTTATTCCTATATCTGTCCCTTTCAGTCTCAGCTAATGGTGTTGCATTTTATCCAATCTCCCCAACTAGAAACCTCCTTATCTATTCCTCCCCTCCTTTTTTAAGATTTTATTTGCCAGAGAGAGAAAGAGAGAGTATGCACAAGCAGGGGGAGAGACAGGAGGAGAGGGAAAGGGATAAGCAGGCTCCCCGCTGAGCAAGGAACCTGATGCAGGACTCAATCCCAGGACCCTGGGATCATGACCTGAGCCAAAGGCAGATGCTTAACCGAATGAGCCACCCAGGCACCCCTCTCTTCCCCTTTTCTTTTCTTTTTTCTCTTCGCCTTTTCTAATTGGTCTTCAAGGTCAGAAATTTATCAAAATTCTGGGTGAGCTTTTTTTTTCTTCACTTGTACAGCTACTGCTTTAGCTCCGGGCCTACTCTCTTACCTAAACTATCATAACTGGTCTGTCTGCAGTCTTTCTCCACTCCAGATGGTGAATTATATTCCACAAACATCTGTTGCCAGACACATATATGACAAAAGGCAAATATGACACTCAAGAAACTTGTGCACTCACACTATAGCATCAGTACTATTAAAAATTTCTTTGTTAAAGAATCAGGTTCAAACTCCGTAAGCAGCCATACTGGGTCCTTCACCATTTGGCCTGAATCCACCTCTCCAGCCTTAACTCTCACCATTCTACTTTACCTACAGTCTCTCCTAAGCTCCAGCCACAATAAACTACACAGATCTTGGGGCGCCTGGGTGGCTCAGTCGTTAAGCGTCTGCCTTCAGCTCAGATCATGATCCCGGAGTCCTGGGATCAAGCCCCGCATCAGGCACCCTGCTCAGCAGGAAGCTTGCTTCTCCCTCTCCCACTCCCCCTACTTAGGTTCCCTCTCTCGCTGTGTCTTTCTCTGTCAAATAAATAAAATCTTTTAAAAAAAACTGCACAGATCTCTCAAAATTCCATTGCCCCTGCTTCACATATACTATATTTTCTGTCGGGAATATGCTCTTTTTAAAAAAATATTTTATTTTTATTTTTTAAATATTTTATTTATTTTATTTGAGAGAGAGAGAGAGTGCATGTGCATGTGCAACCAGGGGCAGGGGCAGGAGGAGAGGGAGAGAACCTCAAGCAGGCTCCATGCTGAGTATGGAGCCGAATGAGGGGCTTTATCTCATGATCCTGAGATCATGAAGGCAGACGCTTAACCACCGAAGCCACCCAGGTGCCCCGGATGGTACTTTTTTTTAAGATTTTATTTGAGTGAGAGAGAGAGAGCATGAGCAGGGAGGAGGGGCAGAGGGAGAGGGACAAGCAGGCTCCCCACTGAGCAGGGAGTCTAACGAGGGGCTCGATCCCAGGACCCTGAGATCATGACCTGAGCCAAAGGCAGAGGCTTAACCGACTGAGCCACTCAGGTGCCTCAAAATGGTATTTTTTTTTTAAAGATTTTTTAATTTGTTTTAGAGAGAGAGAGTGTGGTGGAGGGGGTAGAGGGAGTCTTAAGCACGACCCTGAGATCATGACTGGAGTTGAAACTGAGTCAGATGCTTAACCAACTGCACCACCCGGGCACCCCCAAATGGTATTTTATAGCCCTTATCTCCTAGAAAAGAGACCATTAAAAGAATTTCAGGTGAACAACTAAAAAATCAGAAAAAAAGAAGGTCCCCTTAACTTTGAAACTAATTCTATTTCTCCATTATCCCATATTCCTGCAAGATGCTGAACAAAATGGTGTTAATATTACTCCAAAATCTAACGTCTAACGTATATGTATATGTAACCTTCTTCTGGTCACTTCCTACCATATACAATGGAAAGAGCACAATGAAGTATTATGGCAAACAGAGTTACCCAAGAACTATATACTACCTTCCCTTGCCTGAAGACCATGAAATTAAAAGAAAACTTTATTACCTGATTTCTTCTGATTCCAGAGAATATTGCTAATTTACATAGAAATAAGCATATAGCACTCATATCACTTGTTTTATAGTCTCATTTTCTATACTATGAACTCTAGGTATGTATATACTGTAAGGTGATATTTGGGATAGAATATCATTTTTATTTATTTTTTTAAAGATTTTATTTGACAGAGAGAGACACATCAAGAGAGGGAACACAAGCAAGGGGAGTGGGAGAGGAAGCAGCAGGCTTCCTGCCGGGCAGGGAGCCCGATGTGGGGCTCGATCCCAGGACCCTGGGACCATGACCTGAGCTGAAGGCAGACGCTTAACAACTGAGCCACACAGGTGCCCCTAGAATATCATTTTTTTACAGATTTTATTTATTTGACAGAGAGAGACTAATTTTAAAAAATTAGTAAAAGCAGCACAGAAACAATTTGTCAATTATAATTGTAGCATAAATCTTCTCCCTGGTATTTTTTTTAAGATTTTAATTTTAAGTTATCTCCACACCCAATGTGGGGCTTGAGCTCACAACCCTGAGACAGAGTCACGTTCTCTATCAAGTGAGCTGCCAGGCACCCCTCCCTGATATTTGTCTGAGGACTGAGTTTAAATGTGGGTCCAGGGGCGCCTGGGTGGCTCAGTCGTTAAGCGTCTGTCTTCGGCTCAGGTCATGATCCCAGGGTCCTGGGATCGAGCCCCACATTGGGCTCCCTGCTCCGCAGGAAGCCTGCTTCTCCTCTCCCACTCCTCCTGTGTTCTCTCTTTCACTGTGTCTCTCTCTGTCAAATAAATAAAATCTTTAAAAATAAAAAAATAAACGTGGGTCCATAGACACTAATAGCAAAAGAGAACTTTATAGATTAACATGAGCATTAAAAAAATTATAACAGGTGAGAACAGTCAGTTTTATGAGGGAATTTTTTTTTTAAAGATTGTAGTTATTTATTTATTTGACAGAAAGTACAAGCAGGAGGAGCAGGAGAGGGAGAAGCAGACTCCCTGCTGAGCTCAATCCTGGGACTCCGGAATCATGACCTGAACTGAAAGCAGATGCTTAACAGACTGAGCCACCCAGGCACCCCAGAGATTTTCTAATAAGAACTTAGGTTGTTGGGGCGCCTGGGTGGCTCAGTGGGTTGGGCGACTGCCTTCAGCTCAGGTCATGATCTCAGGGTCCTGGGATCAAGCCCCGCATCGGGCTCCCTGCTCAGCGGGAAGCCTGCTTCTCCCTTTCCCACTCCCCCTGCTTGTGTTCCCTCTCTCACGGTCTCTCTCTCTCTGTCAAATAAATAAATAAATAAAATCTTTAAAAAAAAAAAAGAACTTAGGTTGTTAATTTTGTATTCATAAGGCAAATAAAGGGAAGGAGGCAAAGTAGGAATCTGTTCTAGATATAGGTAATAAGAAACTGGGTCATAAAGTTTAAGGGAGACATCATCACCTAGCTAAATATCACATACAGCAACTTAAATTACTTTATGTTCTCTGATACCATCATCTTCCCACAGTTTGGAATCATACCCTATCAGTCTGGTTTGGCAGTAATGGGAAGGGTTAAAAACAACTATGTCTCATGTTGAGCTTTTTCCTATTCTGAGTTTTGCTACCAGTCTAACTGTGGGCTGACAAAAGCATGAAGAGCTCTAGGAGAAGGAAGAGGCTTTAAAAAGCTAATCTACCTTTTATTTATTTATTTTTTAAGATTTTATTTATTTATTTGACAGAGAGAGACATAGGGAAAGAAGAAACACAAGCAGGGGGAGTGGGAGAGGGAGAAGCAGGCTTCCCGCCGAGCAGGAAGCCTGATGCAGGGCTTGATCCCAGGACCCCGGGATCATGACCTGAGCTGGAGGCAGATGCTTAACGACTGAGCCACCCAGGTGCCCCTAGAATATCATTTTTAGAGAATTTAAATATATTTCATTTTTTTAAATTAAGTAGGCTCCATGCCCAATGTGGGGCTTGAACTTATGACCCTGAAATCAAGAGTCGCATGCCTCACTGACTAAGGCAGCCATGCACCCCCAAATATATTTCATTTTAAAAGGTAGATTAGCTGGGCGCCTGGGTGGCTCAGTCGGATTTTCTTTTCTCTTAGGGGATTGTTAGGATTAAACCTGTGAAATGGGATCTAATACTTGCCAAGTATTTTTTAGTTCCTGTCACTTCAGGTTGCAGATTTCTCTCCCAAAAGCCCTGACACTATAATTATACACATTTGAACCTAGATTTTGCCCACTACTAGAAACAGAACTTGTTAGGGAGTTTGAAAAAGAAATCTGGCACAACTTGGGTTGCCACCCGCTAATAGTTGATATAACATGTAAAAGCATGGATAAACCTTATTACAAAGGGTGAGGAAGCCATTTCCAGACCTACACTAACATGAGATCCCTTGAAATATATCCAATGAGGATAGTTAAAAAAATATGAATTAGGTAGGATACAATGGGCCTTAATTTTCAAAATTTTTTGTGTGTGAAAAGCAGTTTTTCCCATAGCACTTCTTTTGATAAGGGAAATTGCCAGTTATTTGAGGTTGCAGTCTTCTAAATGCTATCTTCAATTCAGTTCTTCTATTTTTCACTTCATCTTATATGTTACCAAACTTATCTAGAACACAAGTGTTACTCCCCTCCAAAAAACTTCAACACCTTTCCATTGTCAGAGAAATAAGTTTAAAACAACCTGATATTCAGTACCACCATTTTTTGGTTATGACCTACCTTCTAAATTTTATCTTGAATTATTTTCCTACACTCTGGGCTAGCCCAGGCCAGGAGTTGGTAAACTATAGCCCACAGACTAAATCCAGCAGACTACCAATTTCTGGATGGCCGTCAAGTGATTTTTACATTCTTTTTTTTTTTAAGATTTTATTTATTTGAGAGAGAGAGCACAAGTGGGAGGAGAGGGAGGAGGGTCCCTGCTCAGCAGGGAGCCCGATGTGGGGCTCAATCCCAGGACCCTAGGATTACAACCTGAGCCAAAGGCAGACGCTTAACCAACTGAGCCACCCAAAAGCCCCTATTTTTTTTTAAAGATTATTTTATTTATTTTTTAGAGGGGGCAGGGAGAGTGCAGGGGCCAGGGCAGGGGGAGAGGGAGAGGGAGAGAGAATCTCAAGCAGACTTCCTGCTGAGCATGGAGCTGAGACAGGGCTAGATTCCAGGACCCTGAGATCATGACCTGAGCCAAAATCAAGAATCAGACCCTGAACTGAGTGAGCCACCCAGGTGCCCCAATTTTTACATTTTCAAAAGGTTGGAAAAGAATATCTTGGGCCATGTGAATATAAGAAATTCAAATTTCAGCATTCTTAGTTTCCTTTTTTTTGAACACAGCCACTCATTTGTTTACATATTTTTATGGTTGATTTCATGTTACAATAGCAGTTCAGAAGGTGCCAACAGAGACCTTGTAACTTATCTGACTCTTTAAGGTAAGTCAGCCAACCCCTGACCTAGATACTCTTCTCTCTCTCTTCACCTATCAAGATTCCTGCTTGAAATTCCTCCCATTCATTCCTGCTGTCACCTTTAGGAGGCTGTCAAAGAAGAGTTCTCAAAAAATTTAAAAACATAATTCTCGTACAAATATAAAATTAACACGAGCCAAATATTTATTTAACTCATTGATGGAACTAGTAAGATGGTAAAGCCAGTTTCAGGAGCATTTAAAGAACTAGGTATTTATAGCCATAAAAATAAAGAGAATAAGGCTGCAGGTTAAACAAAACTGGCTAGTGTTCTACAGAGAAATAATACTATAACTTTGGGGTTAGCTTTTTAATCACTCAGAAATTTTGAACTCTAAGTATATTATAAATAGCAAAGTCAAACATAGGTACCTTCTCCTAGAGAACAATCCTTGGGGAGACAGGTTAAACCATGTCCCAGTATGAACTGAAAGGTCATCCCTCCACTCCTTGCTTTATTTCCATGTTAGGGACTAATTTTTCTTAACAAGGCCTGACCTAATCCTTCCAGTCAATATCGACCTCTCCTTTTATTCTCCCATTACTTTTCGTACTTCCGTTATAGCACTCTATCTTGATTTGTGTATTTTGTTTTCCTCAACAGGCAGTAGGCTCCTTAAAATCATAGTATTTGAAAGCTGGGATTTAACACCCCTTTCAAACGAAGCATAGTGTCCAATGTCCCTAGTTCCCATTACCTGCCTTGCTCAGCATAGACCACTAGGTCCTTAATGTTAATACTTAGCCAATACTTTGCAAAATGTCTGAGAACACTTCAACTTCCTTTGTGTTCCAGCTAGCGGTGCACTGGTGTATTTGTCCCTTACTCCACCGTTAAGTGGCCTTCTAGAGTAGGCAGTACTGTTTTCGTTCTCTTGGTTACTACCCCTCATTAGAGCCTAACCAAGTCCAAGGCACAAAGCAGCAATTCCAGAGAGAATGGTTGAAAACAGAGGGGAAACTCCTCCCCCAATAAATGCGTTTGGAGACACCGAGTGTCCTGGTCTCTCCATTCTCACAAACCTGGACTCTCGACTTAAATAACCTCCCTGTCTCACCTACAGCAGTAATTATCTCAAAGCAGGGGCAAATGCCCGCCCCAAATGGCAAACGTTCCTCCTCAACCAAAGACCTCAAGTTTCCGTTGCCTCTGGAGGGGGTCTCCAACCTTCAGAAAAATGGCCAGGTGCCCCCAGGCCTTCGATTCTGAAGTTAGCCTTTTTCCGCAAGTATCACCAGCACAGGCTTTTCACATCTTTTTGAGGGAGAAGGTTTCCTCAGCGGACTGGTTTTACTCCCTCAATAGTAACCGAGCCGTTTCACTTTTCAAGTCTCCCCACTCTGCGTCCCTCCGCCTCAGCGTTCCTCCTGCTGTCAACACAGCCGTTTCTCCGGGAGACGGCCCGACCCGCGTGGCCGGGCGGTTAGGTGGCCAACGGTTTTCTAACGCGAGGGGGGAGCGCGGGACGAGAGGCGGGAACGAGTCGGACCCGAGTGAGCCGACGCAGGGCGGGGCCAGCGCCGGGAAGGATCGCGAAGGAGCTGGGAGGCCCCGCCCTTTCCGTAGATATCTCTAGAAAACCGCGCAGGAGCCCGAAAACAAAGAGTGCGCACGCGCGGCGGCAAGGCCCGGGCATTTTGCTGCGTCACCAGCCGCCGCCCGGCCTCACCACCCCTCGCTCGCACGCACGCACGTTCATTCTCCGTCCTCGCGCCCCTTTTCCTACACTTTCCTTTTCTCCCCGACCGGAGGAGCCGCTCTCTTCGCGCAGTGCATTCTGGGGACCCAGGTCGAGCCCGCCGTCGGCTGAGGGTAGCGAGAAGAGGCCGCGACCGGGAAGAAAACGCCGAGTCGCCACCGGAGAAGAGTCGACTGCCCAGCAGCTGCCGCCGGAGAGGCCCGCCCACCCGTTCGCCCGTCCCCCTGCCCCGTTCACGATGTGAGTGCGACACCCGGCCGAGGGAAGGTCGTCCCGGAGGGAGGCCGAGGCCGCGCAGGGGGCTGCCGGGAAGCTGCCCTCACCCCTCCCCCGCTTTCGGCCCCCTCGGTTTTCTCCCCTCGGTGGCGGCAGTCGCTCTTTCTTGTGGTGGGAGGTCCAGTATCCATGTTCCGGTTACCGTTGGCGGGTGGAGGACATTTTTCCTCCAGATGTCCTCTTTCCCCACCTCTGAACCGTCCCTCGGCTTCCCCGCGCCGCAAATCCCACTTTTCCTCGTTCGCCAGTCCGGGTTACTTTAACTCCGTAACTTAGCCTTAGGCCTTCCTCTCCTGTGAGTTTTTTGCCATGCGGGCGCCCTGGAGGCGCGGACCCTCTTAGATAGACACTTGGCTTTTTTGGGTGGTCTGATTCTGCGGCTCCGTGATGTTGGGACCAGGCCCTGGGACAAGTGCACCTATGGTGAGTGCTCCCTGAAGGCTGGCTGGCGGTGCTCCTCGTAGAGCACCACGCGGCCTTCCGCCGTGAGCGACAGGTACTGCTAGGCAACTGCAGGGAGGTCATACAGTCATCACAACTTCTTTCTCTCCGGGATCGTGATTTTTTGGGAATGGGTCTTTCCAGGCCTCCTCCTAACTCCAGTCTTTTGATGGGAGTGAAGGTTGCCAAAACTCAACCTTGTCCCAGGCCGCGAGGAGTTAGTATTGAGCAGGTAGTTCTCACGTGTCGAGTGGAAAGATACTTGGGGACGTTTTCTGTGTTCTACATTAAACTTGAGGTGAGGTTTCATTATCCTTTTTTAATTAACGGTGAAATAGGTACGTAACTGCCTTCTAGTTGTCTTTAAGAGCTTAAATTTGTTTACGTTGAGGTGACAGTTTTTTGGTTTTTGTTTTTTAACAGTTTAGTTGATTATACTAAAGAAAAAAACCATAGTGATTTTTTTTAAAGATTTTATTTATTTATTTGACAGAGATACAGCGAGAGAGGGAACACAAGCAGGGGGAGTGGGAGAGGGAGATGCAACACCACCCCCCCACACCCCCTCCCCGCCGAGCGGGAGTCCATTGTGGGCCTCGATCCCAGGACCCTGGGACCATGCATGACCCGAGCCGAAGGCAGACGCGTAACGACTGAGCCACCCAGGCGCCCAACCATAGTGATTTTTAAACGAATAGGAATCTTTGGCATTCCCACTTCCAGGCCTTACATTCTTCTCAGGAAAATTTCCGTCCTTCTAGATGTGAGAATTTTCGGTTTTATAGGTTTTTTTGGTACTAACTCCTCCCTAAAAGTTTTGTAGAGAGAGTAATTGAAGAGTAACAATTTTAATTCCTGTGAAAAGTAACACACTCTCAAAGGTTTACTTAATAAAATAATGATACAGTTGGTGAGTATATTGGACTAGACATCTCAGTGTATAAGTAATGGATACACTACAGCTGGTTGATGATGAAGAGCAAGCAAGAACGCAGTAGTATTGTATAAAAGGGATATATTAGAATTTTGGAAGGATCCCACCCCCGTGGTATCTAACAAAATACTTTATGTAAAGTAGCTTTCACTTTTCCCTTTGAAATCTGTTCCAAATAATGTAACAGGTTTGTCAGTTTTAAAATGCCTTTTATACTTTGAAACTCCATGAGGAGAAAATAAATTGAGAAGCTACCAACTGTTAATAGACTAATGTAGCCAAACAAAGTATCTTTTCACTAAGAAGTACCCTTAAAATGACTTGAAATATACTTTTGGGAGGTCACATGAAATAAAGAGATAAGAGACATTAGGTAAATAGATTAAAAACTCAGATGAAAAGTGTAATAATCAGTATTCCAAAAAGCAGTCCTAACTTACAAGAATGCTACATTCAGTGTGTTTTGAAGAGACCAAGTAAATCTCCTCTTTAAATGCCATCTTGCAAATTATTTAGGGGATCTTCTTGAACTAATGACTTGAATAAGTTTACAAGATGAATATTATGAATCAGTTGAGTTGAAAAAAACCTTTAGTGGGTCATCCAGTTCTGGAAGAATCTGGCAGATAAGCGTTCATTTTGTGGATGTTTGCTATTAACATTTTATTTTATCTATTTTTTTATTTTTTAAAAACTTCTTTGTTTAAGTAATTTCTGTCCCCAGTCTGGGGCTCGAACTCCTAAGCCCGAGATCAAGAGTTGCATGCTCTTCTGACTGAGCCTGCTATAAAACTTATTTTAAGGTGGAGAGAGACATTCATGCTTGGACATTTTAAGGGTTTTACAGTCTCTTTTTTCTCACTTGAATACTCTTTAGTAGTTTCTAGATACATTTCTTTGAATCAGGTTTTTATAATAGTTTACATAAAAACTCAATCTCTCACCCCCTTTGGAGAAGGCCAGATTTTAAGACCTCCTCTTCTTCTTTTTTTTTAATTTTATTTATTTATGTGACAGAGAGACACAGCAAGAGAGGGAACACAAGCAGGGGAAGTGGGAGAGGGAGAAGCAGACTTCCCACTGAGCAGGGAGCCCGATGCAGGGCTCGATCCCAGGACCCTGGGATCATGACCTGAGCCAAAGGCAGACGCTTAACTACTGAGCCACCCAGGCGCCCCAGGACGTCTTCTAACGTGGAGGTGGGGGTGCTAGTTTGCTTTTTTTTTTAATTAGCTATTATAGTTGGTTCTAATTCTAATTTAGACTCTGACAATAGATACAAAGTAAAAGGTTTTGTTTTTTAAAGGAAAAGTTTTCTTTTCTGTTTATACTTTTGTTTGTAAGTTTTTGTTGGATTTTTGTTTTTAGTAATCTCTACACCCAGTGTGGGCCTTGAACTCGTGACCTGGAGATCAGGTCTTCTGGCTGAGCTCTTCTGACTGAGCCAGCCAGGAGTCCCTGTTTTATTTATTTTTGATCTCTTTGAAGTCATTCTTTGGGTTGTTTTCTACTTGAGTTAAATTCTCCAGAAACGTACTCTAGCATTGGTTAAAATCTTGAATATTTTGCCATCACTGAGTTTTGTAGAATTGAGGCCCCAAAATAAAATCATCAGTCTTTGGCCTCCAAAACAAATTGTAATAGTAGCATATGGTATATGGTTAATTTCTGTAAGTTAAGAGTAACTGATGGCTTTTGTTCAGTGTTGATTTCCTAACCAGTGTAACCTGGTAACTGGATTTTCTTCTTTTTCTCTGTGCTTAGTTAGACTTTAACTAGAAAGCAGTTGAAACTGGAAGTGACAAATCAGTTCAGTGCTGGCAAGTATAAACTGTTAATTAAGATACCCATGTTTAATTGTATTTTCTGTTTCAAAATCTTCTCAGAGCTGTATCATTTTGGGGTCTTGGGTGGTAGTGATTGTCACTTCTCAGGAAAAAATACCTTTGTAATATGGGCTGTTTAGAATCAGTCTAGTTCTTAAATGCTTAAGATATCTGAGTTCCTAAATTGGAAATTACTGAACCTAGTGTATTTTGCTACAGAAATACAATGTGTGTTGTAGTAAACTTTTGCCATCTACTGTGTAGATTGGCAATGATAGATTTTAAATTGAGGCTGACTTCTCTGCTTCCCTAGGTCACCTTTGAACTTTTAGTTTTTCAGGAAGATGCCAATTACTTTAAACATTACCTTAAGCGGTAGTATGCCCTCCCCCATATTGTATTCCAAAGCCATAATGTGCCGTTGTGCATTTTCTGTACAGTAGTTGATCTTCATAGGTTGTCATACTGTATTGCTAAAAAGTGTTTGTCAGGGCCTTTCCAACTCAGCATTTTAATTATCTTTGTGTACTGGAAGGATCCAAGTTACAGGGAGGTGTTCTGAAAATTTTTTGTATGTATTTAAGTTCCAGGATCTAGTTCTTCAAATACTAATTCGGACAGTGCTAATTAGTATAAGGAACTGCCCTAGATAGGATTAGAACTCAGGATTTCTGACAGAAGGCTTGTTTTTTTCCCTTTACAAAAAGGGAGAATAATTTTCCAGGTGATCCTTTTATTTCCAAAGAAAGAAATATGTCTCTGTAGTTCTGTTTTATTATCTAAACGGTTTCTGTTAAAACCTGTGCCACTTCTTGACATATGGTAACAGAGCCCAGAGGCTCTGAAATTTGTAATGGAGGCAATGAGACCGTGACCTTGTTTGAGTCTTATTTGTATGAAGAAAGATTACTGTATCTACTTTGGAGATGCTTAAAAGGATATGTGCCAAAGAAGGGAATGTAGGAAGGTTGGAGTTGCTTGGAAGAAAGGCACTAAGTTTTGGAATAAATACTATCTTTAAGAACAGCTTTCATTTTTATGTTTTATTTATTTTTATTTATTTTTTAAAAGATTTTCTTTATTTATTTGACAGAGCACAAGCAGGCAGAGAGGCAGGCAGAGGGAGAGGGAGAAGCAGACTCTCCACTGAGCAGGGAGCCCGACGCGGGGCTCAATCCCAGGACTCTTGGGATCACAACCCGAGCTGAAGGCAGCCGCCTAACCGACTGAGCCACCCAGGCACCCCTCGCTTTTATGTTTTAGAGTAGGGATTACCAAATAAAGGAACTAACACAGAGATTCACAAATGTTCTTGGTTTGCCCCTTTTTGTCTTAGTAGGTTGTTTTTTGGGGGGTTTTTTGTGGTGGTGTTGGCCAAAAGGAGTAACCTAGCAGTTCTGTTTATTATGGAGTTTGGTCCAAAAACTTAATTTGTCCAAACAGCCTTGTAATCTTTGAAAAGTTAATACACAAAAGTTGAAAGAAAAATGTCATTTCTTTTATAACCACAGTTACTAATGGAATATATATGCCCTTTGGGCACTGTAACTTCTTATACCTTGAATTCAGATTAGATACTTCTGTCTCAATTTCTGTTCCCCACTGATTTTTTTATGGGTTCCCCCCTTTTTATTATTATTATTATTATTTAAGATTTTATTTATTTATTTGACAGAGAGACAGCGATAGAGGGAACACAGCAGGGGGAGTGGGAGAGGGAGAAGCATGCTCTCCGCAGAGCAGGGAGCCCGATGTGGGGTTTGATCCCAGGACCCTGGGATCATGACTGAGCTGAAGGCAGACGCTTAACGACTGAGCCACCCAGGTGCCCCTCCCCCCCCTTTTTAAATCACAACCACCAAAAATCTATCTTTGCAAAAGTTAAAGTTAATGGAGAGGGATGTGGTATAGTCTACTTTGAAATTGAATTACCTGCTATCTTTTTTTTTTTTTTTAAGATTTTTTATTTATTTATTTGAGAAAGAGAGAGCGAGCACAAGCAGGGGGAGCAGCAGGCAGAGGGAGAAGCAGGCTCCCCACAGAGGAAGGAGCCCGATGCAGGGCTTGAACCCAGGACCCTGGGATCATGACCTGAGCTGAAGGCAGACGCTTAACCGAGTGAGCCACCCAGGCGCTCCCCGCCCTTTTTTTTTCTTTTCTTTTTTTGAAGATTTTACTTATTTATTTGAGAGAGAGCATGAGAAAGCACAAGCAGGAGGGAAGGGGAGAGGGAGAAGCAGACTCCCTGCTGAGCAGGGAGTCCGATGCTGCAGGACTCCATCCCAGGACCCTGGGGTCGTGATCTGAGCCAAAGGCAGATGCTTAACCAACTGAGCCACCCAGGCGCCTACCAACTGGTGTCTTGACTGAGGTTGAGTATCACTAAACTTTTCTCAAATTTAAAATATCTTGCAGTAACCCTGTAAGTTTCTTGTGGTGCCCTGATGCACCTTGGCACATAATTTGGAAGCCACGGGACTAGCATGTGTATTCAGATCACCTTTCCAGAAAGTTTTACATGGTAGTCCAACTGACCTACAGATGATCTGAAAGTATGAGAAGCGTATCTTGGGATTTGTTTGAGGAAAGAATATGTGTGTAAGAGAGTGGTATTAGACATTTGTAGACAAGGCTTTTGATGAAGGAAAAACTGCTCAGCCTATGAACCTGGAACAGCTATTTCCCTTTTTATACCAGAATTTCATGTTTCCATATCATTTCTCACTTAGAACAAACTAAAAAAGATTTACCTGTGTCTTGATTCTGTTTTGCAAATGATAGACTATTTGACAAACTTAGTTTTAAAAAATCAGTAATTCTGAATTTTATAACCTCTTACTGCTGACTTTTTCTTGGTTTTAATGAGTTTTCTTCTATAACCCTTGATGTTTAGAGATACTCTGAGATGTATAAAAGATTAGTGAATCTAGTCTTTTAAAGAAGCTTCCTACTAAATAGAAATGTTTATTCCTAAACCTAGAATATATTTACTTCATTATTAAGCTTTAGTAAAAAAGCTAGTCTTGTGATTTCTGTTGCTTTATCTTTGAATTCAAAGTGATCCTTTAATTCAGACAAATAATCATTCTCTATTAAGAATAAACTTACAAGGGAAATGGTCATTAATTACTTAAGTACAGTTGACCCTTCAGTAACACTGGTTTGAACTGTGTGGGTCCATTTAGGCAGATTTTTTTTCCCAGTAAATACAATACAGTACTGTAAATGTATTTTTTCTTTTTTTTTTTTTTAAAGATTTTATTTATTTATTTGAGAGAGAGAGCACAAGCGGATGGGAGGGGAAGGGCAGAGGGATTGGGATAAGCGGACTCCCCACTGAACAGGGAGCTCAATGCAGGGGTTGATCTCAGGACCCTGGGATCATGACCTGAGCAGAAGGCAGATGACCAACTGAGCCACCCAGGTGTGCCCCCCACTTTTTTAAGTAGGCTCCATGTCCAGCATGGGGCCCAACATGGGGCTTGAACTCAGAACGCTGAGATCAAGACCTGAGTTAAGATCAAGAGGCTGATGATTAACCTACTGAGCCACCCTAGCACCCCTGTAAATGTATTTTTTTCTTAGGACTTTCTTAATATTGTCTTTTCTTTAGTTTTATTGTAAGAATACAATGTATAATATATATATAGTATACAAAGTATGTGTTAGTCTACTGTTTACATTATCAGTGAGGCTCTGGTCAACAGTAGGCTATTAAAGTTTGAGGGGAGTCATAAGTTATGCTTGGATTTTCCATTTTTTAGGGTGTTGGTGCCCCTAACTCACATGTTGTTCAAAGCTCAGCTGTCCTGATAACCAGAGAATGTTACCTTTTTCTTTTTGAGAATGTTATCTTATGATGTATAACCTATTTACACATTAAGAAAGATAAGCTGTAGTTAGTAATGGATCTGATCCCTTTACCCCCATATTTCTTAGAAGATTTTTGGACTAAATTTCATCTAACTTGAATGTAAGCTTTGTTTTGTTCACTGCTGTATCCCCAGAACAATTCCTAGCCCCATGTTTAATAAATATTTGTTTACTGAATAACATTCAAACTCTCAGTATATTTTAGCTGCTAGGCTTGGCTACATGAGGTGCTTGATATGATAGTAAGGGTTGGGCCTAAGAGGGGTTTTTACGATTAGTCCTGTATTCTGCTATATCACATTTCAGCCAAATTCAACTATATCTCCTGTAGAAAGTAGATCAGTGGTCAGTAGTTGAAAGATAAAGTTGATGAAAGCCATCTGTAAATTAAATATCTGATTTTATGTCTTGTTAATTGAGGTTTTGCTGTATTGGGGGAAATCTGGAAAAGAAGTACCGCCAAATCCATATATACCCTCAAAGTACATTTGACTTGTTTGTGAGTTCTTTATTTTGGGAATAGTTTGTTGGTTATGTTTTGGATAGACTAACTGATCTGTCCTTCTAAGAAGTTGGGGGTGCCTGGCTGGCTCAAACGGAAAAGGGTGCGACTCTTGATCTCAGGTTCCGGGAGTTTCAGCCCCGTGTTCAGTGTAGAGATTACTTAAAAAAAAAAAAACTTTTAAAGAAGTTAGCTTTTCAGTCAAAATTAATATTCATGGGGCGCCTGGGTGGCTCAGTCGTTAAGCATCTGCCTTCGGCTCAGGTCATGATCCCAGGGTCCTGGGATCGAGCCCCACATCGGGCTTCCTGCTCGGCCGGAAGCCTGCTTCTCCCTCTCCCACTCCCCCTGCTTGTGTTCCCTCTCTCTCTGTGTCTCTCTCTGTCAAATAAATAAATAAAATGTTTTAAAAAAAATTAATATTCATTTTCCCTTTTTTCCTGTTTGATCAATTTCTAAATGAGGCCATCAGTTAAAGATAAAACAGATTTTTAAATTTTTGCCTATTTTTATCATAACGATTATTGTTAATGAACATATCTGTGTATCACATTTTTCAGTCCTTTAAATACTTTTACAGAAGTAGGGCATTTTTTAAAAAATCGTCATTATTGCTATTTTTTCCAGTACATTTGTGCTATAAAGAGCTTTTTTTTTTTTTTTAAAGTAGGCTCCACACTTAGTGTGGAGCCCATCGCAGGGCTTGATCTCATGACCCTGAGATCAAGAGTCAGATGCTTAACACAGCCACCCAGGTGCCCCCAAGAGCCTCTATTTTGTGACCAAATGATAGTATCCTAATTATTTTCCAATGGTTTAGAGTAAGGAGTCCAATACTAATGATGTCACCTTTGTATATGATAGAAACTTTTTTTTGTTTTATTTGTTTATATGTCAGAGAGCACAAGCAGGGGGAGCAGGAGAGGGAGAAGCAGGCTCCCCGTGAGCAGGGAGCCCAACGTGAGCCTCGATCCCAGGACCCTGGGATCATGACCTGAGCCAAAGGGAGACACTTAACTGACTAAGCCACCCAGGTGCCCCTCTGATAGAGACTTTTCGAATTTATTTTTATTTTTTTAAAGATTTTGTCAGAGAGCATGCGCGTGCGCACACAAGCAGGGGGAATGGCAGGCAGAGAAGCAGGCTCCCCGTTGAGCAAGGAATCAATGTGGGACTCGATCCCAGGATCCTAGGATCATAACCTGAGCAGAAGGCAGACGCTTAACCGACTGAGCCACCCATGCATCCCAGATAGAAACTTTTTTTTTTAAGATTTTATTTATTTATTTGACAGAGACACAGCGAGAGAGGGAACACAAGCAGGGGGAGTGGGAGAGGGAGAAGCATGCTTCCTGCGGAGCAGGGAGCCCGATGTGGGGCTCGATCCCAGGACCCTGGGATCATGACCTGAGCCAAAGGCAGATGCTCAGTGACTGAGCCACCCAGGCGCCCCAGATGGAAGCTTTTTAAAAAAGATTTTATTTATTTGAGAGATCGATCAAGAGAACACGGGGTGGGGGAGCAGAGAGAGAAACAGACTCCCTGCTGAGCAGGGAGCCCAACACAGGGCTCTATCCCAGGACACTGAGATCTTGACCCGAGCCAAAGGCAGACGCTTAACTGAGCCACCCAGGTGCCCCATAGAAACTTTTTAATAAGGAAATCAGTCTCATTGGACCACTGATGTGACAGCAAGATACTAAAGATTTCTTAGGGAATACACCGAAATGTGGAATTTTATGTAATCCTATAGGATTAGCGTGTGTGTGTGTGTATATATTTACATCTCCCATGAGATTGCTCTAAATCATCTACTTCAGGGAGCCAAATTTGAATTATTGTGGTATTAACTTTGTAGGCCTCTCACTTCAATAGTAAAAGTTTTTTGTTTCACTAAGTTTTGATGTACAGACTCAAGGCGTTTCATATTTCCTATTTGTGATGGTCTGGAGTACCTGCTCATAAAAATTTCTGGACATTGGAAATTCTGAGAGAAAAAGAAAGATGGAGTGTTGACCATAGTGTTGGTCGTAGAGACAAGTCATATGATGTAGAATTCTGTGTGGAACTTTTTCCCCCTTCAAGATTTCCAAAGCTCTAAAGGAATGATAGCTGCCATTAGTGTGGGGGGGGGGGTCTCCAGGGACATCTGTGACCTAGCTCTAACATGGTTTTCTTTTTTTTTTTTTTTAATTTTATTTATTTGAGAAAGAGAGAGCACATGAGAGGGGGGAGGGTTAGAGAGAGAAGCAGACTCCCTGCCGAGCAGGGAGCCCGAAGCGGGACTCTGTCCAGGGACTCCAGGATCATGACCTGAGCCGAAGGCAGTCGCCTAACCAACTGAGCCACCCAGGCGCCCCTCTAACATGGTTTTCAACCTTCAGCTTTATGAACTTACCCCAAGTTAGGTATGTCTGTTTTTCCAATTCACAAAAGGCTTGAAGTGGTTTTTGTTTTGTTTTGCTTTTAAAGATTTTATTTATTTATTTGACAGAGCACAAGCCAGGAGAGTGTCAGGGGGAGGGAGAGGGAGAAGTAGGCTCTCCACTGAGCAGGGAGCCCAATGCGGGACTTGATCCCAGGACCCTGGGATCATGACCCGAGCCAAAGGCAGACGCCTAACGACTGAGCCACCCAGGTGCCCCTCGAGGTGTTTTAATTGTCTTATAATTCAGTATGCCTTGCACATAGTAAACTATCAAAAGAATTGCAGTGTTTGAGAAATGTTCCTTAGCAGATTTTTTCCATTTAGCTTTGCTGGTGGTCTAGTCTGTTTGGACTGCTCTAACAAAATATCACAGACTGGGTAGTTTATAAACAGAAATTTATTGCTTTACCATTCTGGGGACTGGAAGTCCCAGGATAAAGGCACCAGCAGGGTCATCTTCTGGTGCTGGAACCCACTCCCTGGCTCATAGCTTCTTGCTGTGTCCTCACAGCAGGGAAAAGGGGGTTGGGGATCTCTCTGGGGCCTCTTTTTGTAAGGCATTAATCTCATTCATGAGGGCTCTATCCTCGTGACCTAAGCACCTTCCAAATGTCTTCCCTTCTATTATTACCACGCTGGGCGTTAGGATTTCAACATAAACATTTCAGGGGGATGCATTCAGACCATTGCACTGGTGGATCCTCAGATCCTCTCTCTTTTTTTTTTTTTAAGATTTTATTTATTTGACAGAGCACAAGCAGGGGGAGCAGCAGGGAGAGGGAGAAGCAGGCTCCCTGCTGAGTGTGGGGCTTGATCTCAGGATCCTGAGATTATGACCTAAGCCAGAGGCAAACCCTTAACCAGCTGAGCCACCCCAGGCATCCCCTGTACATTCATTTTTTTCAAGTGAAGAGTGTTTGTAGTTCTCTACAAATTTGAATTAAAAATCACCAGATTCTAGCATATTAAAAATGGTATTGGGGAACAAATAATGGTTTCCACTCTGTCTTTTTAAGACAAACTAAGAAGTTTTACTCAAAACAAATTTCAGGTTCTGCAAAATTTAGTTGTTTGAACCGACCTGGCCCTAATGTTGTGCTTGGAAGCTCTTGTCAGAAGAGCACGGAATGGGGGCGCCTGGGTGGCTCAGTGGTTAAGCGTCTGCCTTTGGCTCAGGTCATGATCCCAGGGCTCTGGGATCGAGTCCCTCATTGGGCCCCCTGCTCTGTGGGAAGCCTGCTTCTCCCTCTCCCACTCCCCCTGCTTGTGTTCCCTCTCTCACTGTGTCTCTCTCTGTCAAATAAATAAATGAAATCTTTAAAAAAAAAAAAGCACGGAATGTCCCACTGTGGGGGCTTTCAGTTTTGTTTTAGGTAATGGATTATTGACATAGCATATGCAGAGGTAAAAGAAAAGTTTTCATTTACTTCTATAGGTATTTACTATTAATGTGAACTGACTGACTTGCATAGTGGTTATGAATTTTGCCAATGTTAGTGTAAGGCTAGAGATAAATCCAGTATAAATTAGGAGCTAGAATTAAAGCTAAACCAGCTTCTCTTTTGGTTAATAGAAAAAAGAAATGTGATAAGTGGGATTTCACAAGCAATTGAGTTCCCATGAGTGAATATATGAGTTTATTACAGGTTTAGGGTTAAGTATAGGGTCACCTCTTGTATTTTTGATGGTTTAGATCAGGATTACCTAATAAACATTAAGCTTTGCAAGCCATAGATATCTCTGTCCCACATGCTTGTTTTTAGAACTCTTTAAAAATATAAAAACCAGGGGCACCTGAGTGGCTCAGTCATTAAGCGTCTGCCTTCGGCTCAGGTCATGATCCCAGGCTCCTGGGATCGAGCCCCGCATCGGGCTCCTTGCTTCTCCCTCTTCCGCTCCCCTTGCTTGTGTTCCCTCTCTCACTGTGTCTCTCTCTGTCAAAAAATAAATAAAATCTTTAAAAAATATATATATATATAAGCCATTTTTGGTTCCTGAACCAACCCTTGGTTTGGATCATTTAATTTTGTTATTTGGAAAATGATTGTATTTGCTCACTAGAGCTGCCATAACAAAGTACCAGAGATGGGGTGACTTAAACAGTAGAAATTTATTTCCTCACAATTCTGGAGGGTGTTAGTCTGAGATCAAGGCGTCAGCAGGGTTGGTTTCTTCTGAGGCCTTTTTCCTTGGCTTGTAGATGGCTCTCTCCTGTATCTTCACAGGGCCTTCCCTCTGTGTCCTAATGTTTTGTAAGGACACCAGTCATGTTGAGTTATGGCCCACCCTAAGACTTCATTTTAAAGATCCTCTCTCCAAATACATTCTCATTTTGAAGTCTGGATGTTTAGGATTTCAACATATGAATTTGTGGGGGATACAGTTCAACTCATAACAGTGATCTAAACTCTAGATAACTTAATGTGAATTTGAGGAAAGAAAAAAGATTCTCTGGTTCCAGTGGTCTCAGTATGAACAAACTGAAGAGCTAATATGCTAGTTGGTTTTTTATATAGCTATTGTAATAACCATGTCACCATTAGTGTGCCCCTTCTCTATTAGAGTCTTACTATAGGCTCTTAACATGCAACTTTTACAAGGTAAACACAATCTAAGTTTGGCTACAAAAGCATTTACCCTAGTTTATTGAAATACTATTTGTAAAATGTATTGGAATAGAATCTTTTCATTAACCAAGTATAACACAGTTTCAAAATTAGACTGGGTTACACCAAAGGAAGAAAGTATTCCCTGCCAGAATCATTTAATAACACTTTTTAAAAAGTACAGTGAACATAATTCCCCATCTACCTGTCATCTAGAGTGCTTAGCAGGCCTTTGCCACATTGCTTTATTTACCCCTTTTTTCCTTTCCTGAAGTCTTTTATTTTTATTTATTTATTTAAAAGAGTTCACCTATTTGAGAGACGGAGAGAGAGCACACATACGAGCAGGGGAAAGGATAGAGGGAGAAACAGACTCCCTGCTGAGTGCAGAGCCTGATGCAGGGCTCAATCCCAGGACCCCAAGATTCATGACTTGAGCTGAAGTCAGACACTCAACTGACTGAGCCACCCAGGTGCCCCTGCTGAAGCCATTTGTTTACTTACTTATTTCGAAAGATTTTTTAAATTTATTTAAGGGAGAGCACGGGGTTGGGGGTTGCGGGGGGCAGAGGGATAAGGAGAAGGAGACTCCCTGCTGAGCAGGGAGCCTGAGGCAGGGCTCGATTCTAGGACCTGGAGATCATGACCTGAGCTGAAGGCAGAGGCTTAACCGACTGAGCCACCCAGGCACTCATCCCCTGAGGTCTTTTTTTTTAAGATATTTATTTATTTGACAGAGCGCGAGAGCGGGAACACAAGCAAGGGGAGTGGAAGAGGGAGAAGCAGGCTTCCCGCAGAGCAGGGAGCCCGACGTGGGGCTTGATCCCAGGACCCTGGGAAGGCAGACTCTTAACGACTGAGCCACCCAGGCGCCCCCCCTCAAGTCTTTTAAAGCAAACCCCATATACTTAAGTTTTCATCTTGAATGGACTTTTTTTTTCATAAAAACAATTCTTTTCATGCCTAACAAAATTAACAATGATTTTCATATTTAATACCCTGTCCATATTCAGATCTTCACAGTTTCAGTAATCTCTTTTTTATGTTTAGGTTGGGATGGAGATACAGCCAAGGGTCACCAATTGTACATGTTTGATAACTCTTAGATTTTTTTTTTCTTTTTTATTTATTAGAGAGAGTGGGCGGGGGTGGGGGTTGGAGACAGAGAGTCTTAGGCTCCTCATTGAGTGCAGAGCCCCGATCGTGGCTGGATCTCATGACTCTGAGATCACCACCTGAGCTGAAGCCAGAGTTGGATGCCTAACTGACTGTGCCACCCAGGCACCTCTCTTAAGGTTTCTTTTAAGAGGCAGTCCCTCCTCTTCTTTATAGCCTTGATTTAACAGTATTCTGGATTTCTCACTTCCTCGTGGTATCATTTGAGCGGTTTCTTTTTCTCATATTTTTTGTAGACTGGCATTAAGTTTACTCCAGAGTATATCATGTTGCATGAAATTGGGAGGTTTATGTTTGGTTGTCCTACTTTTCTAAGATGGATCATAAGTTCTTGATCAGTTGGTCATCTAATAATTTTTAATGGTTTCATCCATTGTTGATCACTGCCAAATCAGTTTAAGGGTTGCAAAATGGTGACACACTCCCCCTCTTTCCTCATTTTATTCCACTCCAAAGCTCAAATTCTGCAAAGAAGTTTCCTTCATGAACTGGTCCTATTCAGTTACCATGAATAAAAGGAAAGAAGGAAAAAATGCCTAATTCTTTAACTGCTAATTTGTAGAGAATTGGAGCTGTTGTAGCATCTTTTGGTGGTCTAGAATTGTCATTGGCCAACGTGGGGAGACCCTTATTGTTGCCTCTGGTTTTGACTGACTTCATGGTTTTTAATAGCTTCATTTGCACAAGATGTCCCAACCTCATCTGTATTTCCCACCTCAGGACTGAGGTCAGCCATTTCTTTGTAGGAAACCGGGTTCCTTTAGTTGGAAATAGTATTTTGGCACTGTGGTATTCTTTGTTCAGATAGTTATTATGAGCACTTTTTAAACATAGGACTATATGGTCATTTCAATTTGAAAATCTATAAACCTAAAACTAAAGTTTTAATTATCTATTAAGTTACCATATATTTTCAGTTACAGACCAACATGTTTTACCACATTGAGAACACCATTTTGGTAAGAAAATGAGCTAAAAATAATGTATGACCTATTCATAAAACTCCTAACTTGTTTGTTAGCCATATTAACAGCAGAAGTTTGGTTAGACTTTTCTTCAGAGGCATGTAAAAAATCTTTTTTTTTTTTTAATCTATTGATAGATGCCTAAAGAAATAGCTTTTACCCTTGCTGATTTGCTGGTATTTGAAAACTGCCATCCATAATTTACCTACTTTAGATCTGATATCAATATCCCAGAGTGGAATATAACTAGTCAAGTTTAACAGTTGTATAAAAATGCTGATGAGCACTAGGCTGCAACTTTTTGTTTATAGGAGGGACTTTAAACTGCTACTCTTTAGGGTTGGAAATTGCAAAGCTTGGAAACAAAATTCCTTTCATTTGAGTTTATGAGTAGTGCTGGAACATAACGCTAATTAACTTTTTAATTTTTAGGTTTACAGAATTCAAAGAATACAAAAATTCCTGTATAGCCAGTTATTTTAATTTTTACATTATCAGTGCAGAACATGCTTATTTTTAGAAAATAAGTGAACCCATTGAGAATAATGTGGTTCTGCTTCCTTTCCCTCATTGTCTTTCTGGTTCATTCTGTAGAGGCAAATCCTGTTGGGGTGTGTATGTGTGTGAATTCTAGGAATTTTTATGCATATGAGGATATTTAAGAATTTTCTTAAAGATTATATTTTTAAGTAATCTCTACACCCAACGTGGGACTCAAACCTACAACTTCCAAGATCAAGAGGTGCATGCTTTACCGACTAAGCCAGCCAGGCACCCCATAAAGAACAGTTTTAAAGAAACAGGGCACCTGGGTGGCTCAGTTGGTTAAGCGTCCAACTCTTGATCTCAGCTCAGGTCTTGATCTCAAAAAAAAAAAAAAAAAAAATAGAGAAAATAATCTTTATCAGCTATATTTGACTGCATTTGCTTTTAGTAGTTTTTAACCATATTCTAAAACATAATTTTAATGGATGGGTAGAGCTCTAGGTGGCTGACACCATGAAGAAGACAGGTATATTGCAGGAGACAGGAGCAGAAGAATAATAAGGAAAAAGCAAATAGTCCAGGCTCATTCTAGTATAGTGTCTGTCAGATACATGTGTAGATAGAGTAGAAGATAAGACTGTAAAACTTAATTCTTTAATGTCATTATTTAGAATCATAAAAGTTTGTTAGGAAAATTGTTCAAAAAAATGGTTTCTTGATAATAGTCAGAAATAAGCTACAGACAAGAACTTCTTAAAAAACACTATCAGTTTGGGGCGCCTGGGTGGCTCAGTTGGTTAAGTGACTGCCTTCGGCTCAGGTCATGATCCTGGAGTCCCAGGATCGAGTCCCACATCGGGCTCCCTCCCCAGCAGGGAGTCTGCTTCTCCCTCTGACCCTCCTCCCTCTCATGCTCTCTGTCTCTCATTGTCTCTCTCGCAAATAAAAAAAAAAAAACAAAAAAAAACTATCAGTTCTACCATCATCTCCCCTCCCCTCCCCCTAGTTCCTAGCATTGTAAGTAGAAATGTTTAATACTGCGTTTCTTTTTTTTTTTTTTTAAGATTTTATTTTTATTCTTATTTATTTGTCAGAGAGAGCGAGCAATCACAAGCTGGGGGCAGCGGCAGGCAGAGGGAGAAGCAGGCTCCCCACTGAGCAAGGAGCCCAGTGCGGGACTCCATCCCAGGACCCTGGGACCATGACCTGAGGCAAAGGCAGACGCTTAACCAACTGAGCCACCCAGGCATCCCTAATACTGTAGCATTTCAATTGACAGTGGATTAGTTCTGTATGATTTCTTAATTCTGTGAGTTGACATTTAGGAGCAAGGCTCTAATGGAGTGGCACATAAATTTTGACAGGGCTTCCTAATGGTTAACCCTATTGAGCATTGTTTCATTTTTGAATTCTTTCCTGTTGTGAAATCAGTATCACCATGTTAACTTGGAATGCAGCTGTTAAGAGTAAAGATGTATTTGGAATTATAATAAACTGCCTCAAGGGGCGCCTGGGTGGCTCAGTTGGTCAAGTGTCTGTCTCTTAATCTCAGCTCAGGTCTTGATTTTAAGGGTTGTGAGTTCAAGCTCTGCATTGGGCTCCATGCGCATGGAGCCCATTTAATAATAATAATAAACTGCCTCAAAATGATCAGTGTTTGAGTGGAGGTGTACTTATATTAGCCATACTTTGGAGGTTATGTAAATACTCATTTAATGAATTCCAGCTTAATTTTGTCTAATTTTATCTCTTTGTAGGCAGCCTGCTTCTGCAAAGTGGTACGATCGAAGGGACTACGTCTTCATTGAATTTTGTGTCGAAGACAGTAAAGATGTTAATGTAAATTTTGAAAAATCCAAACTTACGTTCAGGTAAATTACCATTTTACATCGTTGGGTAAAAAGCTTGTATTAGACAACTGACTAACTTTGGCTTGCTTGTTTTGTGTTTTCACTGAAGTTATTACTAATATTTATCTCTCTGAAGAGGCTCATATTTTTATTTTTATTTTTTTTTACACAGTTGTCTTGGAGGAAGTGATAATTTTAAACATTTAAATGAAATTGATCTTTTTCACTGTATTGATCCAAATGTAAGTAGTCTTGATGCTTTAATTCCAATTTAAATCTGAGGAAATGGACATACATAAAGTACTCTTTTTAGCAGTAAGAAGTAATTGTTTTTCTTAACAGTTCAGAGGCTAACTAGGCATATTTATATTTTTGTGATATTTTCCTCTTAGAACTACTTCTCTGTATACTCTTTGTTCTTGCTATCACTGTTTGAACTTAGGGCAGTATTCTTGAGGCTTGCCTTAATCTAACTTTATAGAATCTTTATTCTATGATTGTATCATATTTAGTTAATTTTTTTAAGGTTTTATTTTATTCACCTTGTGCAGGGAGGGAAAAGTTCTTTGCAATTTTGATAGCTAATGAAATTTTTAGTACTCTAAGGGATGTTTCTTTGAGTTTAGAGAAAATGTAGGGAAAGGAAATGAGAGTTGAAGAATGACAAGCTACTTTCTATTCTATAGTGATATTGGAGAGAGAAATGGTGTGATAGTGCTTTTGTTTTTGTTTTTAGGATTCCAAGCATAAAAGAACGGACAGATCAATTTTATGTTGTTTACGAAAAGGCGAATCTGGCCAGTCATGGCCAAGGTTAACAAAAGAAAGGGCAAAGGTATGTTTCTTTCCCTTTTTGGGAGGGAAAGTTTAACATTTTTATTTTAAATAATAAAAGACACATTGTTTGGCATGAGGAATATAATGTTTCTGTTTCATAGTTACATGTTATTAAAGTCTTTTCTATGTTTTTTCCTTCTTTGGGTTTTATTAGTTTTAACTTAAAACCAAAGGTGGTCAGAACAAAGTCAGTCACTAGTTGATGCAGAATCTTTTGCTGAATTCAAGAGGCAGATTTTTCTTAGAAGGCTTTATAAGTTTCTTATGTATCATATGGGAGCATATTTTAGTGCTACAAAAATCAGTTGCATCTGAGAATAGTTCCTACCAATGAATGAATTTTGTTTTATTATCATCATCATCATCATTTATTATTTTTTAGGTAGGCTCCACGTCTAGTGTGGAGTCCAGGGAGGGGCTTGATCTCACAACTGTGAGGTCAAGACCTGAGCGAAAATCAAGAGTCAGAGGTTTAACTGACTGAGCCACTCAGGTGCCCCTCTTTCTGTGTTTGTGGGTTTTTGTTTTGTTTTTTTTCTTTAAACTAGGATTGTTTAACAACTGTGAAGAAGCTTTGTGAGACTGTCTTGACTATTACGACTGCATTTGACTTCATTCTGATTTTTCTATTCTTTTTTTGTATGTTAATTCCATGCCGTACTAGTATGAACCCACAGTTCCAAAAAGATAGTTTTAAGGTACATACCTGTAAGTTTAAGTTAACCTAATCATGGGGTGATGTTTGTATTATCTATAGCTTAATTGGCTTAGTGTGGACTTCAATAATTGGAAAGACTGGGAAGATGATTCAGATGAAGACATGTCTAATTTTGATCGTTTCTCTGAGGTAAGTTCTTGTTAAATGCATTTTGCCACCTCTCAGTACATTTCTATGTGAATTTAATTTGGTTTTAAAGCACCTAGTGGTATTTAAGACCTGAATTACTTTACTTTAAAGGTCATTCTGCAGCAAAACAAAGTAAGATCTTAACAGTGGTCATTAAATCCTGAAGTTTAACATTCTTTTATAATTAAAAAAAAAAATTAGTGGTAAGTTCTAAAGTTGATGCATACAGACAAAAAATAAACCGTATTATCAATGCAATATAGCTTGGGGGGGGTGTTGGTTGGTTTGTTTTATAGCTAGTTCTTATTCTTACATTGAAACTGATTTTTTTTAGGAGCATGGATAAGTTTGCATTTTAGAGCCATGTAATATGAATATAAACCTTTAAACACAAAAATGGTAGTGAGATGTGCATAATGAGTGGTGTGTAAGGATGTCTTAGTTTGCAAAATCAAGGAAAGGATTCCCCCCCCCCCCCAAGGAAATGATTTAAGTAAGCCTGTTTTTCCAAGATGTTATCCAGATTCACATTGCGATGGCCAAAGGGAAAAATCATTGATCTCCCTTGAGGTAGAATAAGCCTTATGAAATAAATGTACAGCAGTAAAGCTGATTAGAAAAAGAATATTAGGTTCTGAGTTTGAAGATGAAATCCATTTCATGGCAATTTGAAGTTTTAATTGACTAGATTTTGTTTATATTTCTTCTTTGAAAACTAAGAGCTAAAAAGTAGTAAATAGTTATGTATGCAACTGCTTAGTCAACATCTCTTCACATGGTTCCGGCACCTTGATTTCAAATTAGAGGGAAAGGGACGATATGAAGATTCTCTTCAACTATGCTGTTTCTATTCCTTACCTGTAGTAATTGGTGCCACCATTTTACCTAGCTCTGCATGACACAGCTTAACACTGTTCTTTTACTGTCTGTATCCAGTATAGCATTAACAGCTATCTTCTGTTTTTTTTGTTTTACTTCCTTAATAGTTCTTGAATGTATTCAGTTCGTTCTCTTTTGCCATTGTATCCTCAACAGTTAGCATTATGCTTAGCACATTTTGAGCATTTTTCCTGCTCAAAGAAACTTAACCAAAGTGTTCAACAGTGCTGTAGGGAATCTCTTTACTAGTTACTCATATTATTCAACACTAGGTTGCCCAGAACTTTTATACTGAGCAATTTTATAGTTAGGTATCTTTTAAAGGCCTCTTCTAACTCTAAAGTGCAGGTAAGCATAGATTTTGGAAGTTTTAAATTTTTGTTTATAAAGTTATATATGTAACCATATATGTGAATATTTTAAATTTTAAAAAATTTACAGAAAAGTTGTAACTTGGGGACATAAGTCCCTCCCAGTCTATTAATAAATTAGTTTGGTTATTTGTACCTTTTTAAGTAATTAACTGCTTGCTTTATGATCAGAAACTAAAGATAAGAAATTAGTACTTCATGTAAGTATATTCTGTTGTTAGTCCCAATGTATTGTGAGTATACAAGAGTATTTACATATACAAAGGTATTATAATATAATACAAAGGTATTATTCTCCATAGTATGTACCTTTTATTTCAAGAATTATGAATATTTTCTGTATTTAACATGTTATTGCTCTTTAGTCTTTGATTTAGCATTCAGGCCTTTTATACAACCTAATCATCCTGAAGGTCTTTATTTTAAGTCATTTATTGGTTCTTCACAATATTTAAAACTATAATGAGAATATTATAATACACATGCCACTTAGCTTAAGATACAAAGCTTTACAACTACAAATGAATCCCATTCTTTTCTTTAGGCACCAGAGGTGGTAAGCACTATTCAGGATTTCGGTGTTTAATTTCTACATCCTACATAAATATCTTGCTGGATAAGTTTTAATAACTTCACTTTTCTTCAGTGAGAACATAGTCTTCCTACAAGTTGTCAGGATTTTATGTAATTACCTATATAATCTACCTTTTCCAGAAAGGAAGGTACTTAACATTTGTTTTGCTTTTTTTATTGGTGGAAATCTGTGGACTTAAGGTTTATTCTGGAGCTTGCAACCTAATAACTAGGGCTTAATTTAACATCATTTTTAAAACTAATTTTTACACTTCAAATAGATGATGAACAACATGGGTGGTGATGAGGATGTAGATTTACCAGAAGTAGATGGAGCAGATGATGTAAGTCTCTAAATTCTTTTCTCTGTTTACTTAAATAGTAAGAAACAATGTATTTATAGGTTGTTTTATATAGATTCAGGATTGCTTTTTTTGCCACTTCTTGTTGGTTTTTTTTTTTTCTCTAAGAAATACAGGGAAAAGCAATTTTTGAAATGTGCTCATTTTTGAAGGATAGGTATCTGCTAGGGACAGGTGTCCCATGGACCATTCTTAAAGGGACCAGATCTCAAGAGAATCACTGCATAGAGACATCATATGCCTTATTCAATTAAGAGTTAGTTTAGGAATTATTTTGACTAAGTTAAACGGGTTTTGCAGCAGGATTGGTCAGAAACCATAGAGTGAATAGATGGACGTTATGAATCTGTAAGAAGGATAAACTGGATAACTTTCTCAACATTCCACCCGCTGGCATCCTGCTAACATCTTCAAGAAAGTTGTTCAGTACAGTTTGAAAAATACTTAGACAATTCAACAGCTAGGATTGGAATTCATTGTCTTCTGTCAGTCCCGTGGTTTTCACAGTGAGCCGTTTTCCTCTTCCATTGAATGCCAAGAGAAACCATTTTATACCAAGTTTCAATCAGGTTGATAGGAAGGGATTTAAAGGATGAGCACCAATCAAAAGTCACACACCTTACAGGGAGGTAGATCCTCAGCTGTATGTCTGTTCATCTTAAGTAAACTTGTTCTTAAGTCCAGTGATTAAATTCATAAGCTTGATATAACCACATATCTTTGCTACTTTAATAAAAGTACAGTGCTTCAGGTTTTTAAGGCAAACTGTTCAGTTAGCAGAGTAATGTTTGATCAGCTTGGTAACTTTAAAATTCTTCCTTTTGCAGGATTCACAAGACAGTGATGATGAAAGTAAGTATATTTGTAAAAAGGATGTTTACACAGTGATCTTTCACATCAAAGACCACAAACTCTCAAAATAGAGATGTTAACTTCTTTACAATTCTTGGGAGAAAAATTATTTCTTCACGGCCTCTAATAAGATAGCCAAAGCAGAAATTTGAATGATTCAAAATTTACATTAAAAAAGACAGTTCCCTATGAAACTATTTAACTACTGTTGACTTTTTTTTTTTAAATAAAACTTGGAAGTTGATAGATTGTTCCCTTGTACTTCATACTAATCTTTTTTAAATCTTTCAGAAATGCCAGATCTGGAGTAAAGAATGTTGTCCACCGGATTTTGAGAAAGAAAAGTAACTTCTCTGCAAGATTTCATAATTGAGAGAATTCTTGAGTTGATAGCTCTAAAGGCAGATGCTGTATTTGCCTCCTTTAACCCATTTTTCAACTTGTTTGTTTTTTTAAAGGCTTCACTAAGGGTTGATATGTACCATTGTATGGGGCAATTTTAAGTCAGCTAAGGCAATAACCTTATGCATGAACTTTTCCCAGACTTCCATGATGCTGTTGAGGTCCTAGGCAATTGATACAGCAGTTGTGATAAATAAAAACATTTCACCTCAGTCTCCTTTACTTCATAACATAGATACTGACATGATAGGAAGCTCTTGGCTTAGAAGAAAGATAACTAAATTTTAGATTTTAGAAAATGGACTCAAAGTGGCTGATGAAACAAATTGGTTGATACCTTAAACTTGGTAACTTGTTGTTCCTCTGGTATATCCTCCAGGATTATTCCACTAAAGTTCTTATTTTTCAAAAAATTTACTTCACATTATTGTAAGTGATCACTTGTCAGTGTTCCAGATGTATCTTAGCTAAAACTAGTGAATGCCCTAACTTAGGTGGTTTTTGAAGCCTGTACATTTGGTATTGTTTGACCCTTAAACTTTTACATCTCTTAGCATGGAGGACGAAGAAAGGCTGTACATTGTTGCTTGAGAGTCTGTACATTTAGACCAAATTGTATTTGCACTGTCAGTATGGCAAATGAGTGGAAAAAAAAAATGTTAATACACTATTGGATTTTTTATTTCTTTTTTTGATTCAGCTTGTCCCAGGCTGAAAACCTCAATTTATGTTCATGACAGTGGGATTTTTTTTTTTTTAATGTCTACATTCTTTCTAATAAACTGTTGGAAGACTTTTTTGGCTGTCCTTTTAAGTGTCTGGTTTACTGTAATTTCATGTATTACCATTTACTGGAATGGAGTTTTTATTTTACTTGAGGAAGAATTTGGGTGTATTCCTTTGGGAAAAAAAGGCTTGCTGTAATGTCAGGAAACCTTTTAAAAGTGGATCTGTAATAGCAAATTGTAGATGCACTTTGCAGCAGTTGGAAAAGAAAGTGTTGTGATTTGATTGAAATAAAACTAAATGTGTTGTCCTCCTGTAAATCTTTGAGTTTCTGCATTTTGGCAGTTTTTATTCCCTCTAACTTCTGTGTATTTGTCATAACATAGAAATGCTTCCTATTTCAGTGTTTCTTTATGTCCGACATTAAGGACCTGTGTTACAGGCAGTATTAAGTGCTGGGGATATAAAGACAATTCTTCAGGTACTTGCTGTGCGCAGGGAGTCATAGGTTAGGCACGGGGGACGAACATTGGACAAAAACTTGAGAGATGGGAAGTGTGCTATAATAGGTTTGCATAGGGCATTATGGTGATTTCTAAGGAAAACACAACCTTTTTCCCTTCCCCTGTTAAGTACATGACTGTTCAGAGTGATACTCAAAAGCATTTTCTTGAAATGCTACAACTAGAAAATCTGTCCAGGAGGCCTGAGCATAACACTTGGCATTCGACTCTGTTTTATTATGTTATAGAAGTATAACATGGGTTCTGGTTCTGTTAAGGAATGCAGTTTCTTCAAAGTCCTAGATTTTTTCACATTGAAAGGTATGTTTGAACTTCTGTAGTTTTTTTTTTAAAGATTTTATTTATTTATTTGATAGAGACACAGCGAGAGAGGGAACACAAGCAGGGGGAGTGGGAGAGGGAGAAGCAGGCTTCCCGCCGAGCAGGGAGCCCGATGCGGGGCTCGATCCCAGGACCCTGGGATCATGACCTGAGCCGAAGGCAGACGCTTAACGACTGAGCCACCCAGGCGCCCCTGTAGTTTTTTTTAATTATTGTTTTAAACTTGGTCTCCTTTGGGCAGCAGTTCTTTCTGCCCACAGGTCCCGTCCCCGTGCTTTAATAAAACCACCTTTTTGCACCAAAAACAAAAAACAAAACTTGGTCTCCTTTGGAGCATACCAAAGGCATTAGTATGATTGATAAGTGTAGTACTTAGCTTAAGGGTAAAGTTTTTAAAAGTTCAACTACATTTTTAGTGTAGTTCTCTTGGAAAGCTATTTTTGTCAATCAATTCTAGAAGTTAAAGATTCATTAAGGGTTCATTGGTTTTATCGCCAGCCATTAAGCTATAGCAATAAAGTATAGCTTGATGGATTTCTGATTGCATCCTGTGTCTCCTAAGATTTTCTAAATTTAATTAAATTTATTTTGTGTTCAAACACTTGAATAGGATTTCATTAACCCTTATTGCTGAGTCAGGTACCAAGCCTTGTGTACGGCATCAGTAGCCCAGAACTTGAGAAATATTTGTCCTTGTTATCTCAAATCTGAATTGTAATTATTGCTTTAAAGAGAATTACTGGGGAGAGGATCACTTGAGTAAATTTTAAGTTTGAATAGCATCTGTTCTCATAGTTTGTCCATTTGATACGTGGTGATAAAGGTGCTTATATGCAACTTCCTAAACTGTAAAGTCACCTCCAAGGAAGGGAAGGAAGGCAGTTAGTTGCTATAATTGCATGAAGGTTTTATCTACCAATTTAGTTTGAGCTGGTTTTAATTGGTGGGAATTCTTTTGATAAGAAACAAGTGATAATGAACTTAATCTGTGTGCTAATCTCAAATAATGCTGCTATTACTGATGGCTCACCAAGCGTTATACTAATAAGCATGAGAACATAAAGGCCAGTAAAAAAAGGGGAGGCAGACACCTTGTCTGAGGCCTGCTCTACCTCCCTAAGTTATTTTATCCTACTTTATGCTTTTCAGGCCTGTAGATCTGAAATTTAGACATTAACCACACTTGATTATTGGAGGTCTGTTTTCCCAGAAGAGTGAGGGACATTGTATATCACCACTGAATCTCCACTTGTTAGGGACAGCACCTGACATGTGGTAGAAGCTCAGTAAATAATTGTTGAATGAATATATTTCAGAAATAGCATGGGTAATGTTTTGTGAGTGGGTCTAGAGATAAGGAAACAAGTTAATGCGGTAATTCAAATGTTAAAAATGAAGGTAAACTGGGGCACCTGGGTGGCTCAGTTGGTTAAACGACTGCCTTCAGCTCTGGTCATGATCTCAGGGTCCTGGGATCACGCCCCGCATCGGTCTCCCTGCTTGGCCGGAAGCCTGCTTCTCCCTTTCCCACTCCCCCTACTTGTGTTCCCTCTCTCTCTGTCAAATAAATAAAATCTTAAATAAATAAAAGTAAACTTACGCACTGGCAGTGGGACCTGGAGAAAGATTTCCAGAGATACATAGCTGGTCAAGTACAGTCTTCTTTGCTCTTAGCAGTGTTTTCTAAAGTGAAAACCAAATCATGTCACTTGTTTACAAGTTCTGTTTTCAGTCTGGATAATTTCATTGTTTATGTGAAGAACCTATCCAGAACTTTGACCTAAATTTTTTTAGCCTCAAATCCAGTGATTTTCATTTCCATACTCCATTTAGCATCCCATTTCCATGGCTATGTGTTGAAATTATCACAAGTTCAGAAGTGAGAGAACTAAAGCTGCTTCCACTACAACGATAACAGCCTTGTTGAGTATATTTGTCCCTCAACCATTGTTCTTTTTAAAAATACTTTATTAAGATTTATTTGAGAGAGAACGAGTGGGAGGGGCAAAGAGAGAGGGAGAGAGAATCTAAAGCAGACTCTGAGCTCAGCTGCGAAGCCAGACACAGGGCTTGAACTCACGAACCTGAGATCATGACCCGAGCCAAAACCAAGAGTTGGACGTTCAACCAACTGTGTCACTTGGGCGCCCCAAGATTATTTTATTTTTTCTTAAGATTTTTTATTTGACAGAGACACAGCGGAAGAGGGAACACAAGCAGGGGGGTGGGAGAGGGAGAAGCCGGCTTCCCGCTGAGCAGGGAGCCCGACACGGGGCTCGATCCCAGGACCCTGGGATCATGACCTGAGCCGAAGGCAGACGCTTAACAACTGAGCCACACAGGCGCCCCCAAGATTTTATTTTATTTATTTATTTTTTTTTAAGATTTTATTTATTTGAGACAGAATGAGAGACAGCATGAGAGGGAGGAGGGTCAGAGGGAGAAGCACACTCCCTGCCGAGCAGGGAGCCCGATGCGGGACTCGATCCCGGGACTCCAGGATCATGACCTGAGCCGAAGGCAGTCGCTTAACCTACTGAGCCACCCAGGCGCCCCCCAATATTTTATTTTTAAGTAATCTCTGCACCCAACCTGGAACTCGAACTCACAACCCTGAGATCAAGAGTTGCACACCCAACTGACTGAGCCAGCCAGGCACCCCAACCATTGTTCTTTCTTCTCAAAACTAGTTAAGCCCCACAGCTCTAGTTTGATCCTTCTTTCTGTATCCCTGTGGTTCATTTTGAACCCAGTGGTTCTTGACATATCAAAATTATGGGGCTTTGTGATAATGTGGATTCTTAGGTCCCAATGCTAGATAGGCTTTAGTAGGTCTATGCAGGGACCAGGAATTTTCACTTAACTGATACTTGAGATAAGTGATTTCTGAAGTGTAGTCTTTGGACTTAGCATCCATCTCCCCTAGGAACTTGTTACAAATACAAATTCTGGCGGTGTCTGGGTGGCTCAATTGGTTAAGTGCCTCAGGCCATGATCTCGGGGTCATGGGATCAAGCCCTGCATCAGGTTCCCTGCTCAGTGGGGTGTCTGCTTGTCCCTCTCCCTCTGCCCCCCTGCCGCTTGTATTCTCTCTCTCAAAATCTTAAAAAAAAAAAATACAAATTCTAGGCCCCCAAATGAGCCTACTGGGTCAGAAATGGGAGGGTAGAGGCTAGTGATCTGTTTTAAGACCTCTTAAGCTTGAGAATGACTGTTTTAGATCTAAAATGCAGATTCTGAATCCGTGCTGCTGATCAGCTCAGTCCAGTGTGACTTTTTGACGAAGGAAATGTTCTACATCTTTATTGTCTGAGTAGCCACTAGCCACATAGTTACTGAGAATCTGACATGTGGCTAATGTGACTGGCATACTGAATTTTTACTTAATTTTTCTAAATTTATTTTTTTTATTTGTTAAACATTTTTTTATTTATTTGACAGAGAGAGACACAGCGAGAGAAGGAACACAAGCAGGGGGAGTGGGAGAGGGAGAAGCAGGCTTCCTGCGGAGCAGGGAGCCCGATGTGGGGCTCGATCCCAGGACCCCAGGATCATGACCTGAGCCAAAGGCAGACGCTTAATGACTGAGCCACCCAGGCGCCCTTAATTTTTCTAAATTTAACCCCATGTGGCTAGTGGTTATCATAATGGCTAGAGTAGATTTAGGTGATTCTGATGCAGATTGTTCCTGGCCCATTCATTGAAACAATTTATTAATCAAATTCTTACCTAATGCTATGGGGAATTCCTTCCTGTCATAAAATCTAGAAGCTACAAAGGAAAAGTTAATGAATCTGACAAACATTAACAGGTCAGGGCACCTGGCTGGCTCAGTTGGTAGAGCATGTGACTCGATCTCAGAGTTGTAAGTTTGAGCCTCACATTGGGTATAATAATACTTAAAGTCTTAAAAAAAATAACATAGGTCAAAAAATGCTATTGGGGGCACTTCGGCGGCTCAGTCGGTTGAGCATCCAACTTTTTTTTTATATATAAAGTATTTGAGAGAGAGTGAGCACGAGCGGGGCGGGAGGGGCAGAAGGAGAGGGAGAAGGAGACTCCCCACTGAGCAGGGAGCCCAATGCAGGGCTTGATCCCAGGACCTGGGGATCATGACCTGAGCTGAAGGCAGACGCTTAACTGACTGAGCCACCCAGGCGCCCTGAGCATCCAATTCTTGATCTCAGCTCAGGTCTTGATCTCAGGGTCACAAGTTCAAGCCCTGGGCTGGGCTCCATGCAGGGCATGGAGTAAAAAAAAAAAAAATGCTATTAGGTTAAAGGATAAGTAATGTACTAAAAAATATATAACAACATTAAAAAGTATTTGAAGAGCACTTAATCATGACAAGCCAAGAGGAAAAATAATGGGCAAAAGATAGGAACAGGTAATCTGAAGAAATATAACTGGCCAATAAACATGAAAGTTCCAGCTTAGTAGAAATCAGGGAAATGCAAATTCAATCAGTGAAGTAATTTCATTCATGTAATATTAGCCACATTTTTTTTTAAAGATTTTATTTATTTATTTGAGAGAGAGAGAGAGAGCATGAGAGGGGGGAGGGTCAGAGGGAGAAGCAGGCTCCCTGCTGAGCAGGCAGCCCAATGCGGGACTCCATCCTGGGACTCCAGGATCATGACCTGAGCCGAAGGCAGTCGCTTAACCAACTGAGCCACCCAGGCGCCCCGATTAGCCACATTTTTAAAAATTTTGGTAAGGATTCTGGGAACCTGGTAAATTAGCAAGATGGTTTTAGACCATTCAGCAGAATCTCGTTTAAATGAACAATTTAAGCCATTTCTTGGAATCTATGAAAGAAGTATTAGTGTACACAAATACGTGTACAAGATTTTTTTTTATTCATTATTGCATGTAACAGCCATTTGAAACAATCCAAATGGACCTTTAATGGGGTCAAATAAATTACACATTCTTGGATTCTTGGGGTGCCTGGGTGGCTCAGTTGGTTGAGCATCTGCCTTTGGCTCGGGTCATTAACCCAGGGTCCTGGGATCGAGCCCCGCATTGGGCTCTCTACTCAGCGGGGAGACTGCTTCTCCCTCTCTCATTCCCTCTGCTTGTGCTCTCTCTCTCAAAGTCTTTAAAAAAAAATAAATTACATGCTCTTAGGGCATAACGTACAGTCATCATCAATAAAGTAAATGTACTAGGGCGCCTGGCTGACTTGAGTCGGGAGAGCATGTGACTCAGTCTTGGGGTTGTAAGTTCGAGCCCCATGTTGGATGTTGTGATTACTAAAAAAAAATAAATTTGGAAAAAAGAAAACTTAAGTTTTCTGTAGTATGCTTCCACTGAGGTTTAAAGAAGGTGCAGAGGCATATATATGGTCTCTGTATATGGAATGGATAGAAAGTGAATTGGGCGGGGGGCGCCTGGGTGGCTCAGTCATTGGGCATCTGCCTTCGGCTCAGGTCATGATCCCAGGGTCCTGGGATCGAGCCCCACATCGGGCTCCCTGCTCTGCAGGAAGCCTCCTTCTCCCTCTCCCACTCCCCCTGCTTGTGTTCCCTCTCTGTCTCTCTCTCTGTCAAATAAATAAAATCTTAAAAAGTGAATGGGGTATAAATAAAACTTTTAGTGGTTATTTCTGAGAAGGAGTGAGACTTTGGGGTAGTGGTACTGGTGAAAGGATTTATTCTTATCCTGTGTATCTAGAATATATTCATGTATTGTGTAAAGAAACAAAAACCAAAATTGTCTTACAAGAGAATATTGGATTTCT
This sequence comes from Leptonychotes weddellii, assembly GCF_054177405.1. NCBI lineage: Eukaryota > Metazoa > Chordata > Mammalia > Carnivora > Phocidae > Leptonychotes > Leptonychotes weddellii. The sequence continues at coordinate 107,073,923 of NC_138373.1, read as the reverse complement.
GAGATAGAACTTTTAAGGATAAAATTTGGGAATGACTGAGGAGTTAACATGCTTAAGTGAAATGTGAATGTAAAACTAATTGGAATTAAAAAGTTAAAGAACTCTGAAACTATAGTATTGAATGGGTTATTTTCATGAATTTGAAATCACCCAAAATGATAGTAAGAAATGTAGAGACAAAGACATTATAGTCAATACCAAAGTACTGGAAGAATGTGGGGCATGGCCACTGTGGAAAGCAGTAAAATAAGGAGTTAGAAAATCCAATTTTGACCTTACAATGAGTAAGGTTTTCAGTCATAAATTATGCAGTCATTTGGAATTAATTTCAGGTAAGAAGCCAGATTTGGTCTTTGTGGTTACTACTGTCCCATGAAAAGTAGCTTATATTTCACATAAAATATTTACCTTGGGCTATCTGGGAATCAAGAAACATGAAATAGGACCAAAGCATATCAGAACTCTAAAATAGATGACACTGTTTGTTCAGAAAGGCCTACCTCATTCCAAGCTAATCAAGTTTGTTTACTTTTATTTTCATAGTATTTACAAATTTAGCAGATTCTCTAATTTCAGAATAGGACATAAAGTTGCTGAGGGCAATCATTGACAGCAAAAATAAGTTCACAGAATTGAGCATAATGGAGAAACAGCTCATCTACCTTAATAACACAAAGTATTTAGAATTGGAATGTGATTCAAAGATGTTTAATGATAACCCAAATGTCCAAGAAAAAGTTAAATTACTTGATAATCTGCTAAGAGGACAAAGAAATGTGTGATACATTTCAAGAGGTAATGAGCCTGGAATTTATGAAAATCTTTGACACCTGGGTTTAGTTAGTGTACCAATAAATGTTTGATGGTTAATAAAATTTTGCCAAGACCAAAGTTGGTGATACAAAACCAAAGGATCTTAACACTAAGTCAACAGTAAGCAAAAATACTAATTATGTGCCAGGGATTGTTCTAAATACTTCTTTCATTATTATTAATCTTAAGTCTCAAAACAACCCTATGAGATTATTCCCATTTTATTATCTCTTTTATAGATGAGGAAAGTAACAATTTAACTTCCCAATGACATCTAGTAAGTAGCAAAACCGATTTTAACCTAGACACTCTGGCTCCAGTGACAATAAATACTCTGAGGGGCGTCTTGGCCTATCTACAGAAACTTCAACTCTAATAATTGAGGGAGGCTAGTAAAATATATAGGACCCTAATAACTGGGATGCTGCCCAGCATAATGGAAAGCACATGGATCATAAATCAAAAATGTGTATCGTGTCTTACGATGCAGCCCATTGAAATTATCTTTGACCCACCTTTGCCATGGAATGAATTCCTAGTTGCCAAACTTTTCAGCCCTTATTATTTTTTTTTAAGATTTTTAGTTATTTGACAGAGACACAGCGAGAGAGGGAACACAAGCAGGGGGAGTGGGAGAGGGAGAAGCGGGCTTCCCGCCAGCAGAGAGCCTGACGTGGGGCTCCATCCCACTACTCTGGGACCATGACCTGAGCCAAAGGCAGATGCTTAACGACTGAGCCACCCAGGTACCCCCAGCCCTTATTTTATAGGATATTTATGTGATTGATGCTGTTGACCACTTTCTCCTTAACATTCTCTTTCCTGCTTTTTGTTTTGTTTTGTTTTTTTAAGATCTATTAGAAAGAGAGCCGGGGGTGGAGGAAGGGGGAGAGGGAGAGAAAGAATCTCCAGCAGACTCCCCGCTGAGTGCGGAGCCTGACACGGGGCTTGGTCTCAAGACTGACACCAGGACCTGAGCTGAAATCAAGAGTTGGATGCCCAACCAACTGTGCCACCCAGGTGCCCCTCTTTTTTTTTTTTTAAGATTTGTTTCATTTTAGAGATAGAGCGAGCTTGAGCAGAGGAGGGAGGAGAGAGAATCCACAAGCAGACTCCCTGGCTGAGCACCGATCCGATGTGGGGCTTGATCCCAGGACCCTGATATCATGACCTGAGCTGAAATGAAGAGTCGGCTGCTTAACTCAACCACCCAGGTGCCCCTCTCTTTCCTGATTCTTCACATCATGGTCTTTGGCCTTATTCCTCTGCTGCTTCCTTTGCTGTTTCATTTTTCTCTATCTGCTCCATACATATTGCTGTTTTCTCAGGTTCTTTCCCTCTAATTATTCGGCAAGATTACCATAGGCACCCCCAAACTTAACCTTCTCTTCCTGTTTTCTCTTTTAATTCTTTGATAGCTCTAACATGCCAAATGAAACTTTTTCACAATCATGTAGAAAGATGAGAACCTATGGGAGCTGGTGAGAGAAAATCTGGGGAGATAGGGCCATGATGAACTCTATATAGCCATGTTTGTTCTAATAGATTAAGGGTCTCTCCAACCCACCCCCAAATAGCTTTGAATAAAATCAATACTACACAAAAGGATGCCCTGGTTTTTCTGATTTCCATACTCGAGGAACATTTCCACACACCTACCTTAGCCCACTCTCCACTTCATCCAAAGCCCTGAGATCTGGCTCCTGCTAATCTCTTTACCCCTTCTCTTTTTTTCCTTCACCTCCAACCTTCCTCACCTACAGTTAAACAAAAGGAACATACGGTCATGCCAACGTGCGCTTGGAATAGTCTTCCTACTTTACCCTAGGAATTTCTACTCGGTTTCACAACAGGTATATCCATGTCCTCCACTTTGAGACAATTCCCCTACATCTCTAGGTGATTCAAATTTATCCCCTCCTCCTTTCTGCACCCACTTTACCCTGTACTAATCAGGATCCATCACACTTTACTGCATTGTTTTCTGTCTTTAAAAGGGAGGTCCTGAGGCACGTGCGTAGCTCAGTCCGTAGACCATCCGACTCCTGATCTCAGGGTCATGAGTTCAAGCCCCACACTGGGCGTGGGGACTACTTTAGAAAAAATAATAAAATAAAGGGAGGTCCTAAGTCTTAATTATGTTTTGTTTCCTCAATGCCTGGCACACATCTGTTAAATGACTGGGTTACATTAGTTTCTTACATTGTACAGTTTTAAGTGATATAGATTGTCCGGATTCCTGACATCAGGAACTGCCTGTAAGCTTCCAATTACACTACTGCGAAAGAAAAACCGTGTTTTGAGTCTAGAGAAGGCTCCTGACTTTCCCAAGGTCACCGTCAGTGGTGCTTCCCGACTCCACTACTTCCCTAACCCCCGCCCCTGAGACGGTCACTTAGCTCAGGGTCCTATCTAACGTGAGAGCCCAAGGACGGCTAAAGTCAGCCCGCATGCTTCACAACAGGAACTCCGCCCCTTTCCGAAACGTAATTCCGCCACGGACTCTCTCCAACTGACATCCTTGTTGTCCAATTATGTTTCCGAGGTTCTGAGGGTTGCACCTAACCTGACAATGTCCAATAAAAATAAGGAATTCAGATTGGCACCAGTTTTGACCAATAGTTGAAAAGATCAGAGATTATGAACCTATAGGAGCAGCACTGAGAGTGATATTCAGCAAATTCATCCAATGGACTTGCTTAGTGCAGAGTAGGCCTCGCCCCAACGGCGGGGGAGCTGGCGACCCGGACCTCTGCAAGCGCTTAGTCTCCACCCGGGCTCCGCCATGTTGGGTCTTGTGGGCCGTGTAGCCGCTACTTCGGCCTCCGGGGCCTTGAGGGGACTCGGCCCTTCAGCGCCGCTACCCCAAGCCCAGGTCTTACTGCGGGCCACTCCGGCAGCGCTCCAGCTTGGTAAGTGCCTTCCTCTGGGAGCTGGGTTCGTTTCTGCCTCCCCATGACCTTGAGCCGGAGGCCGATTGTCACTCGGGCCTAAGGTATTTTTGGTGTTATAAGGACGTCAGGGCTAGCGCCCTGACTTCTAACGGCGGAGAACAAGAATAGGTCGCCTGTGGGAGCTTTCTTCGATCTAATCGATCTTATTTTGGAAAAGAGGCTCTCTGTGACGGAAAAGTTCGGGCAGGTGCATTGACCTTCCCTTGAATGGGTCACGGAGCTCTCGAATAATGGGGTTTTGTGCATGGGAAGATAGTGCAGGCGCTTTCTGGGTGCCTGCGCGGCCCTCCCTCCGGACTCGTCTTACTTGAAAGCGTGAGGAGGTCGGTTGTGGGCCGAATTTACTAGTTCTTGTGGGTTAAGGCGGGGCTTCCGATGACCATTAATTGCCCTGACCCCATCTTCCAATATTTTTCTTGTCTGTTAGCCAGAGACTATGCCGCCCAAACCTCTCCTTCGCCGAAAGCAGGCGCTGCCACCGGGCGCATCGTGGCGGTCATCGGTGCAGTGGTGGATGTCCAGTTCGATGAGGGACTACCACCCATCCTAAATGCCCTGGAAGTGCAAGGCAGGGAGACCAGGCTGGTTTTGGAGGTGGCCCAGCATTTGGGTAAGTAGAGTTTGTTAAGAATAGTAAGAGCTTGTTTAGTCCAAATATCCCCCAAATCAGTCTTCCTTCTATGACGATTTTATCAAAATGACTTTCGTTCTTCTGAGTGTGCTGAAGCCACGGTTTAGGTACTGAGAAGGAGTCTTGGTTGACTTAACGTCTTTCGTGCTAGCTGAGCATTAAACATGAAGCCTACTTTGTTCTTCTGTATGACCCTGCAATGCCTTTAACAGGTGAGAGCACAGTAAGGACTATTGCCATGGATGGTACAGAAGGCTTGGTTAGAGGCCAGAGAGTCCTGGATTCTGGTGCACCAATCAAAATTCCTGTTGGTCCTGAGACGTTGGGCAGAATCATGAACGTCATTGGAGAACCTATTGATGAGAGAGGTCCCATCAAAACCAAACAGTAAGTATCCCTTTTGCTGCATCTACATGCAAACGAACTGCTTTTTCTGCAGGTTTCTTTTCTTTTCTTTTTTTTTTTTTTAAGATTTTATTTATTTATCTGAGAGAGAGAATGGGAGACAGAGAGCATGAGAGGGGGAGGATCAGAGGGAGAAGCAGGCTCCCTGCTGAGCAGGGAGCCCGATGTGGGACTTGATCCCGGGACTTCAGGATCATGACCTGAGCCGAAGGCAGTTGCTTAACCAACTGAGCCACCCAGGCACCCCTTCTTTTCTTAAGTAAGCTCTACGCCAGATCTGGCGCTTGAACTCAAAGGTCACGTGCTCTACCGACTGAGCCAGCCAGGGGCCCCTCTTCCGGTTCTGTACTTTTAAGGCAACACCTTCTAAATGTAGCAAAATTTTCTTGCAGAGAATGCTTAAAATGCTGATATATTGTTATCAGAACCACAGTCTTTCTGAAGAAAATTAAGGATGTGGAAGTTCTGATTGTAAAAAGAAAAAACTTAAGACTCAAGTTGATTATTTGAGTTTTCATACCAATGATTTAGGTTGTAAGGTTTCCAAAACAGGCAGGTCTTTGTATTACCTATTGATACATGAAGAAGTGGTGTTAGGTTAGGACTTAGTAAAAGGAAAATCTTTGTGACAGTGTAAATTGTTAGGGGTTGGGATTATTGTTTCCTGAGATAATAGAAGTGGAATCCCCTTTATTGTAGAACATTAGGTGAGGTGCCAGATGCCAGTTTGTGTGGAGTGTTGTATGAGATTATGAGTAAAGGGTTAGACTTGAAAATTGAGAGGAACCTTTCAACAAGATGACACTGATCCTTTCTTCCTACCTTTACAGATTCGCACCTATTCATGCTGAGGCCCCTGAGTTCATAGAGATGAGTGTTGAGCAGGAAATTCTGGTTACTGGTATCAAGGTCGTGGATCTGCTGGCTCCCTATGCCAAGGGTGGCAAAATTGGTAGGTTACTGCTGGTACATATTTTCCAAACCTAATGTGGGAACAAGAATCCTACCGTGTAGTGAGTGGGTACTGAGATCTATCCTTCGCTGATGAGTAGCTTCTGACTTTCGTTCTTCTGAGTTTGCTGAAGCCAGATGCCATTCCTGAGAAGGGAAAAGATAGAAAACCGGGGTAATTTTTTTTTTTCTTTAAGTTTGCTTATTTGGGAACACAGAACTCTTAAGTACTGGCTTCTTTTCAACCTTTTCCAGGGCTCTTTGGTGGTGCTGGAGTTGGCAAGACGGTACTGATCATGGAGTTGATCAATAATGTCGCCAAAGCCCATGGTGGTTACTCTGTATTTGCTGGTGTTGGTGAGAGGACCCGTGAAGGCAATGACTTATACCATGAAATGATTGAGTCTGGTGTTATCAACTTGAAAGATGCTACCTCCAAGGTAAGTAATAAGCTGATTTATGTCCACATGGTAGTAGGGCCAGGAAACCATTTTAGTTGACTGCATTACTAGCTGAAGCCATGTGTTATATTTTCATTTCATGTGGGCCTACAAAGGAAATTCCCGTCAGGGTTTTCCCTGCAACTTATAATACAGTAACGCATATTTTCTTTCTTCTTTGACATTACATTACGTTTCCAGACTTTGTTTTCAGTAGATAGTCCCATCTTTGAAAGTTAATTTTGGGACTTGGAGGTAATTCATATGTCTCAACCCTATTTTGTGCCTCTCACTTAGTTTTATTTCCTTCCTATTTCAGGAATCTTGCCTTAAAATTATAAGAAATTGTGTTATTTTGAACCACATTTCTAAAAGGGAAAAGAAATTTGGAAACCAAAATCTTGAGGCTTTCTGAGAAGGAGGGTTTTTTGGTAGTTTCCTCTGATTTGGGGACCTTGGGTATATGGCTTCCATATTCTTCTGCCACGTTTTCTGATTGTGTATGATTATTTCAGGTAGCGCTAGTGTACGGTCAAATGAATGAACCACCTGGTGCTCGCGCCCGGGTGGCTCTGACTGGACTGACTGTTGCTGAATACTTCAGAGACCAAGAGGGTCAAGATGTATTGCTCTTTATCGATAACATCTTCCGCTTCACCCAGGCTGGCTCTGAGGTAAGAGAGAAGGCTTGAGAGAACCTGTTTTCATTTGACCTTTCTATGGAATGGTGCAGGTGAGGCTAAAGTTGTAGACCCCTAATACCTTTGTTCTTACTGTCTTTCTCTCTTTTTTAAGGTGTCTGCTTTATTGGGCAGAATCCCTTCTGCTGTGGGCTATCAGCCTACCCTGGCCACTGATATGGGTACCATGCAGGAAAGAATCACCACCACCAAGAAGGGATCTATTACCTCTGTACAGGTAAGAACCATTAAGTGGATGAAGTTCTAATTTGTATAAAGGTATATACAGAGAAGTTCCTTATGTCTCAATGTTTTTGACCAGGTTAATGAGCTCCCTGAGATAATGTGTAAAATTCTATGTGTGCATGTTAGAGACCCTAAAACATTAAGAAATGCTCAAAGTAGTTGAAGGCATACATGTGAATGTAGATCACAAAAGTAGTCGTTTCAAGCCTGTGGAGTCTGGAGCTGCATGGAAACACGTTAAATACATACATAAATATATATATTACGTATGTATATATACATGTATATATATACACAGTAAAATTATCTTGAGTGTCTAAATTGTTTTAACTTTCAATGAACCTAGTGACCCATTGTAGTCATGCACGGTCTTTTGTTTTTAACTGAAAGTGTGGGTATCACTACAATAGAGTTAAAATGTAGGATGAATAACAAAAGGAATGACAAGAAAATTCTTTTATCACAGCTTGGAGGGACCAGATCATCTATAAGCTCACTCAGCAGGTATTAGGATGGTAAGAAGGCTTTTTTGAGGTGGACTCTTAAATGCTAAGATGGAATGAGATGATGAGGAGAGGTTAGAAAAGGGCGGGGGGGGTGGCTTAAATCAAATTACTTGGCTTCCTGTTGCTTCTCTTGGGTTCTTGACTCACTTTAGGCTATCTATGTGCCTGCTGATGACTTGACTGACCCTGCCCCTGCCACTACCTTTGCCCATTTGGATGCTACCACTGTCCTGTCCCGCGCTATTGCTGAGTTGGGCATCTATCCAGCTGTGGATCCTCTGGATTCCACCTCTCGAATCATGGATCCCAACATTGTCGGAAATGAGCATTATGATGTTGCTCGTGGGGTGCAAAAGATCCTACAGGTGAGTATTGTAGGTGAGATTGGTGGCCATAAAGTCATACAGTGGATTTTTGGGGACTAATTTAATACCAAATCTTTCCTGGTGACCTGTGTAATTTGCTTTGGAGTAAGGAAAGATGAGATAGCAGGTTTTTTTTTTTTCCTTAAGATTTTATTTATTTGAGAGTGCACACAATGGGGAGAGGGAGAAGCAGACTCTCCGCTGAGCAGGGAGCCTGACACCTGGCTCGATTCCAGGACCCTGGGATCATGACCCAAGCCGAAGGCAGATAGATATCCAACCGACTGAGGCACCCAGGCGCCCCAAGACCAGCAGTTTCTGGGTTTTTTTTTTAAGATTTTATTTATTTATTAGAGCACAAGCAGGGGAGCAGCAGAGGGAGAGGGAGAAGCAGGCTCCCCGCTGAGCAGGGAGCCCAATGAGGGGCCCAATCCCAGGACCCCAGGATCATGACCTGAGCCGAAAGCAGACGCTTAACCCACTGAGCCACCAGGCACCCCGACCAGCAGTTTCTATTAGTGTGAATGAGGTCTCTTGGGTTTCCAGGTACTTAGATTTGGAATCTAATTTTTTCTAATGGCACCATACAAGAAGTAGGGAGGATAAGACCCTGATCTTAGCTGAGGGCCCTCGTGATCCTGACTATGTAACTTTACCACTAACTTGTTTCAGTTACAAAGTGAGGTAAGGTGCTAAAATGCTTTGTACAAAGCTTGGTGTGAATACAAGGTGGTAGTAACCCTTAGGTTTTTGTCCAAATTTAAAAGAAATGTGAATTTTGGGGTGCCTGGCTGACTCAGTAGAGCATCCAACTCTTGATACCAGGGTTGTGAGTTCAAGCCCCGCATTAGGCGTGGAGCCTACTTAAATAAAAAGAAGAAAAGTAATATAAATACTCAGACTTCTCTTGTCTTCTCATAGGACTACAAATCTCTCCAGGACATCATTGCCATCCTGGGTATGGATGAACTTTCTGAGGAAGACAAGTTGACTGTGTCCCGTGCACGGAAAATACAGCGTTTCTTGTCTCAGCCATTCCAGGTAGCTGAGGTTTTCACAGGTCATATGGGGAAGCTGGTACCTCTGAAGGAGACCATCAAAGGATTCCAGCAGATTTTGGCAGGTGAGATTTTGAGTATAAAGCTGAATGTAAAATGGCAGAGAAGCTGAAATCTCTTGATGCCCATTGTTCTATATTCCCATTCCAGCAACCGTCAAGCAATATATGAGTATATTGTGCCTAGATACATAGTTTTTAAAATGAGCTATTTTTCTTTTTTTTTTTTTTTTAAAGATTTTATTTATTTATTTGAGACAGAATGAGAGAGAGCATGAGAGGTAGGAGGGTCAGAGGGAGAAGCAGACTCCCTGCCGAGCAAGGAGCCCGATGTGGGACTCGATCCCGGGACTCCAGGATCATGACCTGAGCCGAAGGCAGTCGCTTAACCAACTGAGCCACCCAGGCGCCCTAAAATGAGCTATTTTTCATCAGGATTCTTTGGAAATACTCTATTTACTTCTGAGAGTGAAACGTCATTCAACATTTACTGAGTGTTTTCAGTCTTATCTGCTCTTCTAGTGAATTACAGGTCCTTGTAAGGAAGGCATTATTTTGTTTTTACAAATTAGGGAAAAGTTTAAAATAACTGGTCCTGATCTCCAGCCAAAGTAGAGAGCAAGAATTTGAATCCAGGTTATATGTCTGGGACCATTTGTTCTTAATCCATACTGTATGATGTCTTGTAAATTAGATTTGGGACGGAAGTTTGTTAAGAAAAGATTTCTTGGGTGACAAATTCATCACATTCTGACTGGTGGCCCCAAGTGGTGAAGTATGTATATACTGCAAAAAATGTATCTTTCCACTTCTTACCAGTGGATTTTTTTTTTCCATACAGGTGAATATGACCATCTCCCAGAACAGGCCTTCTATATGGTGGGACCCATTGAAGAAGCTGTGGCAAAAGCTGATAAGCTGGCTGAAGAGCATTCATGAGGAGGTCCTTTTGGCAAACTAAGCACTGGTTGTCTTGCGTGCTGTGCTTCTTGTTGCCCCTAATCCAAAAATCTCGGTTTGCTCTGTAGGCAATATGAGAGCCTTGTTTGAAGACGTTGTCTGTCTGAAGAGTATTTAAGGTTTCCAATAAAATGTACACCCCTCAGAATTGGTCTATTTTTCTTGGTCCTGACAACATGACAAATACTGAATTTTAGAGTGGCCATAAGAAATAGTACAAAGTAGTCCACATATGTTTCAAATGGGGTCATCAGAAATGAAAAGCCATTGTCTTGATGGATAGCTGTGGGTCTTATGAAGGGTTCCCTGTAGAGGATGATAGGACCTCAGTAGTAGAGCCTCAGCTTTGGTCTTTTTATTTGTTGAGACAGATTGATTTTGAATATTCTATATATTATTCCTGCTTGGTTAAAAAGCAATAGGGCTATTTTTAGAAGAGCATATTGGGAAAAAATGGGTCTATAGAGAACTGCTATCCTAAGGCAAAACAAGGGTCAATCAGTGAATTGAATGAACCCAATTTAGGAAATGATGCTGCTTCTGAAGGATTAATAACCTGCAAAAATCTAGTCAAAAGGGCCCCCTCTGTCTTAACCTGGGCTTTTTTTTTCCATGCCAATCTCCCCCACCTTTTTTCAGAAAGTGTTGCTTACTACTGCCTGCTGATTTATATCTTGGGCAAGCCCAGAGTTGTGATTCCTTGAGGTAGTGCATGGTGTAAAAAAACAGGCCTTTCCTGACCTCTGCTGAGATCCTTTAGGAAAGCTGGGGAGATTGAATCTTACAAGGAGAAGCAATTTCCAGGGTTTGTGGGATTGTGCTTCTGAACTAAATGATGGAATTAGAGAATTTCCCCTTCATTTTAGCCACTAAAAGTGCAGGGTTAGAAGGAGTACTCAAAAGTACACCCATTTCAGTGTGAAACAAGTGCCTTACAGTGCAAAGTCCGTTTGGTGCCCTATTAAGTGTTCTTTCCTGAGCTAGGGCCATCTCCTACTGCCCTCTGGTGGTAGGACTGGAGACTGCAAGAACTCTGATCTCACCATTTTGAAATCCATAAAGGCCATTTGCTGGGATGTGGTTCTTAGCTAATGACTGTTTACAAACCAGCTGGGGCTTTTGTCCTGAGGAGGAGCCTGCATCTGTAGGCTCCACCCCTGAGGCATTCAAGTTGGGTCGAAGCAGGGCGGGGACAAACTGAGATCCCAATTCAGAGGCCCCTGGGGGCTGGAGGTTGGGGAGGGGCCTTGGGAAAGGTGCCAGGGGTGGAGTAGGGGCCTGTAAGTTTCCTCCCATCTGCCTATGACGTCCTTGGCACTAGTCTCTCCTGTGTCATGATCTGGACAGAAGGTGGAGCCCCTGAGCCGACTGTGCCTGGTCTTTTGCTCCCAGAAAAGCCTGGATTTGGGGAAATGCTGAGTTATGGGGGTGGGGGCATTTCCTCTAGGTCCTGACTCCAGTGGGTAAGAAGCTGGTGCAGAAAGGCCCCAAGATATGGGGTCAGCTCTTTCTGCTTTGTTTTCCCATGTTACCCAGATGCAGACCCGGTAACTGATCCTTAAGGTCGTTTGTATCCCTCCATCCCCTCCCCCACACGTTTACGTGTCTCAGCATTCATCGAGAATCTTCTTCCTCTCACTAGATGCAACTATTTATTTCCTTCCCCCTTTACCACTCTCTTCCACCACGCCTCTGGAGTGTCAACACAGATGTAACCTTCCTCCATATTTCTCCTGGTTCTGCCCTGTCCTCACCTCCTCCTCCCTCTCCACCCAGAGAAAGCCCCGCCCTTCCCTCCTCCCTCCCCACCCCAGTCTGTCACACAGGGACATCACCCTACAGCAGTTCAGGCTGTGGTTCGCAGGAAGCATACATTGGCTTTTTGATTCGTGCTAGTTCCCAGCTCACAGTTTAGGAGGATCTAACACCAGCCTTCACGTGAAGGGGGAACCAAGGACAGTGAGGAGCTGGGTGGTCCCAGCTTTGGAGCCCTGCCAGCTGGACATGGGTAAGTATGAGGACCGGCCCCCGGGGAAGGCCTGAAGGATGCCTACCTCCCTCCCTGGCTGACTCAGCAGGGGTGGGGCCTAACCTTTGCTCTTTTGGGGGGTGAAGAAGGGAAAACGGGTCTATAGGGGCACAGGGCTCAGGTGGTGAGTCTGCGGACCAAGGGATCAAGAGCACTGACAAGCTCCGGTTCCCAGGAAGAGCCTGAGACTCTGCACCTTAGGTGGGGGCTTCCCCCCCACCTCACCGTCCCACCCCTCGCCCCAACCCCTTGCTCCTCCCCGTTTAAGCTGCTGAGATTCAAGTAATATTTTACAGTATTCATTGCTAGCCTTCCCCCCAAAAGTAAAACCCACTTTTTGTTGCGTTGGAGGATTTTTAAGGTGCCTCTCCTCCCCTTATTTTCTCCCAGGCCTTTTAAGTCCCTGTCTTCTCTCCTCCCCCACCGCGACCCACCACCAGGTGGGGGCTGCACTGAGCAGCTGCTTCCTGTTGCCCCAGAGGTTGCTGCAAGGCTGGTGGTGGTTGGGGGAAAACTGAAATAAAGCCGATTCTCACGGTCCCACAGCAGTCCCACTAGGGTTGCTACTGGCGGACCCCAAGCTCCAGTCACTAACACTGAGTGAGAGGCAGGATTGAAGTTGAAAGGCCTAGGAGGTCTTCGCCCTCGTGGCTTCCTGATTCCAGAGGCTTTTAAACTTGAGTAGTGCTAGGGGAAGGAGGCTGTGCCTTTCCACAGCTGTAGGGAATGGGGCCTTGTGGAGCTGAAAACCAGGGAACCTGTTCACATAGCAGGGTCGCTGTGCGTTACCCCCAGCAGCCGCGGCCTTCCTCCGGCACCCCCACTCCTCCTTGGCGTCCTTGGGACTCTCTTTGTGAGGAGATCTTTGCCGGAGTCCCGAGAGCGCGGGCGGAGCTCTCTCCCAAGTCCTCCAGTTCGGACCCACCACCCTCCCCCACTTCACCAGAGAAGTTTGTCGTCTTCCTGGGATCTCTTCCTCCATCTGGGATCCTTCCTGGTTCTGGCCCCTAGGAGACGCCACCCGCTTCCCCCTCCCCCAGCGGATTCTTCGCGACCGCCTTACCCAAGCACTTGTCCCTACCCCAGTAGTTCCTGCCCCTTTAAGTGCTACCCCCCCACCCCCTCCAACACTCCGCCGGCGGCCCAGGGCTGGGGGAGGAGGCGCCGCCGCCACCCGGCTCGGGCCACCTGCGCCGCCGCCCGCGGCCCGGCCCTGCTCCAGGTGAGGCCCGGCACCCCCGCCCCGGACCAGAGTCCCCGGGCAGGGCCGCTCCTGTGGTCCCCTGCCCCGGGGATCCCCGCTGCCCGAGACTCAGGATCTGACTCTCCCCCTGCCGGAGCTGCCCTTCCTCTCTCCCCCGCACTATCTACTCGCCCATTTCTCCCCTGTCCTTTGCGACCGGAATCCGGAGGCTTCTCACTCCTCTCCGCCAACCTCTCCCGAGTACCCCTCCTATTCTAGACCCAGGATCTCCCCCTCCCCCACGCCTTCCTCGCCAGAAAAATCTCCCGCGGTCTGGGTTTCGCCTCCTCCCCTCTGGATCCAGAGCTTTCCCACGCCATCCTAACCTCCAATGGGAGGGGGAATAACCGCCACCCCAACTCCTCTCCCTTCCCCGTAGTAAGTGGGGGTTGGAGGTTTAGCATAGCCTATAGACACTTTCGGGCCTTGCTCTGCTTAGACCTTCAAGTTCAACTAAGCCCCATCTAAAGCTTCTCTGTAGCTCTCACGCCACCCCACCTCTCCTGGAGTTTGGGGGTCGGACCTCAGCACCCGCCGAGCAGCCCTGGTGGGAAGGGAAGGTCCCTCTTCTCGGACCTGGGGTGGGCCGGTCCAGCTTAGGAACACTCCTACTCCAGAGTCAGGGAATGGAGGGGGAGGGGGGCACACCCAGAATCTTGTGATTCTGGGCTTAAGGGTCTGTTGGGAGATAGTGGGTGAGGGGCTGGAACTCAGCCTCTAAAGGTGTTAGGGTGCTGGGAGAAGAGAGTGAATCTTAACCTTCTCTGCTCAGATGCAAAGGGAGTCCCCACTCCTGAGGGCTTTCTGCGCCCGCATCTAAGACTACCATGGAGAAGCTCATTGGGGAGTTTGAAACCGGTCTGTGGGTGAATGTGAGGGGGCACATACCAACTTGGAGAGAAGAGGATGAGGGTTTATGGTCCTTTTGATGTGTTATAGGAGAATCTAGCCTCCCCAAAATATGGAGGGGGAGGAGACTATTTTGCAGGAACCTGGAGAGGGAAGGGAGCAAGTTGGAATGGTTAGGGGGTTGGAGGGATATCTCCCTTCTAGACCCTATTAACACTATAATCCATTCAGCCAGGGAGGGCAGGGAAAATCTTTAATAATGACCTCACCTCTACTGGGGAATTCCCCCTCCCTCCAAGTCCAGCTGTGCCCCTAGAAAAGAGCCCCTTTTCTTCTTGTGCTTTCATCCTTCCCCTTCTCGATCCTCCACTCCAGAATGAGGGGACAGGGTGTCTGGATTTGTTTCAGACTCTGAGTCATGTTCCATGGCCTGGAAGAGAGCTGGGTGGAGGAGAGGGGTGGTCGGCTGTGGTGTTGGAGTTGAATTCCAGGAGTATCTGGAGGGGGAGAGGGAGGGAGAGTGGGAGGTAAAGGGATGCAAACGAATCCCCTTCTTTCTCCCTTTCTCTTTCTTCCCCCTCCCAGCCCCAGCCATCTGGCTTCAGAGTGGAGCCAGGCACTGTGGCAGCTGACCCCAGAGTCAGGGTGGTGCAGCAGAAACACAGGGAGGGTGAGAAAGGGGAAGCAGGTGCTAATTTCTCCCTTCTCATTTTCTTCATTATCCGCCCACTGACCTGGCTTGAGAGGTTCAGAGTATTCCCTAGATATCCTTCTCACAAGTGGCTGAAAAGATGACCATTTGCCCCTTCTTCCCCTTTCTAGTAGCTTCCTAAAGGGCGATGGGGTGGGTGATTGGCCACATCTGATGGGACTGAGGAATGTTTGGAGACATATGGGGTCAGTCTGCCCTCTGTCGTCTGGATGGGGGGAGAAGCACAGCTGCTGCCTGGGGTGGCTTCTGACTAGAAGTAAATACCCAGCTGTTGGGCATATTGACACCCTACCCTCATCCTTGCTCAAAGAACAAGCAAGATCTCTGGTTAGATGGGATGAGGAGGGGGTCTCCTTCAGGGAGAAAGGTAATTGAAGTCCTTCTGCACCAGATGGGAAGAACGGGTCCTGCCCCACTTTCATTTCTAATCCCAGGTGGCCCAGGTGGCCCTCCTATCCAACACCCCTCTTCCCTACCGCTCCTGGCTGGGATAGTCCTAGAGGTTGCCCTGGAGACTAGGCCTTGGGCTCGGAAGGGGTGGGGGCAGTCAGTGGGGCACAGGAGTAACCGGCTCTTCCGGAGCGTAGTGGAGCCAGCGGGTGGGTGTGTGTGGGTGTGTGGTGGTGGGGGAAGGGGCGTGGCTACACCCGTCTGACGGGCGCAGGCTCCTCCCCTGCCTCCCGTCTCTGACTGGCCAGCTCTACGATTGGGGGCGGGAGGGAGGAAGATTATCCCTCATCTGCCCTGGAAAAGGGAAGAGAAAAAAGAGATACTAGCTCTCTTCCCTGGCCCTTTAGGAAGCCACTTTCAATCCCTGAGCTCTCTTCATCTGCCTTTATTATTTTTTATTTTGGAGAAGGTGGGGAATTCCTTAGCTGAAGTTTACTCGATCCCTGCTTTCTCCAGAAGGAAGGACCCCTATCCCCTGAGTGTGGCCCCCACTTAACTCAGAAACTTAAGGTCAGTAGGCTGTTAGGGTCTTTATTTTTTTCTCAATGGTGACCTATAGATCTGTTACTTAGGGAGGAGAGAAGGGTTTTGATTTATACCTGTCTACTCCTTCCCCTGGTAATCTACTTTTCTCAGGAACGGGAGAGAAACCCTTCTAACCCTCTTAGCCTCTTCCTTCTGGCCCACACACTTTAAGGCTTTCTGAAGCTCGCTTCTTAGCTTCTCTGAACCATTTGTAGCGGGGAGTAGAGTCTGTTCGCCAAATTGAGGAAGAGCCCACTCCTCTGTGGAGTAAGGAAATCCAATCCAGACTGATGTATTTGGCCCTGCCTTGCCCTATCCCCATCCAGTTTTCAGATTTTCTTCCTCTCCAGACCCCCAAAGGGAACGGTGTTTGTTGACCCTTCAACCTGCCAGTTTCATTATCCACACTCTGTTCCTCTTCCAGAATATTCAGCCTGAGTTTTGCAATTGTTTGTAGAACTGCATCGCATTGAATAGGAATTATCTTGAAGCCTGCAAAGTCTGTTGAGTTACAGACCTGGTTTCTAGTCACATTTTGTCCACTGTTTAACCTTGAACGAGTCTGTTAACCTCTCTGGGCCTTAATTTCTTCATCTGCCAAACCAGAGCAGGTTGAGCCAGAAATTTTCTAAATTCTAACATTATATATATAGACACTGTTTTCCATCGTGAGGCCCCACAATAGACATTTTAGATGAGAGCCAAACTCTAGTCCTCTGCTAGTTTTTTCTTTCCTGTTCTCAGATTTCACACAGTCATTTAGCCCTATCAAAAAAAGTATTGGGGTTATAGAATAGGTGGACATTTGGGACATCTTATTTGCTGTGTCAGTTTTCCGGCTAATTCCCTGCCACTCTGACCAGGTGTAGGCTAGACTCAGGTCTTCCTTGTCCGGTTCCAGAGCCGAGCTTCCTTTTCCTATGCACAGGAATCTTCCCAACCCCCAGAATCCTGCAGATGTCGCTGGGAAAGTGGTGATCCAGCAGGACGAGGCTTCCCCCACGGGACAGAGGTGAGTGGGCAGCAGATGCTGCAGGCCCTTGCCTTTCTCCACCCCTTTTCTGGACTGAACTTTCCTGACTAACCCTTCCACTTCCACACTTCCACTTTCCAACTACCCAGCCTGGGAAATAACTGCCCTTGAAATTTTCACCTCCACCTCTACCCCCACCCCTGTTAGGGGAATGGCAGATGCCTTGGTCCTAAAATTTTGGTCTAGTCTTTTAGGGTAACCTTTGGGATCATGGCACGCCTTTCAGTTTGCTCAGTGTGAAACAGGACTACCGCCCACAATGAGACTAGGCAGAGGGAGCTGTTGGGTAGGCTAGGGGACACCGCGGCGCTAGGACCCAGATCCGGGTCGGGCGACCGAAGATGCCCGGCGCTAGGACCCGGTGGTGGAGGCTGAGGAGGGCGGCTCTCTCTCGGCCGCAGCTTCCCCGCCCCCTCCGGCTTCGGCTCACTCCTCCCCCGCCGGCCATGTTGGCTCCGCTCGGGCCCCGCGGTTGAGCCGCGTCCCCCTCCCCCTTCCCGGACCCCAGACCCCCTCCCCCGCGGTTCCCCTCCCCTCCTGGCGTCCGGAGCGCGGCCATGTGAACCACCCGTCCCCCGGGGAGAGACAAGCCCCGAGCCGGGCTGGACGCCGCCGCCTCAGGTCTGTTGGGTCTGTGGCTGGGGGCCTGCGGGGAGGGAGCCCCGCTTTCATCCGAGGCTTCCCTCAGGGAACAGAGGCTCCGTGCTGCCAGGAGCCTCGCCTTGGGCGAGAAGCTGACTCGAGCTTATATCCTGTTAGGACCCAGCCTGGGACGGGGGTCTCCCTGCCCAAGGGGCTGAGAGGAGAAGGGGGCTGGAGGGTCTGCTGAAGACCCGGGCTGGGGCGGCGGGGGCGGGAGGAGCTGTGGAGGCTCCCGGCGACGACGGCGGCGGCGGCGGCGACGACGACGACGACGACGACGACGAGGAGGCGGAGAAGCCGCCTGGCTGGTGATGACTCCTGTGGGGGACTCGGATGGAATCCCCGGGAGGGGTTCCACCTCCTCGGGTGGGGGTGGGGACTGCCCGAGTGCGAAGGGTGGGTGAGGGGGTTCCCTGGGCGGTTTAAACACTCCGTTTGTGGGGATTGGGGCGATTTGGCAGTGGCGAGTAGAGGGTAGAAAGGGTTTCCAGGGGTCTCAGGGTGTCTCCCTCGGTGAGGGGTGCACGTTCTCTTGAGCGTGGCGAGCAGGAGAGGGCCTTGCTGGAGCGGTGCTGTGCGTAGCTTGGGGCCCTCGAGGGGCTCGGGAGTCTCCCACTCCAGGGAGGGGGTTGATTGGGCTGATGCTGACTCCTCTGGGGGACTGGGCTTTTAGGGGCTGAAGGGAAGAATAAAGAGGGATCCCCTGCAAGGGGATCCCTCACTAAGGGGATCCCCATTTCCGTGGCGGAAAGGATGATCCGGTATCATCCCTTTCTTTCCTAATGTTCCCAGTTTTCAGAGGAAAGGCAATGCCAATAGCAGACATCCTTTGTAGGATTTATTGGAGTGCGAGATTTGCATCCTTCGGGGGGCGATGGGGGGGGTAGCTTCCACCTCCATCTGTACACAAACAGCCCTTCCCCCAAGCCTCCTGCAGGAAGTGGCCGGGAAATGGCAGCTGTGCGTTTGCTGCTGCGTCTCTTGTTGTTTTGAAATGTCCATTTTAATCAGATTTGGTTTCATTTTCTGAGGCCTTCTGGGCAAGCTTGGATCCTGCCAACCATGTGGTCTTGGGAGTCCTTTCGTTCGACTTTTTTTTTTTTTTTTTTGTAAACTTCATTTGTCAACTGGAAGTGTAGTCACTGCAGTTGACTCACTGAATCCCCATCTACCAAGCCCCTCCTCCCACTCCAGAGCATCTCTGCCTCCCCGTCTGGATTTTTTTTTTTTTTCCTTGAGCTAGAGGTCATAGAGAAGCAAACTCAGTCATCAACCAGCCCCGCTGTACTTTGAATACTAGTGATGCAAAATCTCTGAGCAAAGAGAGCCGCCAGGAAGACTTGGGCTCTTTTGTGGCATGAGAGTGACTTTTTAGGGTCCTGCTTAATATACTCTTTAAGTGTATAACTCTGTATTGCAGAGCACCTTGTCAAGTGAGCTTGTGAGATGAAGAAGGGTAGATTCTGAGAAGTGGAAGAAGAGGGAATGGAATTTATGTGTTGGGGTAGGAACTGATTTGCAGAGTGAAGGTGATGGGCTTATTCCTCACTGGTGATTCTAGCCTAAGGATAGTCCCTGTGGGAAGCCTGTTAGTTGATGTAGGGTGCTGGAGGGTTTACCTTCTGCAGAACCAGCTGATGAGAGTTAGCTGTCATGTGACTTACTCTTCAATCCATAAAAGACATCTTCTCATTACCCTTCTTGGAGAGTGGTGAGCTTTTTTTCCTCTATTCTGCACAGAGTCATGTGTTCAGATTGTCCTTTTCTCCCACCTGATAACTGCAGAAGATTTCTACTATAGCATATAGTGATAGACTGTTTGTACTGTGTCCCCAGGCACTTTGTTAGACACTGGGTTTGGTTAGAGGAGTTGGCGACAGGATTTTATATTTTGAGAAGTGACATATTGAGATCATTTGGACTATCCTAAAAACTGCTTGCTTAAGGCTGGCATTTTTATCTTTTCAGTATTTTCCAGTCGCAAACCTCCCACCTGAATTGTAGATTCCTAGATTAGAGGTCCAGATAGGAATAGTTGGATATATTATTATGTGACAGCAGCATCATCACAGTTAAGATAGCATTGTTGCTGTTTTCACTGGAGCTGTTGGGGTTGATATTATGGAAGTAATAAAAACAAGTCCAATGTCATTGTCTTTTTTCTTGTCTCTGCTTGATTGGTTGGTTCTTTTGAGTTGTTTTCTGATAGGGTTGATTTGACACTGATTTTAAGTTCCCCTTTCTTCAACCTTTGTTTACTAAGTTGGGACCTGACAGAATAGTAAATTGATTTTCCCTGTTGAGGGTTAAGAAAAGTGAAGGCAGGGGCGCCTGGGTGGCTCAGTCGTTAAGCGTCTGCCTTCGGCTCAGGTCATGATTCCAGGTCCTGGGATCGAGCCCCGCATCGGGCTCCCTGCTCCGCAGGAAGCCTGCTTCTCCCTCTCCCACTCCCCCTGCTTGTGTTCCCTCTTCGCTGTCTCTCTCTCTGTCAAATAAATAAATAAAATCTTTAAAAAAAAAAAAAAGTGAAGGCAGGAAAAAGACCACTCTAAAGGAAATAGAAGTTGATTTTGAGAAACTTGATTTTGATTCATTTGGTACATGATTAATCAGAAAGCTGAATGAAGCAAACTTTTCCATGTGCTTCTTGTAAAATGGATGCATTTTTCTATCAGAGCAGTGGATTTCTTAGTATTGAGTGTTTTGTTTTTGTTTCCTTCATAAAGGAAATAATTTTGAGGTATAGAGAGAACTAGGTGGGTTGACCTCAGAGCCAGTCAGAAATCTAGAATGCCCTGAGAGGCTCATCTTGCAGTCTTGTGGTTCTGGAATCAGGTGTTGCCAAGAGAGAAGCAAAGTTTGTTAGGGTGACTGTGTCTTGCTGCCATTGACCTTTCTGATTACCTCTGAAGAGGTTTGCTATATTATATTCTTTTATTGTTAAATCGTGTAGAAGTTAGTCCAATAATTGGTATGATGTTTGACCTTGTTTCTGATGTGTACAGTAAGGCAATAATGCCAAAGTTTTTATGTCTTAGGACATAGAGTGAAGTATAAAACTCAGGAGGTATTTCCTGGGGCAGATAGTCTTCCTAATTTGTTTCTTGAGATATGGATGTCTTCATATTCCCCATAGCCCAAGAATAATACTTTATCAGCATAGTGGCATATGGGTCAGAGGACTTTATTAAAATAATCTCTACACCCAACATGGGGTTTGAACTCAGGAGCCGGAGATCAAGAGTTGCATGCTCTACTGAGCTAGCCAGGTGCCTCCAGAAGGACTTTTTTTTTTTTTAACCAGCTTGTTGGTCCGTATCATTTTGAAATTTATGAAATTCTGCACAATAGAAAACCTATCTTTGATGAGCTCTGGAGATTGTTCTTAGATTGGGTCACTGGCAGTAAAAGTAGCATTGTGTTAATATGTTAATTAGTGTTTTGTCCTTCTAGTTACAGAGAATAATTAAGAGGGCATTTTACAAACTAAAAGGATAATCTAACCTTACCAAAAATTGATCAAAAAACTAAGACATGAGGGTTCTTAAGAGAAAGGTGGTCTCACTACTTTTGGTCTACTTGGGTTGAACTCTCCATGACCTGTCTCACTAAATGGGATTCTTAACCCGCTTGCTCAGCTCAGGGTTTTTTTTGGGTGGGGGGGCGGGGGGAGGTGGGATATCTTCTTGAAGGAAAGGGTTGAGTCCTTAACTGTTAGAACTGAAATTCTGAGAAACAATTAGGGCTGAACGAGGGAAATAACCTTGTTACAACCTCTGGAATGTGGCTTTTACTGTCCTGTAATTTCAGAGGCATTTCCATTCCTCTGACAGTGAAGTGACTAGTGAGAACTGTGGCAGAAAACCTAATCTAGATCATCATATATCCTTTATTCAGTCAACACAT
This sequence comes from Leptonychotes weddellii, assembly GCF_054177405.1. NCBI lineage: Eukaryota > Metazoa > Chordata > Mammalia > Carnivora > Phocidae > Leptonychotes > Leptonychotes weddellii. The sequence goes on along the minus strand of NC_138373.1, from coordinate 107,052,526 downwards.
ATTTTAAAACCTACTGTGTACCTTAAGCGTTCAGTTAAATCAAGCAAAACATTTTACTAATTTAGAGCTCAAATTTACTGCCCCTTACATTCTCAGTACTTCTCTGTTTCTAGGCGTTGTTTTCTGTAGGGGACAACTGTCTAAAATATGTCAAGATTTGGGGCCTCTCTTCCCTCTAGAAATTGTTACCTCTGTGAAGAATGAAGCTGAATTTTTGGGTTCTCTGAGCAAAAGCCACAACTTTTATTGGATGAGTAAGCTGGCAGTGGCAGAAAAGATAGATTTACTCATTCATTTGTCTAGGTATTTCCTTCGGTTCTTTTATGTACTTAGCCCTAAATTAGGTGCTGAACATATAATGGTACAACATAATATCCAATTGATGCTGTAGAACCTACACAGTTTGGAAGAAGTAAGAATGGAGAACAATCATCTTTGTGTTCTGAGCAGCCTAGACATGGCAGTTGTCTTTGAGTAGCCGCTCTTAGATTATGTAGTCTTTTTTCATCATTCTCCTACCTCATTGCCCTGACTATGAAAGGGGGTTAAAGAAAGCACATTTTGAGAGAATGAGCCTCAGTCTGTACATGCTGTAGGCTGTCAGAGTTCCAAGGGCAGATTGTTACCAAGGCTGTCAGAATGCGCTGGAGAAGACATGGGTTGGCATTTTGAACTCTGTATTGGTGGAGGAAGACAGCTTCTCTAGGAAGGGATTTTTAGATATAAAATTCAGAACATCTTTTAACTCCCTCAGGGTGTGGGGATAGGAACTGGGGAATGGGGCAGCTTTTTATTATAGCAAGATTTTTCACCCTTGGCACGAATGCTGTCTTGAGCCAGATGAGGCTTCGTTGTGGTGGGCTCTCTTGTGTATTGCAGGATCATTAGAAACATCTCTAGCTTCTACTTACTAGATGCCAGTAGCATATACCTTTCAACATTACTAAATGTCCCCAGAGGCAAAATCACCCCTGGTTAGGAACCACTATATGAGAGTATGGTTCGTGAATCCAGAGATGAGTAGAGTTGAGAAATATCCTTTATAATATTCACAATTATGGAGCTAAAACATAGTGGTATGATTTATTTACTATACAGTAAAATTGGCATTTCCTGTTTCATAAAGATAAACATTTGAAAGCTCTCCCCACCTCTTCCCTCCCCCCCTCCCAAATGTAGGAACCTCTCTATTTTTGGAACTTTGGTATACTGTATGGGAGGAATGAACCAAAGAGCTGCAGATACTGCCAAAGTTCTGGCTGGATGGTTAATGTGTCTTGTCTTTCGGGGTTAGCCTCAGAAGTCTTGAGTGTTAGGATTGGCCAGGGCACCTGCAACAGTGTTGAAATCTGTAATACTTATTTCAACACTTGGTGCATTGTCAGCCTTTTTGTGTTAAAACCATGTCACAGGTCCACAGAGTAAGTAGCTCTTCAATTGGGACTGAGAAAAACAGCCTTATTTGGCCATGTGGCAAGGGCTTTACTGCTTCAAGCTCAAGGAGCAATGTCCCTTAATTCTTACAAATGAAGCACAGAGTCTCTTAGGAGATCCATTTACACACTACTGGGAGTGGGTTGGGTACTGGCCTGATTGTTCTTCCTGGTCATGAGAGCTGTCTGCTATTCTGGGGGTTGGGTGCTGACTGATTTCTTTTTTTAAGATTTTATTTATTTGTGAGAGAGACAATGAGAGACAGAGAGCATGAGAGGGAGGAGGGTCAGAGGGAGAAGCAGACTCCCTGCTGAGCAGGGAGCCTGATGTGGGACTCGATCCCAGGACTCCAGGATCATGACCTGAGCCGAAGGCAGTCGCTTAACCAACTAAGCCACCCAGGTGCCCTGATTTCTTTTTTCATTTGGCCAAAATCCTATTAGTTCTAAGGGAGATATTCTCCTTTGCTTTACCTGTTCTCCTTAGTAGGAGGGAGGGCATAGATGGGAGGTCATAATTTACCTTCAGGCATTATTGTGAAAAGCATCTTGGGTAGGAAGGTTAAAATGAAATAACCCTGGGTTTATTGCTTAGAATAGCTCTCCACATTTTTGCATTGCCATAAGTGATCCCATAGTTAAGTGCATGTGAAATTAAGAGTCAAGTGTAAGGAAGTGTGGCTGGGAGGATTACTCCTACTTTTGTAGTACTGGTAATGGTTTTGGGGTGTTTGTGTGTGTGTGTGTGTGTGTGTGGTTTTGTTGTTGTTGTTTAAGATTTTATTATTTGAGAGCCAGAAAGGGGGAGTGAGGAGGCAGAGGGAGAGAGAGCATCTCAAGCAGACTCTGCTCTAAGTGCCACTCAGGGCTCCATCCCACAGTGCTGAGATCATGACCTGAGCCAAAATCAAGAGTCAGATGGTTAACTGACTGAGCCACCCAGGCGCCCCCAGTAATGGTTTTAAGTTATATTTATATTTTGATCTTTTGGGTCTGGTTATCTTTTTATCCTCCCAGGCCCTGGAGGTGGGTACTAAAATTTTTACTAATGATGAAACTGAGGCTCAGCAATGTTAAGTAACTTGTCCAGGGTCACACAGCTAATGGTAGTAGAGCTGGGATTTGAACGTAGAGCCCACTATGTTGTGCTATTTTCACTGTACAGCACAAAGAGTATTTTATATTTCTAGGAAGCTTCTTGTCAATGAAGTGATTGTGGTTCTGATGACCCTTCAGTAGAGGCTAGTGGGGAAACAGACCTCAGGCACTAGATAACTTCCCATTCCTTTTACTTAACTGATTTCTGTGAGCCATCCATTTATTCTTATTAGTATGTAATTTATGAGACCGGAAATGCTGTGCTTTCCCAGAGTAGCAGAGAGGAGAAGGTCACTAGTTTCCTCACAGATTCAAATAGAAAATGGAAGGGTGCCTGGGTGGCTCAGTTGGTTAAGCGACTGCCTTCGGCTCAGGTCATGATCCTGGAGTCCCGGGATCGAGTCCCGCAACGGGCTCCCTGCTCGGCGGGGGGTCTGCTTCTCCCCTGACCCTCTTCCCTCTTGTGCTGTCTCTCATTCTCTCTCTCAAATGAATAAAATCTTTAAAAAAAACACAAAAAAAACAAATAGAAAATGGAAAAATGAACTGTGGCCTGTCATTGAGTGGAAGGATATAGTTTGGTGCACATAGGAGAGAAGGTGTATATGTCACACACATGGGAGGTGTGGCTGTGCATAAAACGGGAAGGGAAGAGGTGGGGATCAGATGAGATTGGCTCTCCAGGAATAGCATTTCTAGGACTTCCGAAATGAATTATTGCATGTCCTCTTTACTCTGTGATGTAAGCTTTGGAAGGAACCTAACCTAGAGGATTAGGGAATGAACTTTCCCCCTGATGTCTTTCATTTCAGAAGCTTATTATTCCAAGATGCTTATTTTTCGGACCCCTTATTACTGAGGAGTGGCCCTTGTAGGATAGGAAAATCCTCCGAGATCCTGAGGTCTTTCTCTGTAGAAATCCAGTTTCTTTGATGCTCAGCAGGTTTAGCTCTGCTGCTTATTTTAGAGTGAAGATGGGAAATCACTCGATCCTAAAAACTTCTTCCCCTTATGTCAACAAAATATGAATTGCTTTTATTGTTTTTTTTTAATTTCAGTTAAAATTGATAAAGGTAAAGACAGGCTATTTAGCCTAGAAAATCTTATAGCTATCATGTCATAAATACAGAGTTTTATATTTCTTTTTTTTTTTTAAAGATTTTATTTATTTGACAGAGAGAGAGAACACAAGCAGAGGGAGCGGGAGCGGGAGAGGGAGAAGCAGGCTTCCCTCAGAGCAGGGAGCCTGGTGCAGGGCAAGATCCCAGGATTCTGGGATCATGCCCTGAGCCGAAGGCAGACGCTTAACGACTGAGCCACCCAGGCGCCCCAGAGTTTATATTTCATGTTCGGAACACCTAATGTGTCTAGTTTGCATCATCTAGCATATTTAGGAACATGATTCTTACAAATCTTAGGTAGTGGTCATACATGTTCTTAATCTATTTATTTATTTATTTATTTATTTTTAAAGATTATTTATTTATTTGATAGAAAGACACACAGCGAGAGAGGGAACACAAGCAGGGGGAGTGGGAGAGGGAGAAGCAGGCTTCCTGCGGAGCAGGGAGCCCGATGTGGGGCTCGATCCCAGGACCCTGAGATCATGACCTGAGCCGAAGGCAGACGTTTAACGACTGAGCCACTCAGGTGCCCCTTATTTATTTTTAAAAGATTTTATTTATTTGAGAGAGAGAGTGAACGAGAGAGCACATGCGGGGTGGGGGGGAGGCAGAGGGAGAAGGAAAAGCAGGCTCCCTGCTGAGCAGAGAGCCCAATGCAGGGCTAGATCCCAGGACCATGGGATCATGACCTGGGCCAGAGGCAGACGATTAACCCACTGAGCCACCCAGGCGCCCCTGTTCTTAATCAATTTATTCATTCTTTAAACAGCTTTACTTCTGATTCTTTTTAAAAAGAGGTTATTTAAAACATCATCTAGGTCTTATTGCCTTATCTTGGGAGCTTGATAAAGAAATCTTTCTACCTGAATTCTTCTGCCCTTTTTAAAAACATAGTAACCCAAGGAGTTGCTTTTTCTATATGAAGATCATGTTTCTTACATATCAAATTAGTATGCACTAGTACATCATAAGTTTCTGATTGATATGTCAGACTTAACCAATAATTCTGGCTTCTGCTTCCTGTGTTTCTTCCCTTTTATCTTCGTCAACTATATTCTGACCAAGGACTTCATTTCTTCTCATTCCTAGTACTCTATCACCTCATATTCAGGACAGGGTGAAAAGCTTTTTAACCATACTACCCCTCCAAGGAGCCACTACCTTTACAAATGTAAGATGTCCAGCTATTCTTTCCATGACTCTTTACATTTAAGCTACAAAACCAAAACACTAGGAAGTAACCATAATAGGTATAACAGAATAATATTCCTTGGGACACCCTCTAGTCAGTTTTCCAGCTCTGACATGTTTCTGAGTTGTGTTCTTAGAAAATCATGAAAAAGAATAGAAGTGTTGCTGGATGATTTGAGTTTTGCCATTATGGTCACCTTTCCTAAATGTATTCTTTTCAAATCCCTTTGTCAAGGTAATTGCTATCTTCTTTAGATGCCTAGGGCTATGGATAGGATAAGATGGAAATTATTTAACTCAAGTATAATGATAAAACAAAGCAGCATATGTATCAAATATGCTTTTCCTGCCAATACCCCCATCTCCATGGCTTCTTATAAAAAAGATGGCATTGAGAACCTTCTGTGGCCCATGGAAGTGGGACTCTGGCCTTACCTTGAGGGGAAGGAAAACTAAAGGATGGAAAAGGTTAAATGTTATAATAGAGGATTAATAATATCATATCTAACATAGAGGGATAACCTGGACTAGAAGTTAAGAGTGTGGGGTTTACACAGGGGGAAGATTACTCCAGGCTCTAGGGTCATTGCCCAGGTTACGGGTATATTTCCTCCTCCTCTTCTCTTTTTTCAACCTGTACTTCCCGAAATACCCCCCAATACATAGGTAGGAGAAGGGTAAGTAGAGGGAAGGGAGGGGGCATTCCCTCTGGAAGATTCCAGGTGATATAATCTTGTTTAACCGCCAGTGTTTTTTTTTTCCCCTCTCTCCCCTCCTACAGAAATGGAGGCAAACGACCATTTTAACTTTACTGGCCTTCCCCCTGCACCTGCTGCCTCAGGACTGAAACCCTCTCCCTCCTCAGGGGAGGGCCTCTACACTAACGGGTCTCCCATGAACTTCCCCCAGCAAGGGAAAAGTGAGTGTGAGGGCCACATGGCCTGGGGAGGGAGTGGGCATCCTTCCTTTAGAGCAGGTTGATGGGACAAGATTTGGCTCCCCTCTGGGCTAGCTACCTCACAACAGGTCTTTTTTCCTGCCAGGTGGGGAGGGAGGAAGTAAATCCTCAGAACTCCAGCTGCTGGAGAGAAACCAAGTTTCTAAGAATAAGTTCTGGGGATTTATGGAAGCAGCACTCTTAGTCTTGACTTAGGTAGGAAGGGGTTAGAAAAACATACTGGCTTTTTCATCTTGGTCTGCTCTTCTGTCAGCCCTGTTCCCTGGCTACTGCCAGAGAGCGGTGAGGTGGCTACTGCTTCCGGTACCCACTTATGGACCCGTGAGAGAGAGAAAGGTCCGGCCCTCTGAAAAGCTGTTTTTAAAGGTTAGAGAAGCCAGCCCTAGGATTGGGGGTGGAGGGGTTGGGTGAAGGTTGGGATGTGTTTGCCTTTAAATTTGTGTAATAAGAGAAGAGCGCAGATACTTGAAGTCTGTGCCACCCCTGTCCTTGAGAGTAGGAGAGAGGGACAGAGAGAGTTTTTACCTAGGTCCCTAGAGAGAAGCATCTATAATTCCAGACGGAAGTATTGCTGCCAGGATCAGGTCTTTTCCTGGATTTGGCTTATCAGTTGCTCTGTACATTGCTCTGCCAAGTACTTCTCTAATCTTGCTTGGATTTCAGGTACTTTATACTTGGAAGCAGAGAGAAGCCCAAATGCTTCCTCCTTTCCTACAGCAGAAAAATACTGCCATAGGCTTATACTTAACCACCTCTGCCTTCTCTTCTCCCTAAGGGGGTTGCAGATAGATAGAAGCTCCTTTATTTCACTGGAGGACCCCCTCCCCCTCAGTTTCTTTAGTATCTCGGTTCCTTTTATTTGAATTGTCCTCCAGTCCAGAGGTTACCATTGGTGTCGAGACCTGAAGTCTGTGGTATTGGTCATGCAGTCATTTCTCCCCTGCAATATTACCCTCCAGTTTCTATGGGGAGGGGCCAAGCCCAGCCTTCTGAGTTGGGATCTTGCCGCTGTGGTGACTGCAGATTCTATTCTTAGCCCAGCACAAAGTGCTGGATCTGCATGTGCCAGTGAGGTGGAGGCTGTCCCTTCTGGTGCCACTGCAGGACCAAACGGGCTCTGGGGTAAGGGGGGCCTGGAGAATTCAGTCATGCCACTCCAAGGGAAGAATTCCTCTAGGGAGTGAGGGTGGAGAAGAATGCAAGTCACTGTAGGGAGTCTGCAAGCAGCTTCATTTAAAAAAAATAAAAAGCCCTGAGCATCAGCAGCAGCCAGCTCTCTACTGGTCGCTCCTGTGATAGGCCAGGAGAGCTCCCCAGCCCCCTACTCAGCAGCCTCAGAAGCAGTTGCTAAGCTTACATCCAGGAGCATCTGGGTTTGGTGTTCCCTGGAGACTGAAAAGCTATAAATATAGCAGAGGGGGAATCCCCCTCCCCTTCACCTTCCCTTTTTCTAGTCAGTGCTGTGCTTTTGGTAGAAGTGGTAGAATTTCTTGCGTACATATCTGTAACTGACCCTTTTCCCTCTTTCTCTGCCAGGTTTGAATGGGGATGTGAATGTTAATGGCTTATCTACTGTATCTCACACTACTACTTCAGGGATTTTGAACTCTGCTCCCCACTCCTCCAGCACCTCACACCTCCATCACCCCAGCGTGGCCTACGACTGTCTCTGGAACTACTCACAGTACCCATCTGCCAATCCTGGCAGCAACCTCAAGGACCCACCCCTTCTCTCCCAGTTCTCGGGGGGACAATACCCACTCAACGGCATCCTTGGGGGCAGCCGGCAACCTTCATCCCCAAGTCACAACACTAACCTTCGGGCTGGGAGCCAAGAGTTCTGGGCCAACGGTACCCAGAGTCCCATGGGGCTTAACTTTGACTCACAGGAACTGTATGATTCCTTTCCTGACCAGAATTTTGAGGTGATGCCCAATGGACCCCCTAGTTTTTTCACCTCCCCACAGACTTCTCCTATGTTGGGATCCAGCATCCAGACCTTTGCACCCTCCCAGGAAGTAGGCAGTGGTATCCATCCTGATGAGGCGGCAGAAAAGGAGCTGACATCAGTTGTGGCAGAGAATGGCACTGGCTTGGTAGGCAGCCTGGAGCTGGAAGAAGAGCAGCCAGGTATAACTCTGGGTCTGTGAGCTGGGCTGGGAGAGGAAAAATGGGGCTATGGGGGGCAGTGGCTTTTTGAGGTGAGGAAAACTTGTCTTTCCAGCTCTCTGCAGTGGAGGCTGATTTGCATGTTGGTGATTAGCAGAGCCAAGTGGCTGGTGTTTTTGTGGCAGCAGCACCAGCTCGCGCGAGTGGGAGTGCAAATTATTTCAAGCTCATGCAGAGCTGCTGGCCTGGAGAGGGCAGGTGGGCGAGCCCAAAACAGCCCCAACAGACACCCTGCATCGAGAAGGGCTTCTTCCAAAATATAGGAAGGGGTTGGGGCATTAGCAGAGGGCATTGAAGCCAATTTGACTTGACTATGGCAAGGCCAGACTGGGCTGCTAAAGTGGGCTGAGCCCTAGTAGTGATTGGCACCTGAAGGAGGGAAGGAAGCAGGCATAGCATAACATTGCTTGTCTACTCAGTTTCCTGTTGTTGTTGTTGTTGTTGTTAGCATTGGTACATATGACAGTTCCTCTCCTCTTTCCTCAAAATTTATAAATGCTTATTTTGGCATTGATTCCAAATATAAGGGCGACCACCCTATAAAATCACAGGGTATTTTCTCTGTTTACCACCTGTTCCCACTGGATGGGGAACATAGCTGAGAACATGATGGGGTTCTTGTCTCAGACCCTGCTCTCCTTTCCCCTCTCTTTACCTGCTATAGGGTTTTATTAGCATTGCTCACTACAGTATCTTGGTATGATTGGAACCCAACATAGGACTGATAACTTAGGATTACTGAAGAATGAACATCCCACTAGCAAAGACTGCCTGCCTACTACAGCTGAATGAGCCAGTTGAAGGCACTGATTTTGACTTTTGCTCTTTTCTGGGATTTCCTAGAACTGAAGATGTGTGGCTACAATGGCTCTGTCCCTTCTGTGGAATCATTACACCAGGAGGTCTCAGTCTTGGTCCCTGACCCCACAGTGAGCTGCTTAGATGATCCTTCACATCTTCCTGATCAACTGGAAGACACTCCAATCCTCAGTGAAGTCTCTCTGGAGCCCTTCAACCCTCTGGCACCGGGTAGGCTTAGAGGCTGGCTCCCTTCAATTTGTCCATGCAAAAGGTAGCCAGCTTCTATCACCTAGAAGAGATAGTAAACCAGGGAAAGTATTGAGGAATTTGGAGCATTGGGGCCCAAATCCAAATAATCCTGTGGCCGACCACAGTTTCATCCCATTGGCTGACTAGGCCAACTGCACTCTGAGCTGAATTGGTTCATTTCCCAGGTTCTCTCCCAGTGTTCCTTTTGGCCAGGAGCCCTGGGCTGTAATAAATCACTGGATAAGGACTTATTACCACACAGTTGGGCTGTTTGGGTCTAACTATTTCTAATAGAGATTTCTCTAATAGAAAACTGTTGCCAGTGAACAATTACCTTTTGCCCCACTGAAATATAAGAAAGGCCGATTTTAAGATGGATGCTAGAATTTTGTGTTGATCTTTGGGTTGATATTGAGCCAGTGCTTTGCCCTTCATTTCTACTTCAAGCTTTTACAATCCCTATAGCCTGGTGACTTTACTGTTTCAGGGAGAGAGTTGTAAAATTTCCTTAATTTAATATTAGAAAGAACCTTAACATGATGTGAATTAACTAGAATTGGGATATAGTGAGACCAGTATTTCTTAAATCTTGTTTTCTGATTTTTCCACCTCCTGAAGAGCCAGTGAGTGGAGGACTCTATGGTATAGATGACACGGAGCTGATGGGTGCAGAGGACAAGCTGCCTCTTGAGGACAGCCCTGTGATTTCTGCCCTTGATTGCCCTTCCCTCAATAACGCCACTGCCTTCAGTCTCCTGGCAGATGACAGTCAAACTTCAGCCTCTATCTTTGCCAGCCCCACCTCTCCACCTGTCCTTGGGGAGTCTGTCCTGCAAGGTAAGTGAAGAGAGGTAGGACAAAGAGTCTTTGGCCTGAGAACAGGTGAGAGAACCAGTTCCATAGTTAGGGTCTTAGGGGTGGGTGCCTTACTGGGAGGAGAGGGGGCTATCGTGGGACTAAAAAAGGCACAGGCTGCTCACTCTGACTTCTGTCTGCCCTGTGCCCAGAACCTGTAGGACTTGGAGTTTGCAGTAAAAAGGTGGCCAAAGGCCTTACTTATTGGCTCCAGGTAAAAGGTACTTCACACAGTGAATACAGCAGCTTTTACCCTTTAACCTTCATGAATGGCTGGGGCGACAGCCAGAGGCTACTTCATGTTTTCCAACCCTAGGAAAAAGTCCTCTTAAGTAACTCTGTTTAGGTTAGTCCAGGTTTGACTGAGTAGATTCTCTTGTTTTGTAGGACACCATTTTTCCTTACCCATTTTTGTCCCTTTGCATTCTAGATAACAGCTTTGACCTGAATAATGGTAGTGATGCAGAACAGGAAGAAATGGAGACTCAGGCTTCAGACTTCCCACCACCTCTGACCCAGCCAGCCTCTGACCAGTCATCCACTATTCAGCTCCATCCAGCAACTTCACCAGCAGTCCCGCCAACAGCCTCCCCGGCAATCTCCCTGGCAGTTTCGCCAGCAGCCTCCCTGGAAATCTCTCCAGAAGTCTCCCCAGCGGTTTCGCCAGCAGTCTCCCCGGAAATTTCCCCAGTCATCTCCCCAGCAGCCTTCCCAGCTGTCTCTCCAACTTCCTCAGCAGCCCTCCCACCAGTCTCCTCAGAAGTCTCCTTGACAGGCTCCCCAGTGACCTCCCCAAAAGTGTCCCCTGCAGCTTCCCCAGTAGCTGTCCTCCCAGCAGCCTCCCCAGCAGATAAGGATGTCAACACCTTCCCTGAAAGCACCACTGACCTGGAAGAGATCACTGGAGAAGGAGTCACTACTTCTGGTAGTGGTGAGTGTCCAGATTCTGTTCCATTCCTAGCCAGTTTAAAGAAAAGTTTTTGTCCTGTGTGGCATTTAGCCCTTCCCTGCTGGCCAGTTTCACTGTTTTGCTTGAATTCTTAAGTTGGGTATCCCCTATCTTCCTCTCAAGGTGATGTCCTGAGGAGACGTATTGCTACCCCAGAAGAAGTTCGTCTTCCCCTCCAACATGGGTAAATGCTCTAGTTTGCTACATACATTGACCTTGACAAATTTAATGAATGACTTTAGGAAGAAGGGAAGAGAGGTCATCTCATTTGAGATGGAGAGGAATGGGCTAGGCAAGAATGGATTAAAGACAGTTATCTGCAATGATAATGCCTGAGATTCTTAGGCTTTCCTCCTTCTCCCAAGATCTGCCTCCCCTCACCTATTCTTTCCTCACCTTGTGGCCATTCGGATTTTTGCTCCAGGGGCTGCAGCTGTTATCTTTTCCAAACCCAGCTGGTGACCCTAGAGCTCAGATACCCAAATTAGCTGACGTGTTTTATATGCTTAGAGAAGGGATAGCAGTGAGTGGGGAGTGGCTAAGTCTTGATGAATTGGGATTTTTTTTTTTTTTAAATGCTCTTTGGCAAGGTAAGGACAGGAACAGTATGTGACCAGAATGAGCAAGCCAATTGACACCAAAGGCCTCATAAGAATGACTGCCTTCCTGATTGTCCCCACCCCCACCCCTCTAGGCAACTTGTGGTCACCAAGTCTGAGTTCTGCTTAAAGTTTTGAGAGAAAGATAAGGCTTAGTCTTAGAATAATCTGTTTCTCAGAACACAGAGTTCCTTACTAAACCTTGGCCTACAGAGTCATTTTATGGAGTCAGCAGCAAGTTTATCCTTCTGCTTGCCCACCCCCCCCCCCGTCTTTTCTGCCTTTATTCCAAGTCTTCATCCTCTTCATCGGAAACCCAGCAATTGCCTTGAATGGCATTGGGGGGGGATTCCTGGCTGCTCATCACGCTGACCTTGTAAAGGCAGGGTGGAGGTCTTTCTGGGCCTGTGCATTTTGGTGTATTGCTACCCCCACCTCCCAGGCTCTGAGGGATTTGTAGAGCTCAGGCCTGCCTGCCTGCCAAGCTTGTGTCTCCCGCTGTGTTTGCATCTACCTGCAGTTCTAGTAAGATAGATGCTGGGAGGGTCATCTCTGGGCTTGGCTCCTGGGATGGCTTGGCTGTGGGTAGGGGTGTGACCTGGCAGCAGGGCACGTGTGCTTCTCTGGCAGGTGGCGGAGAGAGGTGCGCATCAAGAAGGGTAGCCACCGATGGCAAGGGGAGACATGGTATTATGGCCCCTGTGGGAAGAGGATGAAACAGTTTCCAGAAGTGATCAAGGTAATGTAGCTTTCATGGGCATTTTTTTTTTCTTTGTAATGTATGACAAAGTCTTTACTTTCAAATGATTATCAGTACACCAAGTAGGAACATGTATACAAGTTTTTGAATTCTATCATCTAATTAAATTTTGATTAAGAGAAACTAAAAGCAGCCCGAACAATATATACTAGTATTCGCTATTCTACCCTTAGCCAGAAAGGATGATTTAAGGCCGGCTACGGCTTCAGTGAACGTTACAGGAACTATTTACTACTTTTTCATAGAGAAAGCCCCTGACCTTCAAGAAAGCTTTAGGGAAAAAAAAAAAATTTAATCCCTTTCTGTCTTTAAACAGAATTTTTTTTTTTTTTTTTACTACATCTAAGAAAGAAAAAGTACTGATATATATGTTGCTTGAGCTAAAAGTCATAGGAAAACAGAAAACGTATACACATTAAATTTCTAAGAAATATGAGGTAAAGGGAGAAAATCTTTGGATAAGCTCTTCGTTTGTACAAAGCAGCTAGATTTGCTATTCTCTAAGAAGTGAGGGGACCTACTACATAATATACAGAAATAATTTAATGCCTTTTCACAAGGATGTAACTACTCAAGCTTTGCTGAAGCTTTGTGTTCCATTTCATGGGCATTTTAATGGAAGCACAGACTCCTTTCTTGGGCCCAGGGGCAACAGGCTAGCATTTTCTGCTCTTTGGCCTGTTCTGTTTGTGCTATTGCTGGACAAAGGCATGATAGGGCTGTGACTTCATTAATGCCACTTTGCCTCCTCCTTTTAGTACCTGAGCCGCAACGTGGTACACAATGTACGCCGTGAGCACTTCAGTTTCAGTCCCCGTATGCCTGTTGGAGATTTCTTTGAAGAGAGAGACACGCCAGAGGTGCGCACCCCAGGGTTAAATATGCTTTTGTCTCTGAGAAAGAGTCGGTGGAGAAGCTGTAGCTTCTTGTGGGGTTTGGAGGGTCTGGGGCATTAAATGACTCAGAGGATATGGTGGCTTGCACCCTCACGTTGTAATAGTCTTCTTCATTACCTTAGGGCTTGCAGTGGGTACAGCTCTCAGCAGAGGAGATCCCATCCAGGATTCAGGCAATTACTGGGAAACGGGGCCGACCTCGAAACACTGAGAAGGCCAAGACTAAGGAAGTCCCCAAGGTGAAACGGGGACGAGGTCGGCCACCCAAGGTCAAAATCACTGAGCTGCTGAATAAGACAGATAACCGCCTCATAAAGAAACTGGAGGCCCAAGGTACAGTGGTGTCTCTTATGTTAGGATTCTGCTTGCTCTGTGAAGTATTGGAAATGCGTTTTTTTGTTTGTTTTTTTATTTTAAGATTTTTACTTATTTATTAGAGTGAGAGAGAGAGCACGAGCAGAGGGAGAGGGGGAGGGAGAAGCAGACTCCACTGAGCAGGGAGCCCAATGCGGGGCTCGATCCCAGGACTCTGGGATCATGACCTGAGCTGAAGGCAGGTGCTTAACCGACTGAGCCACCCAGTGCCCCTGAAGTTTTGGAAATGTTGAGGAATTACTAATGCCTGGGTTTCCCAGGAGCATGACTGACATTAATTATCTGGAAAGAATGAATCTGAATCACCTTCCCCTCCCTAGAAAGCAGCACCAAGGTCCCAGCACTTTTGTGGTACTTCAGCAGCCTGTTTCTTCTTGAATTGCTTATACTAGTGGAGCCTTGGGTGGTTGGTCCCCAGACGTTGATAGGGGAAGAGAGGGCTTCCATGTCCTTTCTTGCCATTTTTCAGCTCCTTGGCTTATTGGTTTGTGTTGTGCACTTTACCCTTACTCATTGCTACCATCACAGAGGTTCAGAATTCACATCTGAATCCAAAGATAATTGGCACTGTTTTAATGGATAGACAGGTAGGAAATGTGTAATTTTTCAGCAGATACTGCATTTACCCTGATATAGTATGAAGAGTTTGAAAAAATTTGGAGTCTTCTCACTCCTATTCAGAGTTGCAGCTCTGCCACATTCTGACCATATGACCTGGAGCAAGACACTTACATTGTACTAGAAGCCTATACTGGGTTATCTGTAGGTAGTATCTGTCTAACTTAGGGCGTTGCTGTATGGACATGGTGGTGGTGTGTCCATGCCAGAATAGAATAGGTACTATCCTATCAAAAACATCAATTCTAACACACACTGTTGTTTTCAGCATTCCATTTCAATATTCAGTCTTCCAAAAGCAGAGAAATTTATATTTTTTTGGTAGAGCAGGGCATAAGAACTGAGCATAAGCAATAGCTATGTCAGTGTTGATCCGATTGTACTGAGGTATCCGTTATTTGAGCCCTTTCTTTCTGGCACATTCTTTTTAATTGGTGCTTCCAACTTTGGAGACCACCCTTTTTCCCTGGCAGTTTGGTTTTGTTTTCTTTCTCTGCTCTGAAATCAGTCTGTGGGTTGCTGCCCCTGCCAGGTAGCCTGGGAAGGAGACAGGTTACAAGGCTATTCTGCCATTGCGGCCTCTAAGACCCCTTCTAAAGTAGTCTAATCTGTTCCAGGGGCTGGGACTTCTGGGCAGGAGAGTTTTGAGTTCTTTGTGCTACCCCACAGCAGGTGTCTCTTCAACATTTTTCTCCCCAACATGTTATTATATATACCAAAAAACAAAACTAGATTCTTCAGGGAGCTGCTTAGGAAGTCAGCTTTGTGACAGGAATGTGCTGCTCTGGATGCTGGAGATCAATCTGCCTGCCTCACTCTTCATTTCTCTTTCTGCCCTCACAGAAGCACTGAATGAGGAGGATAAAGCAAAGATGAATAAAATCAAGAAGAAGATGAAGCAGAAGGTACAACGAGGAGAGTGTCAGCCTACTATCCAAGGGCAGGTGAGGGACATCAGAGAGATTACACAGTGGGTTAACTTTTCCTACAGTCCGCTTCATCATCTCTTCTTCCTTCTCCTACATTTGCCACCTCCCCATCTCCCCGCCTCCCCTCATGTAGCAGCATACCTTCGTACCTGGAATTTGCGGCGGGGGCGGCGGGGGGGGCTTGATTTAGAGAATTGGGCTTGTTCAAGGATCATGTGGGCATCTCCAGGGTGAGAGAATTGATCCATTGCCAACCCCTCATCCCATCTCTCACCTCTCCTCCCCAGCACCCTTGTCTGTTTTTGAATCCTAGCCCAAGCAGAGATGCTTTCAGAGTTTGAGGAGAAATGACTTCCCTTATGGTTTACAGGCCAGAAACAAGCGGAAACAAGAGACCAAGAGCTTAAAGCAGAAGGAAGCTAAGAAGAAATCCAAGGTAGGTGCATGTACACACAAGTACAACTTTGAAGTCACCAAACTGATTCTGCAAGACATATATGAGTTGGTCTTGTTTTATAGCCACACTTGTGGGCTCCTGAAGGGTGGGGGGGCGTGGGGACCAGGGAAGGATGGTGACTGGAATCTTTATGGAACTCTTGGTCCCTCTCTCCTTTGGGTGAGTAGGCTGAGAAGGAGAAGGTAAAGACAAAGCAGGAAAAACTGAAGGAAAAAGTGAAGAGGGAGAAGAAGGAGAAGGTAAAAATGAAGGAAAAGGAGGAAGTGGCCAAAGGCAAATCAGGCTGTAAAGCCGAAAAAACGCTGGCCATGCAGAGGCGCTTGGAGGAGCGGCAGAGGCAACAGATGATCTTGGAAGAGATGAAGAAGCCCACAGAGGATATGTGTCTGACTGATCACCAGGTAGTGAGGGGAGAGTAACAGGTCCTGGGTCCCTGGGTCCTGGAGGGGCCAGTTGTGAAGACATTTCCACTAAAAGAAGAACCTCCTAGATATCCAGACTGTTGCCTTCAGGTATGTTTGAAAACCGTACCACTTTTATCCTTACAGCCCCTACCTGACTTCTCACGCATCCCTGGTCTGATCCTGCCCAGTGGGGCCTTCTCAGATTGCTTGACCATCGTGGAATTCCTGCACAGCTTCGGCAAGGTGCTGGGCTTTGACCCCGCCAAAGATGTACCCAGCCTGGGGGTCCTGCAGGAGGGACTCCTGTGTCAAGGTGACAGCCTGGGTGAGGTGCAAGATCTGCTGGTGCGGCTCCTGAAGGCTGCGCTCTATGACCCTGGCCTGCCCTCCTACTGTCAGGTGAGGGCCTTCCCCAGGTAGGTTGGGAGGGCCTGGGATCCAGGGCTGTGTCTCAGTTTTGCTTTGTCTTTAAGTTAAACACACAAAAGTCCCTCCCTGAAGTGATCAGGATAAGTGAAAGGAGATCTGGTTTCTTCCTGTTTATGTTTTCCTTATATTTTTCCCTTCTGTTTTTCTTCTGACTTCCCTCTGCTTATTTTGTTCATTTTCCTTTATTTTACTCCTTTTCTTTTGTACCTTTCCTTTGTCTTCTCTCGTCATGCGTTAGCACTTTGATTCTTATGTCTTCACCCCATAGTTCTCTTCTAGTGTATTTTCTTGTTCCAGATTCACCCAACCTGTGTTATTTCACTTTTTATCTTAACTCCCATTCTGTTCTCCTCCAAACAGTCCTTAAAGATCTTGGGGGAGAAGGTGTCGGAGATCCCACTAACAAGAGACAATGTATCTGAGATCCTGCGCTGCTTCCTCATGGCATATGGAGTGGAGCCAGCCCTCTGTGACAGCCTGCGCACCCAGCCTTTTCAGGCCCAGCCCCCCCAACAGAAAGCTGCTGTCTTGGCCTTCCTTGTGCATGAGCTCAATGGCTCCACCCTCATCATCAAGTGAGGGTCTGGGGTGGGGATGGTTACTGTATGCTTTGGTCAGAATGGGAAGGGGAAGGGTTTAGCCTTCCAGAAATCCTGGGGTGATGTGTCCACTGCCATGCTCTGGAGATGCTAGAGCGACTTGGGGACTGGATCTTAGTACCTTTCCAGGGAGAATCTAAGCCTTCCTCTGCCATTTATCCAGCCTAGGCCCTAGGATGAAACTCCTGTTCAGCTGCAGCCCCTTTACCCTTGAGCCTCCCTTCTTTTCTGTTTGTGCTACCACTTCTACCTCAAAATCTCATTCCCTATTCCTCTACAGTGAGATCGACAAGACTCTGGAGAGTATGTCCAGCTACAGGAAAAACAAGTGGATTGTTGAAGGCCGGCTCCGGAGGTAGGGGTGGGCAGAGGGTGGGGCCTAGAGAGGAGAGAAGGCGCAAAAGAGTAAAGCGTAGCCAGAACTTGCCCCTGGAACCGATGCCTGTAGCCTCTCCCATGGGGTTGGGACCTGACCCCAGGGCTCAGGATGGCTTAGATTGCAGGTGTTCCTTTTGTGGCAGTCTCCCGTTCCTCACCGCAATTTTTCCCTTACTCTGTTTTAAGACTGAAAACTGCTCTGGCCAAACGAACTGGGCGGCCTGAGGTGGAGATGCAAGGGCCAGAGGAGGGCCTGGGGCGGAGGCGCAGTTCTCGCATCATGGAGGAGACCAGTGGCATGGAAGAAGAGGAAGAGGAAGAGACTGTAGCGACTGTCCATGGCCGCAGGGGGCGAAGAGATGGAGAGGTACTAGCCCCACACTGAGGACAGTGGGAGTTGGAAATAGATTATTTGTCTTTCTTGAATCTAATAATTCCCTTTCATTGTCCATTTGCTTCTTCTACAGGTTGATGCCACAGCATCAAGCATCCCAGAGCTAGAGCGCCAGATAGAAAAACTAAGCAAGGTACTGTGCTTCTAACCTCCCAGGATCTGGGGATGTGGGCTGGGAGAGAATTTATCACCTTGTGAGTTGGGCCCCAGATGGGATCAATTTTCTAGGGAAGCTGAGAGCCATTGCGCAGCTCCCGTGTATTGGACAGAGTCACTCTTTGGAAATGTGTTTTTTTATACCTCTTTCTTTCCCTTGCCTACCCAGCGTCAGCTCTTCTTTCGAAAAAAGCTGCTTCACTCATCCCAGATGCTTCGGGCCGTCTCCTTGGGTCAGGACCGCTATAGACGCCGCTACTGGGTGTTGCCCTATTTGGCTGGTATCTTTGTGGAAGGAACAGAGGAGAGCTTATGTAGGTGTTTCATGGGAGCCTGAATTGAGTCCTATCTAACAGAGTTAACCAGTTCCTTTTTCTCTGTCAAGTCTTTTTGAGTTTCTTTCATTTTATGAGAATCAGTGTAGCATAGTGGTTAAGAGAACAGGCTGTGGGGTGAGACTTCCCACCTACCTGCTGTGTGCTTCAGTCTCTTCATTTATAAAGTGGGGATGATAATAGGTATACCTCATAGGGCTGTTGAGAGGATTAGGATGAGTTAATACTCTTAGGATAGTGTTTAACATCTATCTGGTTCTTAATAAATGTTAGCTTATGACTATGCTGCTGCTTCTTGATTACTTGGGAGAATAGTGTTTCTTTCCCAGATACTTGGTTCATTGGCATCTAAGTTGTTCCCAATTGAATCTCAAAGGGGCGGATTAAGTCCAAGAGAAAAAGAAAATGTCTATCCTGTATTTATATACCCTCTTTCCTTCCCCTTATGTATTAGTGATGCTTTAAACTCTTCACTTCTCTTTACAGTTCCTGAGGATGTGATAAAGCAGGAAACTGACTCCCATCCAGCTCCCAGCCCAGCCCCCTTCTCCCTGAAGAAGGAGTTAACTGGCTCCAGCACCTCTGCCAGTACTCCTGCCCGGGCCCGAGGCCGACCTCGGAAAACTAAGCCTGGGTCTCTGCAACCTAGGCACCTGAAATCCCCTGGCCGGGGTCAGGGTTCAGAACAGCCCGATGCCCAGCTTCAGCCCGAGATTCAGCCCCATCCTCAGCTTCAGGCTCAGCCCCAGCTCCAGCCCCAACCCCAGCTTCAGCTCCATCCTCAGCCCCAAAATGGGTTCCTGGAGCCAGAAGGCTCCCCCTTGTCCTTGGGTCAGAGCCAGCATGACCTCAGCCAGTCAGCTTTCCTGTCTTGGCTGAGCCAGACTCAGAGCCACGGCTCCCTGCTGAGCAGCTCAGTCCTCACACCTGACAGCAGCCCTGGAAAACTGGACCCAACCCCATCACAACCCTTGGAGGAGCCAGAGCCTGATGAGGCAGAGTCCATCCCTGATTCTCAAGCTCCCTGGTTTAACTTCTCAGCCCAGATGCCTTGCAATGCTGCCCCTACACCACCCCCAGCAGTTTCTGAGGACCAGCCTGCTCTCTCCCCTCAGCAGCCTGCCTCCTCCAAGCCAGTAAGTAGCCAGAATTAGTGGTAGGCAGTTGACTTCATCTTGCCACAGGCTGTAGTGCCTGGGTGCAGGCTTGTGCTGAAGCTGGGGGAAGGGATAGGGCCGTTAGGGTCCTATAAATGTGAAAATGCCCTCATCTTGTGTTTCATCTCACAGATGAATAGACCCAGTGCGGCCAACCCCTGTTCTCCAGTACAGCTCTCTTCTACCCCCTTACCTGGGATGGCCTCTAAGAGACGAACAGGAGACCCTGGGGGCACATCACAGAGTCTCACAGGGCTAGGACAGCCAAAACGGAGAGGGAGACCCCCCAGTAAGTTCTTCAAACAGATGGAACAGCGTTATCTAACCCAGCTGACAGCCCAGCCTGTCCCCCCTGGTGAGTGCCCTTGAGGTGGCATGGGTGAGAGTATAGGTAGGAGTGGCATCAGATATGGGCCATAGGATTCATAGCTGGTTCCCACCCCCACCCCCCTCCCCACATATGTGAACTCTTCACAGAGATGTGCTCTGGCTGGTGGTGCATCCAAGATCCTGAGACACTGGATGCTACGCTCAAGGCCCTGCACCCCCGAGGCATCCGAGAAAAGGCACTTCACAAACACCTCAACAAGCACAGGGACTTCTTACAGGAAGTCTGCCTGCGGCCCTCTACAGGTAAGATAAATACTTTGACCCAGCCTGAGCTAAAGAGCCCAGGGATAAATGTTGAGCTGCTGTTGCGGACAGTGGCCTCATTGATGGGCCTTTCCCTCTGCCTTCTGTGTTCTCAGACCCCATCTTTGAGCCTAGTCAGCTACCTGCCTTTCAAGAAGGGATTATGAGCTGGTCCCCCAAAGAGAAGACCTATGAGACAGACCTGGCTGTGCTTCAGTGGGTAGAGGAGCTGGAACAACGGGTTATCCTGTCTGATCTGCAGATTCGGGTACACTAGGGCTGGCACTGGGGAGGAAGTTGTTGAGGGGGAGGCGGTCATCGCTTGTACTCTGTTAGGAAAAACCCTGGGTCCTCACTTCACAAGTGATTTCTTATGACACTAGATTTTTTTCTACACTTAATTTTCTTCCTTTACAATGAGTTTTATTCCTGTCTCCCACCTGCAGGGCTGGACATGTCCCAACCCAGACTCTACTCGGGAAGACTTGGCCTACTGTGAGCATCTGCCTGACTCCCAGGAGGATATCACCTGGAGAGGCCGAGGTAGGGAAGGACTGGCACCCCAGCGTAAAACCACCAACCCGCTGGACCTGGCTGTGATGCGCCTCGCTGCCCTTGAGCAGAATGTGGAGCGGCGGTATCTACGGGAGCCCCTGTGGCCAGCTCATGAGGTTGTACTGGAGAAGGCCTTGCTCAGCACGCCCAGTGGTGCCCCCCAGTGCACCACGACAGAGATGTGAGTGCCCCAACCCCCATTCTTGGTCTTGGGGAGAAGGGATACGTTTAATGGATCCTGCTCCTCATCCAAAGATCACCACTTTTTCTCCCCCGCCCCCCCCCCCCCCACCTCCCAGATCCTACGAGATCACCCCTCGCATTCGGGCCTGGCGCCAGACACTTGAGCGGTGCCGGAGTGCAGCCCAGGTGTGCTTGTGCCTGGGCCAGCTGGAGAGGTCCATTGCCTGGGAGAAGTCCGTCAACAAAGTGGTAAGAGGCTGGGAGAGCCTGGGAAGGCTGAGGGGGCAGCCAGCTCATGGGGGGAGTGGGGTCACCGACAGGCAGAGGCTTGAGGGCTCACCTTGCCTCCTCATACCCTTGGTCTAGACCTGTCTCGTCTGCCGGAAGGGTGACAACGATGAGTTTCTTCTGCTTTGCGATGGATGTGATCGTGGCTGCCACATTTACTGCCATCGGCCCAAGATGGAGGCTGTCCCAGAAGGAGATTGGTTCTGTGCCGTATGTTTGGCCCAGGTAAGGCTTCTGCTTTCTCATTCCCACTCCCAAGCAGAAGTCAGAGGTGTTCTTTCTCATCCCATTTGTCACCAATCCTGCAGATAGCAGCACTTCCTACCATGCCTCAGTGTCCCCTTGGAAAGAGCTCCAGGTTAGGTGCTGGGAGACCTGGATTCTGGTCCCTCTTGGAACAAGTCACTTAAATTCTGTAGCCTCGCTTGCTTTCTTCTGTACAGGGGGAATGATTGTATTTTCCCTTTTACCTACCTTATTGGACTATGTGAGTAGATGCACATGCTGGCTGATGCGTGGAAGTGTTTTGAAGCCTCAGTCACACTTAGACAAATAGGGATGGTAACGAACTGGAAGGCAAGCAGAGTACATCTCCAGCTGTTACTGATCTCACCCTTTTCCCATCCTCAGCAGGTAGAGGGAGGATTCACTCAGAAGCCTGGTTTCCCGAAACGAGGCCAGAAGCGGAAAAGCAGTTACGAGCTGAACTTCGCGGAGGGTGATGGCCGCCGACGCCGGGTACTGTCCAGGGGCCGAGAGAGCCCAGCAGTGCCTCGGTACTCAGAAGAAGGGCTGTCCCCCGCCAAGCGGCGGCGCTTCTCCATGCGGAACCACCACAGTGATCTCACATTTTGCGAGTGAGTCGAATGAATTCTGGGCACAACTGGCTCCACCTTTGCCGTAGTAAGGACTAGGAGGGGTCAGTGGATTTGCGTCCCGAGATGCAGCCATCCCTGTCCCTCTAATGACAGGATTATCTTGATGGAGATGGAGTCCCATGACGCAGCTTGGCCATTCCTGGAGCCCGTGAACCCACGTTTGGTGAGCGGGTACCGGCGCATCATCAAAAACCCTATGGATTTTTCCACCATGCGGGAGCGGCTGCTCCGGGGAGGGTAGGTGGACATCAGCATGTCTCCTGGCTATTGTGTTACTCCCGTGACTCCTCCGGGCTCACAGCTCTGCCTCCCCCTCTGCCCAGGTATACCAGCTCAGAGGAGTTTGCAGCGGATGCGCTCCTGGTCTTTGACAACTGCCAGACCTTCAATGAGGATGACTCTGAAGTGGGCAAGGCTGGGCACATCATGCGCCGCTTCTTCGAGAGCCGCTGGGAGGAGTTTTATCAGGGAAAACAGGCCAATCTGTGAGGCAAGGGAGGTGGGGAGTCACCTCGTGGCATTTCCCCCTGCCCTCCAAACAAAAACCCTGCCATTCTCACCTGCTGATGCTGCCCTGGGTCCAGACTCAAGTCAGAGATCTCAGCCTGATTTTTGACCTTACCCTTGGCAGCGCCCTACATCCTCTTACCCCTACCTGCACCCCTTTTCCCCTTTCCTCTTCTTGCTCCTCAAATAAGAGGGGCAGAGATGAGGTCCTTCTGGACTGAAAGCCAAAAAAAGAAAGAAAGAAAGAATTTTTCCTTTCTGTTTTATTTCCTAATTTAAAATGAGGAGGAGGAAGGAAGTCCCTGCTTCCTCCTCCCACCTTCTTCTCCTTCCCTGTACGTGCCCCAGCATTCTGGGGCTATTTAACAATAGCAATAGTTCTAGTGAATGTGTGAAACCGAAAAACACTCTGTACTGTGTGTGGACCCGCAGTGACGGCCAGTAAAGTGGACTTAACTCCCAAGTGTGTCGAGCCGGACACCGGGCCCTGAACATGCTGCTTCCATGTTCAGTCCCTTCCCTGCTTCCCACTTTCTCAATTTTTCCTTTTCCCTCCTCTCCCTACTTTTAAGATTTTCTCTCATCCAATAATGTAAAGCTATCGTGTACGGGTTCCTCTACCCTTTTCTCTCCCCCCAAATCTTTTTTCCCCTCAAAGGAAATAGAAATTCAGAGGTCCCTGTCTTTCTCTCTGTCCTCATCGTCCTGCCAATAGCTACCCCCTCTGTAATGTTGGATACTCCTCACATGCTGAGTTTCTAGCCTTTTTTTGAAACTCAGTAGCTGGGGAGAGGGCAGGGAGGCACCCTGGACCCTGGGCCTTCCAGCCTCCTTCCCCACCTCTTACCCAAACCTCCCTCTTGGGAACTCCTCAGGGACAACTACTGCTGAGTTTGGGCGCACTCCCAAGATGGAGGCCAGGTAGCAATCAGCTGGCCTCAGAGAGAGGTGTGTGTGCGTGTGTGTGTGTGTCTGTGTGTGTGTGTGTTTGTGGGGGGGAGGGAGGATGCTGTGATTGTGCCCCTGTGCTGTTTGATGGCATCCAGTTTCCCCAAGTATCTTTTTGTTCCCACCTTCCCTAGTGTTTCAAACCATCACATTTTTGTCCTTGGGAAACCACAGGAGCAGTTTTTCTGGGTACAAGGCTCTGTCTCCTCTCTCCCAGGCATTTCTGTTCCAGCCTCTTCAAACTGTGCAATCTTTCAGCAGGAACTCCCTCTCCTTTCAATAGCTTTGAGTCTTAAGCTTTTGTAGGGAGAGGGGTAGAACTGGATCTTTCCCTAATCCCATGAGCTTCTGTGGGTTTAGTTGTGCTTTTCTTTCCTTATCTACTTCATACCCGGGACCCCTTCCCCAGCAGCAGCAGAGACCCCAGAGCACAAGAGAGTAGGGAAGAGGGGTTCTGGGTCCACCACTGCCCTACATGTGACTATGCCCAAGTTAAGCCCCAGCATGTGAGAGGAAAGCTGCTAACTCCCAGCTACAGCCATGGGCCCCTGTCCCCCCTGCTTTCCTGCTCAGCAGCGCCCCTCCCATCAGAGATTACGGGTACTTGCACTGGGGAGGTGGCTGTTGGCCGGCCCAAGCAGAGAGCTGAGGCGTCCAAGAAATGTTCCATTGGTGGGGGAGGGGGCGCCAGGCGAGGTGGAGCATTCCTTGTACTTCTGGCAGCACTGGATAGCCACTGAAGGGGGTGGGGGGCGGTGTGGGGAGGTCCTGGGGCAGCCCCTCTCTTACTCCTTTATGCCCCCCTTCTCCCCCATGGCCTATTTCTAAAGTCGCCTTTTCTGTCAGATAAACCTCAAAACTTTTAATTTTATTTGAGATTTTTTTTTTTTTTTTTTGCTTTTAAAGAGGTGGATTGAAGAATATTTGAATTGACTTTATATTATGCATAAATATTTATATTTTATCTAAATAACTGCGCTGTAACAAAGTTTGTGTCAGTCAAACGTTTGGAACTGTTATAGTTGGGGGCTCTTCTTTTTTCCCCATGGCAGTTTTCCCCGGTATAAAATGTACTAGATTAATTTTATTGTTGGAAGCGAGGTGGACGGGGGAGTGAAATCTCCATGTTCCTTCTTTGTGTTCCTCTCCCAGCTCCATCTCTTTTCCCTAGGGACCAGGCACTCTTAAGATGGGGTGGAGTCCTAGCCTCAGTTTGAAGAAGTTGGGGCTGAAAGGGGGGGTAGGGGTAGGGCATGATCAAAGGGGCCATTTCTCATGTTCTTTCCTCATCTTCACCGCCCCTCGAGCTAGGTGGATTTTCTCTTCTTGACAAATAAGAGTATTTGGTAGGGAAGGCAGGTTAAAAAATAATAAAACCCACCCCCTGCCCCTTTGTTTTCCCTCCCCTCTATCAGTCTGGTAACAGGAAGAAACCACACCATCAACACCAACAAGTTTCCATGTTCCTTTTACAACAAAAGGGACTTGACTTTTTATATAACCAAATGTGGTGTTTTAGTGACTTTTTGATAATGTACAGTTTTTTGTGAATTTAAATTTATTTCTTTCTATATTTTTAGGACCAATCTCATTTTTAATAAGGTTTAAAAAAGAAAAAAAAAAGGTCTAGAGAAAAAACCTCCTGTTTTTGCCATGTGATGTTCCACAAGTGCAGCTGTAGAAAAGTGCTTGTCAGTTGAAATAAAAACCACATTTGATAGAGATTCAAAAGACTCTTGTGTATTTATCTTCCCTTCAACATAGGTTCTCACACTTGCTTAAGGGGAAGACTGGGTATTAGGGCGAGGATGACTCGTCTGGTGTAGGAGATAGGTGGCAGGGGAGCAACCTGCTCCTAAACTTCCAAGGTTTGTCCCTAAACCTCCAAGCTTGGCCCTTGCCGTACAAGAGGCATCCAAGGCGGAGTTCCTGCTTATGTGGAGGGAACGGGTTCTTAGTGCTCCTGGCGCCTGAGCAAAGTGCCATTCCGGGTGCCTCCCCCTTGCCTTGTGAGACGCCACCTTGGCTTCCTAAGCTGCCACTTGTGTTCCCAGAGTAGCAGATACGGGCCCATCACCAACCTCCCAACTTCTGCCCATGGATAAAACACCAGGGGGTAGACTTACGTGTTTTATTTCAAGACAAAAGTTGAAATGAGACAAAACGGAGCTATAGCAAGTTGTAGGGAAGGAACATGAAAATAACCAAGGGTCAAAAAGGGAGAAAAACTAGAAGGGTAGATAGCACTGACATAGACATGAAAAGAGTATAAAACTAGAAGCTTCCGGATAAAAAATGTACAAAATGTGTGCGTTTAAATATTTCCTGTTCAAGATGACAAGTGCATGCAAGAAAGCACTCACCACCCAAGAAATGTGTTGGGACAGGGACACCAATAGTGGCGTGAGGACTTTCTTTACTCAGGCTGCGAAATACCACCCTCCAGGTTGCAAGTTTTGTTTCGGTGAACCCTCAGACGACACCGGGTGCAGGGACACCAGCTTCCCTCTTCGGTACTTGCTTACCTCGCAGCTACACGGCGGCCACTGGCCAACTCTCTTAAGCCTCAAGTTCTGAGATGGGCGGGTGCCCATGGTGGTGGTCCTAGGGGTGGCTCCCAGGCATTAGTTAAGATCCTAGGCGATCATTCAGGGCCCCCACCTCCACCCCCACCCCCGGCCCCCGGCCTCCCACAGTGAGACCCAACTGAAGAGGTCACACTACTCTAGGGGGCATAATGAGCAAAAAGTCCCAAAGACGACAGTCCAGAAATAGAAATTACCAAAAGTTAAGTGCATTTGATCATGAACCCCTCCTAGCCCCCAGCTCATGACGGGAAGGAAGGAGGTAAACCAGGTGCCCGTGCCCTCGCTGAACGTGAAATTGTGAGGTAGATGTGTCACGAGGACAAAAGTTCTGGGATATGGTTGCAGTAGCTACGGCAGGGAGAAGCAGCAACAGTGATGGGCAGGAGGGCGCCTCGCTTTGTCACGAGCACATCGTGGGGAGCACTGCTACTGAGGTCAGCAGAGATCAGAAGGGTGACAGTGCCCAGGCCGGCCTTGGAGGCTGAAGGAAGACCCTCCTTTAAAAAGAAAGTGGGAAATGAAAGGTGAGGAAATATGAGGGCTCTGCTCATGCTCGGAAGGACCTAAAATGCAGGTACACAGAAATCGAGTAGTTGGTTTAAGGAGGACTCAGTGCGAGCAGGCACAAGTTGAACGCGTGGCCCTGACACCTCGGCTTGCATCACCCCCACCCTCTTCTCTGCGGCCGAGTTGAGACCTGATCACAGCCCTAAGTTCATTGCCACTGGTTAAGAAGGTCAAGTAGCCCTCCCAGGTGCAGTGCCGCTGCTCCCCCAGAAGGTGGAGCCTGTGCACAACGGAGCAGCAATGGTCCCGCCCCCAAAGACTAAACTGCCAGATCCCTGCAACATCCCGTGCCAGCTCGGCCTGTCAAGGGCCTTTCGGTGCAAAGCGACAGGCCGTACTCAGGTGGGCACCAAAGGAGCAGGGAGTGAGCGCCGCAGGCACCACCGGGGTGAACGAGCTCACTGACCAGAGAGTGCAGGAAGGAAGAGGACTGGAGCTGGGCTGAGGTGGCCCAACCCGGGACGAGCGGGTAGAGCAGCGAGTCCAGTCTTCACCCTCAGCGAGTGTAATGTCCTCCTACCGCCCCTACCTACGTGATCCTGCCAAGGGCCGTTGCCTCTTCAGAGCCACCGGGCTTCCGAGTCTTGGCAGCTCTTCAAATTCTTTGGTTAACCACAGTCTTAAAAAATAACATCTCTCCTTATCATCATTCCCACATCTTCCTTACCCTCCACCCACACCCTCCTCCAAAGGTCTACTCAGCTTAGGGTTTGAACATCAGCTCAGAGAGTGAAGGGAACAGTAAGAACACTGACCTGAGATGGGACAGGCAGGCTCTGAGCCTCCATCTGAGGAAGGGACATACTCTACTTGCACGGAAACAGAACACAAAGTATCTTAAGGATGTTACAAGCGTCTGTTAATGGGTGGGGGTGGGGGTGGGGGTGTGAGAGGTGACGCAGCTCCATGAAGACAACTGAGAAGACGCTAAGCACAGCGTTTAGAGAGCCCGGCCCCAGGCCCCCTACACGGCCCCTGGCACTACTGCCGCCAACAGGCTATTTCGTGAGAGAAAAAGCATCCCTCATTCCGGTCTCCCCTTTCCCCACTCCCTCACTCACCTTAGCAACTAACTGTTAGACGTGAACTAACAACTAGGGGAAAAACAGGAGCGTAACCCCAAAACCAAAAAATTCTACAGTGCCATTAACTACTACAAAAGTAACTCGAGGCTCCCCATCCCTTCCCGTGCCCAAACCTGTCCAAACCAGAAACACTCGACAGAACCCTTAGGGAGAGTCACATGAGAAGAACACACAAAAGGTAACTCCATTATTTAAAACAAAGCAAAATCCTGGCCATTTAAACATTAAAAAAAAAAAAAAAAAAGCAAAAACAGACAATGGAATCAAGAGTTCTGGGGGAAAAAAATAAAGTTAAAAAAAAAAGTTCTGGGAGGCAAAGGAGAGGCAACCGCCACATGAACAAGTCTCCATACCCGAAAGGTCCCCACGCCACTGGGCTGTCAGCGGCCTGCCCAGCAAGCCTCCTCCAAACTAGCAATCAGAGGAACAGGATTCTGGATTTGTTTTCTCTTCTTCTTCAAGGCCACTGACAAGAAATCTATGGTACACTTTCCTCGACTCAGGGCTGGAGACTCAGAAACAAGAGCTACTTGCCCAGCCATACCCTTCTAGAACGCGACCGGATCGGGGGCTGCTCTACAAGGGAGAAGCCCTTCTGGAGGTGGGAAGTGGCCATGAGGAAACGAAGAGTGGGAATTCTGTCCTCCACACCTGACACCCTACCCGTAGCCACCTCCCCTGCCTCCAGGACCGCACAAAAGGGCAGCCTAGGGGCAGGGAGCGCGGGACTCTCACTTCGGGGAGGGAAAGCTGGCTGCGAGCTCTCTGTCCGAGCACTGCTACCTCAGCTGCTTTTCCCTCCGTGTCCTCTCCTTCCTCTCCCGACAGCTGCCCTAGCAGACACCGGGTTCTCCATCGTCTCTCTTTGGCTTTCTGCCCGCCGGGTGAAAAGCACCTGACCTTGCGGTGCAGGGGAGCAGGACTGCCGGCGCGGGAGCGAGGGACCGGAGCGGACAGCCGCGGGACCTCACTCCCCGGACAGGGGCGAAGGCTTCCTCCTGTCCCCACGGGCACGGCGCCAGGGTGGACGGGGCCTTCCGGAGGGAAATACAGGCTTTTAAGGATGGCTGACCTTGTAAATAACGGGATGGGGTTTATTGCCCTTTTCCGTCCCAACTCCCTGTCATCCTTCCACAAGAAGGAACATTATTTTTAACGTCCTGGGTCCCTGGAAAAGGGATCCAAACAAATCAGGGCAGAGCAGGTTGCCCTGGGCAGTTACAGAGAGCTCTGTCCCTTCCCACCCCTGCACGGCGCACAACCCCCAACAGTCCCCACACCTTGACCCTGCTGAATGCGCGTGTGTGTGTGTGTCCGCGCGCGCGTGCGCGCGCACGTAGCATGGACACAACAGCACAAGCCTTTCTAGGACGGCTCGCGCGGTATGCAGGTATCCAAGGTCAAAGCCTGGGGAAAATTCAAGGACCCCAGTTCTGTCCCTCTCAACCAGTTACACTGAGTATCAAAAGGCCCTGCACGTCCAGGGTTGGGGTGGGAATTTACCAGGTCCTCTGGCACCGGAGGCAGTAACAACACTGTCTACGTCAAGGTTTCGCAACCTTGGCACCACCGACATTTGGAGCCAAATAATTCTTCGGGGGGCGGGGAGTTGGGGCTGTTCTGTGCACCTGCAGGATGTGTAACAGCGTCCCTGTCGCTCCAGCCACTAGACGCCGGTAGCACACAGCCCTCAGCCCCAAGCAAGGCCATCAAAAATGTCTCTAGAGATTTCCAAGTGGCCTCTAGGGGATAAAACCACCTTCCTGAGAACCACTGGCCCAGAGGAAGCAGCTGATCTCCCACAGCACAGTCATAACTGCAAAGGCTGCTCTGAGCACCGCGACGTGGGCAGGGAAGACAGGGGCCCTGGGACCCAGGGCCGAAAAGGAGACCCTCCAGGAAACAGGGGAGCAGGGACTCCTGAAAAGCTGTCGCTGGAGAAGACACTTCCCCTCAGACGGTGCTGGCCTCAGTGGTGAGAAGAATTAGTCAGAAGTCAAAAGGCCACCCTTCCGGAACTTGCCAGGGAAGACCTACTCTTCATCTAAATTTGACTCAAGGATGGCTTCCAAAGACTGTGGGAGTGTCTCTTAATGAGCCTACGTCACATCTCTGCTTCCTGAAGGCAAAGTCTGGTCTTTTCTCCCAGGATGTGGCAAGGCAGAGGGAGGAAAAGCCACTTCCATTTCCTGCTTAGTGTTCTACCTGCTCCTTGCCCAGCCCCCAAAAAAGTCCCTAGAAAATTTCATTCAAAAAAGAAATTCACAAAATTAAAAACTGTAAAAAAGCAAAGTCGGCAGGCTCTGCTGTATAAAAAAGAGAAAAAGAACAGTCTGGATGAGAGAAAGAAGGAATAAAATGTGTGAAGAAGAGATGGGATGTGTGAGCTAAGAGCTTTATAAAACAAAATTTGTAAAGTCTGTATATTCTCCTACACACACACACACCCACACACCAAAATAAGCCCATAACTAAACTCCACATAAGGGCCCACCGTAGGACTCCTTCATCAGTGTTCTCTCACTGCACTTTTTTCTCTTTTTTTAAAAGAAATAACAAAAATTTTTTAAAGCCTCCTCAGATAAGTCCAACACATCAAAAACTGTTTTTCATAAAGATGAGAAGAAGCTCAAGGCACTATGTCTCTTTGGGATATGGAAAGAGTATATTGCAGTTAAAAACCAAATATAAAACTTTCTTTGCAAAAGAAAGAAAAAAAGTTCTTTTGATCTCCTTGAATGCAGCACACAGAAAAAGTGACGGTTCCCCCAGGCCTCCCCAGGAATGGAGGAAGAAGCAGAGGGCAGGAGTGCAGAGATTTCTTTTCTCCAGGCGCAGGCCTGTGAAAAGCGCTGCCCAAGTGTTAGTCCTTAGCAGGGCCCTCCGCGGGTCTGTATCCCGTCAGCCCTCTGGAGTTCGGGAGCATCAGCCTCTCCGATGATTCAGGCGTCCAGGCGCATCTCAGACACGATGCAGGTTCGCTTCCAGACCACTGCAAGAAAGCAAATACCACAACAGAGCAAGTCAGATGAAATTTCTGGTTTCCCAGTGCATATAAAAAGTATGTTTACACTACGCTGTAGCCTACTAGGTGTGCAATAGCAGGTCTCAAAAAATAATAGGCAGACCTTAATTCAAAAATACTTTATTGTTAAAACTGTTAACTATCACCTGAGCTTTCAGCAAGTCACAGTCACTGATCACAGATTACCATAAAAATGCAATAAAAAACTTGACATATATTTTTTAAGATTGTATTTATTTATTTGAGAAAGAGAGAGGAACACAAGCAGGGGGAGTGGGGGAGGGAGAAGCAGGCTTCCCGCCAAGCAGGGAGCCCGATGTGGGGCTCGATCCCAGGACGCTGGGATCATGACCCGAGCCGAAGGCAGACGCTCAACGACTGAGCCACCCAGGTGCCCCCAAATTTGACCTATTTTGAGAATTACCCAAATGTGACACAGAGACACAAAGCGAGCAAATGCCAGTGGCACTGACAGCCTGGCTTAAAGCAGGGAAAGTAGGGTGGCCACAAACCTGCAATTTGTACCAAAAGAAAAAAAAAAGGCAATATTTGCAGAGCTCAGTAAAGCACGAGAAAAAGAGGGATGACTGTCGCCCGCAAGAGGGGGAGGGGAACCCTAGAGGAGGCGTAAAGCGGGGGGCGGGGGGGGGCGCGCTTACCGCTGCTACTTGTTGAACTGGAAGGAGTAGAGCCCGTGGTCTGAGGGCGCCTCCACCGCCACCTGAGTCTGCTGGCCGCCGCTCTCCTGCACCGCAGCCGAGGCCCGAGGGTCAAGCTGGGCGCGCCTGTGGCCCCCCCCCAGAGTGGGGTGTCCTGCCCCCCCTCCCCCTCCCACGCGCACACAGCAGCACCTCCCCGACACACAGCGCACCCTAGCCTCTTGGCGAGACGCGGCTCAGTACGGGCCGGCCTCAACGAGCGCCTCGTTCAAGGGCACGGACGGACGAGGTTCTTCCTTCCTACGCTCACTCACACGCCCAGCAGCTGACCGCGCGCGCGGAATCAGCATCACTGTTAGAGGGAGATCTTTTTTTTTTTCCCCTAAAATGTTGAGTGAGCACAAGCAGGGGGAGCTGCAGGCAGAGGCAGAGGGAGAAGCAGGCCTCGCGCCAGCAGGGAGCCCGATGCGGGGCTCGACCCCAGGACGCCGGGATCACGACCCGAGCTGAAGGCAGTCACCTAACCAACTGAGCCACCCAGGCGCCCTGCTAGGGGAAGATCTTGATCGGGGTCAAACCTCCCTCTGTGCGTTTTCCTACGCGCGATTCCGCGAGACCAGAAAGCTCTTACCTCGGCTGCAACACCGGCGGAAGGCACGGGGGTGTACGGGGCGATGTAAGCTCCTGGCAGCGGGGCGGCCGCCGGCACGTACTAGAATGAAAGCCATCCACAGGCTCAGAGCAGGGAGGGGACTCCTGGCGACATTTAAAGCACCCGGGGAGCTCTAAAAACGACTAATGCCTAGGTTTCATCCCCAGAGAGTGGCATTTAATTGTCCCTTCTCCGGAGCGCTCCAGGGGCTGCTAAGTACACAGGCTTATAGAGACGTGTGCCCCCGGGGCTTCCCTTCCTCCTCCGGCCTGCGCACCACAGTGCAGCAGACCCGCAAGAAACCTGCTGAGCTTCACCCGTTCTTCTGGTCACCATGTTGGGAAGGATTTCTAGGAAATGTGTGTGAGCTCCTGGGTAAACTGCGGCGTAGACAGAAGCACTATTTAGTTTCGTGAGTAGGAATCGGTTAAAAGGGGAGCGGCATGGCGATATTCTGTTTATCTCCTAGTCGGGGTCTGAGCCGTGCCTTCAGTGACACTGAAGTGACTGACACCCTCATTCACAGGCATTTTCGCTGAAGAGCTCTGCATCGGTACCCCCTGCTCAGTCGGAGTCTGAAATCAGAAACAGCCCGCTTGGCTTTACCGTGCCCGTGCTGCTGAGCGAGAGGTGCCCCAGTTGCTGGGTAAGAGGTCCCATCATGGAGGCAGGCTGCAGAGAAATGGGGTGATCCATCCCCGGCGGCAGAACGGAACCCTGGAGGCGGCAACAAAGGACAGGGTTAGCTGGCAGCATCCAACTAAGCCGCAGTGATTCACGCCTACCAGGACCGCTGAGGACAGACATTTAAAAGTCCTGGGAAATGATAGGTGAGTAGTGACCCAGCTGCCCAACAGCAACAGGTGCTCTGCCCGTCAGTGTGGAGGGGTCCTCCTCTTAAGAATAACAAACTGACAGAATTTCAGGTCACACAGCTGCGTTGCACAAGGGACTGAGCCAGAACTCACACCCACATCGTCTATCATCAGATCGCATTGTTTTTCTTTACAGCAAACTCTTTGGCTTTTGCCCACTCCTGAACACTCACTGAAGGCTGCATGAGGTATGACTGGTGATGCATCCACGACGGGTTAGGTGCTTGTAGAGGAGATGTCTGAGTTACTCTCTAAGGCAAACCAAAGAAATAGACAAAAACATTAATTGCCTAGAAACTACTGTTTCTCCCAGTGATCTGATAGTGTTCAGCAAAACCCCAAAAAAGTTGGAGTGCCCCCTCACAAAATAGAAACATTAAGAATAAACTCTTCAAAAACTATTAAAAACTCGCACACGTCAACAAATAACCCGATTCAAAATTGGGCAAAAGATAGGAATAGATACTTCTCTAAGAAGATATACAAATGGCCAATAAGCACACGAGGAAGGCTCAACATCATTAGTCACCAGGGAAATGCAAATCAAAACCGTGATGAGATGCCGCTTCACACCCACCAGGATGGCTGTAATTAAAAGGAGAGAGTAGGGGCGCCTGGGTGGCTCAGTAGGTTAAGTGTCTGACTCTTGATTTCGGCTCAGGTCATGCAGGGTCCTGGGATCCAGCCCTGCATCAGGCTCCTTGCTCAGCAGGGGGTCCGCTGGAGATTCTCTCCCTCTGCCTCCCCCTCCCCCCCCAACTCTCTCCCTCTCTCTCTCACATAAATACATCTTAAAAAGAGGGGAGGGGGGCGCCTGGGAGGCTCAGTCGGTTAAGCATCTGCTTTCAGCTCAGATCATGATCCCAGGATCCTGGGATCAAGTCCCGCATTGGGCTCCTTGCTCAGTGGGGAGCCTGCTTCTCCCTCTGTCTGCCATTCCCCCTGCTTGTGCTCGCTCTCCCTCTGACAAATAAATAAAATCTTAAAAAAAAAAAAAAAAGAATAACAAGTGTCATACACTGTGGGCGGGAATGTAAAATGGTGCAGCAGCTCTGGAAAACAGTTTGGCATTTCCTCAGAAAGTTAAACATATTGTTCCTACGTAACCCAGCAAGTCCACAGGGGGTGTATACCCAAGAGAAATTAAAACATGTGTTGACACAAAAATTGTACACAAATATTCAAAGCAGCATTATTCTAATAGCCAAAAGGTAGAAACAACCCGAAAGGCCATCAACTACTAAGTAGAGAACAAACGGGTATACTCATACAATGGCAGGGGACTGAATCAGTCATAAAGAAGAGTGAAGTACTGCTTACGTGCTATGATATGGATAGACCTCGGAAGCATGCTGAGTGGAAGAAGCCTGGCCCCAAAGACATACACTGCATGCTTCCATTTATACAAAGTATCCAGAGGAGGCAAATCTATAGCCATTGAAAGTATCTCAGTGGTTGCCAGGGGGTATGGGTGAGGGAGAATGGGCAATGACCGCTAACCGGGACAGAGCTTCTTTCTGGGGTAATAAAAATGTTCTGGAATTAGATAATGCTGATAGCTGCATAACTTTGCAAAATATACTTGAAACTACTGACTTGTATACTTTAAGTAGGTGAATTTTATGGTATGTGACTTATCTCAATTTTATGTATCTATTTATTTTAGATTTTATTTATTTATTCGACAGAGAGAGAGAGTACAAGCAGGGGGCGCAGCAGAGGGAGAGGGTGAGAGAGAAGCAGACTGCTGAGCAGGGAGCCCGATGCGGGGCTTAATCCCAGGACCTCAGGATCCTGACCTGAGCCAAAGATCATGAGGCTTAACCAACTGAGCCACCCAGGCACCCCTGAATTATCTCAGTTTTGAAATGAAAAAAAAAGAAAAAGAAAAAGAGCAATGAGAAGCTAGAAATGTATCACAATAAACAAGTAGGTTTATTTCATAAATGTAAAGATTGTTCAAGATCAGAAACTCTATAAACATAAGTCAAAATCGAAGGAAAAAGCCAGAGTGTAATACAAGATGACAAAAAGACATTTGATAAAATCCAGCAGCAATTTATTAAAAAAAAAACCCAAAAAACAGTAAAATAGAAAAAAACTACTTACATATTAAAGGCTAGTACCAAAACCTAGCTGTTAACATTAACCTAAACAAAGAAATACTAAAACCACTGCATTTATAATAATTATAATATCTTACAGTAGGGTCAAATACAATTAGATAAGAACACAACTGGCATAAAATTGGAAAGGAAGAGAAAACTATGATTTTTGCACTGATGATACAACTATATACCTAGAACACTTAAGAGACTCAGTAAAAAAAATGCTAGTAGCAATAAGGATTTGGTACATTAGCTGCACACAAGATACATGAACATAAACCAAGTCTTTCTTCAGTGTATCTATAGCATCTAGAAATGCTTATAAAATTATAGAACACTTACAAATATATTCAACAGGAAAAGCATAAGATCTATATAAACAACACTAACATCTTATTGAAGGGCATAAAAAAAGATTTAAAAACATGAAAAGAAATACTACATCTTGGGTGAAAAGAATACTTTTTTGAGAGAGAGAGAGATTAAGAGAAAGCATGAGCAGGGGGAGGGGCAGAGGGAGAAGTAGGCTCCCTGCTCGATGTGGGGCTTGATGTGGGGTTCAAAACCAGGACCCTGGGATCATGACCTGAGCAGAAGGCAGATGCTTAACCGACCGAGCCACCCACGGACCCCGAAAAGAATAGTTCTTAAAAAGTCAATTCCCAGGGCACCTGGGTGGCTCAGTAAATTGAACATCCAACTCTTGGTTTCAGCTCAGGTCATGATCTCAGGGTCGTGGGGTTACCACACTTAGCGTGGAGTCTGCTTGAGATTCTATTTCTCTCTCTCCCTCTGCACCCCCCAACTAAAAGAAATAAATCTCTAAAAAAAGGTCAATTCTCAAAAAAAGGTCAGTTCTCTTAAACTAATACATAAATTTAATGAAATTCCAATTAAAATTGTCAGATTTCCAAAAATTAGATATCATAAACTTTATACAGAAGAGTAAATGCCGGGGCGCCTGAGTGGCTCAGTTGGTTAAGCAACTGCCTTTGGCTCAGGTCATGATCTCAGGATCCTGGGATCGAGCCCCGCATCGGGCTCCCTGCTTGGCAGGAAGCCTGCTTCTCCCTCTCCCACTCCCCCTGCTTGTGTTCCCTCTCTCGCTGTGTCTCTCTCTGTGAAATAAGTAAATAAAATCTTAAAAAAAAAAAAAAAGAAGGAGATCGCACTGCATGGTATCTGCCCTCAGCAGGTCATTCCTGCTGGGTGTTCAAGAGACAGTGCAATAGAAACTCAGTATCTGGCATCGTTGGTTTTCTTGGCTTTGTGCATGTTAAACCTGGTATTTTTATTTCTGCATGGAGCACTGGGTGTTATGCACAAACAATGAATCATGGAACACTACATCTAAAACTAATGATGTATGGGGATTAACATAAGAATAAAAAAAATAAAAAAAAAGAAGAAGAAGAAGAAGAGTAAATGCCAAAAAAACAGCATAAAGTCTGAAAGAGTAGGGAAAAGGTTTTGTCTTTTATAATATTAGAAGATATTCTGGGGCTCCTGGGTGGCTCAGTTGGTTGGGCAATTGCCTTTGGCTCAGGTCATGATCCTGGAGTCCTGGGATCGAGTCCCGCATTGGGCTCCCTGCTCAGCAGGGAGTCTGCTTCTCCCTCTGACCCTCTCCCCTCTCGTGCTCTCTCTCAGTCTCTCTCAAAAAAATAAATAAAATATTTAAAAAATATATTAGAAGACATTCTGAAAGCCACTGCGATCAAGTCAATGTATCACCAGAGTAAGGACAGACACAGTGAGCCCTGGAAGAGGATCAAGGACACAGAAACAAACCCCAGTATTTATTATAGGTGGCATTTTAACTCACCACTGTTTAATTTTTAATTAATTCACCGTATTAATAATCCATTAATTCAAATATGATTTAATAATTTGGTGCTAGGACAACCGGTTAAAACATTCTGAAAGAATGAAATAAAATGCCTATCTGGTGCCCCATACAAAAATAAATTCCTGATGATTACATATTTAAATTTTACTGTAAAACAATAAAATAAATCTTGGAGACCATATGTATAATATAGGGACTGGGAAGACCTTTTTAATTAAGAAATTCAAAAGCTTTAGTGGAAACACAGACATATTTAACTGTACACAAATTTTAAACTTTTGTGGTTTTTTGTGGTGCAAATGAGTGATTCCCAAAGTATGGTCCCTGGACAGGCAGCAGGGGCAGCAGCAGCATCTGGAAACAGAAATGCAAATTCCTGCCTCCTAGCCTAGTCTTACTGAATCAGAAATTCTCTGTGTGGTGCCCAGTAATTTGGGTTTGATAAGCTTTCCAAGTGATTCTGATAGACAGCTCAAGCTTGAGGACCACAACACAAAGTCAATGGACAAAAATTAAATCTGGAAAAAAAATATTTGTAAGAAAGATAACATTCAGAGGATTGATACTTTAATAATATGCAAATGTGGTGGCGCCTGGGTGGCTCAGTCGGTTAGGCGTCTGCCTTCGGCTCAGGTCATGATCCCAGGGTCCTGGGATCGAGCCCCGCATTGGGCTCCCTGCTCAGCGGGAAGCCTGCTTCTCCCTCTCCCACTCCCCCTGCTTGTGTTCCCTCTCTCGCTGTGTCTCTCTCTGTCAAATAAATAAACAAAAGCTTAAAAATAAATAAATAAATAATATGCAAATGCTTTTTGTAAGTTGATGGGAAACGAA
The DNA here is from genome assembly GCF_054177405.1 of Leptonychotes weddellii. Classification (NCBI taxonomy): domain Eukaryota; kingdom Metazoa; phylum Chordata; class Mammalia; order Carnivora; family Phocidae; genus Leptonychotes; species Leptonychotes weddellii. Next base: position 107,014,982 of record NC_138373.1, on the reverse strand, counting down.
TAACCAAACAGAAAAATGGGCCAAGTGTATCAAGAACAATCAGAGAAGAGCAAATCAAAATATGATAAACAGGGGCGCCTGGGTGGCTCAGTCATTAAAAGTCTGCCTTCGGCTCAGGTCATGATCTCAGGGTCCTGGGATCGAGCCCCGCATCAGGCTCCCTGCTCAGCGTGAAGCCTGCTTCTCCCTCTACCCTTCCCCCCTGCTTGTGTTCCCTCTCTCGCTGTGTCCCTCTGTCAAATAAATAAAATCTTTAAAAAAATAAAAATAAATAAATATGACAAACATAAAAAGACACGCTTAAACTTGACTGTAGTCAGGGAAATGCAAATTAAAGTAACAATGCACTTGGGCGCCTGGGTGGCTCAGTCGGTTAAGCGACTGCCTTCGGCTCAGGTCATGATCCTGGAGTCCCGGATCGAGTCCCGCATCGGGCTCCCTGCTCAGCGGGGAGTCTGCTTCTCCCTCTGACCCTCCTCCCTCTCGTGCTGTCTCTCATTCTCTCTCTCGCAAATAAATAAATAAAATCTTTAAAAAAAAAAAAAAAGTAACAATGCACTTTACACCTATCGAGATAGGAAAAACTGAAAAAGACCAATGTCACTTATGGCTGGAGGGAAATGGCCATTCAGACATTGCTAGTGGAAATGTGAACTGACACAGCCTTTGTGGGAAGCAATCTGGCAACATCTGTAAAACTAAACGTCCATATATTATCCAACCTAGCAAGCCCACTCCTTGGACTCTAGCCCCCAGAAAGAACAGTACTCAGATTTGAGAATGTAGGCATAAGGATCTTTACATATGTTTGTTTCTGGGGATCAGAGTCCAAGGAATGGGACTGCTAGATTGAATAATATATGGATGGAAGTATTATTTGTACCAGAAAACCCCTGAAATCCAACTGAATACCCTTCACGGAGGTAGGGTGGAAGAATTCTGGTCTCTGCAGCATGAAATATAATGCAACTGTTTAAAAAAGAAATAATTAGAACAAAAAGTCTCAACATTAGCTACATCAGAATCACCTCGAGGGCTTGTTAAAAAACTCAGCTGGTGGGGGCAGGGACACGGGACAGTGGAAACAGGAGCGGATTAAGAGGTACAGAGTAGCAGGTAGAAGATATGTGAGTCACAGGGATGAAAAGCACAGCATAGGGAATACAGTCAATAATACTAGAATAACTTTGTATGGTGACAGATGGTGAACAAAAAAACAGATTGCTGGGACCCATCCCCAGAGTTTCCACTTCAGCAGATCTGGGGTGGAATCCAAGAATTTATGTTTTTTGAAATTCCCAGGTGATACTGCTCATCCAGGCACCAAACTTTGAGACTCACTGGTTTAAGATACTGTTAAGTGAGAAGAGTGAAGTGTAAAAAATATATTTAATCTGGCCAGATTTTTGTAAAATAAACAATGACTTCCAAAACTATATACATATGCATATATGCACATGAAGAAAAATCTGGAATTTTCTGAAATATATGGAATAATAGGAAATTAAAAATATAGTAATATAGGCTTACTTGTGGACACAGAGTAAGAGGATGCCACCACAACAGTCTGTATATATGTCATGGGATCACACGTTATGCTTTCATGTAAAATTATCTGTGAGCAGTATGTATAAAGGAAAAACTAAAAAATACGGAGTTTCCAGCCTTATGCTCCTTTACCTAAAGCACAGTGACAGGGAAAACTACCACACCCACCACTTTTTTCGGGCATGAACGTACCTGATAGGAAGACACAGGAGATGGAAGGTACGGGGAGAGTGCAGACTGAGCAAGCATCCTGTTGGGGGTGATGTTATAAGGAGCCGGGTAAAACCTGGAGGAAGGAACCTCATCAGTAAGGAGCCACAGGAAACCACAAGGTTAGGGCCCCACTGACAGACACAGCCACTTCCCACTAGCTGCTATTTAAAAATCAAGATGAAACATCCCAGTGCCTGGACAGGCCGTTGTCATTTTCGGGTAGCCCAATTCTATAAAACACCCTTACCCATTCTGAAGAGCTGTGGTGGGGTCATAGGTCAAGGCCATACCACCCTATAAAGGAAGAACACAGTGTTCATAATGCGAGCCCTCGGGGGAGAACAGGAGGAAGCCCAGAGTGCCAAGACTGGGACATATTTGATTCAACAGATTAAAGTCAAGTCTGGACAGGTCCTACTACAGCCATTCCAGAGTTTTCCTGGTTGTGCAAGCTGCAAAATCCCACTAAAGACCCACACTGAAGATCATGTTAAGCAGCCAGTCATCTCTCAGTTACTGTTAACTCTCAAACTTGCCGCTTAAACTCACAGGAATCGGGCCCTGGTAAATTCCATTCCATGTTAATGTCCTTAGTACTCCTGTCTCCTCAGAGGTCCTCTTACCATATCTCCATTCCTTGGCCAGACCCGTCCATTTTGCATGTATTTCCCTTGGTTCTGTCGTTTCTTTGGACCACCATCAGCAAATTTGCAAAGCAAGGGATCAGATGGGGCTGCCAAGAAAGAAAGACACAGTTGAGTCTCACCCTCTGAGTCCACTCACACTCATGCAAAATGCCTCCAGAATCTTCACTGGAAGTAACAATCTGTGGCTCTCTCAGCCTGATTCCCAGATGCCTCACCTGGGACTCCAGCAGGTGTCTTAATATATTTTCCATTAAAGTGGGTGATGATGGCTTCACACTTCTCTGTGGACTCCATCCTAAGGAGCACAAGAGGGGTTAGGCTCTAGCTTCTCCAGGATCTGCACTCCCCCTACATTCAAAGAGAAAGCTCTAAGTTCCCAGCCCACAAATACTCCAAAAGTTGTGACTATAGAAACACAGTTTCCTCCACACAAATTCAAGGTATCTTGAAGAGGCAACCCTAGCTTCTAATGAACGTTCCCTCAACTGGCTCCTGTAGGGCTCCTGAAAAGAAAAGTGAAGCTATGAATATTCCAAAGACACTGATGGATGGGCCTACTATTAGGTCTGGTTCTTAAACAAGAAACAAGAATACAGGGGCACCTGGGTGGCTCAGTCATTAAGCATCTGCCTTCGGCTCAGGTCATGATCCCAGAGTCCTGTGATCGAGCCCCACATCGAGCCCCGCATCGGGCTCCCTGCTCAGCGGGAGGCCTGCTTCTCCCTCTTCCACTCCCCCTGCTTGTGTTCCCTCTCTCACTGTGTCTCTGTCAAATAAATAAATAAAATCTTAAAAAAAAAAAAAAGAAACAAGAATACAATAAACAGTGGCTATCATCATCATTATCATTTTTTTTTTTTTAAGTAAGCTCTACACCCAATGTAGGGCTTGAACTCATGACCCTGAGATCAAGAGTCATATGCTCTACCCACTGAGCCAGCCAGGTGCCCCATGTCACCATTATTTTTTATTACAAAATTCCTCATGGAAATTGTTCCCTCACTCCAATAAAACTGCACAAGCTAAGAACTTGCCAATGTTTATTTTTTGCTTCTGGTTATGATTATCAAGGTCTAATTAGCTACTAGTAATATTAAGATTTCTTGAAACTAGAGGAGGAAAGAATAATAAGAGTTCATGGTCTACAGTGATAGAAACAACAATGTTGGGAACTGCGGAGTTAAAGTATCTTGTTGGGGAAAGACAACTGAGTAAGGAATCAGAAAATCTAGATTCTTGCACCAGGTCACCCAAAATTCTGTGAGTTAGGACCTGCACAAAACCCCATCAGATCCATTCCTCATTTCTGCATTAGATATAACATCCATCTACCCTACTACAGATCAAATGAGATAATGTATTTACATGTGTTCTAAAAATTATAAGGGTCTATCTGACGCAAGGTACAGTATCTTCCCCCCCTTCTTTCCTTATTTATTTATTTTAAAGATTTTATTTATTTACTTGAGAGAAAAGAGTGCATGAGTGAGCACAAGCTGGGGGGAGAGGGGGAGGGAGAGAGAGAAGCAGGCTCTCTGCTAAGCAGGACCGGGATCATGACCTGAGCCGAAGGCAGACGTTTAGCAGACACTTAACCAACTGTGTCACCCAGGCGCCCCTCCCTCCTTCCACATTTAAATTAAGTCTCATTATATTTTCTATGCCAATAACCACTAAAAATATGAACCGGTCCCATGAAGGTGGTCACTAAAAAGAGGCCTCACATGGAACCTTTTAGGGAAAACCCATGAGCTAGGTATCCCAGAGCAGCAGTCTTTAGCTGGGTTATTTCTACTCCTTAATCTTCCAAGAGTGTGAGCAGGCCTGAGGAGTTTTAAGAGAATTGCTCGCAGAACCTCCACTTCCTCATAAGCTCTTTCCTAAAACTGGCCTACCTGAGGACAGCTCGTGCTCACTGATGGTCCAGGGCCCTCTCACAGCCCCTGCTCTGCCCTTCCTTTGCACGTCTCCCCAAACTCAACATGAGGCAATGATGCCTGACTTTTTTTTTTTTTTTAAAGATTTTATTTATTTATTTGACAGAGACAGAGATAGCGAGAGCAGGAACACAAGCAGCGGGAGTGGGAGAGGGAGAAGCAGGCTTCCCCCCGAGGAGGGAGCCCGATGTGGGACTCGATCCCAGGACCCTGGGATCATGACCTGAGCCGAAGGCAGACGCTCAACGACTGAGCCACCCAGGCGCCCGATGCCTGACTTTTTAAGTCTTTTTCTAAGTCAGATGTTTCTAATTCTTTCAGCAAGCTGGATGACTCAACAGGTTGCTAACCGATGCATAAAAAAATCAGTTTTGACAGATCGATCACCTTGGTTCTCGGCTTATAACTGAGAAGAAATTCAAAGAATTCCTATTTTAACAAAACTCTTCCTATTCCCATTTACTTATGTGAACAAGGTTCTCAGCATGAAAATAAAAAACAGGAACAGAATTGATATTATAGCAATAAACAATAGTCATTGTTGACTACATGACCTAATTAGAAAAACCTAAACAAAATAAAACTTATCCATGTCATAGGAGTAAGCTTTTCCAATAAAATTTACTTTATGTGGGGTGCCTGGGTGGCTCAGTTGGTAAGCGTCTGCCTTCGGCTCAGGTCACAATCTCAGGGTCCTGGGATCGAGCCCCGCATCAGGCTCCCTGCTCAGCGGGAAGCCTGCTTCTCCCTCTCCCTCTGCCCCTGCTTGTGTTCCCTTTCGCGTTATGTTTCTCTGTCAAATAAATGGATAAAATCTTTAAAAAAAAAATTTTACTTTATGTGTACAGTTTCGTAACCACAGGAAAAAGTTCTCATTTATTGTATATACGTATTTTTGTTGCAGAGAAGTAGGACAGAATGATCCATAAAAAAACTTTCAATTATAAAAATACTCTATACTTGAATACAATTCTGTAAGGAAATAGAATGGAAATACAAGATCAAGAACAAAAAAGGAACACTATAATAAAAATTATATGAATTATGACTATTAAAAAAAAATGTCCTAAGTATTTTTTTTTAAGTAGGCTCCACCCCCAGCCTGGAGCCCTACACAGGGCTTGAACTCACTACCCTGAGATCAAGTCAGATGCTTACCTTCCTGAGACACCCAGACACCCCGCCCTAGGTATTTTTATTTTTATTTATTTAAATATTTTATTTATTTATTTGTCAGAGAGAGAGTACAAGCGGAGGGTGCAGCAGGCAGAGGGAGAAGCAGGCTCCCTGCTGAGCAGGGAGCCTGATGCGGGACAATCCCAGGACCCTGGGATCCCGAACCCAGCCGAAGGCAGATGCTTAACCAACTGAGCCACTTATGCATCCCTAGTCCTAAGTATTTTTAAATGGATGATTTTGTGTATCAAACTGCTATGACATTTAGATCTATTTGGATATATTTACAAATAACATGACAGTTTTTTTTTTTAAGATTTTATTTATTTATTTGACAGAGAGAGAGACACAGTGAGAGACGGAACACAAGCAGGGGGAGTGGGAGAGGGAGAACCAGGCTTCCCACCGAGCAGGGAGCCCGATGTGGGGCTGATCCCAGGATGCTGGGACCATGACCTGAGCCGAAGGCAGACGCTTCACAACTGAGCCACCCAGGCGTCCCAACTTGACAGTTTTTGTTTATTTGTTTGTTTTCAAGATTTTATTTATTTATTTGGGGAGAGAGAGCGACCACAAGCAGGGCGAGCAGCAGGCAGAGGGAGAAACAGGCTTCCCGCCGAGCAGGGAGCCCGATGCGGGACCCGATTCCAGAACCCTGGGATCACGACCCCAGCCGAAGGCAGATACCCAACCCACTGAGCCACCCAGGCGTCCCGACAGTTTTATTTAAAATGTCGATATTTGTAATTTGCTGGAAATTAGATTTCCCAAGATCTAAATGTATGAAGAAAATGTACAGGTAGTAGCATAGGAACATGCAAAAGATTTCACGGGTTTTCAACTCTTCAAAACCAGTTTCCAAACTGGGCTCCGAGGCACCCCGTGCCATTGTGGTGAGCTCACAGAGGCACAGGCAGGGGATTTTTTTAACTTTCTGAAGAAAATACAGCAACATCTATTGGATACTGTGTGGACTACTAACTCTAAAAGGTCACCATTTCAACACTGGATCACGCTACGATCCTTTTAATAATGTATTTTTGCAAAGCTGTTTTTTCCACGGTTGCTACGACAAAAGCAAATACCATAAGAAAACCAATGTGTGACAGGAAATGAAGGTGTAAGTGTCCAATCTGATTCCAAGGTTTGAGAAGCTGTGAAGTGTTCAACAGGTACATATTCCATTAGTAAGTATAGAAAATATAGTTATTTAAGAATGGAATAAAAATATTTTTCCTCTTTTTTTTTTAAGATTTTATTCATTTATTTACTTAGAGCTTGATCGAGCAAGTGAGCCAGTGGGGGGAGGAGCAGAGGGAGAGGGACAAGTAGACTCTACACTGAACGCAGAGCCCCACGCAGGGATTGATCTCATGACCCTGAGATCATGACTGGAGCCAAAATCAAGAGTTGGATGCTTGACCAACTGAGCCACCCAAGCGCCCCTCTTTTTTTTTTTAAGTAAACTCAACTCCCAATGTGGGATTCAAACTCACAACCCCAGGATCAAAAATCACATGCTCTGGGCGCCTGGGTGGCTCAGTTGGTTAAGCGACTGCCTTCGGCTCAGGTCATGATCCTGGAGTCCCGGGATCGAGTCCCGCATCGGGCTCCCTGCTCAGCGAGGAGCCTGCTTCTCCCTCTGACCCTCCCCCGTCTCATGTGTTCTCTCTCAAATAAATAAATAAAATCTTTAAAAAAAAAAAAAAACAAAAAAAACAAAAAAAACAAAAATCACATGCTCTACCAACTGAGTCAGCCAGGTGCCCCTTAAGTATTTCTTTTGGTCTAGAGCAAAAAAAAATTATTGACACAACTTAAGGTGTCATGAACTGAAAAAGGTTGAGAACCTCTGCTTTAAAAGAGTGCGGGAGGTGGGGCGCCTGGGTGGCTCAGTCGTTAAGCATCTGCCTTCAGCTCGGGTCATGATCCCAGGGTCCTAAGATCGAGCCCCGCATCGGGCTCCTGGCTCAGCAGGGAGCCTGCTTCTCCCTCTGCCTGCCACTTCTCCCTGCTTGCACGCTCTCTCTCTGTCAAATAAATAAAATCTTAAAAAAAAAAAAAGTGTGGGAGCCAAACAGTGATCTGAAGGGGCACCTGCACCCCAATGTTTATGGCAGCAATGTCCACAATAGCCAAAATGTGGAAAGAGCCCAGATGTCCATCAACAGACGAATGGATAAAGAAGATGTGGTAAATATATACAATGGAATATTACTCAGCCATAAAAAAAAAAAAAATGAAATCTTACCATTTGCAACAATGTGGCTGGAACTAGAAGGTATTATGCTAAGCTAAATAAGCCCATCAGAGAAAGACAATTATATGATTTCACACATATGTGAAATTTAAGAAACAAAACAGAGGATCATAGGGGAAGGGAGGGAACAATAAAACAAGATGAAATCAGAGAGGGAGGCAAACCATAAGAGACTCTTAACAATAGGAAACAAACAGGGTTACTGGAGGGGAGGTGGGAGGGGATGGGGTAACTGGGTGATGGGGGAGGGCACATGATGTAATGAGCACTAGGTTTTATATGCAACTGATCAATCACTAAACTCTACCCCTGGAACTAATAATATTATATATGTTAATTAATTGAATTTAAATTTTTAAAAAAGTGGGAGCAAAAACAGTTTGATGACCACAAGCCTAAGAACTCTCTTTTAGTTATACTTGGGATTGCCAGCAGGTGGTGCTACCAAGATTGAGTTGGCTACGGAAGAGGCCCTATTCCTTGTTCCCAAGATCCGGAGAAACACTCCAGAGTAAGAAAGTGTTCCTGGACCAGACAAGGTATTATAAAACAAAATGGGACCTTCAGATCATGTATTCCAATAGTTTTCAAACTTTCAGAAAAAGCAACAGTCTCCTTTCAAACAAAATCTTTTTTTTTTAAAGATTTTATTTATTTATTTGGCAGAGAGAGAGACAGCAAGAGAGGGAACACAAGCAGGGGGAGTGGGAGAGGGAGAAGCAGGCTTCCGCTGAGCAGGGAGCCCGATGCGGGGCTCGATCCCAGGAGCCTGGAATCATGACCTGAGCCGAAAGGCAGACGCCCAACAACTGAGACACCCAGGAGCCCCTCAAACAAAATCTTAAAATAAAAGCAGAACCATTTCTTCAGTGGGCTGGAAGAGGCCGAAGCTCTACAATGACACCTAGGCTCAGCAGAAGGCACCCTGGAGAACTCCACAGCTCCAGGGAACACTTGAAGAAAATCACTCATCTAAATCACTCTCCACTTCACAGAGTAAACCAAGGCTCAGAAAGGTCTGATATCACAGGGGCAAGTTAGTGGCAGGGTTGGTTCCAGAATCTAAGTCTCAACAGAACTGAAAAGGAAGAACACATCTTCTACTTCATCCCACTGATCTTGAAGCCAGAAGGATTAGGGTACTGTTCTACCACCCACTGCTGGGGGACCCTGGGCAAATCACTTCACAGTGGAGACTCTGGTTTCATTATCTGTATAAAAGGATACAGAATTATTTTATTCTGCTTGGGTCTGGATCAAAGGAACAAATGCTAGAGTAGCAAGAAATAGTGGGGAAAGGATAAAGATTTTGAGGGCAAATGGGTATTTAAGTACTGTGACCTATAGTTTAAATGAACTTCTGATTCACTGTCAAGTACGTTAGGCCAAGAGTCTGGTCCCTTGAGGGAGGGGGCACAGACTTTTTTGGTGACCTTCTAAGGGACATTCTTCATTAACCTCATCATTTCCCATTCTGGCATCCCTCACCTTGCAAAGCCAACCCCTCTGCTGGTCCCACTGGTGTCTCGGAGGATTCGAGTGGAGATAACCTGGCCAAAAGGCTTCAGCATCCCCTCTAGTTCTTGCTCATCCATGGAGAGTGGAAGGTTTGATATGTATAAATTTGTGGGGTCCTGTTCCTGTTGCTGTGGGAAAAAAGGGAGGAAATGAAGCTCACAACTCTTATCCCTCCCCCACCCTCAGCCCTCATCACAGAATGACATCTCAGGAAAGACATAGTAGGAAGGGGCCCACATAAACAAAGGAAATCTTAACTATTTATAACACCTAGTCCCACTACCATGGATTGTACGTTGAGTCCAGCCAAAAAAAAAAAAAGCAGACTTACTACTTCTAGTACTTTACAAGCCCACTGATGACGTTTTAGCTGTCTCTTTAAGAACGAGGCAGAGCAGCGCTCCTCCCTCATGGCCAACAGCCTATTGCCGGGCTGGATTCTCTAGGACGAGCTCCCCTGCCGGCTGTTTTAAGTAAGCTCCCTCCCTCCTCTTCCGGCCACAGCAGAACCCTCGGAGTAGGAATGCCTGTTGACTCCCCAGTGGAGAGAGAGCAGGAAGGGGGAGAAGGGGAAAGGGAAGGCGATGTGCTGGGGGCTGCGCTAGGGGCCTGATGGAGAGTCACTGGGTCACCAGGCGGCCCGGAGAGCTCTAGTCTCATAGGAACTCTGAAAGCTCCTAAACTCCGTTGTCAGAGGGTTCTTTTCCGGCAAGAAGAGGTGGAAGAGCCCCTCCAGGGGGCAGAAGGTGCAAAATGGCAGTAACTTCCCAGATCTGTATTTTTAAGAATTGAAGCAGTCACTGCCCTAGACACTGGGTCACCAGCAACTTCAACCCCTTAGGGCTTTGTCTCTCTTGCACCAGACAGTGCAGGGGGACCAGCAGCCTGCCTCATCAGCTCTACAAGGATTTCAAGAAGGCAAGGGGGCAATCCCACCACAAAAAAGGGATAGAAAAGCCTCGAGTTTTCTAGTAAGTTGGATTAAAATAAAAGCTCCAGGGAGATGTGACAAGGAGGGACAGTTTCCTTCCTTGCTGTGGCTTCCCTCTCCCCCACCCCTAGCAACTCTCCTACCCTACCTCCCCTATCCCCCAAACACGGACCAAGGGAGAACAGCATGGGGAGGTGGAGAGCAAGGCTCTGAACTTCTGAGCTGCACAAGTCGCTGCTTCCGAGGACGTTGCAAAACTACCACAAGCTGCTTGGTAGGGAAGTGGGGCCAGGGTGGAAATGGGGAAAGAGAAAGAGAAAGGGAAGCGTCTTGACCCTCTCACCTGATTACATTATAATACTTGATGAGAGCAACAGAGTCTCCAGAGCTACCTGCCACAGATTTTGAAGACCACCTTCCTCTAGCAGCCAAGGGGTACTCCATGGGACCCAGCCTGTCTTTGGCCAGATAGTCAAAAAGTGCTGCAGATAGCCCTTGCCCATCAGGTTCATGGCCTTAAACCCTCTGGAAGGAAGCCTTAGACCTGGCCCTGTGGTGCTAACCACCAGCCCTCTGGGGAACAGACACGGGGCAGAAGACTTACCTTTGCCATCTGAGCCTGCACACCACTGGCTTTCAGTGCCGTGACAGCTTTCTGTGCGGCTGAAGGACTGTCGAAGTCCACAAAGCCATAGCCTGGAACAGGGAAACAGCATCACTGGGAGGTGGGGGTGTAAGGGAGGTAGGAGGCCAGGCTTTTCAGGAGACAGAGGAAGAGTTATGATCCATGGAACAGAAGTGGTAGGGAGAGAAAGAAATTAAGAGGTTTCAGGTGGTTATCCGTGTGCTCTTCAAACCCCATGAGATTTGGTCTATTTTACAGCTAAGAATGCCAAGTGCAGCGAAGTCTTTGTGGTGTTCTTGCCTTTTTCCGTCCCCACTAAGAAATTGGAGGTTTCAGAAACTAGGCTCTTTTAACAATCCGCAGCCCCCACCCCTAACAGAACTCTTTTCTGTTTTCTAGCCACATCCCAGGAACGCTAGGCATGTTCGAATAGGGCCTCTCCACTGCAGATAGCCAGCCGCCTGCGAGAAGCCCCACCCCACCCCAACAGACGGTCCTTTCCCTCCTTCCACTCTTCATCCCCACCTACAGCTGCTCGAAATCTCAACAAAGCTATTCATCCTTACAAAGGAACACCCACCAGGTCACCCCACCACTGTCACCACCACAAGCTTTTACAAGGCTTTACTAAGTAGAAATAAGCTTACCTACCCATACCCACCCTCCAATCCGGGGCATCTTCATGGAAACATGAAGTACAAAGTAAGCTCAAGAGACTCACAGGCACTCTGCAGGCTTCTAGCCTTGGGTCCCCAAAATAGCATTTTCAGCTCTAGCTCTCTGGTCACCAAACAATCTAAATATCTACTAGTCTTTTAAGCCTGAAAGCCTTAGAGACTCCTCCCCTCACTGGGTCCTAGGAGCGCAGCGCAGTGAAGTGCAGAGGCAAGGGGAGGCCTCACTCACAGTCGCTCTCCATCACCAAAGACAGTTGTTCTCTCACCTTTGCATTTGTTTGTGCTCTTGTCCAGGATGGCCTTAGTAGAGACAATCTTGCCATATCTGAGGGAAAAGAAAATGCAAAGTGAGGGGCGCCTGGGTGGCTCAGTCGTTAAGCGTCTGCCTTCAGCTCAGGTCATGATCCCAGGGTCCTGGGATCGAGCCCCGCATCGGGCTCCCTGATCGGAGGGAAGCCTGCTTCTCCCTTTCCCACTCCCCCTGCTTGTGTTCCCTCTCTCACTGTGTCTCTCTGTCAAATAAATAAATAAAATCTTAAAAAACAAAACAAAACAATAGCATTAAAAAAAAAGAAAAAGAAAATGCAAAGTGATGATGTGGGGGCAGGAATTTGGAACAGGACAGAGACTGAGACATCTGGATGAATCCATGCCCTTTCTTCACAACTGTTCCCACTCAAACCTTAATAAAAACAAAAAGAAATGAATTTAAAATGTCATGCTTATCATACAAACCCATTCTCCAAAGGTGCCTACAAGAAATAAGGTAACTTTAGTCCTTACAATATCAACACATTTCTCTCTTCTTCCCCACCTAAGGCTCAGATATGAGTTGGAAAGAGACTATTGTCTTCTGGGAAAGCAGCTTGGTGATGTCCACATAGCAGAGTGTGTACGTGCAGAGCTCTGGCTAGATTCCTTGCAGACTAACTATAATCCTTAATAATTAATTACCTTCTTTTGGAGAAACACCATTCCTCCTAGGAAAAATCTATAGACACTTCTCTTCTCTGACACCCTGTTCCCCACCCCGGGCGAAGGTTAACCTGAGCCAAACTGCGTTTGTTCAAACCCTGGTTCTGCCACTTTGTAGCTATCCGCCATCTTGGACAAGTCATTTAACCTTCCGGGGCCTCAGTCTCATCATCCATGGAGACCGGATTGTTGGGAATATGAAATGAATTCATGAATATAAAGCACTAATGTCTACCACATGGTAAACACTTGGAAGTTCTTAACTGCTATTATTATTGTTTTATATTCAAGGAACCTCAACCTTAATGCAAGCCGTTCTCTCTCCTGCTTTGCTTTATTCTAAGATTTCTATTTCTCACTGTCAAGACCCGAGCATGTTAGGGAGATGAATGGGTATAAGACCAGGTGCAACAACAGTGTTAGTAAAATTACCCAAAACATGACAATAAGACAAAATGAAGACTGCATATCCTTTCAGTGTCGTTCTGGAACACTGTCTAAAAGGCCCATTTGAAATATATTTCACTATCTAGGGGGATGTTTCTTTGACTTACTATTTACTACTGATTAGAGTCCAGACCTTGCAAAGATACGTATTAGCTTGTAGATTTTGTCCAGTAGAAATGCAAATTTCTTTTTTTTTTAGTTTTTAAAAAGATTTATTTATTTATTTGGGGGGGCAGAGGGAGAGGGGACAAGCAGACTCCGTGGTGAGCACAGAGCCCAATGTGGGGCTTGATCCCATGACCCCAAGACCATGACCTGAGCCAAAATCAAGAGTCAGATGATCAACCGACTGAGCCACCCAGTGCCCCAATGCCAATAATTTCTGTCCAGTAGAAAAGAGAATCCCAAAGGTTACTGTTTTATAATGTCCCATAGGATATGAACCAGTTTTGTTTATAACCTAGCAATCTTATTCCAACACTCTTTCTTCAGTACCTACACTCAGTCCCTCAAACGCTCTTTGAACCCATTTAGCATCCTGTTGGTTCCCTTATTCATGAATGAAATAAACCTTGAGTATGTGTTTACCTATCTTTGTAGGAGTCATGTTTTTCAACTTTTTGAAAATTATACTTTGGCAGCAGAGGCATGTGGAGTTCCCCGAACTTGAGCAGTGCAGTACCACAGGGCAGGACTATACTAGAAGTGTTCCACCAGAAAGAAGTCTCTACATTCCACTCTAGGAAGGTGAAAATATTAAAGATACAGGAGGACAGAAATCACTAACAGAATCAGAAGTACAGGATTTAACTGAAAACAGTTGGCAGGGACTGAATACGAGGCCAATACCCCAAACAAGTATTGTGGGGGTTCCCCCCATCCCTAAAGAACATTATGATGATTGATATATTTGTTTTGCTCCTTGGCAGCCTCTGACTTTTTTGGTGGGGCTTCTGTCACCCAATGGATTAGACAGAATAAGCCAAGCAGTGGTCTGGAGGTTGGGAAAAGAACACATTAAAATGGCGGTGGGGATGAATGTGGTGCTCCTAGCCCTTCAGGGCCACCTATTTGGATTCTTTCCCAGGTGTAGGCAAGGGAAGGGATGCATGAGACCGGTGGGAGGACAAATATGCTGCCATCTTTAGCAAGGCCCCAGGGTCTGAGTGGGCTGAGACTTAGAGCCCAGAGCTTCCACTGCAGCTGGCAACAGCTGGCTGCTGCTGCTTCCTCCTAGAGGAAGAAGCCCCTCCAGACAGTCAGGGGTTCCAGTCTCAGACTCCAGGCCTCTACTGCCTGCCCAGCAGGGGTTAGCATCCAGCAACATTCACGTCCCCTACAACCAGAGCCACAACTGGGACAAAAACAGGAAGTCCCTCTAGGCATGGTAAACACCCTTCCTAGAAAGTTAACTCCCAGCTCACAGCATCCATAAGGGTTCCAGCCATCTGCTCTTCTCAGCCTCCTTTTTTGTCATAATTCATCTAGCACCTAGTCTTTCCCTGCCTCATTTCTACTCCTCCATAGTCCCCTATCGGGCTCCTTGGTTCTAGCCCATATCATGACCCTGAGTACTCTCATCCCTTCAGACACTAAGGTAAGGCAACTGTTGGGAAGAGCAAAATGAAAGTCTAAAAGTATAGTGAAGTTGGGGCGCCTGGGTGGCTCAGTCGTTAAGCGTCTGCCTTCGGCTCAGGTCATGATCCCGGGGTCCTGGGATCGAGTCCCACATCGGGCTCCCTGCTCGGCGGGAAGCCTGCTTCTCCCTCTCCCACTCCCCCTGCTTGTGTTCCTTCTCTCGCTGTGTCTCTCTCTGTCAAATAAATAAATAAAATCTTAAAAAATAAATAAATAAAAGTATAGTGAAGTAGAACTGAGTTTTTGTCTGTCTTGTGGAGTGAGAGGATTTTTGTAGCACATTATATTTAGGACAAGAAACACAGGGTACAGAAATCAAAGAACTAGCCTGATATGATAGTCTTTTCCCTCATAAATCAACATTTCTGCCAATTCCCATTCCCCTCAAAAATTACTAGTCCTAGACCAAGTCCCCTCACTTCCATTTAAATACTTTTCTAGCAAGGTGAGTTTTACACGTATGCCTAGCCTTTAGAAACTGAGTTTACGCAGCCCAGTGCTAGCAAAAATGTACCAAACCTCAGAAGAATAAGGGACTTACAAAATATCTCTGATGACTTCTACAACTACATTTTGGGGGCAGAATGTTCTGCCTTTCCAGGATTTGGGACAGCTGGAATTTACATATACTGTTGTGGGAGTCTGGATTAGTTTAACCACTTCAGAAAATCACTTAGTAGTATCTACAAAAGCTGAACATATGTACATCCCGTGACTCCGCAATTTTACTCCTAGGTATATACCCAACATAAATGTGTACACATATGCACCAGAAGCCATGAACAAGTTCATGGCAGCACTATTCATATTCATAATAGTCACAAACTGGAAACAATTCAAATGTCCAGCAACAGTAGAATGGGTAAATAAACTATGGTATATTCCTATGAAGGAATTCTATAAAGCAGTAAGAATAAACAAAGTTTTGCTACACGCAACAATATAGAGGAATCTTACAAATAACAAACAAAGAAACAAAAAGAGCAAAAGAAGCCAGACACAGAAGGGCATGTATGCTCTAGCATTGTCTTTACACGAAGTTCAAACAAACCACACCAACCATTTAGAATCCAAACGGTAGACTGGTTGGGGGCAGGAGGGATAGAAATAGAGAGGTGGGCTTCAGAAGAGCTGGTAATGTTCTATTTCTTGACCTGGTCACATGGGACTGTTACGCGGCTATGTTCACTTTGTGAAGTCACTGCTGTGTATATATTTACGATTTGTGCGCTTTTCTATATGTTTGTTATATATCAATAAAAAGTTTTAAAAGATGGTAATTACACAGTCTAGGTTCCTATTTCTATTTCTTTCTACCATTCACTTACCCAAACAATTTTCCCCCTCCCCACCCCCAGACTTCTTCCTCTAACCATTCCCCCAAATATATCATTTGAAGCCCATATTTTTCTGCCAAACAGAACTGAGCTGGCATCTTTGGACTCTTGCAATTTTTCCAGCATTCCCAAAGGGGCTAATTCCGTGGTAGTTATGTCAACCTCATGACTCAAATCTACTGTGAAGAACCCCGAAAGGTCTGTAGGGGGTAGATGCAGAGTGACAGCCTCTTTCTCCACCTTCGCCTTCATCCACTAATTTGAGAGCTCCTCCGGGTCACTGGGATTATCTGTATCAGCAAAAACTCTCCTCAGTGTACAATTCGATTAGCTAGTTCCACTTTCTTCTATCCCTACTGCCGGCTCTCACTGCCTTCTAATCAGTATCCTTAGGGACATTGAGCATTTCTTTCTTTTTTTTTAGATTTTATTTATTTATTTGTCAGAGAGAGAGAGAGAGCACAAGCAAGGGGAACGGCAGGCAGAGGGAGGAGCAGGCTCCCCACTGAGCAGGGAGCCCGATGCAGGGCTCGATCCCAGGACCCTGGGGTCATGACCTGAGCTGAAGGCAGACGCTCAAGTGACTAAGCCACTCAAGCGTCCCAGGGCATTGAGCACTGCTGTTTGAGGTGTAAGGACAGGAGTCTTTCCACAAAGACCATAAGTTCTGGGAGCACACTGGAAACAGTCACATATTAGGCTTCAAAGGCCAGCCCCATCCTGACTTTCCTCAGAGAAACATATAAAGGTTTTATATATTAGTAGCAGGTAGAATTTCTTTAAGAGGGGTTGCTAAGAAATCTTGTGACAAACAGGACTGCATTTCAGGACACAAGTATCTGGCAAGAAGCCAGTATCACCAAATCCGTACTGGCCCTCAAAGCCTACCCACATGTTCCCCAACTTACGACTGGCACAATTTGACAAGGTCCTGGTCAGTAGTGCCTGGTTGCAATCCCCGGATATAGAGGTTGGTTTTGCTCAACTGGTCATTTCCATTGCTCCCACTGCTGCTGTTCGGGGTACTGTTGCTTGGACTAGGTGGTGCCATCTGCTGAGACAATGACACATAGGGCTGCAGAGAGACAGGAAGAATAGAAGGTCAGAAGATTATACATTTAGATACTGGAAAGTGAGGAAGATTCTAGCTCCTTGGGAAGAATGAGTCCAAACTTTAACAGCAATTAACTCAATAGAGAGTAAAAACAAAACTAACTAAAGGAATTCCTCTCTGCCATAGAATAAGAACATATACAACTGTTTTTACCTATCTTTCATGAATAATGAGAGGCCAAAATAAGCTTGTTAAAGGTTTTAAAAAAAGGTACTTTGTATAGTAGAATGTTTTTATCATACTGCTACTGGAGAACAGAGTGTATGCCTCTTAAATAACCTATGTAATGAGACAGGGCTAATAAAATCTAAGTTCTATTTAAAAATGATGAAGCCAAAATAATAAAACTTTATCAAATCATGAAAGTATAAATAAGTTTAACGTAGATGATTCAAAACACTGTAGAATATGAGAACTGCATAATCCCTGTAGGAGCTTGAACATTACTGTAAACGTAGACAAATAAAATGAAATACTAATGACCATGTAAAAATACTAATTACCAGTAAAAACTGAAATTTGTTACCATACTAATAGGGATTTAGTCCTAAGTTGCTTACAAATTTTTAAAAAGTTTAAGTGAATGAACAATAGATACATTATGGTCAAGGAAACCCAAGATTTGGAACAAGTATCCCTTATCTTTTACTACTGCTAGCAGGACAGGCAAGCAGACTCTGCTACATTTTTAAGGTACTTCTGTTAGAGGCAAATACCAAGTTGGCTGGAACATGGATCCATTCCTCATGGATATTTTAAATCCTTATGTTCTTTTTTTTTTTTTTAAGATTTTACCTATTTATTTGACAGCGAGAGAGGGAACACAAGCAGGCGGAGTGGGAGAGGGAGAAGCAGGCTTCCACTGAGCAGGGAGCCTGATGTGGGGCTCGATCCCAGGACCCTGAGATCATGACCTGAGCCAAAGGCAGACGTTTAACCGACTGAGCCACCCAGGGCCCCTAAATCCTTATGTTCTAATCAGGCTTTTAGTGTTTACGTTTATATCGGGTTCATAATACCCTAAATTTGCATAGTTACCTATAATATACCATACTCATATTCCAGTTCTCCCTAGGCTCAAAGCACTTTATAATATTAATCTATTTGGAATTGCTTCCCTCTCAAATGCTTTTTGGTGGTGGTGTGGAGGGCAAGCAGTACTAACAGAAGAAAAAGAGAAACATGAATATCAAAGAGAGGAAATCTTCCCCCCCCCAAAGAATCTTAATTAATGTGAAATGTGCTTCTTCTATTTTAAGGCCCTGACCTTGAGCAAACTTTAAAATAAAATCTTTGCTTGGGCTAAAATATGTTGAAGCAGGAATTTTCCTAACTTTATCACTACACACAATAAAAATGTGCACCCACATGCACAAACACAGTTTATCCCTTGGCTCTATACTGCAGCAAAGAAGAGACCCAAGATCACATTCTGAGAGGGCCCAAAGACTCATGACCTACTACAGCTCTCACACACCCGTTATAGTTCCCAACCCTGTCCCCATTCTCTTTGCCAGCACTTATACTAGGATTTCCCATATAGAACAATCCATGTGATGGTAGTGATAACAATCAGCCATGTGATGATGGTGACAGTCACGTGATATAGTCAATAAGGGCAGGATGGTGCAGGGGGCATGTGTGTATTTTTAAGCAACTTTCAGACAAGACAAAAATAAGGCAAATAAGCCAAAAAGTCATACATTCAGCTCTAGAAATGGCAGTACTCATTTTTTTTTTTTTTTTTTTTGGCAGTACTCATTTTAAGAATGACATTGAAGGGGCGCCTGGGTGGCTCAGTCTGTTAAGTGTCTGCCTTTGGCTTGGGTCATGATCTCAGGGTCCTAGGATGGAGCAACCCCCCACCCACCCCAGGCTCAGCGGGAGTCTGCTTCTCCCTCAGCCTCTGCTCCCCCCCACCACTCATGCTCGCTCTCTTTCTTTCTCTGTCTGTCTCAAATAATCTTTCTTTTCTTTTTTTTAAGATTTTACTTATTTTTTTGACAGAGAGACATAGCCAGAGAGGGAACACAAGCAGGGGGAGTGGGAGAGGGAGAAGCAGGCTTCCCATGGAGCAGGGAGTCCAATGCGGGGCTCGATCCCAGGACCCTGGGAACATGACCCCAGCCGAAGGCAGACGCTTAACGACTGAGCCACCCAGGCGCCCCTATAAATAAATAAATAATCTTAAAAAAAAAATGACATTGAAATCTCCATTGGATTACTAGATTTGCAATAATAATCAAATACTGGGGCACCTGGGTGGCTTAGTCGTTAAGTGTCTGCCTTCGGCTCAGGTCATGATCCCAAAGTCCTGGGATCGAGCCCCGCATCGGGCTCCCTGCTCAGCGGGAAGCCTGCTTCTCCCTCTCCTTCTACTGCTCCCCCTGCTTGTGCTCTCTCGCTCTGCCAAATAAATAAATAAAATCTTTAATAATAATAATAGTAATAATCTAGTATAATAATCAAATACTAGTGGGTCAAATACTACCCCCTCATTATCATTACTATCATAATTGCACCACCTGATTTAAAGTACATTCAAGACTGTGACCTATATTCTAATCATGATTGCTCCCAAGGTCAGAATAAGATTACTGCTAAAGATCATTCGGTAATATGTGTCTTTCCTTGTCTCCAAGGAATTACTACTATTTACCCTCTGGCTGAGAAAGCCAAACTTTTTCTCCTTAGTAGGAGATTCTAGGCCTGGGGTGATGATGATGATAATGACGACGTCAACAACAAGGACAGAAAAAGCATCTCCAGTAGCATGAGACCATTTGCCAGAGTTTATCTATCCCCTTTCCCAACGTGAGAGAACATCTCTAAGAGAAAGTATCAAAGATGCCAGGACTGTCCAAACAAGAACACAAGGGTTATTACTGAAGAAACAGATAAACTGAAAAGACGTTACTGGTTTGCTACATAGCTATAACCTTGGTTTTAATACTGAGGTCTTAGCTCTTAACTTAAAAATATGACTTAGTTGATAATAAACTGGTTGCAAGGCCAGAAAAATTCCTAGGAAAAAAAAAGATATGGTTGAAAAAAACCCCACAAACTTTTATCTCTTGATATTCCTACGCAGCTTCTGAAATTGCCACATAGGTTTGCCTCCAAAGAGAAATGGTAAAAATGAATGAATGAATGAATGAATGAATAAATAAATAAATAAATAAAACTTGAGAAAGCCCCTAAGTAAAGCCTATCTGGCTTCACAAAAGAAACTATTTGGACAGACACAATAACTAATATAAACTAAGAATCTATGTTTAGGGGCCCCTGGGTGGCTCAGTCGTTAAGCGTCTGCCTTTGGCTCAGGTCATGATCCCGGGGTCCTGGGATCGAGCCCCGCATCTGGCTCCCTGCTCAGCGGGGAGCCTGCTTCTCCCTCTCCCACTCCCCCTGCTTGTGTTCCCTCTCTCACTGTGTCTCTGTCAATAAATAAATAAATAGTCTTTAAAAAGAATTTATGTTTACCTATTATATAAGAGAGAAAAGGAGAATATGTACAACGGTACAGAGAACTGAGATATTCTTATGGGGGGAGAGAAGGATATGGCAGGATTGTCTCTCTTGACTCCTACTGAAATGGTTCTCTGGAGGTCACTGGTCCTCTGTCAGGGCCTAGGCTAGAAACTGAAAAGCAAGATATTTCCTTAATCCTCCTGTACTATGGTAGATTTCATAAACCAAAGCAGACTCTAAATCTTAAAGCTAATTTGCTTTTTATCACTTTGTCCTAAAAAATGTCATTTTCGTGTGAGCATCAAATCCAGGGTTATTAGAAGTTGAAATACGAGGTTCTATTACAGCAGAACGCCTGGGTGGCTCTGTCGGTTAAGCCTCTGCCTTCAGCTCAGGTCAAGATCTCAGGGTCCTGGGATCGAGTCCCACATCGGGCTCCCTGCTCAGCGGGGAGGCTGCTTCTCCCTCTGCCTGCCACTCCTCCTGCTTGTGCTCTCTCTCGACAAACAAATAAATAAAATCTTTTGGGCGCCTGGGTGGCTCAGTTGGTTAAGCGACTGCCTTCAGCTCAGGTCATGATCCTGGAGTCCCAGGATCGAGTCCCACATCGGGCTCCCTGCTCAGCAAGGGGTCTGCTTCTCCCTCTGACCCTCTTCCCTCTCTTGCTATCTGTCTCTCATTCTCTCTCTCTCAAATAAATAAAATCTTAAAAAATAATAAATAAATAAATAAAATCTTTAAAAAAACCAAAAAATCGGTTTAAAAGAAAAAAGAAATCTATTATAGCATCTATCAGCTAACTACATCCCTTTGAATGACATGTAGTTTTGTTTTGCTCCTAGAAGAAAAAGAAAAACTGGCAGGTTTTTACTTATAACCTTGGTTCATATTCATGTAGGTAGAACTCCTCAAGTCAGCTGGATCAGTGGCCATTGAGAACAGGACTTGGAGGGGCACCTGGGTGGCTCAGTCAGTTAAGCATCTGCCTTCAGCTCGGGTCATGATCTCTGGGTCCTGGGATCTAGGCCCGTGTTGGGCCCCCTGCTCAGTGTGGAGTCGTCTTCTCCCTCTCTCTTTGCCCCTTCCCTTGCTCATGTGCGCACACATGCGCTCTCTCTCCTTCTCAAATAAATAAAATCTTAAAAAAAAAAAAAAAAAGAACAGGACTTGGAACTGTACTATGCCCTATAATTCCAAGATGTGAATTCTTTAAACAAGGGCCCTTACATTCGGCCTAGAATCTTAGATGCCTGAGATTATTAAATTTGCCTTCAGAAATAAAGGATGGTAGTATATTATGTATCAAAGGAATATGTAAAGTTATCCAGTAGAAGAGTACTGGTATCGGTGTTCTTATGAAGGAGATTTAATTCTGGAAGTGAATGGGAAACATTAATGGGTTTATAAACAGAGAAACGATATCACATATCTCAGCCGCATTATCAAAGCTGGTTCAGAGAGGTGGGAGACCAGAGGTGGTGAGACTAGTGAGGAGGTATTAGACATGTAGGGAGGTAAGGAAAAAGCCTAAAGATTGGTGGGGCAGTGTTTAAAGGATGTGCAGAGAATACACTTTGATATATCCTATGAGAATATCTGGGGATAAATACCAGGGGAAGGGCTGGTAGGATAGGGGTACAGAAATGTATAACTCCTTCATCTTCATCCAGAAAAAAAAAATCAAACTCCCTTCTTGCTGTAGCAGGAATTTTATGTTTCCTGTCTTGCTGAGTTATAAGAAACTGGGAGAGACGACAGCGTTCTTCCTTTTGTTCTCTTTCAAGAGATCATAATGGTAGAGATGATATAATGCCGACTTTCCAATCACTAAGTTTTCATCAGATCTTTAAAAGAATGATCCAGTCAGATAAGCTATTTGTTAATCAAACTATAATGTAATAAAACATTGTCTTTATTCTGAAAATTAGGTTCTGATCAAGTGTTCATTTTGCATGGTTTAATAAAATTCAAAAATCCTGTATCCATTCATTTGCCATCAAAGTCATCCCCATCCTGGGCCCTTAACTTTATTACCATCAGAGCAGGAGAAAACCCCATCCCATGTCTAGTGCCGAGCTAGCTAAGTTCCTGGCACATAGTATGCAGGAATGGATATTTGCTAAAAGGAGTAAAACAAACTCAG
This sequence comes from Leptonychotes weddellii, assembly GCF_054177405.1. Taxonomy (NCBI): domain Eukaryota; kingdom Metazoa; phylum Chordata; class Mammalia; order Carnivora; family Phocidae; genus Leptonychotes; species Leptonychotes weddellii. The sequence continues at coordinate 106,992,325 of NC_138373.1, read as the reverse complement.
GGGATTTGCTATCATGTATCATTTTAATAAACCCCTAAAAAAATCTCACAGATATTCAATCCAGTGGCCTGACATCAAAATTCCTATTGCAACTTGGATATGGATGATCTATAAGACATGTTCCTGGAGCTGGTGGTCTCTAGGACATACAACATACCTGAACTTTAAAAAAAAAAAAAATTCTTTTTTAAGTAAACTCTACTCCACACATGGGGCTCGGACTCATGACTCCAAGATCGAGAGCTCCATGTTCTCCCATGCCCTCCAGACTGAGCCAGCCAGGTGTCCCAATATCTGAACATTTTTGTCTAAAATACATTATTCCCCTGGTTTCATCATAATATCTCTAAGAGAAAGTCCACTTTCCCTGAGAAAGAGACCCTTTGCACTATTTGAGTCATTCAGTAAATATCTGAATACCAACTATGTGCAAGCCTCACAAATGCGTAAGAGTATGAGTGAAATATTTCATAATAAATTTAAACACACCCCCACAAGGAGCCATTAAGGAATTCACAAACCAGAGCTTACAATCTAGATAACTAGCAGAATGAAATATGTGTGCTAATGGGGATCCAAGCAAAGCTGTATGAGTATGAAAGAAAAGACAGTTAATTCCCGAGGGAAAAGTTTCTCAAAAAAGACGGTGGTATCTTGAAGGATGTGTAGGATATTAAACTTTTCATGGGGAGCCATAGGAAATGCAAATCACAGTAATAATGGGATACCACTTCATATCCACTAGAATGGCTATAATAAAAAGATTACGGTTTTAATAAAAAATAACTTTGATGCTATAATCAACAAGTGTTGGTGAGAATATGAAGAATCTGGAACTCTTTTACACTGCTGGTGGGCACGTAAAATGACACAGCTGCTTTGAAAAACAGTTTGACAGTTCCTAAAATGGTTAGACATAGAGTCATCACATGACCCAGCAATTCTACTCCTAAGTATGTACCCAGGAGAACTGAAAACATATGCCCACACAAAACCTGTACACAAATTTCACAGCAGCATTATTTATAATAGCCAAAAGTGGAAACAACACAAATGTCTATCAACTGATGAATGGATAAAGTGTAGTATATCCATACAGGAAACTACTATTCAGCTATAAGAAGGAATGAAATACAGATACATGCTATAACATCAATGAACCTTCAAAACATGCAAAGTGAAAGAAGTCAGCCACACAGGAGCACATATTATACGATTCTATTCACATGAAATATCTAGAACAGGCAAGTCTATAGAGACAGAAATTAGATTAGTGTGGGCACCTGGGTGGCTCAGTTGGTTAAGCATCTGCCTTCAGCTCAGGTCATGATCCCAGGGTCCTGGGATCGAGCCCCGAATTAGGCTCCCTGCTCAGCAGGAGTCTGCTTCTCCCTCTCCCTCTGCCCCTCCCCCCCACTCATGTACTCACTGGCTCTGCTCTCTCTAATAAATAAATAAATAATCTTTTAAAAAAATGTGATGGGGATGGGTGCAGAGAAGAGGGCATTCCAACCACTAAAAACATCTTAAGATACGGGCGCCTGGGTGGCTCAGATGGTTGGGCGTCTGCCTTCGGCTCAGGTCATGATCCCAGGGTCCTGGGATCGAGTCCCACATGGGGCTCCCGGCTCAGCGGGGAGCCTGCTTCTCCCTCTGACCCTCTCCCCTCTCATGCTGTTTCTCTCTCGCTCGCTCTCTAAAAAATAAATAAATAAAATGTTTAAAAAAAAAAAAAACATCTTAAGATACTAGACAGCCACAGGCTAGCATGAACTAGCACAGAATTCAGCTTAGGTTGGCATCAGCCTACTTCATTTCCAGATAGCAAAGTCCTAAGATTAATATATTTTCTTAAAATTCAAGTGGAAATATAGATCAACCATTAAATCATATCAGAGCAAGAAAGGGATATTTCCAGGGCGCCTGGCTGGCTCAGTCAGAAGACCATGTGACTTTTGATTTCAGGGTTGTGAGTTCGAACCCCATGTTGGGTGTAGAGAATACTAAAAAAAAATAAATAAGCTTAAAAAAAAAAGAAATGGATATTTCCTACATTCCTCCTCTCCTTAAAAAAACAAACATTAACAATATTAACAGCAAAACAAAACAAAAAGGCATCTCTGGAAAATGCAGAGCCTGAACCAGAGAACACATACCATGTGTCCACCATACCTGGTTTTAAAAGCTGAGTCAGCACTTTCTACTCTTTCCTTTTAACTCAAGTAAACTTGACATCACCTCCAGCTCATCTCCTCCTCCTCCTCTTTCATGGCTCTTACCACTATAATAACAATCTGTTTCCCGAATCCCTTGACTACCAAGATGATAACAATAAGGTGCACCAACCATACGGCCTCCAGGGAGTTTTTTTTTTTTTTTTAAAGATTTTATTTATTTATTTGACAGAGAGAGAGACAGCGAGAACAGGAACACAAGCAGGGGGAGTGGGAGAGGGAGAAGCAGGCTTCCTGCCGAGCAGGGAGCCCGATGTGGGACTCGATCCCAGGACCCTGGGATCATGACCTGAGCCGAAGGCAGACGCTTAATGACTGAGCCACCCAGGCGCCCTCCAGGGAGTTATTTATGTTTATACCAAGTGGTGTTCAGACTGGGTCTCAAGTACACGACTGATATTTAAAAACCCTCAGCCACAATAACTACAGAATCCTCAGTTAAGCATATAGCCACAGCATACTGCCCCGGAATCCATTTGCCCTTCCAGATCCACTCACCACTCTTGCCCACCTTGCTTTGTGTACCTGGCAGCTGACCATATAGAGTGCATGCGCAGGCTCCCTTGCCCTCTGGCTTCCAGCTGGATTTGCTAACCAGATGTACACCAGTAGGAGATCAAAGGGTAGGAGGAGAATGAGATCAGAGTATTTATTTCCCTAGCTCTTGCCAAAGCACCATGATTTGGCTGCATACTACTGAAGCCCACAGTTCTTTCCATACAGCTACTCTCAGATTCTGAGGTAATCTCTCTCACTACTTTGCTTTATTAGATCTAGAGGTAATGAGGTAATGTAGGCTCTGTAATTGCTGGCCATAGGGTACTCTGCTCTCTTTCACTGATTTTCTTAAACCCCTCTGTAAATAGTCTCTTTATTAAATCTTTCTCAAATTACTCAATTTGGATATGCCATCTGTTTCCTTTTGGGACCCTGAATGATGAACCAACCATTCTACCTTGAAGACTCGGGTGGAAGATTTATGTCAGAAGCTCTTGAGAAACTCTGCTTTCTTCAAAACTGAATAAAAAACCTTCTCACTGTGCAAAAATCCTCAAGGCACAATTTTTTTTTTTAAGATTTTATTTATTTATTTGACAGAGAGAGACACAGCGAGAGAGGGAACACAAGCAGGGGGAGTGGGAGAGGGAGAAGCAGGCTCCCCACAGAGCAGGGAGCCCGATGCAGGACTCGATCCCAGGACCCTGGGATCATGACCTGAGCTGAAGGCAGCCGCTTAACCAACTGAGCCACCCAGGCGCCCAGCTCAAGGCACAATTTAACACAGAATTCTGTTCTCTGTCGATCTGTCTAAACTTTAACAGTGTCTTAAATCCTTTCACATTTATGATTTCACTTGATCTTCCTGACAACTCTGTGAGGTCGGAACAGGGGATATGTTACTCTCTTTTGAAACTTAGAAACTGAGGCCCAGTATTATTTCAGCATTCCCTCTGTTATATCGCTTTGCTTTTTGTGAAGCAGAACCAAGGTACAGAAAACCCAAATACTGAAAGTACCCAAACCAGGGCAAACAGCTGAGTAAACACATAAAGCAGCCTTTTACATGACCCTATATCCTTTGTTTTTCTCCCTTCTGGAAAGAGAAGAGTTCTAAGTTCCCAGGCAACAGGTAATGTCTAGTGAGGGTAGAACATTTAAGGAACACAGGTATTTGAACTTTGACTCAAATACGCTAAAGGAAATCTCTTATATAGACTGGTGCTTACAGAAACCAACTACAGCAAGAGCCCTCCCCTGAAGTATATGGGCAATTCTACGGTGGGCAGAGCCCTTTTGGACATAGTGGTTTTAGGGAGCACAGCCCATGTCTGCAACCCAAGTAATAACCAACCATGTCACCAGTTTGTGGGTACATGTCAGTGTGGTAATACCTCGTATGTACCAGGAAACGTACAGCAGAGTTTAATAACTTCTCAGGACAACAGAAGAATCTCTAAGGGTTAAGCAGCTGAAGTCAGAACGTGACAGCCAACTGCTTGGGAAGAATAGGTGTGGAACACAACTGAGACCCCACTGAGTGTTATTCTGCATTACCAAACGACTCCACTATTCAGCTTGGCTGGTGGATCATCTGTGTCCAGAATATATGGCCTGGGAAGGAACTGTAAAGTGAACAAGAATAAGCAGCATCATTAGAGCTCCATGGCTCAAAAAGAGAAGTGTATCTGCCTCTTCCACCATACAGCTCTTTCAGATAGAGAAAAGACAGGAAAAGAGAACGCCTGCCTATAGTCTGTTTTACCATACCTCATCATTTACCATATTTTCATCATTTGACACAATTTCATTTTAGCCAGAAATAGATCATAAACCCACAGGAAGTTAGGAAACACCAGCACTCCTCTTTTCCACCCTCACACTACCTGTTCAAAGAATACCGAGATTGGCAGATTGGGGATCTGGTCTTATTAAGACTCAAAGTCATGAAAAGATTCTGCTCCTCTGGTCATTATAGAATTTTTTTTTCATTATAGAAATACTTTTGATTCACCAAACAATAAATACTGGCAATACTACACACCTGAAGGAACTGGCCTAACCCAATGATTTGAAAGGTGCATGTGCCTACTCTATTTCCAGATCAAAATAAAATGTATATATGCAACCGGCCAGTAATACATCAGGTGTATCAAGTCCTTATCCTTGTTCTAGCCTGCCTTTTACAAGTCACAAAGACCTCACAAATTCTAATACAATATGCATACAAGTATCTCTAAAAAGATACAAGAGAAACAGCTGATAATTACGGCTACTAGAAAGGAATTAGGTATATGGAGGATGGGGTGAAAACACAGACTTTTTCTATATTTCATTAATACTCATTTGAACCTTTTGGGTTTTGGGGGGTTTTTTTGGTTGTTGTTTTTTGGGGGGGTTCTTTTTTTTAAAGTTAAATTCAATTAATTAACATATAGTGTATTATTAGTTTCAGAGGTAGAGTTCAGTGACTCATCAATCTTATATAATACCCAGTGCTCAGGGGCACCTGGGTGGCTCAGTTGGTTAAACAGCTGCCTTCGGCTCAGGTCATGACCCCAGGGTCCTGAGATCAAGCCTCGCATCGGGCTCCCTGCTCAATGGGGAGCCTGCTTCTCCCTCTCCCTCTGCCTGCCGCTCCCCCATGCTTGTGCTCTCTCTCTCGCTATCTGTCAAGTAAATAAATAAAATCTTAAAAAAAATACCCAGTGCTCATTCTATCCAGTGCCCTCCTTAATGCCCATAACCCAGTTACCCCATCCCCTCACCCCTTCCCGTCCAGCAAACCCTCAGTTTGTTTCCTATGATTAAAGTCTCTTATGGTTTGTCTCCCTCTCTGATTTTGTCTTGTTTTATTTTTCTCAGGTTTGTTTCTTTTACCAGCCAGAATCATGCTGTATGTATTGTTCTTTGATGCGTTTGTTGGAGATGTTCTCAGCCTAGCACACTCCTTTTATCCATTATATATTCCACAAAATTAGTGTCACTATTTGGGTTGCTTCATCCTGTTATAATTATTTTTTTTAAGATTTTATTTATTTATTTGACAGAGAGAGAGACAGCAAGAGAGGGAACACAAGCAGGGCGAGTAGGAGAGGGAGAAGCAGGCAGGCTTCCCACTGAGCAGAGAGCCCAATGTGGGACTCGATCCCAGGACCCTGGGATCATGACCTGAGCCGAAGGCAGACACTTAATGACTGAGCCACCCAGGCGCCCCTGCTATTATAATTATGTCCACTTTTGTGCACAAACATGAGCACAGGGGCTGGAATTTTAAGGAAAGAGTGTCAGTTTGAGTCCTTGTCAATCTGAGGTGAAGGTGTGTTGACTTGGCATTGAGCAGGTGGCAGGCCATGCATACTGACTCGGGCAGGAGGGTGGCTGGACTGTGAATTTGGGACCCACAGGCCAATGACATCATGTGTGATGGGGACGTGGCTGGCTTTGCTCCTGGTCATGAATTCCTTTAACTTTTGTCTGGGAAACTCTATCTTACCTTCTATACTGAATGAAAGCCTTGCTGAATAAAGTATTCTTGGCTGTAGATTTTTTCCTTTTAGCACTTTGAATATATCATGCCACTCCCTTCTGGCCTGAAAAAGTTTCTCCTGAAAAACCCACTGATAGCTTTATGGGGTTTCCCTTGTATGTAACTGCTTTCCTTTCTCTTGCTGCTTTTAAAATCCTCTTTATCACTACTTTTGGCCATCTTATTTACTTTGTGTCTTGTGCAGAACTCTTTGGATTGGCTTTGTTGGGGGCTATCTGTGCCTCCTGGATCTGGATTTCTCTTTCCTTCCCCAGATTCAGGAAGTTTTCAGCTATTATTTCTTCAGATAAATCTGCCCCGTTTTCTCTCTTCTCCTTCTGGGATCCCTATCATGCAACTGTTATGCTTGACAGTGTCGCTGAGTTCCTTGGGCCTATTCTTTTTTTTAAGATTTTATTCACTTATTTGTCAGAGAGAAAGAGACACAGCACAACCAAGGGGAGTGGCAAGCAGAGGGAGAAGCAGGCTCATCACTGAGCCAGGAGCCTAATGCGGTACCCAATCCCAGGACCCTGGGACCATGACCCAAGCCAAAGGCAGACACTCAACCCACTGAGCCATCCAGGCGTCCCCCCAGGCCTATTCTCATTTTGCATATTTTTTCCCCTCTCATCTGCTCAACTTGATTACTTTCCATTACTCTGTCCTCCAGGCTGCTGATTTGTTCTTCTACTTCCTCTTGTTTGCCATTTATTCCAGGTGGTCTATTTTTATTTTCATTTAGTGAGTTTATTATCTCTAATTGGTTCTTTTTTAGGTCTCCTGTCTCTTGGTGGAGGGTCTCGTGGAGGTCCTGCACTCCTTTCTCAATTCTAGAGAGTATCTTTATAAGCATTACTTTAAATTACTTATCTCCATTCTGTTTAACTCTCTTGCTATGATTTTGTTCCACTCTTTCAATTGGGACATATACCTCTGTCTCCTCATTTTGTCTATTGCTGCATCTGTTTCCACATGTTAGGAAAGTCAGCTATGCCTCCCACACTTGAAAGTAGTGGCTTTATGAAGAAGAGGTCTTGGAGTGCCCCGCAGTACAATGTCTCCTTTTCACCAGAAAATAGTGCTTCAGGGTGTCTCCTTGTGTGTTGCGTGCACCCTCCTGTTGTGGCTGGGATGTGTTTGCCTTCAGTCCAGCCTGCAATGGCTCTCTTTGCCCTGTTGCAGGCAGAGTCTGGTGCCTGTGGTGTTAGTGGGCTGGTCTGGGGTCGCCTTGGGCTTGAGTTGAGTCAGACCGGGTGTTTGCCAGAGATGAAGTAGCACCAAACTGCAGGGCATTTTCCCTGTGTTGTTCCCTGAGCAGCTTTTATTGGTGGGGTGTGGGGGGCCTACAGTCAGACCAACTGCCTGCCCCCCAGCCCACTGCTGGGGTCACAGTCAGACTGGTGTGTGGTTATCTTCTCCTTCCCCTGGAGCATGACTCACTTTGGAGTGCTGCTGACCCTTGTCTGGGCTGCTTGCACACTGCCAGGCCTGTGGCACTGCTTTGATGGGATCTTGCCAAGAACGTATCGGAGTAGATGGATCTGCTTTGCTGTGGCCTCTTGTCTGTGCCGGGCTGCAGAGAGTCTGTTCTGCCAGTCTTCGGGTCACTTTCTGAGTTATTTATGCCAATGTGGGTGTTCTCTAGGTTGCCAAGTGGCAAGAGGTGAGCCCAGGGTCCTCCTACTCCGCCATCTTCCCAGCAGCCTCTGCCTGAACCTTTTGTTTTACACCAAGTCCATACATCTATTATCCATTTAAAAACAAATAAAAGTTGGGGCAGCTGACAGAATCAGTCAGTAGAGCATCCAACTCTTTTTCTTTTTTTAAGATTTTATTTATTCATTTGAGAGAGAGAGAGTGAGAGAACAAGCAGAGGGGTAGAGGGAGAGGGAGAAGCAGGCTCCCTGACAAGCAGGGAGCCCGACGCAGGACTCGATCCAGGGACGTGGATTTCATGACCTGAGCCAAAGGCAGACACTCAACTGACTGAGCCACCCAGGTGCCCCAAGCATCCAACTCTTGATCTCAGGTCTTGAGTTTGGGCCCCACATTGTGTGTAGAGATTTTTTCTTAAGTTTATTTTTTTAGTACTCTCTACGCCCAATGTGGGGCTTGAACCCAAGACCTCGAGATCAAGAGTCAGATGCTCTTCTGACTGAGCCAGCCAGGTGCCCCATGATTACTTTAAAATAAATAAATAAAAGTCTCTTAAAATTTTGACCGGAGCGCCTGGGAGGCTCAGTTGGTTGGGTGTCTGCCTTCGGCTCAGGTTATAATCCCAGGGTTCTGGGATCAAGCCTGGTGTCAGGTTCCCTGCTGGGTGGGAAGTCTGCTTCTCCCTCCCCCTCTGCACTCCCCCTGCTTGTCCACGCTCTCTCCCTCCCTCCCTCTCTCTCAAATAAATAAAATCTTAAAAAAAAAAAAAAAACCTGACATACTATTTTTTTTTAAATAGGATAGAATATTGGGGCACCTGGGTAGCTCAGTCGGTTAAGCATCTGCCTTCCACTCAGCTCATGATCCCAGGGTCCTGGGATTCAGCCCCGTGTCAGGCACCTGGCTCAGAGGGGAGTCTGCCCCTCTCCCCAACCCCTGCTTGTGCTCACTCTCTCTCTCTCTCAAGTGAATAAATCTTAAAAAAAAAAGTAGGATAGAACATTAAAACACTTGAGTCTATATAGCCTAAGTCCTGGATCCATGATCTTCTAATTCCTAAAATACCTTAAATCTCAAAAAGACAGTGATCTGAACAAAACTAGTCCTTAGCAAAGTGTTAACCTACTTTATCAAACTCAAGACCTTAAACTACAATTGGAATGGGGCAGAGGTTGGAGGTAAGGTGTGGAGGTGAGGACTTGTTGCTAAACAGCACTGAATGTCAAAAACCAATTACAGTATATCCTTAAACAACACAGGTTTGAACCGTGCAGGTCCACTTATACGGAGATTTTTTTCGATACAGTACAGTACTGTAAATGTCTTTTTTCTTCCTTATGATATTCTTTTTTTTTTTTTTTAAAGATTTTATTTATTTATATGACAGAGAGAGACAGCGAGAACAGGAACACAAGCAGGGGGAGTGGGAGAGGGAGAAGCAGGCTTCCCGCGGAGCAGGGAGCCCGATGTGGGACTCGATCCCAGGACCCTGGGATCATGACCTGAGCTGAAGGCAGACGCTTAACGACTGAGCCACCCAGGCGC
>NC_138373.1:106977389-106982760 GCF_054177405.1 Leptonychotes weddellii | reverse complement strand
TCCTTATGATATTCTTAATAACATTTTCTTTTCTCTAGCTTACTTTAATGGTGAGAATACAGCATATAATACATATCACATACAAAGTATGTATTAATCAACCGTTTATGTTATTGGTAAGACTTCTGGTCAACAGTAGGCTATTAGGAGTTAAGTTTTGGGAGAGTCAAAAGCTATACCCGGATTTTCGACTGCACAGGGGTTCACTGCCCCTAATCCTGGCATTATTCAAGACAAAGGGATAAGTTCCCCAAAAAAGGAGGAGAAAATTTTCTTTTTTAATTCTTTATTTAAATTCAATTTAGTTAACATACTGAATTATTAGTTTCAGGGGTAGAATTTAGTGATCATCAGTAGCATATAACACCCAGTGCTCATCAAGTGCCCTCCTTAATGCCCACCACCCAGTTACCCCATAACCCCATCCACCTCCTTTCCAGCAACCCTGTTTGTTTCCTAGAGTTAAGAGTCTCTTGGGGCACCTGGTGGCTCAGTCAGTTAAGCATCTGCCTTTAGCTCAGGTCATGATCCCAGAGTCCTGGGATCGAGCCCCACATTGGGCTACTTGCTCCGGGTGGGGGTGGGGTGGGGAGGAGCCTGCCTCTCCCTCTCCCTCTGCCTGCCACTCCCCCTGCTCCTGTTCTCTCTGTCAAATAAATAAATAAAATATACATATTTTTTAAAAGTCTCTTATGGTTTGCCTCCCTCTCTGTTTTTATCTTATTTTCTTTTTCCTTCCCTTCCCCTACGTTCATCTGTTTTGTTTCTTAAATTCCATATATGAGTGAAATCATACGGTATTTGTCTTTCTCTGAAGGAGAAAATTCTCTCCAGTTCCTGGATAGCAATGTGTAAGATTATGTAAGAATTTCTGCAAGGTCCAGTATCCACAGTCACATAAATATATACTATGTATGTAACAGCTATAATATAGTAGCATCTCTAAAGAATATAGAAAAAGGGAAAATCCTTACTCTCTTAAGCTGATATATTAAAAGAGCTACTTTTCTTTTTCCTTATTACAAAATAATTTTGACAGAACTTACAGCACAGAATCTCAGGCTCCTACTTAGCTACTAAAGGAATCGTGTGGAGGTGAAATTAGAAAAATTAGAAAAAAATTTAGAAAGGGAATAAGGGACTTATACTTTAAGACAACCTTCTACTGTCCCTGACATCTTTCCTTTTCTCTAGTCTCCCTCTTCTCTCCTACTCCCTTCCTTTCTTCCTCCACTTTTCCCCCTTCTTTTCTATCTTTGCTTAGGCTTACTCCTGACAGTTTTGTTCAGTGATATCCTTAAGTAATAACTAGTTTGGTTGTGGTAAAGTTGCTCACATCCTACCTGTTAAAAAAAAAAAAGAAGAAGAACATGACACTTCTGGCAGAGGATAGGAAGCAAAGTTTAATAACAAGAACTTTGGGGTGCCTGGGTGGCTCAGTAATTAAGCGTCTGCCTTCGGCTCAGGTCATGATCCTGGGGTCCTGGGATCCAGCCCTGCATCGAGCCCCGCATAGGGCTCCCTGCTCGGCAGGAAGCCTGCTTCTCCCTCTCCCACTCCCCCTGCTTGTGTTCCCTCTCTCGCTGTGTCTCTCTCTGTCAAGTAAATAAATAAAAATCTTTAAAAAAAAAAAATAACAAGAACTTTTTTAAATTTTATGATGGAAAACATATACAAAAATAAACAAAAGAGTATAATGAATCCTTACATACTTATCACTTAGCTTCAGCAATTATTCATGGACAAACTGCTTCATCTGTAGCTCTACCTATTTCCCCACCTCCCATAGGATTTCAAAGCAAATACTAAATATATCATGTCATTCTAAAATATTTCAGCATATAACCCGGAAAAAAATATTTTTTTCAAGTTTATTTACTTACTTAAGCAATCTTTTTTTTTTTTTTTAAAGATTTTATTTATTTGACAGAGACAGACACAGCGAGAGAGGGAACACAAGCAGGGGGAGTGGGAGAGGGAGAAGCAGGCTTCCCGCCGAGCAGGGAGCCCTATGCGGGGCTCAATGCGGGGCTTGATCCCAGGACGCTGGGATCATGACCTGAGCCGAAGGCAGACGCTTAACGACTGAGCCACCCAGGCGTCCCTACTTAAGCAATCTTTACACCCAATGTAGGGCTCAAACTCACAAAGCTGAGACCAAGAGTTGCACACTCTTCAAACTGAGCCAGCCAGCCAGCCAGGGGGCACCTGGGTGGCTCAGTTGGTTAAGCGACTGTGTTCGATTCAGGTCATGATCCTGGAGTCCCAGGATCGAGTCCCACATCAGGCTTCCTGCTCAGCAGGGAGTCTGCTTCTCCCTCTGACCCTCCCCCCTCTCGTGCTCTCTCTCTTTCATTCTCTCTCTCTCTCAAATAAATAAAATCTTTAATAAAAAAAAAAAACTGAGCCAGCCAGGTGGCCCTGAAAAAAAAATCTCTTTTATAAAACAAAGCACAATATCATTATATCACCTAAAAAATTAATAATTCCCGGGGTGTCTGGCTGGCACAGGTGGTAGAGCATATTACTCTTGACCTTGGGGTTTTAGGTTTGAACCCACAGTGGGCGTAGAGCTTACTTAAAAAAAAACAAAAAAAGAAAAACTTCCATTGTCTCACAGATGTCAAAATTTTGTTTTGTCTCATCTTGAAGTTTATTTGTTTGAAAATAGGATCCAGGAGTGCCTGGGTGGCTCAGTCGTTAAGCGTCTGCCTTTGGCTCAGTTCATGATCCCAGGGTCCTGGGATGGAGCCCCGCATTGGGCTCCCTGCTTCTCCCTCTCCCACTCCCCCTGCTTGTGTTCCCTCTCTCGCTGTCTCTCTCTCTGTCAAATAAATAAATAAAATCTTAAAAAAAAAAGAAAGAAAAAGAAAATAGGATCCAAAGGATCCAAATAAGGTCCACATATTGTGACTGGTTGCTATGTCTGACATATCTTAAATCAATAGGTTCCCTATTCATTCCTTTTTTTTTTTTCCAATTTATTTGTTAAGGAAATTGTGTTGATTGATACATAGTAGTATAAATATTAAATCATTCAAAAAACATTTATTAAGTGCCTACTATTTGGAGAATAAAAACAAGAAGCTATAACTGAACAATTGGGGTGCCTGGGTGGCTCCGTCAGCTAAGTGTCCAACTCTTGATTTCGACTCAGGTCATGATCTCAGGGTTGTGAGCCCTCCATCAGGCTCTGTGCTGGGCATGGAGCGTACTTAAAATTCTCTCCCTCGACCCCTCCCCTCTCTCTAAAAAAATAATAAATATATATAACTGAACAATTATTGTTGTATTTTATGTAATGTAACATGTGGAGATGCTATGAAGAAATGCAAAATAAGAAAAGACTGGCCTTCAATGGGCATAAAATGTAATGCAAAAACAGAATAATGACATAAAAAAAAATCAAAACAAAAAATAGTGACAATGTAAAAGTGCCCCGGCCTAGGCTCTCAAAAGTGACTACTGAAGTTAATCTACAAACAAAACAAAATAAAACACACAAAAAAACTGGAAAAGCGAATACAAGAAAACTGCAACTGACCTATTATTTTATTATCTTTTTATCAGGCAAAGAGAAGGCAAAATAACATTTGCTGGCTATCTACTATGTTCCAAGCCCTAGATGATTTTGTTATCTAATATAATCTTTACAAAGAAGATAATAAGGCAAGTACCATTTACATTTTGGTTTTTATTGATTTGGAAACTGAGATTCAGAGGAGTTTGTTACTTTCCCAAGTTCACATAATTAATCAGTAGTAGAATCTTATTCTTAATGCAGGATCATCTGGCTCACACACCCATAGCCTTTCCATTGCTATTTCTTTGAAAAAGCAATGGCTTTCACAAACTATAAGCAAGGTCAATAATTAACCCCAATTATTAAAAAAAGAAAAATCAATTTCTAAAACGTCTTTAAGGGATGACCTGGGTGGCTCAGTCGGTTAAGTGTCTGCCATCGGCTCAGGTCATGATCTCGGGGTCCTGGGATCGAGTCCCACATGGGGCTCCACTCCCACATCAGGCTCCCTGCTCAGCAGGAAGCCTGCTTCTACTTCTCCCTCGGCCTGCTGCTCCCCCTGCTTGTGCTTGCTCTCTCTCTCTCTCTGACAAATAAATAAATAAAATCTTTAAAAAAAATACCCCATTCCCCTAACCCCCTCCCCTTTGTTGTCATTTTTTGACTCTTCATTTAAAGAAGTTTTATATATTTATTTGAAAGCCTAAGGAGAGGGAGAGAGATGGGGGAAGAGCCAACGAAGCAATCAGATCACACACAATATTTATCAATTAAGTTCACCACCTTATATGGGTTCATGGCACCCCAAAACAATTAAAATAGTAACATCAAAGATCACTGATCACAGAGTACCATAAACAATAACAATTTTAAAAATCTGAAATATTGCAAAGATTACCAGAATGACACGAAGTGAGCAAATGCTATTGGAAAAATGGTGCCAAGTTGCTTAACACAGGGCTGCCACAAATCTTCAATTTGTAAAAAACACAATACCTGCACAGAACAATAAAGTGAAGCACAATAGGATGAGGTATGCCTATACACATTCAGCTTTGCTACTCCACAATGGTTTTTTGTTTGTTTAGAGAGAGAGAGCATGAGTGGGGAGAGGGGCAAAGGGAGAGGGGGAGAGAGAGAATCCCAAGCAGGTTCCATGCTCACGGAGCAGCCCAACACGGGGCTTGATCTCAAGACCCTGAGATCATGACCTGAGCCGAAGGCAGATGCCCAACTGAGCCACCCAGGTGTGCCCCCCACTTTTTTAAGTAGGTTCCATGTCCAGCATGGGGCCCAACATGGGGCTTGATCTCAAGACCCTGAGATCATGACCTGAGCCGAAGGCAGATGCCCAACAACTGAGCCACCCAGGCGCCCCAAACCCCAACATTCTTTAAAAGCAAGGCAAGTATTATTTTTGGTAGTTGAAATGGGGGGGAGGGGTAAACTGTTAACATACCTGGCTCTCCCAGTTTGCAAATCCTATAATTATGAAATAATGATTTAATAATAATTCAACTTGGGTTAACAACAACAAAAAAAATCATTTTCTTTCCTTTATTTTACAAATGAGGAAAAATCAGATTCAGTTTTTATATAGGCACTCAATTATTCACTATTCATTTAGGAATTAAGCAGGCAATGAGGGTGCCTGGGTGGCTCAGTTGGTTAAGCGACTGCCTTCGGCTCAGGTCATGATCCCAGGGTCCTGGGATCGAGTCCCACATCGGGCTCCCTGCTCTGCGGGGAGCCTGCTTCTCCCTCTCCCCCTCCCCCTGCTGGTGTTCCCTCTCTCGCTGTGTCTCTCTCTGTCAAATAAATAAATAAAATCTTTAAAAAAAAAAAAAA
>NC_138373.1:106963707-106977289 GCF_054177405.1 Leptonychotes weddellii | reverse complement strand
CAGGCAATGAATCAATGTTTACTAAACGTTTTTTCCTTGATTATAGATCCCTTTAACTAGCAGAAAGTGGTTACAACACAGGCTCAAAAAAATAAAAAAATTAACACAGGCTACAAAGACTTAGGCTTGATTCTAGTGTGGCCATGTACTAGCTGTGTGACTCTCGATTAGTTGCCTAACCTTACTGGTAACATGGGGACAGTAACAGTACCTATGCAATAGAATTGTTATGGAGATGAAAATAAATACATGTAAGGCTCTTATAATAGCGCTTGAGATATAAAAAGAGTTCACATCTATTTATTTAACAAATACTGAATGCCTGCTTTAGAGTACCTGGCAAGGACAGGTACCAAGGACAAAATGCTGAGCTATACCAGAGATAGTCTTGGTCCTAATGACATTTAGCATTTAGCGGAGATAAGGACATTAATCAAATAATCATAAAGTAATTGCATAATTACCCACCGTGATAAATGGGCTAGAAAGAAAAAGAACAGAAAGCTGTGACCTACTTTAGTTAGTCTGGTCAAAAAGGTGATATTTAAGTGCAACTTCAAGGATGAGAAGAAACTAGCCATTCAGAGAATGAAAGAGAAGATCATTTCAGAAAGAGGGAATGCGGGCAAAAGATATAAGGTGGGGCTTTTTTTTTTTTAAATATTTTATTTATTTATTTGACAGAGAGAGAGAGAGAACACAAGCAGGGGGAGCAGCAGGCAGAGGGAGCGGGAAAAGCAGGCTCCCTGCTGAGCAGAGAGCCCGATGCGGGGCTTGATCCCAGGACCCTGGGATCATGACCCGAGCCGAAGGCAGACGCACTTAACCAACTGAGCCACCCAGGCGCCCCATAAGGTGGAACTTTCAAATGAACCTAAAAGGAACAGAAGGCCAGTGAAGCTAGAGTGTAATGAAGGAGGGAGAGGGACACAGAGCCTTCCAGCCTGTGTTGAAGTACTTGGTTTTCATTCTGAACACATTAGACCGTTGGTGAATAATTTTATGCAAGAAAGAAGTTATAAGATCCGATCAATGTTTTGGGGCGCCTGGGTGGTTCAGATGGTTAAGCGTCTGCCTTCGGCTCAGGTCATGATCTCAGGGTCCTGGGATCGAGTCCCGCATCGGGCTCCCTGCTCCTTGGGAGCCTGCTTCTCCCTCTGCCTCTCTCTCTCTGTCTCTAATGAATAAATAAATAAAATCTTTAAAAAAAAAAAAAAAAGATCCGATCAATGTTTTGAAAATATTACTGTGGCTACTATGGGAAGAACAAATTAGAGTGAGGCAGGAGTTGAAATGGGAAGATCAATTAGGCAGTCACTATAGCACCCAAACAAGAAACAATGCAGTCTATAACTGGAGAGATGGCAGTAAAGATTTAAAAAAAAAAAAAAAAAAGGTGGAAAGATCTGAGATTTAGTTTATAGGTAGAATCAACAGGACTAGTTTATAGATTGGATGTAGGCAAGGACAGCTGGAGTAACTGGATGGATGGCAGTATCATTTATAACACTGTAGAGATTAGGGGAGGGCAATTTGAGGACTACAAAGTAAGCATTACAGTTTGAATATGTTAAATTTGAGGGGCACCTGGCTGGCTCAGTCGGTAAAACATTTGACTCTTGATCTCATCAGAGTCATGGGTTCAAGCCCCACATTGGGCCTAGAGCTTACTTTAAAAAAAAACCAAACAAACAAAAAGAAAAACTTGAATCATCTGTGAGATTTCCAGAAAAAATATCAATTAGGCAGTTGGATACACAGAGGAGAGGTCTGGCCTAGCAATCATAACCTGTAAATCTGTTAGCATAGTAATAACTAAAATCTAGGAAGAAAGTGTATTTAGAGAGAAGGTAAGGTAAGAAGGTCTAAAGAACCTAAAGAACTCTAAATAATCAGAAATTGAATAAAGTAACTGACAAAGAGACCAAAAGAGAAGGGCCAAAAGGGCGAGACCCAAAGTGGTTGTGTAACCGGAGGCAAGGAAAGAGAGTATTTCAAGAAATGGAGAATAGTCAAACAAACAAAACCAAAAACAAAACAAAAACAAACCTAGTTGGATTTGGCAACTTGAAAGTACTTTATTGACTAGATCAAACAAAAGAATCAGTGAGCCTGAAGAGTGATCATTTGAAATTGCCTAGTCAGAGGCACCTGGGTGGCTCAGTAGTTAAGCGTCTGCCTTCGGCTCAGGTCATGATCCCAGGGTCCTGGGATCGAGCCCCGCATCAGGCTCCCTGCTCAGCGGGAAGCCTGCTTCTCCCTCTCCCACTCTCCCTGCTTGTGTTCCCTCTCTTGCTCTCTCTCTGTCAAATAAATAAATAAAATCTTTAAAAATATATATATATATATTATCCACTTATTTGAGAGACAGCACAAGCAAGGGGAGCAACAGGCAGAGGCAGAGGGAGAAGCAGGCTCCCCACTGAGCAAGGAGCCCGATGCGGGACTCGATCCCAGGATTCTGGGATCATGACCCTAGCGGAAAGCAGACGCCCAACTGAGCTACCCAGACCCCCTTAAATAAATAAAATTTTAAAATTAATTAATTAATTAATTTTAAAAATCAACAAGAAAAAAAATCTCTCATACAAGAAAACCTCCATAAGGCTATTAGTGGATGTTTTAGCAGAAACCTTGCCCACCAGGAGACAATGGGATCTTACATTCAAAATGATGAAAGAAAGAAGAAAAATGCCAACCAAGAATAATTTACCCAGAAATGAAGGTGAGAAACACTTTCCCTAACGAAGAAAAACTAAGAAAATTCATCACCACTCAGCCTAACTTGTAAGAAACGCTAAAAGGAATTCACTGAGCTAAAATGAAAGGATGCTAACTGGCAATATGAAAACACATGGGGGCGCCTGGGTGGCTCAGTCGTTAAACGTCTGCCTTCGGCTCAGGTCATGATCCCAGGGTCCTGGGATCGAGCCCCGCATTGGGCTCCCTGCTCAGCAGGAAGCCTGCTTCTCCCTCTCCCACTCCCCCTTCTTGTATTCCCTCTCTCGCTGTGTCTCTCTCTGTCAAATAAATAAATAAAATCTTTAAAAAAAAAAAAAGAAAACATATGAAAATGCACAACAGTGGTAAAGCTAAACATATAATCAGATTCAGAACATTCTAATAGTGTAGTATAGTGGTGTTTATCACTTAACTCTAGCATAAAGGTTAAAGAACAAAAGTACTGGGGCACCTGGCTGGCTCAGTTGATAGAGCATGGTGACTCTTGATCTCAGGGTCCTGAGTTCAAGCCCCACATAGGGTGTGGAGCCTACTAAAAAAAAAAAAAGTACTAAAAATAGCTATCGTTACAATAATTTGTCAATGGATACCAACATAAAAAGATGTAAACTGTGATATAAAAACATAAAATGTCGGGGGGAGGGTAAAAGGGTAGGTTTTGTATGCAATCAAAGTCAAGTGTTATCAGCTTAAAAAAGACTCTTACCTCTAAGATGTTTAAAATCTGAAGGTAACCACAAAACAAAAACTTATAGTAAATACACATAAGATAAAGAGAAGGGAATTGAAGTATACCACTACAGAAAATCATTAATTCACAAAAAAAGACAAGAAAGGAAGGAAGAAAAGCACTATAAGACAGCCAGAAATAAGGACGCCTGGCTGGCTCCATTGGTAGAGCATGCGAATCTTGATTCTGGGGTTGTGAGTTCCAGCCCCACATTGGCAGGTAGAGTTACTTAAGGAAAAAAAAAAAAAAAAGACAGCCAGAAACAATTAACAAGATGCCAATAATAAGTCCTTACCTAGCAATAATTACTTTAAATGTAAAGGATCCAATTTTCCAATCAAAATGCACAGAGTGGCTGAATGGATAAAAAACAAGACCCAACTTATATGTTGCCTACAAAAGACTCCTAAGAAGAAAGTGAAGGGTTGGAAAAAGATATTCCATGCAAATGGAAACCAAAAGAGAGCAAGATAACTACACTTACATCAGAAAAGATAGACTTTAAGTAAAAAACTATAACAAGAGACAAAGATCATTATATAATGATAAAGCAGTCAATTCATCCAGAGGATATAAAAATTGTAAATATATATGTACCCAACATCAAAGCACCTAAGTACATTAAGCAAATACTAACAGATCAAAGGAAAAAATAGACAACAGTACAATAATAATAGGGGACTTCAATACCCCACTTTCAACAATGAATATCACCCAGCAGAAAATCAATACAGAAATGCAGGACTCGGGTGCCTTAGGCAGCTCAGTCGTTAAGCGTCTGCCTTCGGCTCAGGTCATGATCCCAGGGTACTGGGATTCAAGCCCCACATTTCCCTGCTCCACAGGAAGCCTGCTTCTCCCTCTCCCACTCCTCCTGCTTGTGTTCCCTCTCTCGCTGTGTCTCTCTCTGTCAAATAAATAAAATCTTAAAAAAAAAAAAAATGCAGGACTCAAACTATACTTTAGACCAAATGGCCCTAACAGACATATATAGGACATTCCATTCAAGAGTAGAACACACACTCTTTTCAAGTACACATGGAACATTCTCTAGCATTGGGCATGTATTAAATCACAAAACAAGTCTTGACGAATTCAAAAATACTGAAATCATATACCAAGTATCTTTTCTGGGCAAAATGGTATGAAACTAGAAATCAGTAACAGGAAGAAAATTAGAAAATTAACAAATATGTGGAAATTAAACAATATACTCCTAAACAACCTAATGAGTCAAAGATGAAATTTGTAAAAATGGTAATGCAACATACCAAAATTCATGATATGCAGCAAAAATAATGCAAAGAGGGAAGTTTATAGCAATAAATGCCTACATTAAGAAAAAAAATCTTGAAAAACCTCAAGGAGTTAGAGAAAGAATATGTTAAGCCCAAAGTTAACAGAAAAAATGAGAGAACAAAGATCAGAACAGAAATAAATAAAATAGGGCGCCTGGGTGGCTCAGTTGGTTGGGCGACTGCCTTCGGCTCAGGTCATGATCTTGGAGTCCCGGGATCGAGTCCCACATCGGGATCCCCGCTCAGCGGGGGGTCTGCTTCTCCCTCTGACCCTCCTCCCTCTCATGTACTCTCTGTCTCATTCTCTCTCTCAAATAAATAAATAAAATCTTTAAAAAAAAAAAAAAGAAAGAAATAAAATAGAGAATAGATAAACAATAGAAAAGCTCAATGAAACTAAGTCCTGGTTTTTTGGAAAGATAAACAAAATTGACAACACGTTAGCTAGACTTACCAAGAAAAAGAGAACTCAAAATTATACATAAGAGACATTACAACTGATACCACAGAAATACAAAGGATCATAAGAGATTGCCATGAACAATTATATACCACCAAATTCGATAACCTAGAATAGATAAATTCCTAGGAACATATAACCTACCAAGTCTTAATCATCAAAACAGACAAACAAACAAAATACACAGAGATCTGAACAGACCAGTAACAACCGAGGAGATTGAATTAGTAATCAAACACCTCCCAACAAAGAAAAGCCCAGGACCACAGCTTCATGGGAGAATTCTACTAAACATTTAAAGAAGAATTAACACCAGTTCTTCTCAACTCTTCCAAAAATTGAAGAGGAGGAAACATTCCTAAACTCATTTTGTAAGGCCAGCATTATACTGATATCAAAGCTGGATGAGGACACTATAAGAAAACAACAGACCAAAATCTCTGATGAATAAAGACACAAAAATTCTCAACAAAATACTAGCAAAATAAATTCAACAGCACATTAAAAAGACCATATCCCTACGAACCATGAGAGACGATGGACTCTGAAAAACAAACAGGGTTCTAGAGGGGAGGGGGGTGGGAGGATGGGTTAGCCTGGTGGTGGGTATTGAGGAGGGCACACTCTGCATGGAGCACTGGGTGCTATGCACAAACAATGAATCATGGAACACTTCATCTAAAACTAATGATGTAATGTATGGGGATTAACATAAGAATAAAAAAAAATGTTAAAAAAATTAAAAAAATTTTAAAAAAAGACCATATCCCATGATCAAGTCAGATATACTCTTGGGATGCAAGGACGTTTCAACATACAGAAATCAATAAATGTGATATACCACATTAATAGAATGAAAGACAAAAATCATATGATCATCTCAATACAGAAAAAGCAACTGACAAGATTCAACATCCTTTCATGATAAATATGCTCAATAAATTGGATATAGAAGGAACATAACTCAACATAATAAAGGCCATCTGTGAAAAGTCCACAGCTAATATACTCAACAGTGAAAGGTTGAAAGCTTTTCCTCAACAATCAGGAACAAGACAAGGGTGCCCATTCTGACCACTTCTATTCAACATAGTATTAGAAGTCCTAGCCATGGCAAGTAGGCTAGAAAAGGAAAGGTATCCAGGGTGGCAGCAAGCGTGCCCTTGACATGTAGAATGATGCCAGCAAATTCATGGACCTGTTCATGCTGCAAAAGTACTCCTCCAGCAACCACATCATCAGTGCCAAAGACCACGCGTCCATCCAGAAGAACAGGGCCAAGGCTGACAAGGTGACAGGGGGGTTCAACGGCCAGTTTAAAACCTACACTATCTGTGGGGTCATTCGCAGGATGGGTGAGTCAGATGACTTCATCCTCTGACTGGCCAAGGCCAAGAGCATGGTTTCAAAGAACTTCTGACTGGGGCACCTGGCTGGCTCAGTCAGAGGAGCACATGACTCTTGATCTCAGGGTCTTGAGTTTCAGCCTCATGTGGGATGTAGAGATTACTTACATAAATAAAACTTAAAAAAAAAAAAAAAGAAAAGAACTTCTGACTGGAGAGGATCATGAATGTGGAATATTTGTCATAAACAAACAGCAATCCCCCCACCAAAAAAAGGAAATACAGGCATCCAAATCAGAAAAGAGGGCATATAACTGTTCGCTGATGATATATTTTGCATATAAAAATCATAAATCTCCACCAAGAAAGTGAGACCTAATAAGTGAATTGAGTAGTTTCAGGATACAAAACCAACATTAATAAATCAGTTGCATTTCTATATACTATCTAAAAAAAGAAAGAAAGAAAACAATTCCATGTTTTTGTTAAAACATCAGAAACAATAAAATACGTAAAAGTCAGCTAAAGAAGAAGGTGAAAGATCTGTACATTGAAAACTACATTTTTGAAAGAAACTGAAGGAGACACAAATGGAAAGATATCCCTGTTTATGAATCAGAAGAATTAAGATTGTTGAGATCTATCTCGAAAGCCATCTATAGATGCAATGCAATCCTTATGAAAATTCCAATGGCACTTTTCATAGAAACAGAAAAAACAATTCTAAAATTCATATGGAACCACAAAAGATCCCAAAGAGCCACAACAATCTTGAGAAAGAACAAAGCTAAAGGACCCATCGCACCTCCTGATTTCAAACTATTTAAAAAGCTGTAGTCATCATAAATACATACACACATACATACATACATACCTATAGTAATCAAAACAGTTTGGTACCAGCACAAAATAGACACACAGATCAATGGAAAAGAAAAAAGAGCCCAGAAATAAACCCATGCTTATATGGTCAATTAATCTATGACAAAAAAGGCAAGAATATAGAACAGGGGAAAGACACTCTCTTCAATAACTGGTGCTGGGAAAACTGAACAGCTACATGCAAAAAAATGAAACTGGACCACTTTCTTAGAGCCATATACAAAAATAAATTCAAGGGATACCTGGGTGGCTCAGTTGGTTAAGCGTCTGCCTTCAGCTCAAGTCATGATCCCAGAGTCCTGGGACTGAGTCCTGCATCAGGCTCCCTGCTTCTCCCTCTGCCTGCTTCTCCCTCTGCCTGTTGCTCCCCCTGCTTGTGCTCTCTCTCTCTCTCTGACAAATAAATAAAATCTTTTAAAAAATAAAAATTAAAAAAAAAAGGAAGAAAATTAAAAATAGAAATCCATGGGGCATGGGGTACCCGGATGGCTCAGTCCATTGAGCATCTGACTCCTGGTTTCAGTTCAGTTCATGAACTCAGGGTTGTGAGATCAAGGCCCCCATCAGGCTCCACGCTCAGTGCAGAGTCCGCTTGAGATTCTTTCCCTCTCCTTCTTCCTCTGCCCCTCCCCCACTCACATGCAAGCATGCTCCCTCTCTCTCAAAAAATTAATAAAATCCTAAAAAAAGAAAGAAAGAAAGAAAAAGAAATCCATTAGATCCAGCAATCCCACTTCTGGGTATATATCCAAAGGAGATAAAATCACTTTCTCAAAGAGTTATCTGGAGTCCCATGTTCACTGAAACAGTATTCACAATATCCAACACATGGAACCAATCTAAGCATCCACTGAAGGATAAAGAAAGAAAATGTTGTATATATACACAAAGGAATATTATTCAGCCATAAAAAGGTAATTCTGCTATTTGTGACAACACGGACGGACTTGTACGGCATTATGCTAAGTGAAATAAGTCAGGCAGAGAAAGACAAATACTGTATAATCTCGTTATATGTGGAATCTAAAAAACATCAAACTCATAGGAGTAGAGAGGAGAATGGTGGTTGCCAAGGGTTGAGAGGTGGGGCAAATAGGGAGATACTGGTCAAAGGGTACAAACTTCCAGTTATGAGATGAGTAAGTTCCAGGGATCTAATGTACAGCATGGTGATTATAGTTTAACACTACTGTATTGTATACTTCAAAGCTGCTAGGACAGCAGTGCTTTCATGAGCTCACAGTAATAATAACAAAAAGGTAATTATGTGAGGTGAAGGATATATTAACTAACCTTAGTGTGGCAAACCTTTTGCAATATAGATGTGTATCAAATCATCACATTTTATATATTAAACTTACAGAATGTTATATGTCAATTATATCTCAATAAAACTGTGGGGAGGGGATAGTACCTGATGACTATAATGACCTATTTTAGTAGGACAATAGGGGCAAAAGCTAGACTGGAGGGGATGAAACATGAATAGGAGATTCTGAATTGAATACATGTAATTATCTCCATAGGCTCCCAAATCCCACTAAATTATTATAAAGATTTAAAAAAAGGGGGCTCCTGGGTGGCTCAGTCGTTAGGCATCTGCCTTTGGCTCAGGTCATGATCCCAGCATCCTGGGATCGAGCCCCACAACAGGCTCCCTGCTCCATGGGAAGCCTGCTTCTCCCTTTCCCACTCCCCCGCTTGTGTTCCCTCTCTCACTATGTCTCTCTCTGTCAAATAAATAAATAAAATCTTTAAATAAATAAATAAAGATTTAAAAAAGACACAGGGGTGCCTGGCTGTCAGAAGAGCATGTGACTCGACCTCAGAGTCCTAAGTTCAAGGCCCACATTAGGTGTAGAGATTACTAAAAAAAATAAAAACTTTAATTTAAATAAATAAATAAATAAATTTTAAAAGACATAAATTTCAGAGGACATAGAAAACAGATAATAGATCCCAAATTTTACAACCTGGACACCAGATAGATGATCTATAACTTAGAGGAGCAAAGAAAGCTAAAACCTAATAGGAAGCAAACTAAGAGAAAGGTAATTCCGTAAAATTCCAGAAACACTCAAAAATTAGAGGCACCAAGTACCTAAAAAGACAGAGGCATTAGCCACACATCAGGCTACCACTACCCCACTTCTACCTCCCCTCCGGAAGAAAGCCAGTTTATTCTTTGGGGAGGTTGGGACTCTGGTTTCATAGCCACCAAGCAGAGTTGAGTGAATAAATACTAAAGTGAAAACATGAGGATTAAGCAATATTCTCAGCTATTTCTCCAACCCCACCCCTCTTAGGAGATTGGAGTATTTCTCTCTGGGGAAACTGACCACCACAACATAAAAGCTCTATAAATGCTGATATCAGGCCCCTCCCTATGCAACAGCTTTTATCACCTATAGTGAAGTCCACAATTTGGTAAGGTTTTCCCATGCCAACAGCATTTACATCTGGTCTTTTAATGCCTTTCACTTAAACAGCCAAAAATCCTAAGACATTTAAAGAAAGCCTCTGGGGCGCCTGGGTGGCTCAGTTGGTTAAAGAAAGCCTCTGAAGTCAAAGACTAAAACAAAAAAGAAACTCAAAAGAAAAAGAGACAAAAGAAGAAAACTTAATGAACAGTCTCAAGAGATTTAAACAAAAATATTTTATCTATGAACCAAAAACAAAATTCAACAAAAAAGGGAACATACAGAGACAAAAAAAGTTCTTAGAAATTAATAATATGATAGCAGATATCAAAAAAATCCATAGAAGGGCTAGAAGATAAACAGAAGATAGAGGAAATATCCCAAAAAATAAAACTAAAAAAAAAAAAGGAAAATATTAAAGAAAAATACTGATGTGGGAAGTCCTATACAAGAACAGCACTTCAGGGGCACCTGGCTGGCTCAGTTGGTGGAGCATGGGACTCTTGATCTTGGGGTCGTGAGTGCAAGCCCCATGTTATATGTTGAGATTACTTAAAAAAAAAATTTTTTTTAATGTCATTCCTTATAAAAACAAAAAATAAAAACAGGACTTCAAAAAGAACACACAGAGAAAAATGAAGGGAATAAAGTACAACAAAAACCCTACAACCAAAGGATATGCATTTTCAGGTTGAAATTAGTATACAACTCTAAATAAATAAGACCCACACAAGGGTCATCATTGTGAAATTTTTTAACACTGGGATAAAGATCCTAAAACCCTTGCAAGGGAGAGGAAAAGGCAGGTTTCTAACAAAAAAATAAAAATAAAAAAGCAAATCCTTATCTTCTACAGCAGAAAGGCAATATACATCTAAAACTGAAAAACTAAGGGACGCCTGGGCGGCTCGGTCAGTTAAGCGTCTGCCTTTGGCTCAAGTCATGATCCCGGGGTCCTGGGATCAAGTCCCACATCAGGCTCCTTGCTCAGCAGGGAGCCTGCTTCTCCCTCTGCAACTCCCCCGCTTGTGAGTTCTCTCTCTCTCTGACAAATAAATAAAAGCGAAAGGAAAGTAGGAAGGAAGGAAGGAAGGAAGGAAACCCTTGAATATATGGTCAAATGATTTCAACAAGGGTGCCAAGACCATTCAATGAGGAATGGACAGTCTTTTCAATAAATGACACTGGGAAAATTGAATACCCACCTGCAAAAGAATGAAGGTGGACCATTACTTAATACTATATATAAAGTTAACTCAAAATAGATCAAACACCTAAACATAAGAGTTAAAATTCTAAAACTCTTAGAAGAAAACATAGGAGGGGCATCTGGATGGCTCAGCTGGTTAAGCATCTGCCGCCTTCGGCTCAGGTCATAATCTCAGGGTCCTGGGATCCAGACCCCGGTCGGGCTCCCTGCTCAGTGGGGATTCTGCTTCTCCCTCTGTCCCTCCGCCTGCTCATGCTCTCTCTCTCAAATAAAGAAATAAAATCTTAAAAAAAAAAAAAAGAAGAAAACAAGGAGAAAAGCTTCATGAGATTGGATTTGGCAATTTCTTGCCAAAGACACAAAAAAACAAACAGAAGTAAAAAAAAAAAAAATAGATTAGTTGGGTGATATCAAAATTAAAAACTTCTGTGTTCAAAGGACACAAGAGAGTCAAAAGGCAGCCTACAGAATAAGAGAAAATATTTGCAAATCATATATCTAATAAGGAGTTAATATCCAAACTACAACTCATCAACAAAAAAATAAACAATCCCATTTAAAAAATGGGCAAAAGACTCAGGCATTTCTTCAAAGAAGATATACAAACAACCAAGAAGCACATGACAAGATGTTCAATACCACTAATCATTAAAGAAATGCAAATCAAAACCAAAAGAGGCACCTGGTTGGCTTAGTCAGTACAGCATGCGACCCTTGATATCCAGGCTCTTGATACCCAGGTCGTGAGTTCAAGTCCCACAATGGGCATAGGGCTCACAAAACAACAACAACAACAACACAATGAGATACCATCTTACACCCATTAGGATAGCTACTATCAAAAAAACAGAAAGTAAGTGTTAGCAAAGACGTAGAGAAATCAGAACCCTTGTGTACTGCCGGTGGGAATGTACAACGGTACAACTGCTATGGAAAACAACATGGTGATTCCTCACAAAATTAAAAATAGAATTACCATATAATCCAGCAATTCCATTTCTGGTAATATACCCAAGAAAATTGAAAGCAGAGTCTTTTTTCTTTTTTTTTTAAGATTTTATTTATTTATTTGACAGAGAGAGACACAGCGAGAGAGGGAACACAAGCAGGAGTGGGAGAGGGAGAAGGAGAAGCAGGCCTCCCTCGGAGGAGGGAACCCGATGCAGGGCTCGATCCCAGGACCCTGGGATCATGACCTGAGCTGAAGGCAGACGCTTAACGACTGAGCCACCCAGGCGCCCCAGAAAGCAAAATCTTGAAGAGATCTTTGTACACCCATGTTCATGAACATTATCTGTAATAGCCAAAAGATGGAAGCAACCCAAGTGTCTCTCACTTGGGTTGAATGGATAAATGGATGAACCACAACATGTGGTATATATATGATGTAATATTATTTACCCTTAAAAAGCAAGGAAATTCTAACATATGTTTCAACATGGATGAACCTTGAAGACATTATGCTAAGTGAAATAAGCCAATCACAAAAAGATAAATACTGTGTGATTCCGCTTATATGAAATACTTAGAGAATTCATAGAGACACAAAGTAGAACAGTGGTTGCCAGGGACTGGAAGGAGGAGAAATTGGGAAATTGTTTAATAGGTATAGACTTTCAGTTCTGCAAGATGAAAAGAATTCTAAAGATTGGTTGCACAAAAACATAATAAATTACTATTACATACTGTACACTTAAAAAATAGGTAGGATGAAGGGGCGCCTGGGTGGCTCAGTCGGTTAAGCGTTTGCCCAAGCTCCTGGGATCCTGCCTGCATCTGGCTCCCTGCTGAGCCTGCTTCTCCCTCTCCCTCTGCCTGCCGCTGCCCCTGCACTTGTGTGCTCGCTCTCTCTGTCAAATACATAATGAAAATAAATAAATAAATAAATAAAAATAATGCAAGCAAATAAATGAGAGCAAGTATATACAACTCATGAATAAACAACTCTTTCAAGATATTTTACTGTAAAGGGAAGAAAAGAGAGGCGACAGCAGCTGGAGGAAGAAGTGGCATCAAGAAAAAAGGCTTTTTGGGGGCACCTGGGTGGATTAGTCGGTTAAGCCTCTGCCTTCGGCTCGGGTCATGATCCCGGGGTCCTGGGATCCAGTCCGTGTTGGGCTCCCTGCTCAGCAGGGAGCCTGCTTCTCCCTCTGCCCCCTACCCTGCTCGTGCTCTCTTTCCCTCCCTCTCTCTCTCAAATAAATATAATCTTAAAAGAAAAAAGGCTTTTTTTGATAAAAGAAAAAACAGTCAAGATGTCTGGCTGGCTGGCTCAAGTCAGTAGAACATGCAACTCTTAATCTTGGGGTCATGAGTTCAAGCCCCATGTTAGGCATAGAGCTTACTTTATTTTTTTTTTTAAAGATTTTATTTATGGGGCGCCTGGGTGGCTCAGTCGTTAAGCGTCTGCCTTCGGCTCAGGTCATGATCTCAGGGGCCTGGGATCGAGCCCCGCATCGGGCTCCCTGCTCCGCGGGAAGCCTGCTTCTCCCTC
>NC_138373.1:106948543-106963207 GCF_054177405.1 Leptonychotes weddellii | reverse complement strand
CCTGCTGGTGTTCTAAAATCTTAAGATTTTATTTATTTATTTGACAGAGAGAGACAGCGAGAGAGGGAACACAAGCAAGGGGAGCAGGAGAGGGAGAAGCAGGCTTCCCGCGGAGCAGGGAGCCCGATGCAGGGCTCGATCCCAGGACGCTGGGATCATGACCTGAGCGGAAGGCAGACACTTAACAACTGAGCCACCCAGGCGCCCCTAGAGCTTACTTTAAAAAAAAGAGAAGAAAAGAAATAATAAGTCCATTTACACATGCTAGTAAGTCCATTTACACATGCTGATGCATGATTATAATGTTATCAAATATTACCAATTCTCAAAATAACCAATAAAGTATATCTGTATTTTAAGATGAAGAACTCAAGGTCAGAGAGCCTAAGAAACTTGCAACTAGCCACACAGTTAATAATTCACAAAAGCCACAATTAAATTCAGATCTAACTCCATATTTCATGATTTGTATAGAATATAAGATGCTGCCTTCTTTCCTTTAACCTTAATTTAATGCCTAACATTAGCTTAATTACATTTATTAGAATACATATTTTTCAGTATCTACTAGGTAGGCTTAAGAAGCTGTTATCAAGGGACCCCTGGGTGGCTCAGTCGGTTAAGCGTCTGCCTTCGGCTCAGGTCATGATCCCAGGGTCCTGGGATCGAGTCCCACATCGGGCTCCCGGCTCAGCGGGGAGCCTGCTTCTCCCTCTGACCCTCTCCCCTCTCATGCTGTTTCTCTCTCGCTCGCTCTCTAAAAAATAAATAAAATCTTAAAAAAAAAAAAAGGTGAGCTATTGAACAGCCACAATCGTGCCTTAGCCCCAGGGCCCAGCTCACTGGAGCTGTTTAATGAATGTGGGTGGAGGGAACAAACAGAAAGGTCATTCCAAAAGGAAGGGACAGCAACAACAACAAACGAGCAGAGAGGCTGAATACTTGAGGCACAGCAAAAACAAAAGGATCAGAGAGAAGGAACAAGAACAGGAACATATATATTTGGAAAATAAGTACCAAGTAACTCACCATGATTCTTTTTACATTTTGGCTCCCATGTCTCCCATCTTTAAAGAAAATTCTCACTATCACCCCCATCCTCTTTCTGCCTTTATCTCATTTCTTTGTTCATCTTTTTAAAATAACAACTTTATTGATTCATAATTTACATACCATGTAATTAACCCACTTAAAGTATAAATTCAGTGGCATTTAGATCAGTTTCACAGCCATTACCACTATTAATTTTAGAACATTTTCATTACCCCCCAAAAGAAACCCAATACCCATTTCCAGATACTCCCCATTTTCCCCCAACCATCCCTTTCTCCCCCAGACCTAGGGAACCACTAATCTGCTATCTCCATAGATTTGCCTATTCTGGACATTTCATACCATTTTGTAGAATGTACCAGCATTCTATTCCTTCTTATTGGTGAATAAAATTCCAAAACTTCCATTGTATGGGTACATAAAATATTTTATTTATCCATTCATCAGTTGGTGGCTATCTGGGTTGTTTCCACTTTTTGGCTATTATGAATAATGTTGCTATAACACTGGTGCACAGGTTTTTGTGTGGACATGTTTTAATTCTTCTTGGGTATATACCTAGGACTGTGTTTAAATGTTTTTTTTTTAATTTTAATTTTTTTATGTATTTGAGAGAGAGAGAGCAGGAGGGGGAGGAGCAGAGGGACAAGCAGACTCCCCACTGAGCCAGGAGCCCCAGGTAAGGGTGGATCCCAGGACCCCGAGACCATGACCTGAGCCGAAGTCAGAAGCCTAACCGACTGAGCCACCCAGGCACCCTGACTGGTTTAACCTTTCAAAGAACTGCCAAACTGTTTTCCAAAGCAGTTGCACCATTTTACATTCCCACAAACAGTGTATGAAGAGTCCAATTACTCCATGTTATTATCTTTTTTTTTTTTAAAGATTTTATTTATTTATTAACAGAGAGAGAGAGAGGGAACACAAGCAGGGAGAGTGGGGAAGGGAGAAGCAGGCTTCCCGCTGAGCAGGGAGCCCGATGCGGGGCTCGATCCCAGGACCCTGGGATCATGACCTGAGCCGAAGGCAGACGCTCAATGACTGAGCCACCCAGGCGCCCCGCATGTTATTACCTTTTTGATTACAGGCATCCTAGTGGGTGTGAAGTGGTATCTCATTGTGGTTTTGATTTCCATTTCCTTGATGGCTAATGATGCTGAGCACCTTTTTCATGGCTATTTGTGGATCTTCTTTGAAGAAATACTTATTCATATCTTTTGCCCATTTTTTAATTGGGTTCTGCTCTCCATCTTAAAGTTCTTAAAAGATTAGTCTATATATACCACCTATACTTCATTACCTTCTTCTAATCATCAACCCACTACAACCTCACTTCTGCTCCCAACTCTGAAACTGCTTGTCAAAATTGCCAACCACCTCTTCAGTGACAAAAATCAATGGGTATTGGGGCGCCTGGGTGGCTCAGTTGGTTGAGTATCTAACTCTTGATTTTGGCTCAGGTCATGATCCCAGGGTCATGGGATTGAGCCCCACATCGGGCCTCGCATTCAGCAGGGAGTCTGTTTGAGATTCTCTCTCTCTCTTCTCCCTCTGCCCCTTTCCCCACACTCTCTTTCACAAATAAATCTTAAAAAAAATAAATTTAAAAAAATCAATGGGTACTCTTCAGTCCTCATCTTCCAGGATAGAACTCTGTGGTTTGCACATCTGTATTATAATTCCATCTGACCTCTTAATCTATATTTTATGTCATTCTCTTTCTTGTCTGTATTTTTCTGTCTTACAGCATATTTTCTTATGGAATTAGAAATGTAGACCAGTAATCCAAGGGTATACCCAGAGAATTGCAGGTAAGACAACTGGGTAAAGCAGAGTGTAGGTAATGGAATCAAGGAGGGGTAGGTGGGGAAGATAAGCAGAGGCCGGATAGGGGCACCTGGGTGGCTCAGTCAGTTAAGTCCGACTCTCAATCTACGCTTAGGTCTTGATCTCAGGGTTGTGAGTTCAAGCCCCGCAATGGGCTCCAGGCATGGAGCCCACTTAAAAAAAATTAAAAATAAAAATTAAGGGGCACCTGTGTGGCTCAGTCGGTTAAGCATCTATCTACCTTTGGCTCAGGTCAGGATCCCAGGGTCCTGGGATCAAGCCCCGCATCACATCCTTCTCCTGGCTCAGTGGGGAGCCTGCTTCTCCCTCTCCCTCTGCCTGCTGCTCACCCTGCTTGTGCTCTCTCTCGCTATCTCTCTCTCTGTCAAATAAATAAATCTTTTAAAAAATAAAAATAATTTTTTTTAAATAAAAAAAGGAAAGGCTGGATAAATAGTGGGTATTGGGCTAGGGTTTGGGCTTTGTTTAGCAGGTAATATATAGCCATTAAATGTTTTTATACAAGAAATGCTCAGCACTAGACTAACTGCTGGGTTGTTGGAAGACTGTCATGGTAGCAAATATAAAGTTACTGGGGGGTGGCGGCGCCTGGGTGGCTCAGTCAGTTAAGCGACAGACTCTTCTTTTTGGCTCAGACCATGATCTCATGGTACCGAGATCAAGCCCCAGGGCGGCCACCATGCTAAGCACAGAGTCAGCTTGTCCTTCTCCCTCTGCTCCTTCCCCTGCTCTCATGTTTGCTCTCACTTTTTCTCTATCATAAACAAACAAAAAATCTTCTTAAAAAGTCCTTTAAAGTTATTTGGGGCAAGGCAGGGAGAACTAGGAGGCAAGGAGATCGTGTGGGATACCTATTATAGTTTTTTTGTTTTTTTTTTTAAGATTTTATTTATTTGACAGAGAGAGATACAGCGAGAGAGGGAACACAAGCAGGGGGAGTGGGAGAGGGAGAAGCAGACTTCCCGCTGAGCAGGGAGCCCGATGCGGGGCTCGATCCCAGGACCCTGGGATCATGACCTGAGCCGAAGGCAGATGCTTAACGACTGAGCCACCCAGGCGCCCCCCTATTATAGTTGTAAAGATAATCAGTAATGAGTGCATAAATTGGTGTAGTAGGGCTCAAAAGGTAAAGGAGGGATCAAAGGAAAGACATTACCACTAAACTTTAATGAACTGAGTCACCTTTATTACAGACAACAGAATAGCTGCCCCACCTTTATTACAGACAACAGAATAGTCAAGAGATGTTAGACCTAAAAGTTCTTAGTCCTCCATTTTAGTAAGTTTGATTTGATGGAAACTAGCTGAAAATGTTGTAAACACACAAAAATCATCCTTCCCTGTTAAAAGTATAAATGATTATAGCACTGCTTCCCACTTTTTCTCTCCTGAGTAAATACTTAAAACTTTCACGTAACTCCTGCTTCTCAAAGAGTGAAGATCTGACAATGTCCACCAGTCAGTTCTACTCCCAACATTGCTTCCAACTCCCTCCCACACTGGTCTTCAATATGTTAAGATCAAGAGGAAAAAGAAATTTATGCAAAATAGGTTAGGCAAGGCAAATTATCCCAAGTTAACACAATCTCTTTTTTTTTTTTCCACAGGAAATAGTTGTTGATGCTCTGAGGAGTTAAATTATAATAACACATGCCAGGAAGATGATGTCAGGGAAGGCGTGGTTAGGCCCTTTACAAGTCTGAGATTCCTTTAGTTCCAAACACTTCCTCTTTCAGTCTCACCTATACTCAAATCTCTCTACCGAGGCAACTCTTTGAAACACTGAAAGTGTTGAGACCCTAGAACTCTGATCTTTTTATTTTAATTTTTTTAAATGAGCCAAAGAGTAATTGAAGGCCATTAAAACAGATGTTTTTAAAACAAGCACTACATTATGTTGCAGAAATCAGTCTTTGAAATCCACATTCCCCCTTTCTGTGACTATTTAACTGCCAAGAAAAGAATGGATATTCAACACTACATCTTGAGAAAGAATCTACCTTTATTAGGAATTACACATTCGTTGGTTGCATTCCTATATTTACCACAATCTAAAACAGTAAGAAAACTATGCCGTGGACTCCTCAGGTAACAACTTCCCTGACAAGTGAAGTATACAAATATGCTTCAAAATAAAACAATCCTACTTTTTAAAGTCAAGGAAATAAAATTAATACACTTTCAAAAACGTCACAACACTGGTGTATAAATAGCTTTTGTGAGCTCACTGGTAATGACTTCTCCACAAACTAGAAGTGATGACTACAGTAAATTATGATGTAAAAATTCTCCTTCGGGGCACCTGGGTGGCTCAGTCGTTAAGCGTCTGCCTTCGACTCAGGTCATGATCCCAGGGTCCTAGGATCGAACCCCGCATCGGGCTCCCTGCTCAGCGGGAAGCCTGCTTCTCCCTCTCCCACTCCCTCTACTTGTGTTCCCTCTCTCACTGTGTCTCTTTCTGTCAAATAAATAAAATCTTAAAAAATAAATAAAAATAAAAAAATAAAAATTCTCCTTCAAGAAAGCAGATCTTTACAAATCTATTATACCTAGATTTTTGGATTACATAATGACAGACAATAAAAGCAGGTATTTAGAATTTGTATTTTTCAAAAGTTTAAATTCTGATTGTCCTTTCTTTCAGTTTTTTAAACATTGTGGACAGGTCCAAGAACTTTATCACATAGACTTGATCTACTAGAGAAACTGAGTTCTTAATAGAAATGGCAAATAAGTCAATGTCAAAATTAAAACTTAACCTTGTCATAGAAAAGTCTAGCGGGATATATACACCAAATTGCTACCAGTTATTCTCCTTGAGGGGTAGGATTTGGGTAAGGAACTTTAGGACAGGAAAGGAAGACTTAACTTTTTATTTTATATACCCCCTTATGCTTACTTTTTTTATGGGCATGTCTTAAATTTATTACTAAAAACAAAAGTTATTTTAAAAATGTAACTTTGGGGGCGCCTGGGTGGCACAGTTGGTTAAGCGGCTGACTCTTGGTTTGGGCTCAGGTCTTGATCTCAGGGTGCTGGGATCAAGCCCTGCAATGGGCTCCACGCACAGCGCAATCTGCTTGAGACTCTTTCTCCTTCTTGCTCTGCCCCTCCCCTCTGTGTGCACGCTCTCTCTCTCTCAAATAAATACAATCTTTTTAAAAAGTGTGAAATGCGTAACCTTGAGTGTAAAAATTTACAAATTACATGAACAAATCCATCTAAACACTCTTCCTAAAAGAGAAACAAACACATTAAGCACTACATGTCAACACAAAGACAAAGAGCAACATAGTAATGCTTTAAGTATACCCAATATTCACCAACCTATATATACACACAAGGAGTCATATATACAGCCACAAAGTGATGTCATCATAACACTGACCTGTAAGAACCCACACAATTCTTGCTTGCTTCTCAAACCTTACAAGTTATCAGAAGAGATAATGAGATTTGAATCCTAGGCCACAATTATAACTCTTTGTCCCCTATGGTATCCTAGATTTAGAAGCTGGTTAAATGTTTCCTACACTACAAGATAGGAAGGGAGTGAAGACAGCTAAGAGAAGATTTTAGATAGCACTGAATACATGAAACCCCTAAGAGGAAAAAAACTAACTTCTGGAATTCTTTTTACTTTATTTTAATGGGTCTAGGTAACCTGAGAGACTTGGAGAAAAAAAAAATTAAGTTTCATATAGTACAATATAAATTTTGAAAGGAATAAAAATAGATGAAATATCTTTCTGGGGGTGACCGGGTGGCTCAGTTGGTTAAGCGTCTGCCGTCGGCTTGGGTCATGATCTCAGCATCCTGTGATCAAGCCCCCAGCACCACGTTGGGCTCCCTGCAGATCAGGGAGCCTGCTTCTCCCGTTCCCTCTGCCCCTCCCCACCACTCATGCACTCTCTAAAATAAATGAATAATGGGCGCCTGGGTGGCTCAGTCGTTAAGCATCTGCCTTCGGCTCAGGTCATGATCCCAGGGTCCTGGGATTGAGTCCCACATCGGGCTCCCTCTTCGAGGGGAAGCCTGCTTCTCCCTCTCTCACTCCCCCTGCTTGTGTTCCTGCTCTCACTATCTCTGTCTCTGTCAAATAAATAAATAAAATCTTTAAAAAAATAAAATAAAATAAAATAAATGAATAAAATCTTTTAAAAAATTCTATCAAAATTATATATTCATATGTATATGTGTATAACCAACAAACATATATGGACCCATATTTCTTAAGGATATAAACAGAATGAATACCATTATAAACTGACACTAAGTGTTTTGGGTCTAAACATTTACCCACTGCCTTGATCAGATACTTTGTTTAAATTACCTATAATAGTATCTTTAGATATATGAGAAAGCAGCAGCAGGAATCCTTCCCAAACCCTCCAACACTCCATCAGATGGGCAAAAGATCCCTACACATCCATGGCATCTTTTTTCTTCAAACAGCTATATGCCAAGAGAGAGGGTAAAGGGTCTTTCTCCTACAGTATGAAGTTCCTCCTAATCAGCATTGCGAGCCCTGAAATGCCAAGAAACTGTCAAGGATATTCTCTGGTGAATGTGGGCATGACTATCCACCTCTCATTTGACTGCCCATGCTCCCAAGCATACCACAATTCTCTGGCAACTGTGGGTTAATCACAAAGACTAAGGATCCCTGCTGAGCCTGGCTTATCAGCAGAGGTCTAAGCACCAGCTCAGCAGCAGAACCCAAAGAATCACAGAGCTTTCTGCCTTAATTCCAAGGTATGTTCTCTCTTAGGACTCCTTCCCTACCGGCTGGGTGAGGTAGGGTCTCTACCTAGTCTAGAAGAGTATACTCAGTTCTTGATGAAGCTGTTGTGATTTCACAGCCTATATATTTCAGCTACCTGATAATGCTGGTGGAGTGGGCAGAAAGGAAGGGCGGGGGGGCGGGGGGCGGGAGTAGAAACAGTTCATCAAAAAGATAAAAATAACCTTGGAGGGAGTGGGCAAGGGACTAGGGTTTGAGATGACATATTATCCCAGTGGAGACTGGGTATATCAGCAGGAAGTCAAACTAACTTCATTTCACAAAGATACAAACTTACAAGCTTGATTTGTTTTTAATTCCCCTGCCTTCTCAGGCCTCACACACAGGGACTGTAAACTGCTGGAACTTCAAAACCAGGTGAGAAAAAGATGCCGAAAGAAGTGGTGGAAAAGGGAGAGGCGCTGAGTGTAGAGAGGAATTCCGATCCCCTCTCACGAAGAATGTTAAAGCCAAGGGCACTCCCGGATCCCCAGGAAAGGAAGTCGCTGGATTCCAAAAAAGCACTTTTCCCTACCTTCTTGTTGTTCTTGTTATAGCCAAAAGTCGAAATCCCAGGCCTGGAAGTCACTGATAGCAGCATTTTCTCTTTAATGTAAGGGAGCTGAGAGAGAGAAGAGGGAGAGGGAAAGGGAGGGGGAAGAGAGGGGGAAAGAGAAAATGAGAGGGAAAAGGGAGGGGGAGGAGAAAGGGGGAGAAAAGGAGCAAGAGGGAGAGGAATGGGGGGGCGGGTAGAGAATGAGCTAGGGCTGCTTGTTTACGTCACTGAGAGAAGTTAACCAAGAGTCTGAATGAGGCACTTCCACTGGGTCCTAATGCCCCAGATGTTATTTTATTTTTCACAGTCTTGGTAGTTAAAGCAGAAAGAAAAGTTCTTAGGTCTACCCCTTTCAACTCCACCCCTTTTCCAATAAGAACAAGTTCTGATTCCTCTGAAAAGACACTGAGGATTTTTTTTTTTTTTTTTTTGCCTTAGAGCTATAAGATTTAGAAACAGCTTTCAAGCTTGATTTTAAAGGGGCCACTGGGACACACTGCCTCAGAGAACACGTGAGGTCAACTATACTGAAAACGAATATGTGAGATGAGCTCAGGACTTTTCCCACACTTTATACTTACAGTGATCTTCATGCACAAAGAAAGAACAAACAGAAGAGCTTGCCATAGAGCTGAGACAGAGTATGGGAAGTAACTAGTTTCAGATCCTCGGATAGTTCTATTTGTCTTCGGTCACGCCGATGGGCTAATGTCTCTCACTCCTTTCCAGATTCCCTCAGGCATGATTTCATACTTAAGAAGGAATTATCAAACTGGACTATGTCATAAATTTGGTGTCTAATAGTTTCCTTTCTTTCCTCCCAGCTTTACTGAGGTAAAACTGCCTACCTAGCAGTTTCTTCAACAACTGTAAACTATCTTGTTTGACTCTTTACCCCACCATTTTCTAGTCTTCAAGGTCCACGAAGCTGAAACAATTAAGAGTTACTCACCAAACCTGGAATTTATGCCCAAACTGAAGTTCACAGAGTTGGAATATTTGCTTCAAGTTGTCTCTGAGCTGTAGGAAAAAATTACTTTTAAAAAGCATATGCTTCACAGAGAAGAAAACACAAAGTCCTTAGGCAAGAAGAACCTAACACAGTTGAGACAACACTCACCTCAAACAGTTTCAAAGTAATGACCTGTGGAAGTAGCCTTAATAAGAAACTTGTAGAAAACCAAAACTTCAAGAATGATACCCAGTAATTCCTACCAATCCAAATGAAACAGGGATGTAAAATCAAAGCCTTCAAATCCCTTCTTCAGGTCACCTTCTGCCATCACAGATATTCTCTCAAAACACAAATTAACCCTGTCTGCTCTGCCACAACAAACCTTAAGCCCAAATCCTCCCTTAAATGAAGCCCCAGTCTCTCTTCCAGTTTTCTGGTCACCTTTTTGCTCTGATAATGGGACAGACAGGACTAACAATCTGCAGAGTAAATACACACATACCACACACCACCCCCAACCTCTAACTTTCATTTCCAACAGGACAGGAAGTGCCTGCTCAGCTCAAGGGACACAGGAAGGGTGGGAACAGCCTCAATGTGGGAGCCGCAAGGGAGACTGGAAGAACAGCAGCCAAATGCAATACATAAATTACTAAAGGCATCGCTCAGTGTTACCATATTTTTTTAAAGTCTCTTTTCTGCCCTCAGAGATTCTCATTCATTATACGCCAAGTCATCCTTGCCTTTTAGGCCCTTCATTGATTTCTTCTCCCTTAGTCTAACAATGTGGTACAAAAACCTTAATCTCTAAGACCTGATTTCTAATGGGATTTATAAAGCCAGTCAACCTATTTTAATTTTTTTAAAAACTCTAACATTCTCAGGGTGTTTTGTTCTCCTACTTTATTTCTTGATGCTCAATATTTTAGAATTTAAAATAGAGGCGCCTGGGTGGCGCAGTCGGTTAAGTGCCCGACTCTTGGTCTTGGCTCAGGGCATCATCTCAGGGTCGTGCCCCGCCCCCCTTGAGCTCCAAGCTCAGTGTGGAGTCTGCTTGAGATTCTCTCTCCCTCTGCCCCTGCCACTGATGCTCTCTATCTCTCAAATAAAATAAATAAATCTTTAAAAAAAAGTAAAATAGTTAAAACCATGAGTTTTAGAGAGAGACAGACCATGAGTTCAAATGCTGACACCATCGTTATAACTTATGTGACTTTATGTCAAGGTACTTAACATCTCTAAATCACTCATTTGCAAAATGGAGATAAAACCTACTCCATTAGCCTTTGGAATCAAATCTAAGTTCTAGTTCAGTTGTCACAAACTGAGGGACACAGAAAATTACCTCACATGTCTGTATCTTTTCTCACCTGTAAAACAGGATAAATAAAGAGTATCTATTTCCTAGAATGGTAGTGAAATAAGACAATACATTTAAAGCCCTTAGGAAAGTCTTTGGCACTTGGTAAACACTCAATAAGTATTAGCTCCATTATTATTAATTACTCTACTATCTCCCAGTGTGTATACCCTGTGGGTATTGTATAATCCAGATTGGATGATGTGAAGTGAATATTTCCAAAAACTAGTATCTTAGTTACATTCAAAAGATGATACTAGGACTAGGCAGGCTAAACTTTATAACTGGAAATACTGGATAAGAAGTTTCAGGAATCATCCATCCAATTTCTTTTCCTTCTCTCCATTCTATAAGCAAACAATCTGATCCTTCAGAAATTCTTTTTTTTTTTTAAGATTTTTATTTATTCATTTAACAGAGAGAGAGAGAGAGAGAGCACAAAAAGGCAGAGTGGCAGACAGAGGGAGAGGGAGAAGCAGGCTCTCCGCCGAGCAAGGAGCCCGACGTGGGGCTCGATCCCAGGATCCCGAGATCATGACCTGAGCCGAAGGCAGCCGCCCAACCGACTGAGCCACCCAGACAGAGAGAGACACAGTGAGAACAGGAACACAAGCAGGGGGAATGGGAGAGAGAGAAGCAGGCTTCCCACTGAGCAGTGAGCCCGATGCGGGGCTTGATCCCAGGACCCCAGGATCATGACCCGAACCAAAGGCAGACACTTAACGAATGAGCCACCCAGGTGCCCCTCAAACCAGCTCTTTATCTCAAGTAGGAGTGATGAACAATATTTTGGCCTATTATTAAATTGCATAATGGACAATATTTTTAGGAATAAACTTATAATGGAAACAAGATTTGTAGAAAACCACAGCTGTTGGACAGACACGTGAAAAGATGCTCAATATCACTCATCATTAGGGAAATGCAAATCAAAATCACACTGAGATATCACCTTACACCTGTCAGAATGGCTAAAATAAAAAACTCAAGAAATAAGTGTTTATGAGGATGTGCAGAATTGGGACCCTCATGCACTGTTGGTGGGAATGAAAACTGGTACAGCCACTGTGGAAAAGAGTATGGATGTTACTCAAAAAGTTAAAAATAGAACTACCCGACAATCCATTAATCACACTACTGGGTATTTACCCAAAAAATACAAAAACGCTAATTCAAAGGGATGCATGTACCCCTATGTTTAAAGCAGCATTATTCACAACAGCCAAATTATGGAAGCAGCTCCAAGTGTCCATAGATTGATGAATGAATAAAAAGAAGATGTGGTATATGTATATACAATGGAATATTACTTGGCCATAAAAAGAATGAAATTTTGCCATCTGCAATGACATGGATAGAGCTAGGGAGTATAATGTTAAGTGAAATAAATCAGTCAGAGAAAGACAAATACCATATGATTTCATTCATATGTGGAATTTAAGAAACAAAGGAGCAAAGTAAAAAAAAAAAAAAAGAGAGAGAGAGAAAGCAAAATCAGACTCCTAACTATAGAGAACAAACTGATGGCTACCAGAGGGGAGGTGGAGGGAGGGTAGGAGAGAAACAGGTGATGTGGATTAAAGAATATACTTATCACAATGAGTGCTGAGTAATGTATAAGAATTGTAGAATTACTATATTGTACACCTGAAACTAATAGAACACTATTTTTTTTATAACACTATGTTAACTACACTGGAATTAAAACACAAAGCTTAATAATTAAAAAAAACCTACAGTTGTTGGGAAGTACTGCTAATTAAGTGTTTGAGATTCTACCTAACGTCTGATTTACCATATATTTAGAAGGTAATTTGCTTGAATTCTGCTTTCCTTCTGGGGATAACTTGTACCATATCTTGAAACGCAGATGAAACATAAGATTTGAATATAAAAAATAATTCCTAAAATATCAATCTACATTATTTATAAGGCCACTAGTCACTTGGAGGCTTTACCAGAAGCATAAGATGGATGAGGACAGGGACTGGGACTATTTTGTGTACACTACTATATCCCTAGCATTTAACAATATCTGGCTAATTTATTTTATTTTTTTAAGACTTTATCTATTTGAGAAAGAGAGAGAAAGCAGGAGAGGGGCAGAGGAAGAGAGAGAAGCAGACTCCCCACTGAGCAGGGAAGCCCAACATTGTAGGGCTCAGTCTCAGGACCCCGAGATCATGACCTCAGCGGAAGTCGGGCGCTTAACCCACTGAGCCACCCAAGCACCCCTATCTGGCTAATTTAAAATTAAAACATATTTGTTCCAAGAATGAATGCGAGTATCTTGAACATTAAATTTACATGTGAAAAGACAGTACTCATTAAAAATGCTGAAAATAAAAAAAAAATAAAATGCTGAAAATAGTGTTGACAGTGATGGAATAGCAAGTTAAGATATCCAGGAGCTTTTTACTTTGTATTTACAACATACATTATTTTCCTTTTATTGTTCATTTTGTCATTATGCAGTCAGTAAGCTTGAATTTACTTACGTCTCTCATCTGTGTGCTAGATGAAACTATAACCCCATTATTGCATTAAAAAGACAACTCAAGGGGCGCCTGGGTGGCTCAGTCTTTAAGCATCTGCCTTCGGCTCGGGTCATGATCCCAGGGTCCTGGGATCGAGTCCCGCATCGGGCTCCCTGCTCAGCGGGAGGCCTGCTTCTCCCTCTCCCACTCCCCCTGCTTGTGTTCCCTCTCTCGCTGTGTCTCTCTCTGTCAAATAAATAAATAAAATCTTTAAAGAAAAAAAAAAAAGGCCTACTCAAGGGGCGCCTGGGGGGCTCAGTCGGTTAAGCGTCTGCCTTCTGCTGGGGTTGGGATCCCAGGGTCCTTAGAGCAAGCCTCGCATCAGGATCCCTGCTCAGCAGGGGAGCCTGCTTCTCCCTCTCCCCCTGCTTGTGTGCTCTTTCTCACTCACTCAGTCTCTCAAATAAATAAAATCTAACTTTTTAAAAATAAAATTTTAAAAAAATTAAAAGACACTCTAAAGGTCTATCATAAATTTGTATTCCTGGGGTGCCTGGGTGGCTCAGTTGGTTAAGGT
Organism: Leptonychotes weddellii; assembly: GCF_054177405.1. Lineage (NCBI taxonomy): Eukaryota > Metazoa > Chordata > Mammalia > Carnivora > Phocidae > Leptonychotes > Leptonychotes weddellii. The sequence continues at coordinate 106,949,598 of NC_138373.1, read as the reverse complement.
CAGCCTTCTGCTCAGGTCATGATCCCAGGGTCCTGGGATCAAGTCCCACGTCGGGCTCCCTGCTCTGCAGGGAGCCTGCTTCTCCCTCTGCCTCTGCCTGCCACTCCCCCTGCTTGTGCTCTCTCCCTCTCTCTCTCTCTGTCAAATAAATAAATAAATAAAATCTTAAAAAGAAAATTTTGTATTCCTATGGCATTTTGTACAAAATTTCAGTAGGCTTTTAATTCTGCTTGACTGTCCCATTTCTTGCCCCCAGATTGTGAGCTCCTAGGAAGCAGCCACCAACTTTACTAACCTTTTTATCTTTAACACCCAAACATAATTTATGATCAAGAATTAGCTGAAAGAATACAATTTTCACTTCCATTTAAGTATGTCCAGTGGGAAAGTGAACTTCCAATGAATATTAAGAAAACACTGCCGCCTCATGGATAATATAGGTCATGCAACCTTTAGCAAATACAGGGAAAACAAAGCGTAGAATTTGTCCATAGGTATAGGTAGATCAGAAGTTTGAAATTTAAACCCAGCTCTACCATTTTCTGTGTTAAACTGGAAGACACCAATTTTTTTTTAAGATTTTATTTTTAAGTAATCTCCACACCCAACGCGGGGCTCAAACTTACAACCCTGAGACAAAAGTCACATGTCCTGACTGAGCCAGGCACCCTGAAATCTCAATCTTTTAAAACATCAGTTTCGGGCGCCTGGGTGGCTCAGTTGGTAAGCGACTGCCTTTGGCTCAGGTCATGATCCTGGAGTCCCAGGATCGAGTCCCGAATCCCGAATCGGGCTCCCTGCTCAGCAGGGAGTCTGCTTCTCCCTCTGACCCTCCCCCCTCTCATGTACTCTCTCTCTCTCATTCTCTCTCTCTCAAATAAATAAATAAAATCTTTTTTTTTTAATTTTTTTTTTTTTTTTTATTTGACAGAGAGAGAGATAGCGAGAGCAGGAACACAAGCAGGGGGAGTGGGAGAGGGAGAAGCAGGCTTCCCGCCGAGCAGGGAGCCCGATGTGGGACCGGATCCCGGGACTCCGGGATCATGACCCGAGCC
>NC_138373.1:106933361-106948443 GCF_054177405.1 Leptonychotes weddellii | reverse complement strand
GCCTGTTTCTCCTTCTCCCACTCCCCCTGCTTGTGTTCCCTCTCTCGCTGTGTCTCTCTCTGTCAAATAAATAAAATCTTTAAAAAATAAAAAACAAAACAAAACAAAAACATCAGTTTCCCCTTCTACAAAATGGGCATAGTATCTCTCAGGAGTTACTATGACAGTCAAACTGGATAATGATTGTAAAAGTACTTTTGTTGATTATAAAGCATTTTACAAGTACAAGATGTATTTTTTTTTTAAAGATTTTATTTATTGGGGCGCCTGGATGGCTCAGTTGGTTAAGTGACTGCCTTCGGCTCAGGTCATGATCCTGGAGTCCCTGAATTGAGTCCCGCATTGGGCTCCCTGCTTCTCCCTCTGACCCTCCCTCTTCTCATGCTCTATCTCATTCTCCCTCTCAAATAAATAAAATCTTTAAAAAAAAAAAAGACTTTATTTATTTGACAGGAAGAGACACAGCGAGAGAGGGAACACAAGCAGGGGGAGTGGGAGAGGGAGAAGAAAGCTTCCCGCCAAGCAGGGAGCCCGATGCGGGGCTCGATCCCAGGAACCTGGGACCATGACCTGAGCCGAAGGCAGTCGCTTAACGACTGAGCCATCCAGGCGCCCCAAGATATATTTTTTTATCCATATCTGATACTTACACTACACTACACTGAGTATCACAAATTCATCTTTTTATCTACAAATTGCATATTTTTTACAATGGTAGTTGTCTTTTTTTAAGATTTTATTTGTCAGAGAGAGAGTACAAGTAGGGAGGAGGATCAAAGGCAGAGGGAGAAGCAGGCTCTCTGCTGAGCAGGGAGCCCAACACAGGGCTCGATCCCAGGACCACAGGATCACAACCCCAGCTCAAGGCAGACACTCAACCGACTAACCCACCCAGGCGCCCCGATAGTTGTCTTAACAAACCCATCTTATTGCTTACTACAAATCTAAGTAAATAACCTGCAGCTTGAAAATCTGAGCCAACTCACTAAAGTTTAGATGGCTAATGCCAAATTTCTTTCTTTATACACTAATGTAGACTCATATATCAACTTATTAAAATACATTGAACATATAAATATGCTAAAATTAGGGGCACCTGGCTGGCTCAGTTGGTAGGGTATGCCACTCTTGATTTCAGGGTCATGAATTGGAGCCCCACATTGAGCATGAAGATTACTTAAAAAAATGTTTGCAGGCACCAGGGTGGCTCAGTTGGTTGAGCATCTGACTCTTGATTTCAGCTCAGGTCATGATCTTGGGGTTGGAAGATCAAGCCCCACATCAGGCTCCCCACTTAGCAGGGAATCTGCCTGAGATTCTTTCCCTCTGCCCCCTCTCCCCACCCCTTGTGCATATGCTCTTGCTCTAAAAATAAATCTTGAACAAAAAAAAGTTTGAGGTGCCTTGCCTGGCTGGCTCAGTTAAGAGCATGCAACTCTTGATCCCAGGGTGCGTTCCAGCCCCACATCTGGTATAGAAATTACTTAAAGGGGCGCCTGGGTGGCTCAGTCGTTAAGCGTCTGCCTTCGGCTCAGGTCATGGTCCCAGGGTCCTGGGATCGAGCCCCGCATCAGGCTCCCTGCTCAGCGGGGGGCCTGCTTCTCCCTCTCCCGCTCCCCCTGCTTGTGTTCCCTCTCTCGCTGTGTTTCTCTCTGGCAAATAAATAAATAAAATTTAAAAAAAGAAAAAAAAGAAATTACTTAAAAATAAATTAGAGGGCGCCTGGGTGGCTCAGTTGGTTAAGCGACTGCCTTCGGCTCAGGTCATGATCCTGGAGTCCCGGGATCGAGTCCCGCATCGGGCTCCCTGCTTGGCGGGGAGTCTGCTTCTCCCTCTGACCCTCCTCCCTCTCATGTTCTCTGTCTCTCATTCTCTCTCTCAAATAAATAAATAAAATCTTAAAAAAAAAAAATTAGATTGTGGGGCACCTGGGTGGCTCAGTCGTTAAGCGTCTGCCTTCGGCTCGGGTCATGATCCCAGGGTCCTGGGATCGAGCCCCGCATCGGGCTCCCTGCTCAGCGGGAGGCCTGCTTCTCCCTCTCCCACTCCCCCTGCTTGTGTTCCCTCTCTCGCTGTGTCTCTCTCTGTCAAATAAATAAAAATCTTAAAAAAAAATAAAAATAAATTAAAAATAAATAAAGATTTTATTTTTCGGGTGCCTGGGTTTAGTTGGTTAAGTGTCTGCCTTTGGCTCAGGTCATGATCCTGGAGTTCCAGGATTGAGCCCCATGTTGGGTTCCCTGCTCAGTGGGGAGTCTGCCTCTCCATCTCCCTCTGCCCCTACCCCTACTCCTTCTCACTCTCTCGCTCACTTTCTCTCTCAAATAAATAAAATCTTAAAAAAAAAAAAGATTTTATTTTTAAGTAATCTCTACACCCAGTGTGGGGCTCAAACTCACAACCCTGAGATCAAGAGTCACATGCTCCACAGATTGAGCCAGCCAGGTGCCCCTGAATTCTCTTTTTAGCCCCAACAATTTACCCGTAGATTCACTTGGATTTTCCTAATAAATACCATTTGTGAATGACAATTTTGTTTCTTATAATCCTTATACCATTTCTTTTTCTTTCTTTCTTTTTTTTTTTTATTTATTTATTCATGAGAGACAGAGACAGAGAGAGAGAGGGAGAGGGAGAAGCAGGCTCCCAAGGAGCAGGAAGCCCGATGCGGGACTCGATCCCAGGACCCTGAGATCATGACCTGAGCCGAAGGCAGACGCTCAACCATCTGAGCCACCCAGTGCCCCATTTCTTTTTCTTATTGGACAATAAGACATCTAATAAAATAGTTAACAGACATTGTGATATTGGCCCTGCTCCCTGATAAACTTTTTTTTTTTTAGAGTAAGCTCTACATCCAAGATGTGGCTTGAACTCACCAATGCAGTATCAAGAGTCCCATGCTGTACAGACTGAGTCAGCCAGGAACCTCTCTGATAAACTCTTTATCAGGTTTATGATGATGTTCCTTTTCTTGTCTAGTTTGCTGAGAGCTTTGGAGATGAACAGGCATTTAATTTTATTAGATACTTTTTCTGCAATGACCAGGAGGATCAAATAGGTTCTCTCTTAATCTGTTGATGTTGTTAATTATGCATATTTTCCAACGTTAAACCATTCTAGCATCCTTTGGATATATTCTACTTGGTCATAAATATATGTTTTATGGCTTTCACATGTATATCTTTGTTTTTTTTTCTCATATTGTCATGTGATTTTGGTTTTAAAGTGATACTAATTTAAGGGTACCTCTGGCTGGGTCACTCAGTAGAACATGCCACTCTTGATCTTGGGGTCATAAATTCTAACCCCATATTGGGGGTAGAGGTAACAACAACAAAAAAGTTATGCTAATTTAACAAAACAAGTTGTGCAATTTCCCTTTTTTCTAATTTCTTGGAACAAAGTGCGTAAAATTGGATTATTTGTTCTTTGAATGTTTCATAGCACTCCCACATAAAACTATTTGTATTTATTTTCTGTATAAATGTTTAAACTACAAAACCTCTAATCTTGGCAGGCTCTTAGTATTTTCCAACACTCCTACAAGATTCTAGTTAGAGTTTTCTCTTAGTCTCCACAGTAGTTATTCTAAATATCTACCATTCTCAAGTTTTCTACTTATTTCTCCCTATATTCTTAGCATGTAGTATTCATCTATCTTCAACCTTTTTATCGTACTGGCTATCTTCCCCAGCTTCTTGATAATTTTTTTTTTAAAGATAAAAGCACACATACAAGTAAAATAAACAAAAGCCCCCTCCCTGAAATCTAGGTTCTCCTCTAGCTATTTTTTAAGATTTTATTTGTTTATTTGAGAGAAAGAGAGAGAGAGTATGAGCGTGGGGAGGGGCAAAGGGAGAGGGAGAGGGACAAGCAGACTCCCCTCCAAGGGAGGAGCCCAACTCGGGGTTCAATCCCAGGACCCTGAGATCATTACCTGAGCCAAAGTCAGAAGCTTAACTGACTGAGCCACCCAGGCGCCCCAAGCTATTCTTGTTCTTTTCATTTTCCCCACAGTTTACGGCAACTGGCTGGCTCAGTTGGGAGAGCATGCAACTTTTTTTTTTTTAACATGCAACTCTTGATCTTGGGGTTGGGAGTTCAAGCCCCACGTTTGTAGAGATTAAATAAATAAAATAAAAATAATAATTGTCCCATAGTTAGAGCAATCTACATTTACTAAGTATCCTCATCTCTCATTTGTTTTTTCCCCATACATTTTTTTTTACTGTATTTTATGTTATTTTAGAGTTGGGAAATCATTAGTGGGTTATATAAAAATACAACATATGGGGCATCTGGCTCGCTCAGTCGGAATAGCGTGTGACTTTTGATCTTGGGGTCGTGAGTTAAAGCCCCACGGTGGGTGTAGAGATAACTTAAAAAAAATTTTTTTTTAAAGGAAAAGGGGAAAAAAAGATAAAAAATTCCTGGGGCATCTGGGTGGCTCAGTCGTTAAGCATCTGCGTTCGGCTCAGGTCATGATCCCAGGGTCCTGGGATCGAGCCCCGCATCGGGCTCCCTGCTCCGCGGGAAGCCTGCTTCTCCCTCTCCCACTCCCCCTGCTTGTGTTCCCTCTCTCGCTGTCTCTCTCTGTCAAATAAATAAATCTTAAAAAAAAAAAAAAAAGATAAAAAATTCCTACATGGCAAAACCACAAAAGGAAAACCAAAAGTCAAATGATAAACCAGGATGAGGAGAGGAAATGTATGCAACTCATCTTATACAAGGCTAATTTCCAAAATATGTTAAGAGTTCCTATAAATCAATATCAAAATTCTAATACCCAACAGAAAATGGGAAATTTTATTAATAATTCATTAAAAAAACAATTCTTAAACTTACAAAAAGATGTTCAACCTCATAATTATAAAAAGTTAAGATAAAAACAAACACTTAGAAATGACTTTATACCTACTGGAATGGGAAACATTACAAAAAAAGTGATAATCTCCTGCGATGAGGGCAGAAAAACAAGCACTCTTCTACACTGCCAGTGAGACTATAAAATGGTATGACCGATATGGAAGCAATTTGGCAACATCAAAATTACAAATGTATATACCTTTTGACTCAGCAATTCTAATTCTAGGAATTTATCCTACAGTTCTATTTGCAAACCTGCAAAATGACAAGATATTTAGTATTAATCACTGCAATACTGTAATACGTAGGGTAACCATAAAACATACTGTCCAAATTGGGACACTCTTTTTTTTTTTTTAAAGAGTTTATTTATTTATTTGACAGAGAGAGAGATCAGAAGTAGGCAGACAGGCAGGCAGAGGAAGAGGGAGAAGCAGGCTCCCCGCTGAGCGGAGAGCCCTGGGCTCATGACCTGAGCTGAAGGCAGATGCCTAACCAACTGAGCCACGCAGGCACCCCGAAATTGGGACACTTTTATAAGAGAAAGAGGGTACTATTAATATTTAAGCTATGGCAACTGGCATAGCTGAGACTGTCCCAAGTAAACCAGGAAATATGGTCACTCATAATAACAAAAGATGGAAAATGACACAAATATTCACCAATAGGGGACTTTTAAAATAATAATTATACACCCAGATAATCGAATACCACATAGCCATAAAAGGAAGAACGTTATATAGTGATTTGGAAGGTTCTCCGTATAGTAAAAAAATTTTAAAGGAAAAATACAAAACAGTGTTTATAGGATGCTACCATTTTTGTAAAAGAGGAAAAAATATAATTACTTAGATATGGATAAAACATATAGAGGAAAGATACACAGACAACTGATAACTGTTTGCTTCTGGGTAAAGCAGGTAGCTAGGAACAGACAGGAGGATAACTTTATATGCCCTTTTGTACCTTCTAAATTTTGAACCAAAATTCAGATGAGTAAATAAAATTGTAAAATAGTCCCAGCAATGAATTTTAATTGATAAGTTTTACGACCTATATTTTCCCCCTGCTTGAGCTGCTATGCTCAATAATAAAAATTCTATTAAACACTGTGATCCTATAGAGTTCCTAGGGTTTTTTTTGTAGTTTCCTAGTTTTTAAATCATTTTAATTCTGCTATAAATACATGAGAATTGTGCAAAACAAAACTAATACTTAAGAACAATTTTAAATCAACTACCACTATTGTCAGTAACTATGACATAAAAATGTATATGTATTATTTTTTCCAATTTCTGTGTTTAATAATTCTTACAAAACAGCAATTATGTTAATAATCATTTTCATAATGATAAATTTCATGATAAATTTATTTGGCACCTTCTGTACTTCTGTGACTTTTCATCCAAATTAAATTGAACTAAACTGGAATAATAAATGCAAATAAGCGAGTAAATATACTTACCCTTGAAGATCTCTTACCTAAGTAGTAGTTACTATACATATTACCTGATAATCTAAAATTGTTTTATCTAGGGGAGGTAGAAGGGGGATGGATTAAATAGGTGATGGAAAATAAGGAGGGCATTTGTTGAGATGAGCACGGGATGTTGTGATAAGTCATTAAATTCTACACCTGAAATTAATATCACACTGTATGTTAACTAACTGGAATTTAAATAAAAACTTGAAAAAGAGTAAAGTAAATAAAATTGTTTTCTCTAAAAATTTCCCCAAATAAGAGAGTTATAACAGCGGCTTTTAGCAAACTGACAGGCAAAAGTGGATGGTGTAAAATTTTTCAAATTACATAAAATCTTGAGAAATTATGGTTTATGGAGTGTTAAGTAGATGAATGTGGTTAAAATAATTTTACTTAAGTTTTTTAGAAAATGGTTTTGTTTACTGTATGGTAACACAAGATTCTGAAAACATCTTTCATGTTCTTTAGGTTAAAAAAAAAACAAGTATTAAAATGTTACCAACCGGGGCGCCTGGGTGGCTCAGTTGGTTAAGCGACTGCCTTCGGCTCAGGTCATGACCCTGGAGTCCTGGGATCGAGTCCCGCATCAGGCTCCCTGCTCGGCAGGGAGTCTGCTTCTCCCTCTGACCCTCGCCCCTCTCATGTGCTCTCTCTCATTCTCTCTCTCTCAAATAAATAAATAAAATCTTTAAAAAAAAAAAAGTTACCAACCACAACCACCCACAAAAGCTTTTTTCTTTTTGCTGTTTCAAATTCTTTCAAACTAGCATTAGTGTAGTAAGAGTTTTTTTAAATCTTTTTTAGGGACCCTGGCAAAATCTACATTCTCTTAACAAAATGATTCAGACTTGCTATAGTCTATTCTTATGGCCATCAAAGAAACCAGTTTTCTACAATTTTTCTCCTGTAACAGGAGAGATTATTTGGCAAAACAGAGAAAACGTGTATCAGGCATTGTAAATTTGACCAGTGTGGTGATATATTGTGATTTTTTTTTATATGCTCATGTGTATATTTTTTAAGTCCTATAAAATTTAGTTTTTTAACTATTAAACTAAATGGGAATTAGGAACATACACTGGGATAGATCATAGATACAACTGAACTTATATGAAATTTCATTTACTCCATGAAGGTCTAATATCAAGTTAAAACATGTGCACCAGGCACCAGAGTGCTAGTCTAGCCAGAACTTAAATCCTATTCAAATACATAGGCTTACTAATGATGACTTAGCAACTGTTAAATGTATTAACATATTTAGCAGCCTTGATTAGTATTATTTAAACTTTCAACTCCAGTGAATCCCTTACAGCCCACGAACCCAAAGCAACACACAGCAGCAGCAGCAGCTTAGTTTCACCACTATCAGGGACAGAATGAGAAAAGAAGTGGTAAATGTAATGACTTTTTCAAAAACCTTGGTGAAGGAATACAGATAAGAGACAAAATATATCAATTTATCTCAATTTTTTAAAAAAAGCAATACTGATGGAAAATCTGAATTGCATAAAGCTGCTTAACTGAAATAGATTTTAATTAAACACAAAAAGAGTCAAATATATTTAGTGATTGTTGTTTTTTTTTTTTAAGATTTTATTTATTTATTTGAGAGAGACAATGAGATAGAGAGAGCATGAGAGGGAGGAGGGTCAGAGGGAGAAGCAGACTCCCTGCTGAACAGGGAGCCCGATGCGGGACTCGATCCCGGGACTCCAGGATCATGACCTGAGCCGAAGGCAGTCGCTTAACCAACTGAGCCACCCAGGCGCCCCTAGTGATTGTTTCTTAAGATGGCAAAGACTCGAACATTTAAGTGGTGAAAGATGGATTTGTTACAGTGAAAGAAGTTGAAAAATACAGCAAACCTAAGCGGAGAGATGAACCTGAGAGTGGTGGAAGGATTCCTCTTAATAGTATCTGGAGGAATAGATATGGGGTATGAGTGTAATGGCAGGAAACTGAGGGCTTCTTTGTGAAGCAATGAGGTGGTGAGCTCAAGTGAAGTAGAGAATCTTAAGATTGACTAGGAGTTGCCTTTAGGATGTAAATAATTTTATCATAGTGTTCAAAACTCTTTGTAATGCAGGGGTCCTGGCTGGCTCAGTTGGTAGAGCACGAGACCCTTCAAGTCCCATGTTGGGCATGGAACTTACTCAAAAAAATAAAATACTCTTTATAATGAGGCTCCCACCTATATGCTGTGCTTCACTGATCCGCACATTCTCACACCCAACTAAACTTCCACTCCGACCAACTGATCTAGGGTCCCTCAAATGTTCCTCTCATACTATGTTCGTTACTGCAGAGCTCTGTCTGGAACACCTTTCTCATCATCTCCATGCAAACACTTCTCATCCTTTAAGAGTTGGCTCCCATCACCCAACATTTCTTAAGGTCCCTTTCTCTTTATCTCAGCTACCCTTTACCCTGACCCTGGATGGTGCCCCTTCTTTATACTTCCTTCTGCATCTCTTCATCTCAGCATTTTTCACTGGGAATTTTAAACACTGTTTTCATTTTTTAAAGATTTTATTTATTTATTTAGTCGAGAGCGAGCAAGCATGTGATGGGGGAAGGGGGGGGAAGACCAGAGGGAGAGGGACAAGCAGATTCCACCCTAAGCCGGAGCCCAACCCAGAGTTTGATCCCACCACACTGAGATCATGACCCGGGCCGAAATCAAGAGTCAGACCCCCAACTGACTGAGCCACCCAGGTGCCCCAAACACTGCTTTCTCATTTCTTCCAGTAGTCAGAAACTGGTTTTGTTTGTTTTTGCTTAATTTCTGGATTCCCTAGCTCTAGGCCTGGCACACGATAGGTAAATGAATGGAAGACGACTATATCAGAGCCCCCAGGACTTATATTTTAACCAGTAAAATACAAGATTATCTTTTGCAAATGGAAAAACTAAAGCAAGAAGGCATGTGCACCAATAATAACATTAGCAGAACAAAGATTTATGGAAAAAAAAACTGGGGTGCCTGGGTGGCTCAGTCGTTGAGCATCTGCCTTTGGCTCAGGTCATGATCTCAGGGTCCTGGGATAGAGCCCTGTGTCGGGCTCCCTGCTCAGCAGAGAGCCTGCTTCTCCCTCTCCCTGCTGCTCCCCCTAATTGTGCTTTCTCTCTGTCAAATAAATAAATAAAATCTTAAAAAAAAAAAAACTTACGTGAAGTTTTCTAAACACTTTCACTTGCACTAATTAACATCCTAGCTACAATCAAAAGAATAGAACAAATGAGAATCTCTAAATCATAACAAACAAACATTCCCCAAACACAAACATCAAGTTTCCAATTTTGTACCACGGAGGATTTAGCTTTTCTGATTAAGGTTCAAAATCATTAAGACCAATCCTCCCCCCATACACCACAAAACTCTGGCACAACCAGGGACTGACCTAAAAACCTACTATTAGACATGACAGAGGATTTCTTCCACATTATGAAAAGCCTCATTTCTAGCTGGGCCATGTCACAGTTGGCTAATACTTTTGCACTTTTACTAGATGGGTCTTTTTCAAATCAGAAACAAAAAAAGGCTCTGACACTGCCAAGCTTTAACCACCTGGGATGACAAACTTGTTTTTCTTGAATATCTTATAGTTTACACTGTTCTGTGGGCCTCCCAAGTCACTGGTTCATGCTCCATCCTCATGCAAATTTAGCAATATTATAGTGGAAGATGAATCACTCCAAAGATCAAAGGGCAGCTAGAAGCTAGTTCTCTATGCAAAGAACCTCCCCTTCTACAGGGAGATTTTCTTCACTGCCCAGCCAGTTCCTCTAATCAGAGGAAACTGGGAAGAAGACTGAGGACCTCATTACTGATTATAATTAAGGCTAATTCATAAAAGCAGGGGTAGAAAATAAAAGGAAGAAAATGACTTCTAGGCAATGTTTAGAAATCCCTAACATATGGTATCTCTCTCGACAGCTTAAAAAGCTTCAGAGAAATTACATTCCTGTGAAAAAAGGATAAGATTAGCTTTATTATATTTGGAAAAACTAATGCTGGCTTGACTTTATACTACCAGAACTCTTTTTAAAAAAAAGATTTTATTTATTTATTGGGGGGGGAGGGCACAAGCAAGGGGAGGGGCAAAGGGAGAGGGAGAAGCACACACCCTGCTGAGCAAGAAGCCCACGCTGGGCTCCACTCCAGGACCCTGGGATCATGACCTGAGCTGAAGGCAGCCACTTAACCGACTGAGCCACCCAGGCATGCCTGCCAGAACTTTCTTTTTTTCTTAAAGTCCTGGGCAAAGCCACACAGGCGGCAGCCAAGGGCAAGCTAGAGTTCCTGAATTAGAGAGAGTCCCAATAGAAGAGATAGGGCAGATAGGGAATGACTGCTGGAGGGAAAAACAAACAAAAACAAAAGGAAGGTCACTCTATCTGGTTTAAACCAAATAAACCCTCTAACCCTAACCAAGGCAAAGGAGAACTGCCTTGCTACAAAACACACCGGAGTATGGTTTTGATATTTATTCTCCCACAGGTACCCCTGATGCTCATTTTAAGCACCAAATGAAAAGTGATGGTAGAGTGTGCAAATTGATCTCAGGGTCGTAAGTTCGAGCCCCATGTTGGGTGTAGAGATTACTTAAAATTAAAAAAGAAAAGAGATAGTTTTGATACAGCCAGCCTCTAGACAAGTCCCAGTACTGTACCATAACGCTTCCACATAAAATGCTTCCCTTAGGGATGGGGTCATTTCCTGGGATAATTCAATTCAACGGTTAATTTTGGGAAGAGCTTCATGATGGAGAAAGACTTGTAGTCAGAGACTTACTTGAGTCTGATTCCTGGCTCTGGTATTAAATTACAACTGGGTTACCTTATTCAAATAAGTCCTATTTCTGAGTCTTAGTTTCCTCATCTGCCAAATGGGACTAATAATAACTACTTTGAAGTCTCTGGTAAGTGGGAGCGATAAACTATATAAAATCCACCATAAGCCTAGGATGATAGCTAATAGTTACATAGTTTCTATTAAAGATGCTGTGTTAGGCACTGCGAAGATACAGATAAATGTTTTCCTAGTTGCAAATGATAAAATTACTGAATGTGCTTAGTTTTCAAAACTCTTTTCCGTGAGGAATACAGGGGCAAGCAATTAAAATAAAATTTTGGGAGCACTTAAAGGTATATAAAATGGGGGCACCTGGGTTGCTCAGTCGTTAAGCGTCTGCCTTCGGCTCAGGTCATGATCCCGGGGTCCTGGGGATCGGGCTCCCTGCCCCGCGGGAAGCCTGCTTCTCCCTCTCCCACTCCCCCTGCGTGTGTTCCCTCTCTTGCTGTCTCTCTCTCTGTCAAATAAATAAATGAATAAAATCTTTAAAAAAAAAAAAAGGTATATAAAATGTGTAAGGGCCCACTCAAGAACACCAAGTCCTAAACAGCCACCAAATAACTGGTAGAGATAAAACGAGAACCCAGGCAACCTAGTAACCACCAGGGTGACCTTTTCAACCGCCTCCGGACCTCCCTGAAGTGCCCAGGGGCTGTTTCTGGTCGGGCTATTTTCCGGCCATCTGACTCCTCACTCACCAATACCGCGTGCCGGAGACTAGGCGTTCATTTGACCTCCATGCCGCTCTACGCGGCGGGTTACTGTGTTCGGTTCTGGCCTTCGAACGTTGAAGGTCACTTAGGTGGCCTCTTAAAAAGGGCTCACCCTTATCCGAGTGTAGAGAGGTACCGCTCCCCTCTCTCTCTGACAGCTCCATCGTTCTAACGCCGCCGCGTCCTCCAAGAGCTCGCCAGGCTTCGCAAAGCGCCAAGCCTCGGCTTTCCCGCCCTCAACGTCCGCACGCAAGGCCGCCGCAAGGTGCCAGGGCACGGAGGAATTCACAGGGCTTTCGCGGACGGCCCACCGCCTTGCTCTCATTGGGTAGCCTCATCTTTTCTCCGCCCCCAAGGTCTTTGCTTCCCCGATGATTGGGCCTAGGAGTTGTCCATCCCAACTTCGGGCACCGCCCCCTTTTTTACCACCCACTAAACGCCCTCCGCCCCATTTTCTCTCCTATCCACTCTTCGCGTATCCCCTGTCTAGGGGGGGATTGAGAGCATCTCGCAGTAGTCCGAGACATTTAGGGACCGACCCCTCCCCCTGCTCCGACCCCACCCACTGGGCCCCTCCCCTCCCCTCCCCTCCACATCCTAGGCGCCGCGCTCCAACACCGAGCTCTCCCCACCTTGCGGCGTTCGGGATTCCTCCGCCCCTCCCTCCAACCAACGCTCAGACTCCTCCGGCGCTCAGGCCGAGCGGGAGGCGTGCTGGGGGGATGCGCTCTCTGAGGGCTCTGCAGAATGCGCTGAGCGGGGCCGGCAGTCACTGCTGGCTGGGAGGCTGGGGTCACCTGAGCCGGAGCCCTCTCCTTAGCGGGGGCGTCCGGCACCACCTCAGTGAGGCCGCGGCGCTGGGCAGGGAGACGCCACACAGCCACCAGCCGCAGCACCAGGATCAGTAAGGCTTGCGGGACAGGGGCAGGGGACAGGCTCCCTCGCACTCCCACTGTCGTTCTCGCCAGCTCCCGAGTCCCCTTACCCCCGAGAGCGCATCTCATCTCCCCTCTCTTCTCCTCGCTCACTAGCCTGCGATGCCTTTTCCTTTAGATTTGGGGCTTTGGGTCCGCCGCGCTCGGGCGGTAACATGCCGTCTGCCCGGGAGGGCGTTTGGGCAGGTCGGTCCTCGGGATGGTGCCTGTCCAAGGTGCGTACTTAACTGGGGACGCAGAGGGGCGCGGAGTGTTGCTTGGTGCACGTGTCTGAGTGCAGGGCCGTGTGCGCACCGCGCAGCCTCACCCTCCTTCTCCTTCTAGGTCCACGGGTGTATTTTAGGGGATGAGTGCGTAGGGAACAATCTCCTGTCTCGAGTCCTGGTGTACTTGGGTCTGTCCAGCTGTATGGTGTGTCTGTGTTTGGGCATGTCCTCGGCGTGTAGTGTGTGATGCGCGTGTATTAGTGCGCAGGTATGTGCGTGTGTCGTTTGCTTATGTGTTGGATGTATGCGTTGTCAGGGTTCTCAAATCTGTAGAATAAGGGTAGTTTCCAATTGGTTGTTGAATGAGGAAAGTCGTAATGGGGAAAAAATCATAAGACGCAGATTTCCCAAACCAGAACCAGTCAGAGCCGTTGTTTGTGCTGCTCGGGCTCCCTGATTTAAAGGGTTCTCTTAAAAATAAATAAATAATATAATATAATATAATAATAAAGGGTTTGCTTCCCTTGGGCTATTATTCTGCCCCAGAGGCTGCGGCTGCACCTCTCTCTTCCACCACCCAGGAACACTGGGTGGCTGAGCCTCTTTTCTCCGAAATGCAGACGGAGCTGAGCAGGAAATTTTGTCCTTTCTAGAAGCCAACATAGACACTGCCTAAGTAGCCCCTGCCCTATTATAGCAGGAACAGAAAATGGACCATCTCCCTGTCATTGACACGTACCGATGACATTCAGAAAGACATGCACATTGTAAAGTAGCCAGACAGACATAGCACTCACTGTCTCACCACCACTGGAACCTCTGTCCTGACAGGTAACAGACCAGTAAGGTATGATTTACTTATTAATTTTATGTCTATCAGCCTCTTCTCAGGGAAACATGGAACATTCAAACTTTAAAGAATAAGCCCTCTCTCTCCCATTCTACTCTCTACTCCAACTTTTCCCAAATAATCACCATGGGAGAAATGGTAGGATAGAGCAAAGCCTTAACTTCCCTCACCTTCAAACTTTCTGTGGGATGGGGAGCAAGCGGTATCCCTGATTCATTCCACACACACTTCCTTATCCAGTGGAGTCAGGTGATGGAAGTGTTTTGGGGAACCTTGATCCTCCTGCTTCTGACCGACTGCTGGTGTTCCCGTAGGCAGAAGGAGTTCAAAGCACTGGCAGAGGATGGGCTCTGGGGGTGTGATACCATGATGGGGAGGGGTTCTTGTATTTGAGGGGGGAAAGGAAGGCAGAAAAGAGAAAATGCCCTGTTATTCAGGTTCTTGTTTGTTTTTTAATATTTACCTTTATCATTTCTGATTATAAAAAAAAACAAGATAGAGTATCAAGAAGAAAATAAAGATCCCAATAATAGAGGTAACCAGTTAATATCGTTATATCCATATATACCCTATATATGTATGTATAAAATTTAACAAAAATAGGATCATAGTATTCATATTCTTTGGTAACCAGTTAATATCGTGATATATATCCATATATACCCTATATATGTATGTATAAAATTTAACAAAAATAGGATCATAGTATTCATATTCTTTGGTAACCAGTTAATATCGTGATATATATCCATATATACCCTATATATGTATGTATAAAATTTGACAAAAATAGGATCATAGTATTCATATTCTTTGGTAACTTATCTTTTTTGTTTATGAACAGCTTTTAATATTGAATATGTGTGTGTGATATTGTCATTTTAATGGCTGCTCCTTTTTTTTAAGGTTTTATTTATTTATTTGAGAGAGAGAGAGAGAAGGAGCAGAGGTAGGGGCAGAGGGAGAGGGAGAAGCAGGCTCCCCACTGAACAGGGAGCCCGATGCAGGGCTCGATCCCGGGACCCTGGGATCATGACCTGAGCCCAAGGCAGTCACTTAACCGACTGAGTCACCCAGGCGTCCCAGGAAGACAAAGATTTATAGAGGGATGTATATATATAGATATATAAAGATGGATAAAGAGGGAGGGGGTGGGAGAATGGGCAAA
>NC_138373.1:106910121-106932861 GCF_054177405.1 Leptonychotes weddellii | reverse complement strand
AGATCACAACCTGAGCCAAAACCAAGAGTCCAACGCTTAACCAACTGAGCCACCCAGGTGCCCCTGTTGGCAGGTTTTAAAGAGCCTTAAATGCCATACCAAGAAATAAGAACTTATTTTGTAGGCACTGGGGAGCTAACAAAGGTTTTGAGTAGAGAAATTATATTTGAGTTTTAGAAAGAACTGGCACATTGTGGAAGATGGGTTGGAAGTCGAGGGAGTGTAGTAGCAGTTAGGGAACAGACAATGTGGACTGATGATAAAGAAGCATGGTTTACTGAGCATTTACTTTGTGAAAGACTTTTTCACAAAATGTTATGTTAATTAAGCCTACTTCACCCATGTAAAATAGACATTATTACCCTTATTTTACAGATGAGGAAGCAGGTTCAGCAAGATTAAATAACCTGACTTACTATCCCTATTAAGGTCACATAGCTTTTAAGGGGCAAATTCTGGTACTTTCTACTATACCATGCTGGCACAGGGGAAGAAAAGAGGGTGGATTTGAGAGACATTATGGTAGTTACCATAATGTGGGGTACCAACTGAACATGGATGGAAGGTATGAGAATTTTCTAAATGATTCCATGTTTCCAGCTTGGCACCTGGGTGAATGATACCACTATTAACCCAAATGAGCACAGGAGGAGGAGCAGAGGGAGGGAGGCGAGATAATGTCAGGTTTGGACATTTTGAGTTGGCGGTGCCTATGAGACATCTAGAAATGGAAGTGTCTAGAAGGCAGCTAGAAATAAAGGTCTAAAGGTTAGGAACAAAAGAAAGCTAGAGGGGCGCCTGGGTGGCTCAGTTGGTTAAGCGACTGCCTTCAGCTCAGGTCATGATCCTGGAGTCCCGGGATCGAGTCCCGCATCGGGCTCCCTGCTCAGCAGGGAGTCTGCTTCTCCCTCTGACCTTACCCCCTCTCATGCTCTATCTCATTCTCTCTCTCAAATAAATAAATAAATAAATCTTTAAAAAAAAAAGAAAGAAAGAAAGCTAGAGAGTAAGATTTAAGACTTCCCAGAAAAGATGTGAAAGTTGGAGGTTTAGGGAGAGATCAGATGATTCAGGCAGGAGGGCTGAGTAAGGTAGAGTGAGGACACCTACCTACCTTTGTTTGTTTGTTTGTTTTAAAGATTTTATTTATTTATTTCAGACAGCGAGTGAGAGAGAGAATAGGAGTGGGGGAGGGGCAGAGGGAGAAGCAAGCTCCCTGCTGAGCAGGGAGCCCGACCTCAAGACCTCATGACCTGAGCCAAAGGCAGACACATAACCGACTGAGCCACCCAGGCACCCCAGGGATACCTACATATTTATAAGGCCATGTTCTAGGAGAAGCAGGGAGCGGTTCTCACGTTTCTATCCTCCTTCCCTATCTCTGCCCCCAGTGACTCCTCAGAGAGTGGCATGCTATCCCGCCTGGGTGATCTGCTCTTCTACACTATTGCTGAAGGACAGGAACGAATTCCTATCCACAAGTTCACTACTGTAAGTTCTCCTCTATCTGCTCAGAATGCTGAGCCCTCAGGATCTCTGCAAAGCGGGAAAAGGAGGGCAGGACAAGTGTAGGGCTGCTAATGGGTTGCTTCATGAGGGTGAAAAATAGTAGATGGCAGTAGATATCTAGGCTCATAGGCAATCCCATCTCTGCTCCAGGCTGGGAAGATTAAACCATCTGATTCAACCTATAGTCTTGGTTTGAGACTTGGCCCCAAGGGGTTCAGAAACCAGCTGCCATGATGAAAAAGGGCAGGAAACCCTTATTAGCCTTCAAAGCTGCACCATTCCCTCCTTTTCTACTCTGCGAACCCATTTGTTCCATCTGTTGTGGTAGCTGGGGTTGAGCTCGTTGTTATCCACTGGGAAAGAATATTAGGATTGCATTGCTTTCCTTGTAGTTGAACTTACCAGGCTTCTTCTTTCCCCTAAAGGCACTGAAGGCCACTGGACTGCAGACATCAGATCCCCGGCTCCGGGACTGCATGAGCCAGATGCGCCGCATGGTTCGAGAGTCCAGCAGTGGTGGCCTCTTGGACCGAGATCTCTTCCAAAAGTGAGGGCCCCAGAATCAAGGGCACCATTCTCAAAACTGTTCTGTGGACATAGACTATAACAGCAGGGAGGGCTCTTGGGGATTGGATAGTCCAGCCCCTCACTGTATTACTTATTTATTATACAAGTTACATATGAATGTTCATTTACTCATTATAAAAGTGCAAACAATATAGAAATACATGTTCTCCTTTCCCTGTCTCCCCAACCCCAGTCCCTTTTCCCAGAGGTAAACATTGTTAACAAATTAGTGTGTATCTTCTAGATAATGTCCTATACATTTATGTACATATAGGAATATATGTAAATATACTTATATGATTTAGGATTTTTAAAACATTAAGGTGACCCACTACACATATTATTTGGGTATTTATTTTTTTCTCATATCCCAAGACACTGTGTCTTGAGCTATCTTTCCACATCATTACAACCCCTCATTTTAGAGGCAAAAGAAACTTGAGACCCAGAAAGATAAAGTGACATGCCGAAGGTCATACAGCTGTTGGTCCCAAACCTAATGACCACTCGCACTTTCCTTATTCCCAACTTCCATGGCTCCGGAGTGAGTCACAGCTGCATCTCTCCAGCCCCCTAACCCAATCGTGTCTGGGATCCAGGTGTGTGAGCAGCAACATTGTGCTCCTGACCCAGGCATTCCGAAAGAAGTTTGTCATTCCTGATTTTGAGGAGTTCACGAGCCATGTGGATCGCATCTTTGAGGATGCCAAAGAGCTCACTGGAGGCAAAGTGAGGGCAAGGGGACTAGGGGAGGGGCAAGGGCTCTGGGCCAGATATACCTTGCTTCTTGGAAATTTCCTGGGGCTGGGAATCCGTGATTGAGAGATGAGAAACAGAACCTCTAAAAATGGGGACAAGGGCTTTATATATTTCTATACATGTAATTTCTGGAGCAGATGAGGGAATCCAAAGTTTCGAAGGGGACAATTAGCATAAAGGATTCAATAGAACTTTGAAAGAGACCTATAGAGTAATTAAGCCCAAGACCCAAAAAGGGAAGCTGACCCCAGAATTCTCCTCTTTTTACCTTCCATAGGCTTTAGTGCCATCTCTATAGGAATAGGGCTACAGAAAGATAAGGCCTTCTTGGACTTAAGGCTTGGGTGTCCCTGGAAACAACGGGCAGGAGGGAACCCTTTGCCCTGCAGAAGACAGAATTTTCACTTTTATCTAAAAGATTCTCCTGACCCTGAACCTCAGCTCTGTTCCCCCTCTCTACATCCATATCTCTGTTCTGTCTGTTCTCTGTCCCCACTCGTGCCCAGGTGGCGGCCTATATCCCTCAGCTGGCCAAGTCCAATCCAGACCTGTGGGGCGTCTCCCTGTGCACTGTGGATGGTCAGCGGTGAGATGCTGGGAGAGAGGAAGGGGAGGCGGGGCACAGGTGCAGAACATAGGCTGACCCCTTTCGCCGCACCTGTCTGCCTCCAGGCACTCCGTGGGCCACACAAAGATTCCCTTCTGCCTGCAGTCCTGTGTGAAGCCCCTCACCTATGCCATCTCCATCAGCACCCTAGGCACTGACTACGTGCACAAGTTTGTGGGCAAGGAGCCCAGTGGCCTACGCTACAACAAGCTCTCCCTCAATGAGGAAGGTGAGCACCACCAGAGCTCAGCCGGACTCACAGCTCTCCCCCTTCTTATTCCCACCTATCCCTGCCGCCCTGTTTATTTCCCTGACCTTCCTCATTAGCTGTGTCATTTCATCCTCCCCGGCAAAGAAATCCTTCTTGTCTAGCCTGCGGAGTGGGTGGACTGTAAAGGAGGCTTTGCGCAGCAGCTAATAAGACTGGGTGGTTTGTATTTCCCCAGGAATCCCCCATAACCCCATGGTCAATGCTGGCGCCATTGTCGTGAGCTCCCTGATCAAGGTCAGTGCCATCCTAGCCTTATGGTAGGTACTGTTCTCTAAACTCCCTTGTTCCTATATTCCTCGTATCTACCCAGCTCTTCAGGGGGTTGACTTGAGGGTCCCCAGGAGGCAGTGAGGGCACAGCAAGGACCCACCTATGTTGAAGATGTGAGTAAAAGGAACTGTACCTCTGCCCCCACCCATGAGTCTGAAGCACAGAGCTTCCTGGCCCTTAGAGAAGTGAGCAGGTCTTGACCCCTGCCTAGGACCAAGGGCCACATGCCAGATACAGGGGGAGGACAGGACTGTTGGGCACTGATTGGCCACTTCTGGGTGAGAGACACAGAAAGAAGGGTGAATGGCCAGGCCAGGGCAGCTATTCACGTCACCTGAAACTGTGAGTTGGCCTTGAGCAAGGGTATCAGGCTGGCCTGTCAGCTGTAGGTCTCCCAGGGCTTGAGCAAGAACCTGAGAACAGTGTGGGCAGCAACACTCCAGAGCCAATCACAACCCCTCCTGAGGAAGGTGGTGTTAGGAACCCTCCCCCAAGGGACTCAGGTGTCAGAGTCCCTATGGTGTTGACACTGTGGTTGACATGTGTAGGAAGCAATGGGGTGTGGTGGGGGTGGGGTGGGAGACCAGGCTCAGGCTCTCCCCTTGCCCTGGGATAGCTCTGTCTACAGCCCTGTAACCTGCACCTGCCTCATCCTATTCCCATCTAAGCAGGACTTTTGGACCTGACTCTCAGCTAAAATCTTCAGCTTTACTTCAGTTATCAATATATTGATATAACAATATTTTTTTAAAGATTTTATTTATTTATTCATTAGAGAGAGAGAGAGAGGCAGAGGGAGAAGCAGGCTCCCAAGGAGCAGGGAGCCCGATGCGGGACTCGATCCCAGAACCCTGAGATCATGACCTGAGCCGAAGGCAGACGCTTAACCATCTGAGCCACCCAGGCGCTCATTGATATAACAATATTATATGCAACACACCTCTCATCCCATTCCTGTCAGTCCAGTTGGAGATGGCTCTAGGAGTCAGGGATACGATAGAGTATGGCTCCAGCCTGGGCTGTAAGGGATGAGGATGGGGATCAGGAATAGGAGTGGGGCTTGGGGACAGGACTGGAATCAGGAGAATGGAAGTGAGATTCAGGGATGAGGTCTGGGATTGAGAATGGAATTGGAAGTGAGACTCAGATGGGTAAGACTCACGGATGGGGTGAAGTTATCTGTACTCATTACTTGATAATAAAATCTAAATGGTTTGGTTTTTAAGATCACTAGATATGCAGGCATACAAAAAAAAAATCTCAGTTGTAAAAAAAAAAAAAAAGTCATTGTAAAATGTAAAATATTCCCAGTAGCAAAACCAGTATAAGACATTAAACTCCAGGGGCACCTGGGTGGCTCAGTCATTAAGCGTCTGCCTTCGGCTCAGGTCCTGATCCCAGAGTCCTGGGATCGAGCCCTGCATCGGGCTCCCTGCTCTGCGGGAAGCCTGCTTCTCCCTCTCCCACTCCCCCTGCTTGTGTTCCCTCTCTCACTGTGTCTCTCTCTGTCAAATAAATAAATAAAATCTTTAAAAAAAAAAAAAAGACATTAAACTCCACTAAGTCCTCCTGACACTTCCCTGTCATCATCCTAGGCTTGGAATGCTGATCTCTCTCTCTCTCTCTCTCTCCCTCCCTCTCTCTTTTTCTTTCTGTCTTTGCAGATGGACTGTAACAAAGCAGAGAAGTTTGATTTTGTAAGTTCCCTTGCTACTCAGCCCCTGGCTGCTTTTCTCCACGGCATGTTGTCCCCTCCAGCTGCCCCAGTGCCTGGCTCTAACCCCACTTTGATAGTGCACCAGCCCATACTAGAAGCCTTATTTCCAGAGGCGTGGGAATCCGTGGCCTCAGAGGGAAAGCCTCCTGTGTCCCTGCTGGGATAAGGACTTAGGAGTTCAGAAGGGTTAGTCAGGCTAGTATGTGTTGAGTAGGGGTCCTCACCCACGTGATGCCTTTCATGCCGCTTTTTCTCTCTTAGGTGTTACAGTATCTGAACAAAATGGCTGGGAACGAATACATGGGTTTCAGCAATGCCACGTAAGGCCCCGTTTGCAGGACTGGCTGAATACATTGTGGGATAGGTGCATGTGCGATAGAGAAGGGGGATGATAGAATCTTAAGAGGAAGAAATGCAGGGGAGTTTTGGCCACCCAGCTTCCTCTGAACCCATTCATTGACATTTGTTTACTTTGTAAAAGAATTTGTTCCATTTCTATTTAGTATTTAGAGAGGCAGTATGAGGCTTTATCCCTAAGCCCTTTCTTGCCAAGCCTCTCAAAGCCAAAAACATCATCAGTTTTTCCAAACTAGATGACTAGACAATTTGGGGTTTGGGGGTTTCTTTTTTACACTTTACAATAAAGCTATGGCCAGTGCTTGCTCAGGGTCAGAAGTTTCCTCCAGGATTACCGTGAGAAGTCAGTTTGACATGTGTGATCTAGTTCTGTCTCTCTTAGGGAAGGTATTTTTTCCCCTTCTCCTTATACCCACCCCTCAAATGTCAAGTACTAAATTGGGTGTTTGCTTCAGATTCCAGTCAGAGAAGGAAACAGGGGATCGGAATTATGCCATCGGCTATTATCTAAAGGAAAAGAAGGTAACTGGGAAAGGCTGGTAGAGAAAGTCCCTGGGAATTCTGCAGCTGGTAGAAGGGCACATGGGGTTGGGAACTTCGGCTGAGATCCTGGCAGTGTGACAGGGTCTGCTGATGGTCTGAAAAGAAATGCTCTCCCTTCTTCTTCCTTACAGTGCTTTCCTAAGGGGGAGGACATGATGGCTGCTCTTGATCTCTATTTTCAGGTGAGCAAACACTGCTGTTCAGCTCAGGGCCAAGGGAACAGGACAGATTGCCATTCTTGCTCTGATCCACAAGAGGGATGCTCCTCTCCAGGGGTTCTGGTGTCCTTCAGAAACACCAGGGGAACTTTTTGAAAGATCAAGATGCTAAGAACATGGCTCTGCTCCCAAGAACACAGTGCTCATGATCCACACTGCACCCTCACCTCTGCCTTGTCTCCATAGCTGTGCTCCGTGGAGGTGACCTGTGAGTCAGGCAGTGTCATGGCAGCCACCCTGGCCAACGGCGGGATCTGCCCCATCACAGGAGAGAGTGTACTGAGCGCTGAAGCAGTGCGCAACACCCTCAGCCTCATGCACTCCTGCGGCATGTACGACTTCTCAGGCCAGTTTGCCTTCCATGTGAGTGCTTCTGGCCCTGCCATCCGTTTGCCACCGGTCCAGAGCCAAAAAGTGAGGACAGGCTTCTTCCTGCCTCCCCGTCACTAACTTCCAGCCAGGCAGTTAGGCTGAGAGTCCTTCAGGGAGTTTGTCAAACACACTGCATCCCTCAAACACATCAATACGTGATGTTGCAGCTTCTGAACCCCACTTCTGCCACCCTTCATGTTCCTGGCACTTCTCCTCTAGGCCTCAGTGTAGAGGTCACTTCCTCAGAGAGGCTTTACTACCATCCTGCCTCCGGTAGGCACCCCCTCCCACTGCATTCTCTGTCACAGCACCCTGCTTCTTTCCTCCCATGTTTTCTCATAAGCTATGATTCTTTTTGTCTCTTGATCATCTATCTCCTACCACCGGGATGAAGTCAAAAGAGACCGTCCTAGTTCTAGGGCAGCATAAGGCACAGCATAGACCCTCAACAAGTATCACTTAGTGAAGCCATGAGTTTAAGGGGGACAGGACAGGAGAGGAGTAAGAAAAGAAGCTAAGTAACAAGCCAGGAGGTTGAGATGGACATGACTTTGCCTGTGCAGTCATTTGGGATAGACTAACTTATTAATCTAGACTTGAGGGCACCTCTAGCTCATCCTCAGTCTCAACTTTTTCCCCAAGGTGGGCCTGCCAGCCAAGTCAGCTGTGTCAGGAGCCATCCTCCTAGTGGTACCCAATGTAATGGGAATGATGTGTCTGTCACCTCCATTGGACAAACTAGGGAACAGCCATAGGGGCATCAGCTTCTGCCAGGTGAGTTACTTTGCATAAGGGTCTTAATGGTTTTAAATGAGTAAATGAAACAACTTTGAGCTCCTACTAAGTAGAGAGAGTAAGTAAACAATCTCTTTGGTTTACAATTCTAGAAGTTGGTGTCTCTCTTCAATTTCCACAACTACGATAACCTGAGGCACTGTGCTCGCAAGTTAGACCCACGGCGTGAAGGGGGAGAAGTTCGGGTAAGGAAAACCCCAGGTGGCTTGTAAGAATATTTCAGAATAGGAAAAAATATATATATATATTTCAGAATAGAACATTCCATTAATGCTTTAGCAATACCCTTGGCTAAGCATCTTTGGAGAAGGGTCACAGGGCAGAGCTGGGCATGGGTGAGCTCAAAGTCACAGTCAATCTCAGGTGGGTATTTGTTTTCCAGAACAAGACTGTGGTGAACCTGTTATTTGCTGCCTATAGTGGAGATGTCTCAGCCCTTCGAAGGTACCAAATAAACACAGTAAAATCCTCCTGGTCAGAGATCTCATTAGGAGTCAACACAGCAAAATAGTTAAGTGCTTCAGCTTTAGAGCCAGATAGAATGGATACAGACTGCATTTAAATGAGATTATTTTAAGTACAGTGACTGCCTTGTGATAAGAATTTAAATAATGGCAGCCATGTTATGATTAACCGGGGTGTTAAGAGCAGAGTCCTAGGAGGTAAGGACCCTGCCTCAAGTAGATCACCAACATCAACAAACATGTACTGGGCATCTACCACGGGTAGGCGGTGATGTTTCTGGAAGCATCACACCCCTGTCTGATTTGGGACTAACAGTCTCATCTGGGTATAGAACATGATTATGCAGGGTCTACACATCTTAGCAAGCTGTTTTCCTTTTTCTGGAACCCATCCAATCTGGAACCCCACTTCAGAAAAGACACTAGTGATTCTAGGCTGATCTGGGTAACTCCAGCTGCTTTCCACTACCCTCAGGTTTGCCTTGTCAGCCATGGACATGGAACAGAAAGACTATGACTCCCGCACAGCCCTGCATGTTGCTGCAGCTGAAGGTATCTGAAGGTTAAATAAAAGGGGAAACAGATCTTAAGACCCTTTCTTTTTCCTTTTTAAAAATATTTTATGCTTTTTTTTTTTTAAGTAAACTCTACTCCCAACGTGGGACTCGAACTCACAACCCTGAGATCAAGAGTTGCATGCTCTACCAACTAAGCCAGCCAGGCACCCCCAAGACCCCTTCCTTTCTACCAAGAGTACTCCCCGTTGTATATGCCCTTAAGGTTACAGGGGCTGCAACTAGTTTTGTCCAGATGCCCTGCAGTTTGCAGGCCAACTATTATTGGGTGCCACAGGGAGCAAAATGGGAAGAGGCCTTTCCCCCTCCCCTCTTGGTTCAGACTCCACCTGCCAAGGTCTGTACTAATGTTAACACCAAAAGGTTGAGGATCTGTACCATCTCATGTTCCTTCTGCTCATATTCCTAGGACACATCGAAGTTGTTAAATTCCTGATTGAAGCTTGCAAAGTGAATCCTTTTGTCAAGGACAGGTAAGTAAGATTAAGCTAAAAGGGGGTGGGGCTTGGGCAGCAGCTTCTCTACCACCACCCTCCTGCCACCAGTCATGTATATAACCATAGCACTGGGGATGTCTTCTTTGCCCGATCACGGTCTTCATTCCTTTTAGGTGGGGCAACATTCCCCTGGATGATGCTGTGCAGTTCAACCACCTGGAGGTGGTGAAACTGCTTCAGGATTACCAGGACTCCTACACACCATCGGAGACTCAGGCCGAGGCAGACGCTGAGGCCCTGTCCAAAGAGAACTTAGAGAGCATGGTGTGAGCATGGGACATGCACACGGTCCCTGCTCGAGGAAAAGCACGAGCTGGCCACACACTCAATCCATAACCACCAAACATGCTATGGAGAGCCACACTGCTTCAGTGGGGACCAAGACTTAGGCCACTGCTTTCTGTGAGAGTGAAAATACCCCATTCCCTTGGCAGACAGAGTATAGAGAAGTGCCTTGGTGGACACATGCAGTAGAGCAATCCATGGAGACGATGAGCTTCTTCGAGGTACAGCCTAATGGTTTGGCCCACTCAAAATCATCCCAGGTCTTCACCCAGGTCCCCTCTCCTTCTCCCTAAAGAAACCATCATGAGAGAGACAAAGATACTCTGGTAAAGGGGCCCTAGCCACCATGCACAGGTATATCCACAAAGGAAGTGGGACAGCCATGTACCAGGCTTTAATAGTCTGGACAGGTCTGCCCTCGTTGGCTGGAAAGTACCGCTGCTACTGCTAGTTTTATAGACAGAGAAAGTATTTTGTGCTCAAATAAACTTTAATTACACAAATTATTATTTTTGTTAAACCCAGTCCTTCTCCCTCTCCCCTAGGGGTATCTAGCTGCATTGCCATCAAAGGTAGAATAGGAGGGAACCACAAGGTCAGACAGAGCCTGAGAATACCTATTTCACGTACATACTCATCCCACCACATTTTCCTCAACCCTAAATATTACTATAGGTTAACTGTATTCTGCTGCCAGAGGTCAGGTTGGGTAGGGGAGCGGGGCAGTAATACGTGAGGGTTTGGGACTGAGCAGGCCCAAAAATGGATTGTGCAGGACCTCAGGCCTCCCTCCTTGCTCTGGAAGTTCCAACTGTGGCAAAACTATCTTGTCTCCTTTGGGCATGGCTGTAACTGGCCCAGTGATTATAACAGATTGACCAAATGTCAGAGGTGTGCAGATTAAGGCAGATGGACTCTACGTGGTGATAGCTGCAGCAGTGTGGGGCTGAGAGTCTGGCACTGAGGTACTGAGGAAGGAGGGCTCTGTTTCATTCAGACACAGTAAAGCACTTCCTGAGGGAGCCAGAGCCCAGACTCTATTGCTATAGAGAGAAAGGGCCAAGTCATTGCACCACTCCTCCAGCCAGAGGTAGAAAGGATTTACTCTGGAGAAATCCTAGAGTCCCAAGGGGGAAAAAAATTACATGGGGGCAAAGGGAGGCAGAGGTATCACAGTGATGAATAATTCAAACAAAGTTGAAAGCTAATAGCCCAGGACTGAATGCAGTCTGAGAAAGGTCTGGGCACAGGGAGGCAGAGCAACTAAAGGAAGCCAGTCAGGCAAAGTACACTCATGATAGCTTAGGAAATTGGCAGTAGTTTGCGGGAGGGGAAGGGTGGCTGTATGCCCAGCTTTCACAGGGTATGGGAGATAAGACTTAGATATTGCACAGAGGGCCCAACACTGCATTTCGAGAATTAGAGATTGCTTGGTGGCAAAATTAAAAGGTTTCAGACACTTTCAGAGGAGAATGGCCAAGAGCATGATTAGGGACTCCAGTGAGGGACACACTAGAGGCCTTCAGGCACCTCAAGCCCTGAGTGGGTCAGCAGCTTTCCATCCCAAAGGGCAAAGGCAGGTACCACTGGACCTCGGAAATCTGTCTGTAGCGTGTGGACCACAGCGACCCTGCTCACATCCACCAGGCTCAGCTTCTGGGCCTCATACTCCAGCAGTAGCCCCACCTTCTCTGGCTGCCCGATGCCCTCAATAGGGGCTTTTTCGTTGGCCAACATGGTGTGCCACCTGCGCTGGGCATAGGTGAACACCCAGGAACGATCGTCCACACCGATGCAACTATCCCGGGACATGTCCACATCTGCCACTCCTATCCGGAACTGGTGGGAACGTTTCACTGTCACCTCCCAGTAGTGCCTGCCACTGGTGACAGCCGTGTCTGCCAGGACCACTGCCCACTCCCGGAAGCGCTCCACATTCAGGGCCAACTTGGTGGGCTCCAATCCCACTATGCCATATTTGACACCTGTGTCACCTTTGAAGAGCGCCAGGCTGCTGTGGGCGGTTTTTTCTTCCAGTTTGAAGCTGATGGCTGCGAGCAGAGCAAAGAGATTGAATGATGACGGGGGTTAGAAGTGATACATACATATTACGATCTGAAAGGCAGTCAGGAGTTCACGAGTACACGGGAAAGAGTCAGAATGTCACGCGGGCAAGGGTGGGACACTTTAATATGGGCCTTCGGACTGGGGACGCCTCGGGATAAAAAAAAAAAAGATCGTGCCCCATGTTTGGACTCTCAAGACCAACGCAGATCGGGAGGGGAAATGACCCAAAAGGGCTCCCGGGAATAACGGAAACCATTTTGGAGATAAAAGAGAGTAAGAGGAAATAATTTTACCTCTGCGGGCTTCGGCTGCGCCAACCCCCAATCGTTTGGCTCCCCAGCGGCACAGGCAGAGCGAACGTACAAAAGGCAGCGCCATCTTGCGCCGGGGATAAACGGGGCACGCCCCCCCGCCTGAGACCTCGCCATCTGCCCTCCTGCTCCTTTCCGACGTGGTGCGCGAGCGACCGCCGCGCACTATGATGACGTAAGAGAGCCAGCGCCCAGTAGGGGAGCCGCCATTTTAGTGAGTTCTGCTCTAGGTCTGCCCGTGGTTGGTAGAGTTTTTTTCCTGAGGGGAATACTGATCACGTTTTTACCAAGTAGGGCCTTTAAAAAGATGGTGTAGCAAGATATCAGAAGTATAGATTTTAGAATTAAGCAACAATCGAATTCGAACCCAGCTCCACTGTGTGACTTTGGGCAAATCACTTAACTTCTCCGAGGCTTAGTGTTTTCATTTGTAAACAAAAACAATAACCTTTAGACGTTGGTAAAAATTAAATGAGAGAATAACTTAGAATACAACTTGACAAATAGCAACCACTAGGTTAAGTGGCAGGTTGTTTTAATAAATAATAATGTGTAAATACTGTAAATGTTGGTTTTGTATTTTCAGGGTTATTGGAGAAGGACTCAAAATCTCTACCGT
This sequence comes from Leptonychotes weddellii, assembly GCF_054177405.1. Classification (NCBI taxonomy): domain Eukaryota; kingdom Metazoa; phylum Chordata; class Mammalia; order Carnivora; family Phocidae; genus Leptonychotes; species Leptonychotes weddellii. Next base: position 106,920,058 of record NC_138373.1, on the reverse strand, counting down.
TTATTTCTTTGCTGATTTGCAGATTTGTATATCCAACATCCTATTAGACATTTCTGCCTGGATGTTCCCTTCCCCCCACTCACCCCGCCAGCCAGTCACCTCAAACTTAACATGTCTAAAACTTACTTTGTTCTAAAACTTACTTTGTCTTCCTACACAAGCTTCCTCCTCTGCGTAGGTTCCCTGACTTCTGTGAACTGCAACCCATAACCAACCAGCTGCCCAGGCCAGAAACCTGGAAGTCCTTGACTTCTTTGTCTCCCTCATCTCACATATCTGATTGTCCTTGAACCCCAATCCCATTGTTTCTTCCCTGGACTATTGCATTAGCCTTCTAACTGGACTCCTCATTCTCCCCAGTGCTGCGAGGAGGGAACGTTTAAAGAGACAACTACATATCTCTCCTATTAGGTGTTTTTGTTTTAAGATTTTATATATTTGAGAGAGAGAGCATGAGGGGGGGAGGGGCAAAGAGAGAAGGCGACTCCCCGCTGAGCACAGAGTAAATGTACTATGTTTTTGTTTTTGTTTTTTTTTAAGATTTTATTTATTTATTTGACACAGAGAGACGCAGTGAGAGAGGGAACACAAACAAGGGGGAGGGTGGGGGAGGGTGGGGGAGGGAGAAGCAGGCTTCCCACTGAGCAGGGAGCTGGAGGTGGGACTCTATCCCAGAACCCTGAGATCAAGACCTGAGCCCAAGGCATACGCTTAACAACTGAGCCACTCAGATGCCCTGTACTGCTGTTTTTGAATTAAATGAATGAGCATGAAGGGAGAAAGTTTTGTGCCCATGTTCTTGGAGTGCAGTGGCTGGCTCATTGCCCAGTAGGGGTCAGCCCGGTCCAGCCTTTACAACCTGCCTAATGTGTGAGAAGAGTGGTTTCTGTTACTCGTAAGTACAGGAGCAAAGGCGTGGAGGACAGATTTCCTTTAGAAAAGTTATGCTCTGTCAATACTTTGCATCTTGCTGGTAATGAGAGGAAAGTTCCTGGGTTCTGTTTCTGTAGTTTTTCTCCTAGGTTCCATCCTAGGTGTGAGAGCTAAAGCAATCACTGCACATTCCTCACACTGTCACTTAGACATACCTCTGTTACTTTATTCCCACTCAGGAAATAGATTTTTGCCTGTCATCTCTTGTATTATTTCACTTTTGCAGACTGACCATCCACCTGATAAACTCACCTTCATCATTCAGATGATTTACCTACCTTGTTGCTAATATACAAGTAATTAATTCTTTTTTTTAATTTTTTTTATTAACATATAATATATTATTTGTTTCAGGGGTACAGGTCTGTGATTCATCAGTCTTACACAATTCACAGCGCTCACCATAGCACATACCCTCCCCAATGTCCATCACCCAGCCACCCCATCCCTCCCACCCCTCCACTCCAGCAACCCTCAGTTTGTTTCCTGAGATTAAGAGTCTCTTATGGTTTGTCTCCCTCTCTGGTTTTGTCTTAAAGTAATTAATTCTTAACATTTCCATGCATAATAATTAAGAAGTGATAGAGTTTCATTTGACAGACAAAAGGGGAAAAGACATTCAAGGTATAGGGAACAACTTCTGCTAAAGCACTGGGTAATGAAATAGAATGAGGTATTTGGGAGCCACAAGAAGCACAAAATTGTCAGGGCCTCATGCTGGGGAGATATAGAGAAGGTTGGAAAAGTTGAGGCTGAATTATGAAGAGTCATGTATTCATAGTAAGAATGTCTTTCAGGCGTCTAGGAACTGTTGAAGGGACACAAGGAGATGACAAATTACAGGTACTTTTATTTTATTAAAGATTTTATTTATTTGAGAGGAAGAATATGAGTGGGGGGAGGGGAAGAGGGAGACGGAAAAGCAGACTCCCCAAGATCATGATCTGAGCTGAAGTTAGTTGCTTAACCAACTGAGCCACCCAAGTGCCCCTACAGGCACTTTTATAAAGATAAAACTGATAGCAACATGGAGAATGAATTGGAGGGAATGAGACCAGAAACAGGGTCAAATGGGGTCTGAAGCCACTAGAGTCCTCAGGTGAGAGATGGTGTGGGTTAAGCCATCTAAGAGGTAGAATTGATAGAGTTTTGGTGACTGGTTAGGTGAGAGTGAGAGGATAGGGGAAAGGAGTCAAAGCTGATTCACAGGTTTCTGATTTAATGAGGGGATACAAAAGAAAAGCATGTGGGGTTTTTTTTGTGTGTGTGTGTTTTTTTAAGATTTTTATTTTTATTTATTTGACAGAGAGAGAGAGAGCGAGAACAGAAACACAAGCAGGGGGAGTGGGGTAGGGAGAAGCAGGTTCCCACTGAGCAGGGAGCCCGATGCGGGGCTGGATCCCAGGATCCTGGGATTATGACCTGAGCCGAAGGCAGATGCTTAACAACTGAGCCACCCGGGCGCCCCAGGAAAAGCATGTTTTAATGGGGGAAGATCATTCTGTTTCAGACAGGCTGTACTTGAGGTGTCTACGGGACACACAGGTGAAAATGTTCTGTAAATATGTGGATATACATTTGAGGGAGAGTGGAATAGGCGAAGTCATCCAAGGAGAGGCTGTCAGCTGAATAGGTAGAGAATAAACTGACAGTACGATCCTAGTGAAAACCAGTATCTGAGATAACACATATACTGTTAAGTACGCAGAACAGGTTCTAACCATAGTGAACATTGATTTGTCTGGCTTGGGGTTATATCTGACTCCCTAGGAAGAGCAGGGGAGAAGGAGGCAAGTACAGGATGGGTCAGTCTGTTTTCACTCTGTTTCTTAGATTACCCCATTTCTAACATGTGGAGGTCCTCACCTGATCCAAGTGCTAATTGGAGCCCTTAACTATAGATGGGAGAGGGATGATGCACTCAGAGCTTGGTGATTGTTCTGGACTTTGCCAGGAAGTCAGCAGTCAGCAAAGCATAACCAGAGAAAGAGAGAGAAAGGGGGCCCTCAGGAGCTAGCCAAAGGGGCTGCTAGGCTGGCTTGTGCTATGCTAGGGCCTTTGTCCTATGAAACTGTCCACACAATGGAGCTGGGTTACATGCTGATCTGGCATTCTGAATATGGGGCTAGGATAGAGATTCCACGTGGTGGATACAGAGATAGATGTTCACCCAGCCCCTCAGGACCATATCTCGATTCACCGTATATTGTAGTTGCCAGAGAGGATGTTCAATACTTGATAATCATAAATTATGTTTATATCTGATTAGTTCATGAATCACTTCATTTACATTTGAAGGCAGCTAACTTAACATGTGTGTATTGCCTGGGTATATCTCATTTGATCCTCATACAATCCTGTAAGATCAGCAAGTTAGATATTTTTATGGAACTCAGACCTAGGTTATTCTTTAGGTCTTGATAATATGGGCTGGCTGTGGAGTAGCTTCAGAGAGGTAGTAAACTGGTCCTGGATAACGTCAGAGGTGGCTATGGTAATCACATGACACCCACTGTGGAGAAATGAGACAAGACAAATAGCTCTGCTTGCAGATTCCCTGAGATTTATAGATGTATTTGCTCCCTAATATTATGGATTATGCTTCCTATGGCACCTCTTAGAGACTGAGAAATGGAGCCTTCTTTATTGAAGGGGGTATAGTAAATTTAGGATCCCTAGCCCCAGGAATATAAAGAGTTTAGAAGGCTGATTGTTAGTAATCAAGAGGTAACTCAGTCTAGTGTAGAGACAAATGAGACTCCAGGATGATCACTATACAAGTGGTTAATACTTGAAGTAACTTTGTAACTACTCCAAGTTTGTTATTTTACAAATCCCTTTTCCCCTTTTCTCCACTGCCATAGTTCTTAGTAGAAAAAACAATTCAAAAATGTTTGTATGCTTACTCAAGCCCAGAAGAAAGAAAGGGGAAGAATCTAGAATTTAAAATTTTGGCAACCAGGGCGCCTGGGTGGCTCAGTCGTTAAGTGTCTGCCTTCGGCTCAGGTCATGGTCCCAGGGTCCTGGGATCGAGCCCCGCATCGGGCTCCCTGCTCTGCAGGGAGCCTGCTTCTCCCTCTCCCACTCCCCCTGCTTGTGTTCTCTCTCTCGCTGTGTCTCTCTCTGTCAAATAAATAAATAAAATCTTAAAAAAAATAAAATCTTTAAGAAAAAAAAAATTTTTGGCAAACCCTGAAAATAACCTCAAATACAACAATGAAGTAGAGTGATAGCCAAAAAAAAGTGAACAAGCTAACCAGAAAAGTAGACAAAGATGAGTTGGAGTGTGTCCTGGGTAATCCCAGGAGTGTTAGACCCCAGGAATCCCCTGTACTCTCAGGCAATTCTTCAAAGGAACTTTCCTTTGCAGATTCCAATGGTCCAGTTGCCAATTTAGCATCGGTGCCTTCTCACTGGCTTGCTCTGTTTCTGATGAGGAATGGAAATATCCTTGCCTTGCCTTCCCTGGAATTCTCCTTGTCTTCCAGATCCTCATGTTAGCTTTCCTCTTTACTTCTCTGGCTCCTGAAACCCAAGTTTGTAAAGATGATTGGGAAGTGGAAGGATGAGTCTCTGCTTTCACTGTGAGCAGCTCTGGTAGACAGAAGCCATTATAAGCTCTTGCCCTTCCCTTGGTGAGTCTGGGTTGGAGGGCTAAAGAGGAAGAAAGAGATTGGTAGGAGAGAGAATGGCCAAGGTTGGGGATACTGAATGTTTAGGTGTGAGTATAAAAGTCTAAGGCTCCCTTCGGGAGAGCACTGACTGTGGAGGGGTGGCAGATTGAGGGATAAGGTTCCTCTCTATTGGCTGAAGGAAGAACACGAAACGTTCTCTAATCACAGGAGTGGAGCTCTCCCCTCTCTGGCTACCTCCTTCAGAGAAAGCACCTGAAACACTTGCTCCTCATCCCAACTCTACTCACCTAGACCTAGAAAAGCAGTCTCCAAACTGGAGCAGGACACTCGACAGGGACTCTGAACCAGACTGGTGAAATGGTGATCTGGGAGATGAGATTCCTGCAGTGGGGGGATGTTTGTGTCCTTCCACCCTGGCCCTAGCATCTCTGCAGGAGAAACCACCATCTTTTTCTATAGATTCCTTCCTTGTCCTATTGAAACTGAGACTTTTCCTCTTCTCCACTGTTAAATCCCAGTCAAAGCAAGTGGGGGCTTATTCTCTGACTACTCCCTTATTCTGTCCTTCAGTCCTTCTCCCATCTTCTCATAACAGGTGCTTGGGGGGCAGTAGGTGCAGGATGAAGAGGCTGAGGCCTAGTTGGGAGAGTTTGTTGAGGGGGAGGGGAACAGAGAGAGGAAGAGGAAGAGAGAGGTGGGAGACCAGTGGGAGAAGACACTGCCTGCCCAGACAGCCAGCCTGATCTTGCCTTCCCCTCCCCGACCTCTGCCCCAGGACCTATTGAGCCAATGGTTTGGGAGAGATGTGCTGGCTGAAGGCCTAGGCACCCTGGTCTTTGTAGGGGTTGTCCTTAGGGCCTCATGCCCCAGTGGGAGCTGTGTGCCAGGCACAGTCCCTCAGCTCTTGCCTGAAGAGCTGGTGGTGGTGAGCCTGGCAGAGATATTTGATGAGATCAGTGGGGCCCAGACAAATCCTGCCCTCACTCTGTCACTGCACTGTGCCCACTGGCTTGAGCCCCTCCAGGGGGTGTCCTATGTCCTTGCCCAGAGCACAGCAGCCATCCTGGCCTAGGTCCTCTATCTAGCACTGCCCCAGGTGGCTGCATCCCAACTACTCATCCAGGTAAGCAGCGGCCCCCCTTCCTCAGTAGGGTGACACCAGGTAGGTGATGAGGGCAGATGGCTGATAGGACTTTAAGGAATGGACAAAAGAGGGGGCACCCCTGCTCTGTGCATCCTCTCATTCAGCTACCTTCAGTATGATGCAAATAAGCCAATGAGTTAGGCTCAACAACTCAAGAATTTGGGTAACTTGCTGCAGATCCTTTGCTTAAAGCTTCCTTGGTAGATAGGTGGTGGGGTCTGGGGAGCAGTGGGGGGATGTTTGTGTCCTCCCACCCTGGCCCTAGCATCTCTGGTCAGATCCAGGTTAGCAGGAAGAGTCACAGGCCAAGCTCTGGGGGGTGGAGTTTTTCTCTACTATCCAGCAGGTACTCACCACGTTTGCTGTGGCTCACCAGCAGTGACTGGAAGCAGGTAGCCCAGGCAGCCCAGCAGCGGGTTGTTCAGTGACTGCTGGAGAACTGGCATTGTTAAGAACCCAACCTATACCAAGCAGGGGCTTGGGGAAGACTGGGTTCCACTCCTCAAGGGAGACACAGCTTTTTTTTTTTTTCCATTTAAAGAGGCTAGGCTAGGGGCGCCTGAGCGGTTCAGTCGGTTAAGCATCTGCCTTCGGCTCAGGTCATGATCCCAGGGTCCTGGGTCCTGGGATCCAGCCCCATGTCAGGCTCCCTCCTCAGCGGGGAGCCTGCTTCTCCCTTTGTGTATGTGTTCTCTCTTTCTCTCTCAAATAAGTCATTTTTTTTTTAAGATTTTATTTATTTGACAGAAAGAGACACAGCGAGAGAGGGAACACAAACAGGGAGAGTGGGAGAGGGAGAAGCAGGCTTCCTGCAAAGCAGGGAGCCCAACCCAATGCAGGGCTCGATCCCAGGACCTGGGATCATGACCTGGGCTGAAGGCAGATGCTTAACAACTGAGCTACCCAGGCACCCTTCAAATAAGTCATTCTTTTTTTTTTTTTTAAGACTTTTTATTTATTTTTTGACACAGAGAGAGACACAGTGAGAGAGGGAACACAAGCAGGGGGAGTGGGAGAGGGAGAAGCAGGCTTCCTGCTGAGCAGGGAGCCCGGTGCGGGGCTCGATCCCAGGACTCTGGGATCACGACCTGAGCTGAAGGCAGACGCTTAACGACTGAGCCACCGGGCGCCCCAATAAGTCATTCTTTAAAGAAATAAAATAAAGAAGCTAGGCTAGTGGAAAACAATGGATATTAGTTATATGTAAATCTATGCAAAAACTCAAGTGAGTTTTTGAGAGTTTATATTGGGTTTGGAAGTTTGGCATTCAGCTATGTGGCCAACGTGAAAGGAAATGGGCCAGGGTTCAGTTCTCCATGAGATTCTTGTCAATGATTGGTGAGGAATAAAGAGAAGAAATTTGGGTGCCTAGCTGGCTCAGTTGGTGTAGCGTGCAACTCTTGATCTCAGGTCATGAGTTTGAGCCCTACATTGGGCATAGAGATTACTTTAAAAAAAGAAAAAAGAAAGTTTAAAAAAAAAAGTTGATAGCTTCAAATAAGGAAATCTAAATATTATTTGATGACTACAAGGGCATTGAATTAGCTGCACTTTGCCCTTCTGTTCCTTATTACAAGAGATTGTAGAGTTGGCGCTTAGGGATAAGCTTTTGCTGTTAATAAAACCTTCATCAAATCGCTCCTATTTATTTTATTAAGTGCTTTATTCTGTACCAGGCAGTATATTAAGCCTTTACTTACATTATGTTATTTGATCCAGAGGAAACTGAGGCTCAGAGAGCTTATGTTAATTTATTCAACAAAGATTTATTTATTGTCTACTGTGTGTTATGCTTGGGGTTTGCAGTGGTAAACAAATCAGGCACATCCCTGCCCTTCTGGAATTTATATCTAGTGGGGATAACTTTAGCCAGGATTTTTGTTGTTTCTGTTGTTTTTTATGGATTTCAAGTGCATGGGATATTCCTTCGTTTATGACATCCCCTCCTCATTGGCCTGTATATGGATTCCCCTAATTTTTTTTTTTTAAGATTTTATTTATTTATTTGACAGAGACACAGCGAGAGAGGGAACACAAGCAGGGGGAGTGGGAGAGGGAGAAGCAGGCTTCCCGCCGAGCAGGGAGCCCAATGTGGGGCTTGATCCCAGGACCCTGGGATCATGACTTGAGCCCAAGGCAGATGCCCAACGACTGAGCCACCCAGGTGCCCCTCCCCTAATTTTTTTTAAGATTTATTTATTTATTTGTGAGAGATAGTGTATGCTAGGCGCACGCTAGTGCAAGCTTATGGGGCATGGAGGGGGGGTGCGGGGGTGGGGGGGAGAGACAGGGAGCTGGGAGAGAGAATCCCAAGCAGACTCCATGCTGAGTGCAGAGCCTGACATGGGGCTTGATCCCAGGACCCTGAGATCACGACCTGAACTGAAATCAGAGTTGGAGGTTTAACCAACTAAGCCACCCAGGCACCCCTAATTCGTTGTTGTTGTTGTTGTTTTAAGTAGCAAACTAAGCATCATTTTGTTTTTTGTTTTGTTTTGTTTTGTTTTAAAGGTTTACTTAGGGACGCCTGCGTGGCTCAGTTGTGGGGCTCGACCCAGGCACCCCACATCATTTTGTGGTTTTTTTTGTTTTTTAATATTTTATTTATTTGACAGAGAGAGAGAGATAGCGAGAGCAGGAACACAAGCAGGGGGAGTGGGAGAGGGAGAAGCAGGCTTCCCGCCGAGCAGGGAGCCCGATGTGGGACTCGATCCCGGAACTCCGGGATCGTGACCTGAGCCGAAGGCAGACGCTTAACAACTGAGCCACCCAGGCGCCCCCATCATTTTGTTTTTTAAGTAATCTCTGTACCCAATGGAGGGCTTGAACTCACACCCGGAGATCAAGAGCCATATGCTTCGCCAACTAAGCCATGTAGGCACCTCAATTAAGCATGATCATTAACCGGGGCGCCTGGGTGGCTCAGTCATTGAGCGTCTGCCTTCCGCTCAGGTTATGAGCCCCGCATCGGGCTTCCTGCTCGGCAGAAGCCTGCTTCTCCCTCTCCCACTCCCCCTCTCCCACTCTCCCTGCTTGTGTTCCCTCTCTCGCTGTGTCTCTCTGTCAAACAAATAAATAAAATCTTTAAAAAAAAAAAAAAAGCATGATCATTAACCAACCATGTAACAGAAAAATTAGAACCTTGAGAATCACAGAAATCTACAAATATTCCACTTCATCCTCTTGCTGCCCCAGCCTGAGGTAAACACCATCCTGAATCCTGTGTTCATCATTTTTTGTTTTCTTTTTTGTGTAGTTTCATCTTATCTGTATGTGTTCTGAAAAGCATATTTTTATTTTAGATATTTTAAAGATTTTTTTAAAGTAATCTCTGCACCCAACGTGGGACTCAAACTCAACCCTGAGATCAAGAGTCTCATGCTCTACCGACTGAGCCAGCCAGGCACCCCGATTTTTTTTTTAACTCTATAAGAAGGTTTTTTTTACTTGATATTTTATTGCTAAAATTCCTCCCTATTATTGAGTATCACTGTGGTGGTTCACTCTTTTTTTTTTTTTTTTTTAAGTAGTCTCCACGCCCAGCATGGAGCCCAAGGCAGGGCTTGAACTCGCAACCCTGAGATGGAGAACTAAACTATGATCAGGAGTCAGACGTTTAACTGACTGAGCCACCCAGGTACCCCAGGTTCGCTCATTTTGACTGCCGAACAATTTTCCATTGTGTGAAATATATGTATATATACAGACAGACACATATATCAGTGTCTATATATCCATTTTTCTATCAATGGGTATTTGGGTTGCTTCAAGTTTTTTTGCTATTGTGAACAGTGCTGCTCTCAACATTCTCGTACATGTATCCTGGTGTAGGTATAGAAAAGTTTCTTTTGGGGGGTGCCTGCATGGCTCAGTCAGTTAAGCATCTGACCAGGCCTGGAGCCTGCTTAGGATTCTCTCTCCCTTTCCCTCTCTCCCTCTCCCTCCCCTCTCTTTCTCCTTCCCATAGAAAGAAAGAAAGAGAGAGAAAGAAAGAAAGAAAGAAAAAGAAAAAGAAAGAAAGAGAGAAAGAAAGAAAGAGAAAGAAAGAAAGAAAGTGTCTCTTGGGTATATAAATGAGAAGTGAAATTCCTGGGTCAGAAAGTATGTTTGTGGGCGCCCGGGTGGCTCAGTCGGTTAATCAGCTGCGTTGGGCTCAGGTCATGATCCTGGAGTCCTGAGATCAAACCGCACATTGGGCTCCCTGCTCAGCAGGGAGTCGGCTTCT
>NC_138373.1:106866625-106910021 GCF_054177405.1 Leptonychotes weddellii | reverse complement strand
CCCTCTCCCACTCCCCCTGCTTGTGTTCCCTCTCTTGCTGTGTCTCTCTCTGTCAAATAAATAAAATCTTTTTTTTAAAAAAGTGGTAATCCCAATTTATACTCCCACTAGCAGTCTTTTTTTTTTTTTAAAGATTTTATTTATTTATTCATGAGAGACAGAGAGAGAGCGAGAGAGAGAGAGAAGCAGAGGGAGAAGCAGGCTTCCCGCTGAGCAGGGAGCCAATCGCTGGGATCGATCCCAGGACCCTGGGATCATGACCTGAGCCGAAGGCAGACGCTTAACCCTCTGAGCCACCCAGGCGCCCACTCCCACTGGCAGTCTTAACTAGTTCTGTCACTTTGTATTCTCATCCACATCTGAACCAAAGTATCTGTTGCCAGAGTCTCTGCTCTTAACACCATGACGTACTACCCTCTGTCCTGTCCCGGGCTCCTTTCCCAGAATCAGCATGGACCCTACATACTCCCTGGGGCCAACAGAGGTGACTGGGAACTGGGAGCATCTTTGGATGAGATGCAACAAGGGTTACAGGGCCTAAAGTGAGGAGATTGGTGGGGCTTCTAAAACCCAAGAGATCCAAGGATCTCTAATGGATTGTTTCTCTTCTGTAAAATTGGGAGCTCCAGTCTTCTTGGGTGCCCTTTGACCTGTTCTCAGCAACTTTCTACATGTGGGTGGGTTAGATGGGCTCTCTGCCTTCGCTGTAACTGTTCCTATCCATTCCCAAGCTGGATATTGGAGGAAGAGAGGCACACAGGCCCTAATCTGTGTTCCTCCTCTCTCCCGACAGGTATACTGGATGGGACCAATGCTGGGGACCAATATTGCAGAACTTTCCTTTAAATTTTTGTTCTCCTTGGTGCTTCATGGGAAAAGCTTGTGACTTGCATGACTTGCCATGATGTAGAAATGGTAGAACCTACCAGTGTGTCCCATTCTGCCTTCTCTAACACTGCAGAGCCCCCACCTCTAGGTCCCAGGTCCCTCATCAAGCCTGAGCACAACTGCACCTCTTTCCCCATACTCTCCTACCCCATTTTGTCCTCTTCTCTCTCCTTGATCAGCCTGCTTCTCCAGACACCCCTATCCCCAGGCTTTTCCTTAGGGATCAAATTTAAGACCCCAGGGTCCTGATTAGGACCATATTAGGAGGCATTAGACCCTCCCATTGCTCCATAGCTATGACTATGTTTCAGTACTTTCTTTTCAGTACTTACTGCTAGGACTTTATGAGTTAGGAAAGATGAAGTTTAAGCTGGTTCTGAAATTTAGCTACTAAGCCCTTTTCTCCTCTCCAATCCCCCAGCCCCACGCCCAACCTATCCATGGCAGATAGGTTCTTCCTCCTGTCTCTGTGGTTTACAAGGCCAGGCTGAGGGTTTGGAAAGGGAGGTGCCGGCATGGATTGGGGGTAGGGAACCTGGGCTTGGAGAAAACCAGACACAGCAGAACTATTCTGTCCCAGAGCTGCAGGGTCCACAGATTCCAGACCAAACCAACCAATGGGAAAAGGCCCTCTAATCCCAGAGAACTAAAGAATTCTCTTCAGTTATCCAACTTCCCTGCTGGACCCCACCCCTGACCCCCACCCCCACCCTTACCCCTGGCCGACTCAGAGAAGAATGAAGGCCCCCAGGAGCACAGTCTCATACCCTACGAAGTGAACTCAGTTTGACTGATCTTCCAAGCAGAGTTGAGGAGTGTTCTAATATAGATGTCAATCAGGATCACGATCCCCAACTTTGACACAAAAAGAAAAACAGACTTTTTACAGTCCCCCTGTTCTTGGTCCTTTTCTCTCAGAGGCTCTCTAGCCCTGACTCCAACCCCCACCCTAACCAACACCCATGGCTCTTCTCCCATGGAAGAGGGAGGGGAAAATCCAGCAGCTTTATCAGATGCATAAGAGTGGGCCCAGCCCTCTGCAGCTGTGAAGGGGTTAAGAGGCTGGGCCAGCCACTTCAGCCTGCCCCTCCCAGGGATTAAGAGTCCTCTATAAAGGGGACTGTCCACCCAGAACGGCCAGGGGGGTATCAGGGACCCAAGCATTGTGCCCATCCCCCCTGCCATGTGGGAACTGCGGTCAGCCTCCTTCTGGAGGGCCATATTTGCTGAGTTCTTTGCCACCCTCTTCTATGTCTTTTTCGGATTGGGGGCCTCACTGCGTTGGGCCCCCGGACCCCTGCACGTCCTGCAGGTGGCTCTGGCCTTTGGCCTGGCCCTGGCTACACTGGTGCAGGCTGTGGGCCACATCAGCGGGGCCCATGTCAATCCTGCAGTCACTTTCGCCTTCCTTGTGGGTTCCCAGATGTCTCTGCTCCGTGCCTTCTGCTATATGGCAGCCCAACTCCTGGGAGCTGTGGCTGGGGCCGCCGTGCTGTATAGTGTCACCCCGCCTGCCGTCCGAGGAAACCTAGCACTTAATACGGTAATGGTCAGCTAAGTGGGGCTGGAGGAAACTGGTACCCTGACTCCCCGCCTGGTGGAGGCCAATCAGCTCCTCAGGGGTGTGGGCCATGGTGTGCGTGTCTGTGTGTCTGTGTGTGTGTCTGTGTGTGTGTGTCTGTGTGTCCGAGTCTGTGTGCGCACGCGCATGTGTCAAAGGTAGTTTGGAGGAGTAGGAAGGCATAAAGGCCTGGACTGACTCAAGAGACCCGAGTTCTGGTTTCAGCTTTCCTTCCAACTCCTTGCAGTTTGTTGAGGAAACTTACTTTACCTGACGGGGCCTGGAGCCTCAGCTTCCTCATCTGCATAAGTGGGTACAATTCTTTCTACCACGAAGGGGTATTATTAGGAGAAATTAAGAAAGAAATACAATTACTGTGAGGGGGGTTGTATCCTCCCTCTCCAGGGAACTGATGGCCATAAGGGGGTTGCTGTGTGGGAAGCCTTGAGGAGGTAACATTGTGGCAACCCTAACGAGCTGCCTCCTTTCTTCTTCCTTTGCCCAGTTGCACCCTGGGGTGAGTGTGGGCCAGGCCACCACGGTGGAGATCTTCCTGACGCTCCAGTTTGTGCTCTGCATCTTTGCCACATACGACGAGAGGCGGAATGGCCGCCTGGGATCTGTAGCCCTGGCTGTTGGCTTCTCCCTCACCCTGGGGCACCTCTTTGGGGTAAGCAGGAAAGGGGAGAAACTGCTTGTTTAAGGATTCTAGGGCCCCTCGCCCTTTCGCAACTTTTGAAGTTTCTTTCTGCCCAGCTCACTGTCAAACATGAACATAGTCCACCTCACTCTGTTTCAGTCGGCAACAAGAGGATTCAACACTGTTCTAGTCCTCTCTTCTGTGACCTCTGTATCTGGTCCTTCTTGACCCACCAAGGTGGAAATGTATGCATCATGGGTAGATGCGGGCTTTGTCTATGGATCCATAGTCTGACCCCAGATAAGGTATCAGTGCCTTTCCTCCACTGTGGAGCCCCCATGTAGTTTGTCCTTCCCTACTTGCTGCTGGCTGGGGGCAAGGTGCCAGCCCTCAGGGGTATGTGGGTTGTAGGGAGAGAAGCTGAGGTAGAGGAGGGGAAAGTGTCTCAGTTATGACTGTGTCTTTTGCAGATGTATTATACTGGTGCAGGCATGAACCCTGCCCGCTCCTTTGCTCCTGCCATTCTCACCAGAAACTTCACCAACCACTGGGTGAGTGAGGGGAGAAGGGCAAGATCCTGAAGCCTTCCTGTGTGGGTGTGGGCTGCAGGCTCCATGTGTGGTTCCTGCTTTCCATCTGGATGTGTTAACTGCTTTACTAGCACCCAGCTAAAGGGGCTGTCACAGAGTTTGGCATGCCTGTGTGAACAGGATTCATTATTTTGCTAGAAAGAGAGGCTCTTGCTCATGTTGTTCCTTCACTGGTTGGTCAGGGATTTTTACTAAGTATCCACAGGATTCTAAAACTAGCACTTTGAGGATAGACAACTGAACAAGGAGTCAAAACCTTCTACTCTCAGAGCTCAGGATGTATATGAGTACAGATGGGCCTGTGCCTCATCCCAGTTCTAGCACATTATTGGCCTTGTGTGTGACCACGGCAAATGACTCTGTCATTCTGCACCCCAGTTTCCTTACCATAAAATGGGGTGTTAACAGAAATAAGTGTGAACATTATATATGTGAAATATTTAGCACAGAATATGGTATGGACTAAGACCTCAATAAAAATTGGCTATGTTTGTGTTGTTTGGCCATATGCCAGCCAAATATACAGAAATAATTTAAAAAAATTTTTCAAAGCTGTAAGCCTATTTTCATGGCAGCATTATTCACAATAACCAAAAGGTGAAAGCAACCCAAGTGTCCCTCACAAGTGAGTGGATAAGCAAAATGTAGTCTCTACATGCACTGGAATCGTATTCAGCCTTACAAAGAAGGAAGTCCTGTCAGGCTACAACTTGTATGAGCCTTGAGGACATTATGCTGCATGAAATACACCAGTCACCAAATGACAAATACTGTATAACTCCACTTATGTGAAGTATCTAGAGTAGTCAAAAATCATTGAAACAAAGCAAAAGGGTACTTGATGGGGGTTCAGGAGAGGGGGCAATGGGCAGCTGTTATTTAATGGGTATAGAGATTCAGGTTGGCAAGATGAAGGAGTTCTGGAGATTTGTTGCACAACAATATGATATACTTAACATATATCTGTACTGTACACTTAGAATTGGTTAAGGTGGTAAATTTTACGTTATATGTTTTACCACAATTAAAACATTTTTTTCAAAGCAATCTGTAAACTAGTGAAAACTGATAACAAGAAATAGAATATATATGTGGGATAAAGGACTAATCTGGTGAGTCAGAAAAGAAATGGTAAGTTTCGAGGTACAGGCAGTAGAGCAGTTTAGAATTTAAAAACAAACAAACACTGGTTTCTGCTTAAATAGTGCCCAGTTGTATATGCCAAGTACAGATGTCTGTTTTCTACCCATAGAGTTGGAAAAAGAGAAGCCTTGCTCTTGATCCCTTCCCCAAGTCTGATTATTCCTCTCCTTTTCCTACAGGTATACTGGGTGGGCCCAATCATTGGAGGGGGACTAGGCAGTCTCCTCTACGACTTTCTCCTCTTTCCCCGGCTCAAGAGTGTTTCTGAGAGACTGTCTATTCTCAAGGGTGCCAGGCCCAGTGACTCCAATGGACAACCAGAGAGCACTGGGGAACCTGTTGAACTGAAGACCCAGGCCCTGTGAAAGCTCCAGTTGGCTAGAGGGAGTAGGAAGCTTCTGGGTTTACTCGGAGGGGCTGAGCCAGCCCCTGGATGAAGAAAGAGACTGGGGGAGGGACATGTACTTCTTTATTTTTTAATTTATGTGTGTGTTTTTTTGCCTTTTGCCGTGTGAAATCTTTCAAGTTGCATTCATGAGCTGATTTGTGCAAACTTCCCTTCCCTTTCTCCCCATCCCACCTCTCTTCGCCGCTGTGTGTGCATGATTGTGCGTATGAATGGTATGAATGTGAGTGAATGTGGCTGTGTCTGAGTTTTGGGGCACAGCAGGAGAGGTAGGGAAGGGAAAAAAGGTGTCACCCTATACCTTCCTCTCCCAACCCAGTGTGGTGAGCACAGGGAACCAAGACCTTTAAGCTTCTGGCCTTCACCCTGCTGCCAGTCAAGTTTATTAGGGCCCTAGGTTTATGCGGGAGCAGGGAAGCAGGGAGTACTCCTCACAGGAGGCAGATGGAGACAAGGCATTCCAAGGATTGGGAGAAGGGGCTGGGGGCAGGGAGAGAGAAAATGGAGGTATGAGCCCCAGATCAGGCTGCAATTGTACCAAAAAAAGTTGGGGAAGTTAACAGGAGAGTGTAGCCTACTTATCTCAGGGATGCTTGCCCCAGGGACTTGGGTGGGGAAGTAGCTCTGAGAAAAGTGAACACTGGGGTTTGAACTGTTCTGTAAAGCCACATAAACTTGTCTACATCCACCGGCTGGGTTTTGTGTTCATTCTGGTATGATGGATCTCTTTGGAGGCCCTGGGCCAGTGAGCTCCCAACCTAAAAAAGGGGTAGGGTGAGCCTAGAATCTAGAAAATTTAAGTAGTTTAGCGATTCTGCCAGACATCCCCAGAGGGGCTTCCAGGCAGCTGGTACTTAAGCCAAAGAGCTCCCTAAGGTCAAAACAGGAAATCTGATGCCTGGAACAAATGCAGAGGTAGGGGTGGGGGGCCGTAGGAGGGAGAGGCTTTGACCCTCGGAGTTTTAATTTAGTTAGAGCAGATCAAAACACTCTTCAAATGGTATCTTTCTGCTTTTACCCCTAGTTTTATAGTCTTCTTTATTTTCCTCTTTTTGTGTGCGTCCTTTCATTTTTCTCTCATGTGTCCTTTCATCTTCAGCAAATCTCTTCTAACTCCCTTCATGTCCCAGAAACTGATTCCTTCTATTCAATGATTAATAATTCAGGAGATAATTATTCGTCTGAGCCCTATCTTCTTTTGTCATCGGCAAAATACACTCAATCTCAGCAGAGTCCAGAGGAGATCCTCAACTTACCAATGAATATTTATTGTTGTTCTCTTCCTTTTAGGAGCCTGCACGCTTCGCAAGCTTTTAAACCTATACCTCTAGCATGAAAGGCACCCCGCCCGCAAAGACCCCTCTAGCCCGTAGCTCAACTCTCCACTTCCTCCCAAATAAAGCCTAATTTTTCTAACTAACCATTGAGACTTTGGAAAAATCCACTTGCCTAGGAGAAGGGGAAGAATGTTTGTAAATTTACCTCTAATCGGACTTTGATCCCTACTTTCTTAAGTCAGCAGAAAATTCATAGCGCTGTGGTTCTTAGCTCGATATAGGGGATCGACTCAGACAAAACAGTACTTGTACTCGCTTCCCTTTTCCTTACTTCATCACCACCACCTCCACCACCACCCCGCTCGCTTGGAGTTACATGGACCAGCCCGGCTCGCCCCGCCCCACTCCGCACGCAGGCGGGGACTAGTCCCGCCGGGTCGGGTGGCGGGAAAGGCTGCGGCGCGGCGCGTGAGGGCTGCTGGCTCCGCAGGGATCCTGAGGACCGGCGGGGAGCGGGTGAGTGTGTGGGAGAGAGGGCTCTAGGGGACAGCGTCCTTTCGGAGGCGCGGGGGCACTGTCGAGAGTCGCTGAGCCCGGTTTCCCGCCACCGGCTTTCAAGGCAGGGGGCGGGGCTTGCGCGATAGATGCGCACGCGCAATTCTCCACCCCGAGTCCCGAGTAGGGGCCGCGGCGTTCCGCGTTCGCCTGAGAAGCTCCTGCGTTGTCCCCGCGCCTCTCTCTACAGGTGGTCCTCGCGCAGGGGTGGGGCTGTGATGGGAAGTGCCTTGGAACCCCTAAGGTAGAACATAAGGCTCCCGGGCATTTCCACTTTGGAACTTTCCATCCAGTTCAGACCCGAAGAAACAAGTGCAGCTTGGTGGCCCAAGCAGGAGTCGGAATTCGGAATTCGCTTGACTTAAATCTTGGGTATTCTCTCGGGTGTCAGGCTTAAGGAGGATACAGCCCTTGCTTGGGTTTGTTAGCTGGACGGGGAGCTGCTAATTAAGCTCCTTCCCTTGGGTCTCAGTTCTTTAAAGACTCTGCCCTTCGTACTGCCACGAGTTAGAAAATCGGTCTGGTCATTTCAGATTAAATTTAAAATTTCTCTTTGGCCACCCACAGTCAGGTTTAAATCCTTCACAGTCTGATCCTCTCAGCCTCATTTTCTAAAGCTCCCTAACATTTTTCCTGTGTGATGCCCTCGAATCCCAGCCACGTGGAAGGGGTGTGTCTGCGTTGTGCTCTTTCATGCCTTGGTACCTACGCTCCTGCTGTTCTCTCTGCTTGGAAGTTCTGGCCACTTCTCTGCCAAATGAACTTCTCTTTCAGGACTGAGCTCACTTGTCCCTCTGAAAACCTCTATTTCCAGCCCCCACCTCCTTGGCCAAAGTAGTCATTTCTTCCTTTGTGTTCTTGAAGTATTGTACCTCCTTCTATGATCAGTGTCACTGATGCAGACCAGTAAAAAGTTCCTAAGCTCCTAACAGGTACTGTGCACTGTGCTCAGTGACAGGTGAACAGAGATGAATAGGACAGAGTTCCTGACCTTAAGGAACTCACAGTCTGGATGGAAAAACACATGCAAATGAGTCCTCTGCAGTTACTGGGTGACAAAGAAGTCTGCCCTGGCTTCCTAAGTCCTCTCACTTTGTACTCTCTTGAGTAAGCTTATTTACTGCCACAGCTTCACACACCTTCTTGTATTCTGATGCCTCCAAATCTCCAGCTCCAACCTTTCCTCCCTCAATTTCAGGACTTGTCTGCTTCAGTTTCAGTTTAGAAACCATTTATTGATCATTCACATTGTGCTGGTCACAATGATTCCTGATCTTAAGGAGTTTATAATTTAGATCAGTTGTTAACAGGATAGTGAGTTAGAATCACCAGAGGAGCATTTTCAAAACACTCTAATCCAAGCCCCACCCTCTGCAAGTTCTGATTCTCTAACTAGACTCTGGAAATTCAGGGATGAGTAAGAAATACTTTATGCCCTCGGAATCTAAGACTAAAGGAGGGAGACAGACATTTCAAACAATCTGTTTAAATATGACGTACAACATGATCTGTAGATGCCATGATGGAAGTATATTTACGGCACAAAGTAGACATAAAGAGAGAGAGGTCTCTTCGGGATGGAAAAGTTGGGAGGAAGTACCATTTGGGCAGAGTCTTAAAAGATGAAAGGATAGACTGGAGGGCTTTCAGGACAGAAGAGTAACTTGAGAGAGCAGCTTAAAGGTAACCAGTAGGGAGATTATGAAGGACCTTGTATTGTAGGCATTTGAAGCTGCTGAAACTTTAGTTTTGTAGTGCATGCTGTAGTAAATGATTCAGATAGTACTAAAGTGAAAGGTAAATATTTCCTCCTATTGTAGCTCCCTCCCCATTTTCCCCAGAGACAATCACCATGAAGTTTCTTATGTATCCATTGAAGGGTTTCAAGCAGGGTAGTTATATGGCCAAATCTAGTAACTATTTTGTGAATAGATTCAAGGGAACAACGCTGGAAGCAGAAAAGGAGGTTAGGAAGTGGTTGAGTAACCTAAGCTAGAGGTAGTCAGGGTCTGAACGAAGGCAGGAGCAATGGGGATTTATAGGGGTTGGATAGGAGAGCTTAAGGAAGTAGAATTAGCCTGAGTTAATGACTTGAGGTATCTAGGATGACACCTAGCTTTCTATATGAATGACGAAATAGATAGTGTCAGTCCTTAAAGAGATCCACAATAGAAGTAGAGACAAATTTAGGGGGAAGATACTCCATTTTGGACATGTTTAACGTGAGGTATCAATGACACATAAAGATGGAGAATGCTATTAGTGGTGGTGGAATGTGAGATTGACATCATGAGAGCTCAGTATGGCAAGAGTACAGATTTGCTGGCTAATGACTCAGAGATAGTAGCTGAAGACATGGGAATGGATGAGTTTGCCCAAGGAGGCTGTGTAGAATAAGACAGGAAGAGAACTGAAGATGAAGGCCTATGGACATCTGTGCTTGAGAAGGGGAAGCCAATATGGCGTCAGAGAAAGATTTTGTTTTATGTTGGGTTTTTTCCTCCCTGAGATGGAAGAGCTTTGAGCAACTTATATGGGCTGATATAAAGAGAAGATTGGAAACAAATGAGAAATGAGGGACAACCGGGGCACCTGGCTGGCTCAGTCGATAGAGCATGTGACTCTTGATCTCAGGGTGGGGAGTTCGAATCCCACGTTGGGTGTGGAGATTACTTAAAAAAAATAATATCTTAAAAAAAAAAAGAAATGAGGAACAACCAACTAAGGGACAGGAAGTGATTGATAAATCACAAATGGAGGGCTTAGATTAGAAGCAAGGAAGTCTGGGTGGGCATTTGAAATATGTATGTTTTTAGGCTTGGGTGGAGAAAGTTGAAAGAGTTCTTCCTTGTCTGATGACTGACCTCAGTTGTTCCTCAGAGGAAGGGGGCAGAGACACCGGCTGAAAGATCTGGGAGGCAATGGAGTAGAGGGGCTTGAGGATAACCGTGAAAGCTAGAAACAGTTGGTCCTTGGGAAAGAGAAGAGGAAGTGGGCCAGGAACACTAAAAAAGATTGGCTGGGCCAGGCTGAGGGCCCTGCTCAGGTTGGAGACTACACAGTAGTTGTGTATCATTCTGCAGGGTTTGGTTTTCTTCAGCAAATCTAAGTCAGGATTTAAGCTCAGGAGTCTCGAAAGTGGATGGTTGGACTGATCTGAGGTTGGGATCTTTTGCAGGGTTGAATGCAACGAAAGGAAGGAGATTGACACCTCACAGAGAGTGATACGTAGTGATAACAATAGCAGGTCATGTGGTACTGCTTGTGTGACCCCAGTTTGATCATTTTGTTTTTCAGCTCAAAAAATCTTCGATGACTTCTTGGTTTTTGTTTAAATCCTTGAATTGGTAGACAAAGACAAGGTTGTCCCATAAAGTCAGTTCCAACCCCTCCTTTCTACTGCTGTCCTGTTAGTTTCAGCTACCCGAAGTGTTTCCCTCTCTGCTTTCGCTCTGGTAGTTCTCTGCCTAAATGCCCCACCTCCTCTCAGCTGCGTGAACACTATGGAGCCTTCAAAGGCCCCGATCTAGTCACACTTCCTCTGACCAAACCTCCTTGACCACTTTCACCTGAAAAGAACCCTAGTTTGTCAGAATATTTTTTTCAGTATCACTTAGTTAGAGCTTATACTGCTTGTCTTTTACCTTATTTCTTTTCTATTAGGCGGGTTTTATTTCTGCAACTACATTTCTTAAATTTCTTGAGCACCTGCGCAACATTTATCTTTTCTTCGCTTTGGGGGCTCATCGTAAGCATTTAGTGACTGATCATAGAGTCCTGTAGGCAGAGAGGAAATTTACATTTTGAGATTTCTTACTTTGTGCTCAGCATTCAGTGAAGTGCCTGGTATCAGTGCTTCTCAAACTATCTTGGTAAAGGACCAGGTAGGTTTTTTCCCCCCCAAGGTGTTACAAATCAGTACTTTTCTTTCTTTCTTTCTTCCCCCATCCCCACGTTTACTGAGTTATAATGGACATATAAAGTACTTTTTTAAAAACACTTTGGTAAAACACTGGAACTGTGTAATTACTAATGATAAACAGTTAAGATAGTACTAAAGTGAAAGACAAATGAGATAAATGTTTCTCCTACCCCAGACACCCCCATTCTCCCCAGAGATAATCACGAAGTTTTTTATGTATCCATTGAAGGGTTTTAGGTAGGGTGGTTATATGGTCAAATCTGGTAACCATATTATGGATAGACTTAACTAAGGCAGGGAAAGAGGTTAGGAAGCAGTTGAATCATCTAAGCTAGAGACACGCAGGGCCTGAACTAAATTAAATTACCAGAAAAATAACATGAAAAAAACATACAGAATATAGAGTTTTTAAAATTATTAGATTCAAGGGGCGCCTGGGTGGCGCAGTTGAGCAGCTGACTCTTGGTTTCAGCTTGGGTCGTGATCTCAGGGCCCTGATCTCCGAGTCGTGGGATCGAGCCCTGCGTTGGACTCTCCCTCTGCCCATCCCTGATCGCGCTCTCTCTCTCTCAAATAGATAAATACATCTTTTAAAAAATTATTAGATTCAACAAACATTAACTCTTACCTTGCTGTAAGATGTTCTAAATGCTTATGCTTCGTGTCTGTACTTAATGCAGACCAGCAGCTTGTGGACCAGCAGTGGTCCGCATACCATGCTTTGAGTAGCGCTGCTTTCCATGCATGATCTCATTTAAATTTCTCAGTATACTGACAAGGAAACTGAAGTTTAGGTTAAGCCACAAACTCAAGATCACCAGTTTAGTACTGGACAGACCTGGAATCCAAATGCCAAATGTCATTCTTTTCATACTAGTGATTCTCAAAGCTGGTTCTTAGAGTTGGTTTGGGGCGGAGTTTTTTGTTTGGCTTTATTTTGTTTTCAAGAAGTGAGTTAATTTTCTATTTTCAATAGCAAGTGTATTTAATATTTTCTCCTTTGTTTTTATTTGGTTCTTGCATTTTGAGGCCTACAAGTATTAATTTCAGAGGAATATTGCTTCGTTTGAACCACCTGGTAGTTAGCTGAGTGGGAAAAGTAACTGACATCCTTTTAAATGTCTGCTGAGTCTAAGATGTTTGACAAAGTTCCCATCTGTCTATGATGAACTGTGAAAGTAAAATATAATTAGTTTTTTCATAAATTCTAGTTATCAAATTTAATGGACTGTATTTTATCCTGAGATTTTGTTCTTAGTTTTTTTGTTTTTGTTTTTTATGTTTAAATAGAAAATAGAATATATAGTAATTGCGTGGGATTTTTTTGTAACAGCTTTATTGAGATATAATTTACAGACCATAAAATTCACCCTTTTAAAGGGTACAGTCCACAGAGTTGTATAACCATTAGCACTATCTAACATTAGAGTATTTTCAACCCCTCCCCCAAAGTTACTCTATATGTACCTACTAGCTGTATTCTACCTCTCCTTCTCCCAGGCCCTGGCAACCACTAATCTACTTTGTGTCTATATGGGTTTGCCTGTTCTGGACATTTCATATAAATGGAATCATACAGTATGTAACCTATTGTATTTGTCTTCTTCCACTGAAAATACTGTTCTCAAGTTTCATCCATATTGTAGCATGTATCAGCACTTTGTTCCTTTTCATTGTCAAATATTCCATTGTATAGATATACCACTTTTTGTTTATCTGTTCATCAGTTGATGGACATTTGGGTTTTTTCCCACATTGTGACTACTATAAATGATGTTGCTATGAACATTCACGTACACGTTTCTGTGTGGACATACTTTTTATTTCTCTCAGATAAATAACTAAGAGTGGAATTGCTGGGTCTTAGAATAACTCTGTGTTTAACATTTTGACAAATTGCCTATTTTCCATAGCAGCTGAACCATTTTGTAGTCAGCAATATGAGGGGTGTGTGTGTGTGTGTGTAAGTGTCCTTAAGTTACAAAATGTAAAGTTGGCAACCTTATGTTAGTCACCCTAAATTAAGAAACAAAAAATTAAAGACCCACCTATGAAATCCAGAAGTTTGGAAGCCACTGTATTTCACAAAACAAACAAATCAAAAAAACCCAAAAACCTATCCAGGAGTTTATTGATGAAAAAAAAGAATTTCTTTTTAGTTGGTTCTTTGGCAAGCCAGAATGGCTGGTTTTCCTGTTTTGCCTCTGTTGTGAGTGAAAGAGGCAGCATGGGGGGAATCGCTTTCAAAGCAGAAAATCCAGGAAGTGTAATAAAATGCTTTTATTAGAACAAAGAGAAATTACAGACTTGTGTTTATTCTGTCCCATGCCTGGAAATAGTACATGCGGTTTCTCCTTTTCCTCCTGTGCAGGAGGAAAAGATTTATTGGAGGTAACTATAGTGAGACCCCACTCTCTTGTCTGTGCATCAGAATTAACTTTTTTTTTTTAAGATTTTATTTATTTATTCATTTGAAAGAGAAAG
Organism: Leptonychotes weddellii; assembly: GCF_054177405.1. Lineage (NCBI taxonomy): Eukaryota > Metazoa > Chordata > Mammalia > Carnivora > Phocidae > Leptonychotes > Leptonychotes weddellii. The sequence continues at coordinate 106,896,555 of NC_138373.1, read as the reverse complement.
TGATGCGCACTCATGAGCAGGGGGAGGGGCACAGGGAGAGGGAGAAGCAGACTCCCTGCTGAGCAGGGAGCCCCACTCCGGTTGGATCCAGGAACCCAGAATCATGACCTGAGCTGAAGGCAGATGCTTAAGCTACTGAGCCACCCAGGCACCCCTGAATACCTTTATTTTTAAATACAAGATGTATCTTTTTTTTTTTAAGATTTTATTTATTTGACAGAGAGAGACAGTGAGAGAGGGAACACAAGCAGGGGGAGTGGGAGAGGGAGAAGCAGGCTCCCGCTGGACGCGGGGCTCGATCTCAGTATCCTGGGATCATGACCTGAGCCGAAGGCAGACACTTAACAACTGAGCCACCCAGGCGCCTCCTACAAGATGTATCTTTATTATTAATTTCCAAGATCCCTCTTCTGCTTCAGATCATTCACATTTTTATGTAGTTGTTATTGTGAACATTCTACTTTATGTGCCCTTTTTTATTTTTATTTTTTTAAGATTTGAGAGTGTGAGGCAGGGGAGGGGCAGAGGGAGAGAGAGAATCTCAAGCAGACTCCCCACTGAGCAGGGAGCCTGACACAGGATTCAGTCCCAAGACCCCAAGATCATGACCTGAGCCAAAATCAAGAGTCAGCCCCTTAACCGACTGAGCCACCCAGGCGACCCTATGTGCCCTTTTTTAATGTAAGCTTTTGAATTTTAGTGTGCAGTTAGTTTTTATAGGACATATTATTTATTGGTATTCTCTAGTTTTCCTAGCTGTTCCTCAGGCGTGGGATATCTGGCTTGTTTCCAAGCCTTTACCATTAAAGATAACTCATCTACAGAGCGCCTGGGTGGCTCAGTCGTTAAACGTCTGCCTTCGGCTCAGGTCATGGTCCCAGGGTTCTGGGATGGAGTCCCACATCTGGCTCCCTGCTCAGCGGGGAGCCTGCTTCTCCCTCTCCCACTCCCCCTGCTTGTGTTCCTGCTCTCGCTATCTCTTTCTCTGTCAAATAAATAAATAAAATCTTAAAAAAAAAAAAAAAAGATAACTCATCTATAAACATCTTCCTGAAGTGTTCATTCTCTCTGAGCCTCTGTTTCTTCATCTGTAAAATGGAAATGATTGTATCTATCACTTATGACTGTTGTGAGGTTCAAAGTGTAATAAAGCTATGAAAGCATGTTATAAACTAGAATGTACTAGGAAGAGGTATTATATTTGTTTTTGTGTAAGTGATTTCCTCTCTTTTTTGAATTGTTTTCTTGGGTTATAATCTCCAAAATGGGCTCACTGGTTCAGAGGTTATGACCCAGGATAATCCGTTAATTCAAAATTAATTCATTCAACAACTATGTATTACATGCTCACTATACGCATGTTCTAGGCATTGAGGAGTACAGCACTAAACAGTAAAATGAAACATTGCCCTCAGGGAGCTTTCCTTTTGTTGGGCTGGTTTATGACTTTTAATATTATCATATAAGTATATAAATCGATGATTCCTGGGGCGCCTGGGTGGCTCAGTCGTTAAGCGTCTGCCTTCGGCTCAGGTCATGATCCCGGGGTTCTGGGATTGAGCCCCGCATTGGGCTCCCTGCTTGGCGGGAAGCCTGCTTCTCCCTCTCCTGCTCCCCCTGCTTGTGTTCCTGCTCTCACTATCTCTCTCTCTGTGTCAAATAAATAAAATCTTAAAAAAATAAAAAATAAATCGATGATTCCTAAGTGCCAGTGAGCAGAACAGTACTAGTCTATGAAAACATTTCTATCAGCCTGAAGTCAAATGAGAAAAAGAAGGACAGTGTAGGGAGTTTTTCATAAAGACTTGTTTATGTACCTTAAAGAATGGGCATAGCTGAGATTATATAACATCTACTTTTTGTGTGTGTGTTAAGCTGTTTCTTTCTTATATGAAACATTGGTGTTAATAGATGTTAGTGGGGTTTGTTTTTTTTTTTTAAGATTTATTTGACAGAGAAACAGCCAGAGAGGGAACACAAGCAGGGGGAGTGGGAGAGGGAGAAGCAGGCTTCCCGCAGAGCAGGGAGCCCGATGCGGGGCTCGATCCCAGGACCCTGGGATCATGACCTGAGCCGAAGGCAGACGCTTACCGACTGAGCCACCCAGGTGCCCCATTAATATCCCTATCTTTAATACCCTTACCAGTCAAGATTGCTTCTCCAGTTTGGGGGGATATATACTGGTACGTGAAATCATGAAGCATGGGAACCACTGATTTTTTTTTTTATTCTTATGTTAATCCCCATACATTACATCACCACTGATTTTTATTTTAACTTTGTATTATCCATCTGCGCTTACAACGTGCTGTGATATAACTTACCTGGATTCTCACAATACAATAACCATATAATGGAAGTGGAGTAGGTATCTGTCAGTTCAGGTCCAGGGAGCAGGCACTGAGTGGAGAGAGGAGTGCCTGTGATAGACCAAGAAGGCAGCGAGTTTGGGGGCAGCACGAGGCTCAGCCCACAGGGCTGATCTGCCAGTCTCAGCTGAGCCAGTGAGAAACTCAGAAGCAAGGCTTGACTGGTAGAGGAGTCCTTGTTGGACAGAAATGGCTAGGACCAAGGACCCCTGTGCTTATCATTTTCCGAGGGGCTGCCCAGGAAGCATAGCGCTGGGGTGGGTCCTGGAGGTACTGTCAGTGAGCCACATTCTTTGCAGATGAATGACAAGCTTTTTTTTTTTTAAGATTTTGTTTGTCAGAGAGAGAGCACAAGCAGGGGGAACAGCAGGCAGAGGGAGAAGCAGGCTCCCCGCTGAGCAGGGAGCCCAATGCAGGACTCGATCCCAGAACCGTGGGATCATGACCTGAGCCGAAGGCAGATGCTCAACCGACTGAGCCACCCAGGCGCCCCAACAAGCTCTTTCTTGATGAGAAATCTCTGAGCGGGCACGTCCATGGCTGCCACAGCATCTTTTCTGTGACTGACTGCCTTGGTGAAGAACAGAGAAGGAGGCAGGGAAGCCAGGACCCTGACCCCACCTTGTGACCATTGTCCTATTCTTTGTGTTAGTTTTTACTGAATGATTCCCAAATGAAAGAAATTGAGTGCATTCAGAAATGCATAAGCCAATCAGATTATAAGTAGTCTAGGAGAGGAAGATGAGACCAGACAGACAAAGTGAGTAGCTTCTAGTTAAATGAATGAAAAGAGTGAACTCTTAAGTTTTCTGTCCCTGGATGATTTTTTAATAGCGTGTTTCCACCCAGAATGGCTGAAACACCTGTGAGAGCTGTTTGATTCCAGTTCTAATGAATAGGCCCAAGACTGCCAGCTTGCTTCATGACCTGAGAGCTTTACAATAGGTCATCTGACCCATTTCTTCCTCTGCTTTGCCTGTTGCTCTCTGGTTTTGTCAAAACTGCGGGGGGGTGGGATTGGGGGGGGAACCATAAAACTCCAGGGGATTAGAATCTGAAGTCCTGGGTCTCTTAACATAACCTCTTCCCTTCTCAAGTCTGCAAGGACATCTCCTTTCCCCTCCCCCTCTTAGTTTGGTAGCCAGGTAACAGGTAGCCAGGTAACAGGTAGCTGTTACTACCTTGTTATTTTTGCCTTTCAGGTAAAGTGATGTTTTTTTTTTTTTTTTTAATTTTTTTTTTTTTTTTAAAGATTTTATTTATTTATTTGAGAGAGAGAATGAGATAGAGAGAGCATGAGAGGGGGGAGGGTCAGAGGGAGAAGCAGACTCCCTGCTGAGCAGGGAGCCCGATGCGGGACTCGATCCAGGGACTCCAGGATCATGACCTGAGCCGAAGGCAGTCGCTTAACCAACTGAGCCACCCAGGCGCCCTAAAGTGATGTTTTGAAAGCAGATGTCTGAGTACTCTGCTGGGGCCACTTTTACAAATATTGAATCTTTACATAGCATTGGTCTACAAACTACAAAGGTATGGGGGAAGGGGAGCCGGGAGTGTATGAGGTTGTCTGTCTTAGAGCCTCCCAGCCATGGCTTTGTCTCTGTTGTTAGAAGACTTTATCCTGTCACACCTTTCAGTACCAGAGTGTGATGCTGGGTCTTACTTTGAAGAGGATGTGCTGGCTCAGCATCTTTATAGACCGTTTTTGTCAGCTTCCTAGGCTGCCACTTGGAGAGAGCAGAGAGGGAAGCCCTTCAGTCTGGGTGTGCGCACGTACATACGTAAACACACCAGTGATCTATCTGAAAAAGCTGCTGTGTCTAAGGGGAGAATCAGAGATCCCACACACTGCACCTACCACACTGGAGTCCAGGTCTGAGGGGCGACAGGTCCCATGAGACAGGGCACTGAAGAGAAGTCTCCCTTCAGGGACGCCTGGGTGGCTCAGTCGGTTAAGTGTCTGCCTTCGGCTCAGGTCATGATCCCAGGGTCCTGGGATTGAGTCCCGCATCGGGCTCCCTGCTCCGCGGGGAGCCTGCTTCTCCCTCTGCCTCTGTCTCTCTCTCTGTCCCTCATGAATAAATAAATAAAATCTTTAAAAAAAAAAAAAAAAAAGAAGTCTCCCTTCAGACTCCTGGTCCTTCAGTGTTTTACAGGCTCACGCTTGCTGGGCCGAGCATTCGGAAAGTAGATTAGCACTGGGTGAGGGTAGAAGGATAGCAGGTAGCCTAGAGAAGTAGACCGATTACATAAATGCAAGGAGATGACATCAGGCATTAAACCTTAGTCCTTTGGACACTACCTGTTTACTCTTGGGGAACAGGGGTGGAGTCAGGGGCTAGAGGTAGCTATGGAACAGGGAAAGGTCTCTTCAGAGGAAGCTGCCAAGGGCTGAGAGCAGCGTAGCTGAATAACTAAGAGGCCAAGATTAACTGACATTCCCAGTTTTCCACAGGAACAGGTTAGTGAATGCAACGTATTTGTGTGTGTCTGTGTTATTAGGGTCAGGTTCTGAAATATCCAAGATTCAGGATCTCCTGGTGCGCCTGGGTGGCTCAGTCGTTAAGCGTCTGCCTTTGGCTCAGGTCGTGATCCCAGGGTTCTGGGATCGAGCCCCGCATCGGGCTCCCTGCTTGGCGGGAAGCCTGCTTCTCCCTCTTCCTCTCCCCCTGCTTGTGTTCCCTCTCTTGCTGTCTCTCTCTCTGTCAAATAAATAAATAAAAATCTTTAATTAAAAAAAAAAAAGATTCAGGATCTCCACCTACCTGATTATCTGATGAGGGTTTAGGGATCTTAATCAAAAGGGACAAGCCTCAGAACAGGAAGAAGATTCTTCTGGGGAGAATGATGGGGAGTTTAACTGGTTCCTATTTAATTCTTCTCCTCACCCATTCCGTTAGACACTAGCTTCTACTAAGATCCCCAAAATTTAAGAGTAACTTTGGGGAGGAGAGTGAAGGAACTTCCTCTCTGCATGCCCAGTGCCTCAGAAGCCTCCGGACTCCTAGGAATGTCAGATCCTAAGTAGAATCACTGTATGGTCAAAGCTGGGTTTCTTAGCCCTTGTGGTACATAGAGCTGTAACATGGTATGTGGAGGGGCTGTGGAAGGTGGAGGGGCCTTAAAGGAGAGGGAAGCCCATCCCCCCCTTCCTCCAGAAGGCTACGGAGCTCTCTGAGGGTGAAAGTCTCAGAGCTGATGCCTTTCTCTAACCAACCTTTCTTTCTATGCATTATCTTGACTCTGAAACAGACTGTCTCCATAGTTTTAGATCCAAGTTAGAATATGGAGCAGGTGCGGGCGCCTGGGTGGCTCAGTCGTTAAGCGTCTGCCTTCAGCTCAGGTCATGATCCCAGGGTCCTGGGATTGAGTCCCACATCGGGCTCCCTGCTCGGCGGGAAGCCTGCTTCTCCCTCTCCCATTCCCCCTGCTTGTGTTCCTGCTCTCGCTATGTCTCTCTCTGTCAAATAAATAAATAAAATCTTTAAAAAAAAAAAAAAAAAAAAAAAAGAATATGGAGCAGGTGCTTAATTCTTAGGCTTGGAGTCTCCCTGGTTTTGATCAGGTAGAAGCCTTAATTTAAGCTTTCCCTGGAACTAGGAATAGCACTTTTGACAAAAGCGAAGCATTTGAGGACCTTGGTTGGAATACTCTGAGCATTAGGGTCCTGTTCTGTCCCCCTCTCCCTTGCATGGAGAGGCCCCTCCATGTGTTACCTTTCCCTGTCTCTGCAGGCCTCATCATTTCTGGGTCCTGTCTCCACCTACCTTATATCAGTGTCTCTTGGCTGGCCCACTGGTGTATGGACTTACACATGATGAATTGTGAACTTCTGGCCACATGTAGTGCCCTTGGGTACTTAGAGGGAGACACTTACCACAAGGAACCAGATTGCTTAGGTGAGTGCCTTTTTGAGGAAACAGATAAAAAACTTGCTTGAATTGAGGTGGTCTGTAGAATTTCTCAAGTCATGGGTATGACTAGCCTGTGGGCCAGGGTGGAGCTTCTTCTAGGGTTCCTTGTGTTTATTCTGTCCCTGAAGAGAGCGTGAAGGATTTGATCCGCTATTTGAGGCACGAGGATGACACTCGCAATGTGCGGCAGCAGCTGGGGGCAGCCCAAATCCTGCAGAGTGACCTTCTACCCATCCTTACCCAACACCGCCAGGACAAGCCTCTTTTTGATGCTGTTATCAGGTTGGTTCCCCAGCTTTTTAACTTTTACCGTGCACCAGCCCTTGGTGTTTGAGCCGATAGATTTCGGCGTTTGACGCTGGTGAGGGAACTGAACAACGTCTCCCTCCTTCATGGTCTCCCCAGGCTGATGGTGAACTTGACACAACCAGCCTTGCTCTGTTTTGGCAGTGTGCCCAAGGAGCCTAGCTTGCGGCACCATTTTCTGCAGGTGCTGGCGTACTTACAGGCCTACAAAGAGGTGAGGTTTTCCTTCAGAGTCCCTGGGGCAGAAGTTGGGGCAGTAGGGAAGGAGAGGGTGGGTGCCACTTAAGGTCCATTCCCCTATTTTATAGGCCTTTGCCAGTGAGAAAGCTTTTGGAGTCCTCAGTGAAACTTTGTATGAGCTGCTGCAGCTGGTGAGTGAGGGTGCACCTGCCAGGATCCCGAGGGACTGTTAGTGCCTTGCTCCTCCCCTGGGCAGAGCGCCAGGCTGCTTGTTCATTGTCAGGACAGTGGAGTTTGGAGATGTGGTCCCAGTCCTTGCAATACATAAGCCCCATCCATTGTCTCTGGCTGCCTCAGGACTTCTTGAACTCTTTTCTTCCTTCTTAATCCTGGTTCTCCTCTGGGTCTCTGTCCCCTAGCCAGGGTAGATGCCACCTGCCTTCCGCAGGGAGTTTCTTCCTCTAACTGTCCTTCTGACTAGGGCTGGGAGGAACGGCAGGAGGAAGACAACTTGCTGATTGAACGGATCCTGCTGCTGGTCAGAAATATTCTCCATGTTCCAACTGACCTTGATCAGGAGAAGGTGAGAGGGTCTTGGGTTGTCCGCTTTCTTCCGCTTGGTCAGGTTGAGCTGCACTTTTTTGCTTTTCTGCCCTCTGACAAGTCAGGGGGGATCCTTGGTCAAGGAATGAGTTGGAGAACCTCAAGGCAGGGCAGTGGAAGTGAATGACCTCTCTTCCTCCCCTTATCACTCACTGCTCAGAGGATCGACAATGACGCCAGTGTCCATGACCAGCTTCTCTGGGCAATTCACCTCAGTGGCCTGGATGACCTGCTTCTCTTTCTGGCCAGCTCGCCCGCTGAGCAACAGTGGAGCCTGCATGTGCTAGAGATTGTCTCCCTCGTGTTTCGTGACCAGGTGAGAACCTGGCTTATTTCCCTAGTCCCTTCACCCATGTACTTTTCTGCTGTGTAGCCAGAATTCCTCTTGAAATGGTGGCTGAATTACCTGGGAGCAGGTGGGTGACAGAGTAGCCATGTCTTGAGTATGGGGTACTTTCAGCAGTCCTAGTTCATTCACCCTTTCTGTTCCCACTAGGACTGAACCTAGAACAAGGAATGGCTGCCCTTCTGACTCTTGCTTTGTTTCAAATCTAGAACCCTGAACAGCTGGCAGGAGTAGGACAGGGACGCTTAGCGCAGGAGCGGAGCACAGATGTGGCAGAACTGGAGGTGTTCCGCCAGCGAGAGATGGCAGAAAAGAAGACTCGAGCCTTTCAACGAGGCAGCAGGTGAGTGGCAGGGAGGTGCCGTGCCTCTGTTCCCATCCCTTCCGTGTGGAATGCTGAGGGCTTGGGCCACAGGCTAACACAGTGGGGACCAGATAACGGTTTGCAGTCATGATATGCTCTGATGTGCTGGTGAGAGAGAATGGGGATAAAGCTTCCAGAGAATTGAGGAATCACCCTGGACTATTTTTTGTACTGCAGGCATTCTCGATTTGGGGGCTCCTACATTGTCCAGGGTTTGAAATCCATCGGGGAGAGGGACCTCATCTTTCACAAAGGTCTCCACAATGTGAGTACGCTCCCCATTTGGGGTGGGAACGTTGTGGAGTTGAGGATGCCTAAGGAAGGTAAGCAGGGGGTTGCCTGGCTGCCTCAGTCAGTGGCGCATGCAACCCTGATCTCAGGGTTGTGAGTTCGAGCCCCATGTTGGGTGTAGAGATTACTTAAAGATAAAATCATAAAAAGAAAAAGAAAGGTAAGCAAGCATCTCTGGACATAAAGCATCTTTGTTCTTGGGCTTAGAAAGTTGGAGACAGGGGCACCTGCGTGGCTCAGTTGGTTAAACATCTGTCTTCGGCTCAGGTCATCATCTCGGGTTCCTGGGATCGAGCCCTTCATTGGGCTCCCTGCTCAGTGGGGAGTCTGCTTCTCCCCTGCCCTCTGACCTTCCTTCCTGCTTGTGCGTGTGTTCGCGCTCTCGCGCACTCTCTCTCTTATCTCAAAAAAGGGGCGGGGGGGGGGCACCTGGGTGGCTCAGTCGGTTAAGGGTCTGCCTTCAGTTTGGGTCATAATCCCGGGGTCCTGGGATCTAGTCCTGCATCAGGCTTGTCCCTCTCCCTCTGCTCCTTCCCCTCTTTGTGCACATGTGCTTGTTCTCTCTCTCTCTCTCTCAAATAAATAAAATCTTTAAGAAAGAAAGAAAGAAAATCTTAAAAAATAAAAAGAAAGTTGGAGACAATAGGAGAAATAGAGCCTCCGGCATTATTGTCTTTATCTATATACTTCACTTAGTACCAGAGGGAACCTTCTAAGAGTTTTTTCTGAGGAAATTATAGCACTAGGGATGTGGAAAGAGCTGCAGGGGGAGGATGGTGGTGAGGGCTAATTCTAACCCCCCAACCCACACCCCCAGCTCCAAAACTACAGTTCGGATTTGGGAAAGCAGCCCCGAAGGGTGCCTAAACGTCGTCAAGCTGCCCGGGAGCTATCCATTCAGCGCCGCTCTGCCCTCAATGTGAGACTCTTCCTCAGAGACTTCTGCTCTGAGTTCTTGGAGAACTGTTATAACCGGCTCATGGGCTCGGTGAAGGTGAGAGCCTGGGAAAGATGGAATAGAGTGGTAATGGGGCCAGTGGTGGGTAAGAAGCACAACTGGGGAGGATATGGGAGGCTGACCCCAGAGTATGGACTAGTAGGCAGGCAGGGTATAGGGCACCCTTGAGAGATGGTGGGGATGTTGGGAGGGGGTGCATTATTGGGGCCATTTTTAAAAGGCTTAGAGAGGGACGCCTGGACGGCTCAGTTGGTTAAGCATCTGCCTTCGGCTCAGGTCATGATCCCGGGGTCCTGGGATCGAGGCCCACATTGGGCTCCCTGCTCAGCGAGGAGCCTGCTTCTCACTCTGCCTGCCACTCCCCCTGCTTGTGCTCTCTCTCTCTGACAAATAAATAAATAAAATTAAAAAAGAAAAAAAAGGTTTAGAGAAAGTCCCCAGATGAAGGGGAGAGACCTAGGGAGAACAAGAGAGGGCTGGAAATTCTGAACCCTAGAATATTGTTACAGTGGTGTCCAGGCTCTATCCCATCATCCTATAGGACAAGGAGAAAGTTGGAAGCCCTGGGGTCATGGGGTGATCTTTTTTTCCTGGTCATTAGGATCACCTGCTGCGGGAGAAGGCTCAGCAGCATGATGAGACCTACTACATGTGGGCCTTGGCTTTCTTCATGGCCTTCAACCGAGCTGCCTCCTTCCGGCCAGGCCTGGTTTCTGAGACCCTCAGTGTCCGTACCTTCCACTTCATTGAACAGAACCTCACCAACTACTATGAGATGATGCTGACTGACCGCAAGGAAGCTGCGTCCTGGGCACGGCGGTGAGTGGGATGAGAATTGGGGTCAGAGTGGGCGTCTTGGCCAGGCTGGCAATCTGAGTGCCTGAATTCTGGGTGGTACTTTCTTTCCTGTTTCAGGATTAAGGTGGTCAGGCTGGGGAGCAAGGACCGGCTGGGTCACGGTTTTTGATAGCACTGTTTTTTGGAAGGGGTAGGGGTGATAACTGTTTGCACAAGCCCGTTTGTCCTCCGTTTTTTCTCTGTGTCTCATCTCACAGGATGCACCTGGCCCTGAAGGCCTATCAGGAGCTGTTGGCCACAGTGAATGAGATGGACATGTCCCTGGACGAGGCTGTGAGGGAGAGCAGCCGCATCATCAAGAGTGAGGCCCTGGCCTGGTGTCTAATCCTGGCCTTTCCCATCTCTTGACCACAATCTCACTCTTTCCAGCCCCAACTTCATCCATCTCTGCCTTTCCCAAAGTTTCCAGACCAGTCCTTCCATTCCTTTCTCTTCCCCATTCCTAGACAACATTTTCTATGTGATGGAGTACCGAGAACTCTTCCTGGCACTCTTTCGAAAGTTTGATGAGAGATGCCAGCCACGCTCTTTCCTTCGGGACCTGGTGGAAACCACCCACCTCTTCCTCAAGATGTTGGAGCGGTTCTGTCGGAGCCGTGGGAACCTGGTGGTGCAGGTACAGGGCAGCCCTGGGATGTGGAAAGAGCCGTAGGGAAGGGTGGGGAACAGGGAACTCTCCTCACATTTCTGTAGCTTGAGCTGACCTGTTAGCACTACTCTGAACTAAGGAGGGCAAGGAGTTTGGTGTTGCTGTTGTGAGTCTACTATAGTTTCCTTCTTTCATTAAATTAATCTCCAGTGTAATGTAAATATCCTAATTCATTCAGGAAACATTTACGAAACACCTATTATGTGCAAAACATATAAACTCTGGGGATTCATAATTTTAGAGTTTAGTAATTATGCTGTGATCCTTTCTGGTTATACTTCATAAGCACTATAGTGAGATGGAAGGAGCCCTAAGTTAAAAGCCAGGAGGTCTAGAATCTCATCCTATATTAGTAATTGTTAGGATAACTCAAGCTACTCATGTCAGTCCCCAGATCCCTAAAGATGGGATTGTAATATAAGCCTGAAATGAAATAAAAAACTAAAAGTCTTGGACAAGCGGCACCTGCCTGGCTCAGTCGGTGGAGCGTGTGACTCTTTTTTTTTTTTTTTTAATTATTAACATATAACGTATTATTTGTTTCAAGGCTATAGGTCTGTGATTCATCAGTCTTACACAACACACAGCGCTCACCACAGCACATACCCTCCCCAATGTCCATCACCCAGCCACCCCATCCCTCCCACCCCCCTCCACTCCAGCAACCCTCAGTTTGTTTCCTGAGATTAAGAGTCTCTTATGGTTTGTCTCCCTCTCTGGTTTCTTCTTGTTTCATTTTTTCCTCTCTTCCCCTCTGATCCTCTGCCTTGTTTCTCAAATTCCACATATCAGTGAGATCATATGATAATTGTCTTTCTCTGATTGACTTATTTCACTTAGCATAATACCTTCTAGTTCCATCCACGTCATTGCAAACGGTAAGATTTCAATTTTTTTGCTGGCTGCATAATATTCCATTGTATATATATATACCACATTTTTATCCATTCATTTGTCGATGGACATCTGAGCTCTTTCCATAGTTTGGCTATTGTGGACATTGCTGCTATAAACATCGGGGTGCATGTACCCCTTCGGATCCCTACATTTGTATCTTTGGGGTAAATACCCAGTAGTGCAATTGCTGGGTCGTATGGTAGCTCTATTTTCAACTTTTTGAGGAACCCCCATACCGTTTTCCAGAGTGGCTGCACCAGCTTGCATTCCCACCAACAGTGTAGGAGGGTTCCCCTTTCTCCGCATCCCCGCCAACATCTTTCGTTTCCTGACTTGTTAATTTTAGCTATTCTGACTGGTGTGAGGTGGTATCTCATTGTGGTTTTGATTTGTATTTCCCTGATGCTGAGTGATATTGAGCACTTTTTCATGTGTGTGTCGGCTGTTTGTATGTCTTCTTTGGAGAAATGTCTGTTCATGTCCTCTGCCCATTTCTTGATTGGATTATTTGTTCCCTGGGTGTTGAGTTTGGTAAGTTCTTTATAGATTTTGGATACTAGCCCTTTATCTGACCTGTCCTTCGCAAATACCTTCTCCTATTCTGTCGGTTTGTCTTTTGGTTTCATTGACTATTTCCTTTGCTGTGGAAAAGCTTTTTATCTTGATGAAGTCCCAATAGTTCATTTTTGCCCTTGCTTCCCTTGCCTTTGGCGATGTTTCTAGGAAGAAGTTGCTGCAGCTGAGGTTGAAGAGGTTGCTGCCTGTGTTCTCCTCTAGGATTTTGATGGATTCCTGTCTCACATTTAGGTCTTTCTTCCATTTTGAGTCTATTTTTGTGTGTAGTGTAAGGAAATGGTCCAGTTTCATTCTTCTGCATGTGGCTGTCCAATTTTCCCAACACCATTTGTTGAAGAGACTGTCTTTTTTCCATTGGTCATTCTTTCCTGCTTTGTCAAAGATGAGTTGGCCATAGAGTTGAGGGACCATTTCTGGGCTCTCTATTCTGTTCCATTGATCTATGTCTCTCTTTTTGTGCCAGTCCCATACTGTCTTGATGATGACAGCTTTGTAATAGAGCTTGAAGTCTGGCAATGTGATGCCTGCAGCTTTGGTTTTCTTTTTCAACATTCCTCTGACTATTCAGGGTCTTTTTTGGTTCCATACAAATTTTGGGGTTATTTGTTCTAGTTCTGTGAAAAAAGTTGATGGTATTTTGATGGGGATTGCTTTGAATGTGTAGATTGCTCTAGGTAGCATTGACATTTTAACAATATTTGTTCTTCCAATCCATGAGCATGGAATGTTTTTCCATTTCTTTGTGTCTTCCTCAATTTCTTTCATGAGTGTTCTATAGTTTTCTGAGTACAGATCCTTTGCCTCTTTGGTTAGATTTATTCCTAGGGTATCTTACAGTTTTTGGTGCAATTGTAAATGGGATTGACTCCTTAATTTCTCTTTCTTCTGTCTCGTTGTTGGTGTATAAAAATGCAACTGATTTCTATGCATTGATTTTGTATCCTGACACATTACTGAATTCCTGTGTGAGTTCTAGCAGTTTTGGGGTGGAGTCTTTTGGGTTTTCGGAGCAGGTGACTGTTGAACTGTTGGGAGTTTGAGCGGCACGTTGGGTGTAGAGATTACTTAAAAATAAAATCCTTAAAAAATAAATAATAAAAGTCTAGGGTAAGAAAACACTAATTCAAAGGGAAACATGCACCCCTTTGTTTATTGCAGCACTGTTTATAATAGCCACACTATGGAAGCAGCCCAAGTATCTATCCATAGATGAATGGATAAAGATGTGTATTTTTATATATATATGTATAATAGAATATTATTCAGCCATAAAAAAGGATGAACTCGCCATTTGCAACAACATGAATGGAGCTAGGGAGAATAATGCTAAGTGAAATAAGTCAGCAGGGAAAGGCAAATACCATATGATCTCACTCATATGTGGAATTTAAGAAATAAAACGAGCAGAGGAAAAAGAGACAAACCAAAAATCAGACTCTTACCGATAGAGAACAAACTAATGGTTACCAGACAGGAGGTGGGTGGGGGGCATGGGGGAAATAAAGAATGGGGATTAAAGAGTACACTTATCATGATGAGAAAAATGAAATACAGTGATAAAGTCTAAGAAAAGAAGAAAATCTCAATGAATTTGTATATCCTGCAGACACAGGCACTCTGCTTTGTAAAAATCTTCCTGTAGTTCTATTTGCTGTGGCTTACAGTTTGGTCAGAACTGGACTTAAAAGTAGTACCAGTGAGACCTTACGAAAAGATATTTTTACATTCAGGGCTCTATTGTATTCTCAGAAATACTAGGTGCTGTTGCTTATTGAGTGTTTACTGTGTGTCAAACGCTGTGCTTAGGTTTTCATGTCATCCTCATGGTAGCGCTAGGACCCGTGCACACAGTGGTGAAGCAGCTTGTTCGAGGTCTTGCTAGTGGCTAGTGTCAGTACTTAAATCCAGATCTGTTGGGCTCCAAAGCTTATGCTGCTAACTTTTGGTGTGTTACGAGTTTCTTGAATAGAGCGTGAGCCTCAAGGGCCTCCTAGTCCATCCTATTTGCCTGTGCCCCAAACTGGTTCACAGCCTTGATTTGGGGGAGCAGGGGTGGGGTGCTGACTCTCATTTTCCTGCTTTTCAGGAGAAAAAAAATACAGGTTATGTGTACATAGTGCTTTGCATTTTACAGAGCCTTTTCATATCGAATTTCGTATCCTCATAATCAGTCTGTTCATTCTGTAAACTTTTGCTTAAGATATCACTGCTTTGGGGAAATCCCTGACCCCAAGAAATAAGTCAAGTACTATTCCTGTGTTTTGCCGTAGCATTTTATGCCCAGCCATATTCTAGTTCTTGCCCATACTGTAATATACTTTACCTGTCTCCTTCACTGGACTGTGCTCCTCAAGGGCAGGGAAATAGACCTTCACTCTTGCTTCCCTATTGCTTATGAATAGCACACAGTGGTCACTCTGTGACTATCAAATTAATTAATTCAGGCCTCTAATGAATGATTGGAGAAGACATTGATGGGAAAACGTCCTCTTAGCTTTCCAGCCATCCTAACAACAGTTCTTTCTCCAAAGAACAAACGAAAGAAGAGAAAGAAGAAAAAGAAGGTTCTAGATCGGCCTGTTGCTTCTGGTGATGTCCCCTCTGGTGCAGGGGCACTAGAGGCTGTGTGGCCATCCCTGGCCGAGCAGCTACAGTGCTGTGCCCGGGTAGGTCGCTGCAGACGCCCTCCCTTTCCCAGGGGTAGTGCGCTGGTGGGCTGTCTGGGGTTCCCTCCTCTATTCCCATAGCCTTAATCCCGCTCTAGGGTCCAGAGCTCAGTGTGGACTCCGTGGTTCCCTTTGATGCGGCTTCAGAGGTGTCTGTGGAAGAGCAGCGGGCAGAAGCCATGGTGCGGATCCAAGACTGTCTCCTGGCTGGCCAGGCCCCACAGGCCCTGGCCCTCCTTAGGTCTGCCCGGTAAGAGCTCTGCGCCCCCACCTCTGTCCTCCTGGATCCAGCTCCTGGGCTTTTGGGGGCAGAGGGAGGCTTTCCCTAGTGGTCCAGGTTTCTTTGTCTTCCAAAGAGAGAAGCCCCATGAGAAGCACAGGGGCTCTGTACTGAGCACCGAGTCCTGGGCAGTTTCGATTGGCATATTGGGGGTTGGGTTGTTCGTTTTTCTTTTATTTTTGAGAAATATCAGAAAGCACCGTTAATTGGAAAAAATACAAATAATTCTACTGGCTAAAGGTAATCAGTCATCTTTAACATTTTGATGAGTCATCTTTCTTTTTTCCCTCCGTGTTATGTATAGACATACACAACTTTTTTTACAACAATGAAATATTGTTTGTCCTGTTTTATAGTATTTTTTTTTACTTCTCAGTATGTCATGAGCATCGTGTCTCATGAGATATAGTGCCGTAATTGTTAATGGCAATGTGAGACGTACCTTTGTTCAACCAAGTGTGAGACATTTCGATTATTTGCATTTTGTTCGTGCAGTATTCAGTGCAGTGTGGCTGATGAGGGAGGATTTCCCTAGAGTCTTTGTTTCATCTTTGAGGTAACAGTTTGCATTCTCTTCCTGGCTGACAGATGAAAGATGAGTCCAAATTCCTTCGCCCACCTCAAATTGTAACTCAGATTCCCCCTGGCTAAGGTCTTTTTTCTCTCCGTGCTTCAGGGAGGTGTGGCCAGAAGGAGATGTGTTTGGCCCTCAAGACATTTCTGCAGAGGAAGAGATCCAGCTGCTGAAACAGATCCTTTGCGCCCCGCTTCCCCGTGAGTCTCCGTGTCCTTCACATGCCCTTCCTTCCAGCTCTCCTCTAGAACCAGCCTCACAGAGACCCAGTAATCCTCACTTTTTCTATAGGGCAGCAGGGGCCAGAGGAACGAGGGGCAGAGGAAGAGGAAGAGGAGGACGAGGACGAGGAGGAGGAAGAGTTGCAAGCGGTCCAGGTGTCAGAGAAAGAATTTAATTTCCTGGACTACCTGAAACGGTGCGCGCCGAGCATTCGCAGTCGGGCCCAGGGTGGAGACTGTAGAGCTGGGAGGGTGAGCAGCGTCCTTCCCGTGCTGACATGCTCGCTCCCTCCCGTCCTGGCGCAGTTTTGCAAGCTCAGCTGTTGTGCGAGCCTGCGTGCTCCTGCTGCGGAGCTACAGACAGAACAGCGCCCACACCAACCGCTGTGTGGTCAAGCTGCTGCACCGCCTGGCCCACGACCTCCGGATGGAGGGCCTGCTTTTCCAGCTCTCACTCTTCTGCCTCTTCAACCGGCTGCTCAGCGACCCGGCCGCCGGGGCCTACAAAGTGAGGACACAGCAAGCAGCGGGCATCGAGAGGCGTAGGGGAGTGCTAGGGTCACAAAGGATAGTGTTCAGGAGACAAAGGGTGCTGAGCGGTGCCGAGGGCTGAGAGATGACAGAACGGTGAGGAAGCAGGCAGGCAGGTTGAGGGGGCTGGGGGAGGGGGCGGCTAGGAGAGTCTGAGTGAGGAGGGGCAGCCGGGAACAGGCAGAAAGTACCTAGAGGGCCTGGTTGATGTGTACATTTAGGCCAGAGGTCGCACAGCAGCCTCCCTCGCCCACAGGAGCTCGTGACTTTCGCCAAGTACATCCTGGGCAAGTTCTTTGCATTGGCTGCAGTCAACCAGAAAGCCTTTGTGGAGCTGCTGTTCTGGAAGAACACAGCTGTGGTCCGAGAGATGGCCGAGGGCTATGGCTCTCTGGACGGCGGGTGAGCTTGAAGATGGGGACCGATGGGCAATAGTGGGTGACACGGTCACAGAGTGTCAAAGCTGGAGGAGCTTGCAGATCAGCTAGTCTGACTTTCTTCCCCTTTCATAGGTGAGAAAACAAGCCCCCAAGGTGAAATGTTTTCCCTGAGATCACCCGAGAGAGGAAGTGGGACTGGATCCTAAGTCTCCTGTCTACTCTGGTTTCCTTCCTTCACCCGCCTTCGTGGGGGGTGGTCAGTTGGCAGTGGGGTGGCCCCTTAGAGTCCATATGTGCCCCGTCCCAAAATGTGCCAGGAAACTGAGGATTCATGGAAATGCTTGCCCTCTTTCCCTGTAGCTCAGCTCCTCTCCTTTTCCCATAATCCACTCAGCCCTTGCTGTGTCAACTTCCATAGGCCCAACGCAGAAAGTCTCTTCGTTTAACTTTTGGGATCGTAAGTGGAAGGAGAATGAGGGAAAGGAAGCACACCTTAGGCCTCCGCTAACTGGCTCCTCTGAGTTACCTGCGTTGCCCTTCTTGTTCCTTTTAGAGCTGACCAGAGAGGGCCTTTGGTCTCCTCTCTTGGGGCCAACATCCTACGTACTCCCTTTCTCCTTTCCCCATTTAGGTCCTCCAGTCGCAAACCCCCTATGTGGAGCCCGGAGGAGGAGGCCCAGCTTCAGGAACTGTACCTTGCCCATAGGGATGTGGAAGGTATATGAGCCCTTGAGATCTGAAGATTTCTGAAGTGGACAGCCTGAGCTCCAGGACCCCCTTTACTGCCTCACTCCCCCTCCCTCTTAGGTCAGGATGTGGTGGACATCATCTTGGCCCACCTGAAAACCCCTCGAACACGCAAGCAGGTCATCCACCATCTGGTACGGCTGGGCCTGGCTGACAGCGTCAAGGACTTCCAAAGGTAGAGGTGCATGCTCTGGAGGGCATTGAGATAGGGAGTCCTCCATTTGCTCCCTGGGCCCCCTCTTCCACTGACGTGTTCTTAAGCAGGAAAGGAACCCATATTGTACTGTGGACGGAAGATCAGGAGCTAGAGCTGCAGCGGCTGTTCGAGGAGTTCCAGGACTCAGATGGTAAGTGATGGCGGGACTTCCGAGCCGCTGAGATGAGAGCCGAGCTGTCCGTGTCTTGCCCCTGCCTCCTGTTCCCGAGGAAGGCTTGTTCCATCCCTTCTTTCCCTTTATTATATTTGTGGTGTCATTTGTGAGTGAATTGAATTAGCCTCTTTGCAGAGGCCTCTGCTCTCCTTCACTACTCCCTTCCCCCTGTTGCTCTAGTATTTACACTTGCCCTCTTTGTAGACGTGCTGGGCCATATCATGAAGAATATCACGGCCAAACGCTCACGGGCCCGAATAGTGGAGAAGCTGCTGGCTCTGGGACTGGTGGCTGAGCGGCGGGAGCTATATAAGAAACGCCGCAAGAAGCTGGCGCCCTCAAGCTTGGTAACAGTCTTTCCCTGGCTCTGCAGGGCGCCCTCCACCCCACCCCCGAAGCGCTCCTCACAGGTAGCTCACCTGGATGGTTCCTGCCTTAGGCTCTTTCTGGCTAGGTCCCCCCAGTTTCCAGGGGTGGTCAGGAACCAGAGGACTCCACGCCATTCCTCATCTTGTCCCCTTTTTTCATTTCCCATCCCACTGAATTTTAGCCTAATGGAGAGGAGTCCCAGAAAGATTTTTACCAGGAAGATCTGGAAGAAGGAGAAAACCGGCCAGAGGCAGAGAGTGACGAGGATGAAGGGAAAGAGGAGGAGGACTCAGAAGCAGAACAAGCCGCGGGTAGCTCAGTCCTTTCAGCTGAGACCCTTGGGCAAAGCCTGTCTCAGGAAGGTGAGGACTTGGGCTGGGAGAGATGTCTCAGGTGGAGGGGTCAGCAGTATGAGCCTGTGGTAAGTTTCCCTCCTTCCCATAGGCTTCTCTGCTCCCCTTCTGTGGCTCCAGAGCTGTCTGATTCGAGCAGCTGACAATCGAGAAGAGGATGGTGAGCAGATAAATGGCGGTTTCCAGGGCTGGGGTAGCGGAGGCTGCCGGACACGTGCCCGTGGGATGCTGGCCGTGGGATGGACCACCAGTTCTGGCTTCTGGTCTTCACCACATGACCACTGACCCTGTCCTAGGCTGCTCCCAGGCAGTGCCTTTGGTGCCGCTGACGGAAGAAAATGAGGAAGCGATGGAAAATGAGCAGTTTCAACAGCTATTGCGCAAGCTTGGGGTTCGGCCTCCTGCCTCTGGGCAGGTAAATACCCTGGTTCCACTTTCAGCCACGGTGGCGTGTTGCTGCTCCTTTACAGTACATCTCTTCCTCCTCATTGCAGTTGCCATCTCTGACTTCCTTTCTGGTCAGCTCTGACCGAGGCTCCTGCAGCACCCGTCCTGTTCATGTTCTCTGGTCTCCCCGTCCCCTACTCCACCTTCCATGCTGCCCCCCAAGTTATCTCTCTAAAGTAGGGTTTTGAGTATATCACTCCCCTGTCCAGAGCACTGGGTGGTTCCCCACTGTTGGCGGGACAGAGTCCGCAGCCTCTGAGTGGCATGCCTGGCCTTGGCCAGCCTTTGCACCCTCACGGCCACGCCACCCACACACCTCCCTTTCACCATTGTCATCCTGGACTACTTTCCATACCTCCAAATAGCTGGTCGTGCCAGTCCCTCCACTGGATGTCTCCCGACTGCACATACGAGGCGACACTCACCTGTCACCCGTCTTCCTGATGAACCTCCACTCAGCCTTCAAGAGTCAGTTCAGTTGTCCCCTCCTCAGAGAAGTGTCCCTATCACTCCTTCAACCTCTGAAGTGACAGTAGTAACTTTGGTAGCTGGGATTTGCTCATTCCCCTGATGTAGCCCCAATCCTGTGATGTTACAGTATGTTGGTTCTTCCACTAGATTGTGGGTTTCTTGAAAGCAGGGATCATATCTGATTCACCTTTAGATCCCTGATATCCATTCATCGATTTATTTAATTAACAACTGCATTTCCTGGGAACCTTCGGATGTATCAGGCACTTGTGCATATATTGGATAAATAAGCAGTAAGAATTTACAACCTTTGTGGATCTTCACCAATGTGGGATCATATCTATTCAATGAATAATACCAAGATCTGGTGAACTAGAGTCTGCTCCTTTCCTGTTACTCCCATTTTCAACTTCTTTGCTCCTGTAGGAAACCTTCTGGAGAATTCCAGCTAAGCTGAGTCCTACCCAGCTCCGGAAGGTAGCGGCTTCTTTGAGTCAGCCAGAGGAGGAGGAAGAACTTCAGCCAGGACCAGAACCTAAAGTGCCGGGAGAGCAAGGCCCTGAAGAGGAGCACCAAAAGGAGCACCGTGCACAGGCCCTAAGGGCCCTCCTGCTAGCCCGAAAAAAGAAAGCCGGCCTGGTGTCCCCAGGGGGTAAGACCACTTACCTATTGGGTACTTACTATGGGCCAGCCATGTTGATCGAGAGGACTGATAGGGTATTTTGAGAATATGAGGGCCTGGTTCCCTAATTCCATGCCTCTTATGGTCATTTCAGGGGAAGGGGCTGCTGGCGAGAAAGAACAGCTGAAAATGGCACCCAGGAAGCGACAACTGCTAGACAGCGATGAGGAACAGGATGAAGACGAGGGCAGGAACAAAGGTAGGGTGTCTGACTGGGATCTGCTTTTTCTTCTGACCTCTAGCACTCTTCTCCTCAGTCCTGAAGATCAGCGCTACTGCCCCACTTCTCCCTTAACATATTTACTCTCTCTTCTCACCCCTGTCGTTCCCCTAGCCCCAGAGTCAAGAGCTCCAGAAATCCTAAAGAAGAAACGGTTCCAGATTGAGGATGAAGATGAGAGCGACTGAAGACCTAGAAGCTTCGGGGAAGGGGTAGACCATTTTTAGGTGGGGAATTTAAGTCAGAGTTCAGAGGGTCACACAGGACCCAGAGACTCCTCTTACCAGACAGAAGCAGTAGAGTCCTGGGCTTCCCCGTGGATCTGCGGTTCTGGAAGTTCAGGCAGGGGCACCTGGGTGGCTCAGTCCTTAAGCGTCTGCCTTCGGCTCGGGTCATGGTCCCAGGGTCCTGGGATCGAGCCCCGGATCGGGCTCCCTGCTCCGGGGGAGGCCTGCTTCTCCCTCTCCCAGTCCCCCTGCTTGTGTTCCCTCTCTTGCTGTGTCTCTCTCTGTCAAATAAATAAAAGGCAACAGCTGTTGGATTCCTCTGCAGTCACTCCTTGCTTCTCCCAGTTTTAGCAGAATGCCTCAGTAGCTCTCTGGGGACTTACTCCTCTTCTAGGATCCATTTCTTTGGGTTCATAGCGCCCCTTATCAAATGGGAGACGTGAGCAACATATAGAAGGCACCTTGGACCCCTTTCGGCTTTCTTTCTTTTTTTAAAGATTTTTATTTATTTATTGAGAGAGATAGTGATAGAGAGAGAGCATGAGAGGGGGAGGGTCTGAGGACGAAGCAGACTCCCCGCGAGCAGGGAGCCCGACGCGGGACTCGATCCCGGGACTCCAGGATCATGACCTGAGCCGAAGGCAGTCGCTCAACCGACTGAGCCACCCAGGCGCCCCCCTTTCGGCTTTCTGCTAGAGGTGGGTCACAGCACCAGATGGGGAGCATTGTGACATGACGGGTGGGGGTGTTGCACCATTTTTAAAAGACCCCAGATGCTCCCAGGCTCGTTTCTTTCCTGTGATCACCCCCTAGACACCATATTGAACCTAATTCCTGCAGTTGAGGTAGGGTTAGGATGCAGTACTTGCTAGATGATGAATGTGTTTGGTATTAAATTAAACGTGTCTAATTAAATTGAAAGTTGCCAACGTTGATATGACGTGCCAATCTGTCCAAGGACCCCAGCCTTCCACCTGCTATGTTCTCGGAAGAAGAACTTTTAACTCTTCGGGCTAAAAGAAACCATCTCCCGTCCCTTTTCTCCTGCCTTCCCTACGGAAGACACGAAAACATTCTCACCTCCTGATCCTTTGTCTAGGATAAATCTTCGGGGTGACAAATGTCCGCAGCAGGAAGAAGCTGGAGCCACAAAGGAGCAAAAGCCAGTTCTCCACCTTGGGGCAGAGTGGAGGATAAAGTCTGGGCAAGAAAGAGAATGGATAAAGCTTACAAATGTCATGTCCTTCCCAATTCTTGGAAACCGTCAGCTTTCTGGCTCCCTGTGTTTCTGGCTAAGGTAGGGTGAAGGAGAGATTCAGGAAATAAGGATTCAGATCAGGGAGAACCCTAGGTGAAGGATGCGTTTGGACTATCTTGTTCCTCCAACTTGGTGTTTTTTTTCCTCCCACAGCCCCTAAAGGTAGAGGTGAAGCTATCTCAAGGATAAGTGAAGTTTCCAAGGGCTGAGACACTTCCCAGCTCAGACCGGTCTTGGTAGATCTTTATGCCCAGCCTTTCCCCACTTGCCAGCCTGAGCACTGCTGCTTTTCAGCAGGGCTCTGCCTGCTCCTCGGCTGTGTCTTGCTGTCCCCACTGGCCGTCTTTCCAAGAAATGCCCAGAAAGGGGCCCTGACCTGTTAGCCATCTTTGAAACTTCCAGCCCCAATTTTTTCTACCAGTTTCTCTTACCAAGTATAGACCATTTACTTGGGTACAGAGGTATTGCTGTCCTTTTCCATTTATTTACCCCATAGTTTTGAATTTTTTTAAAAAAAGATTTTATTTATTTATTAGATAGAGCTAGCATGAGCGGGGGGAGGGGCAGAGGGAGAAGTAGACTCCCGGCTGAGCAGGGAGCCCGATGCGGGGCTCAATCCCAGGACCCCGGGATCATGTCCTGAGCCCAAACCAAGAGTCAGACGCCCAACCGACTGAGCCACCCAGGCACCCCCATTGTGGCAATTTCTTAAAATAACACAAGTTTGGTGCATTGATTGACTCTTCCTTTCATGAATGATATCTCCGTAGCATGCGATGCTGCTCAATAGCATTTTACCTACAGTAGAACTTCTTTCACAATTGGAGTCAATCCTCTCAAACCCTGCTACTGCTTTATCAACTAAGTTTATGTAGTATTCTAACTTCTTTGCTGTCGTTTCAATAATCTTCACAGCATCTTTACCGGGAGTCAATTCCATCTCAAGAAACCACCCTCCTTGCTCATCCATAAGAAACACCTACTCATCCAGGAAAGTTTTTTTTGTTTGTTTGTTTTTTTTAAAGATTTTATTTATTTATTTGAGAGAGAGAGACTGAGAGAGAGAGCACATGAGAGGGGGGAGGGTCGGGAGGGTCAGAGGGAGAAGCAGACTCCCTGCCGAGCAGGGAGCCTGATGCGGGACTCGATCCAGGGACTCCAGGATCATGACCTGAGCCGAAGGCAGTCACTTAACCAACTGAGCCACCCAGGCGCCCCATCCAGGAAAGTTTTATCATGAGATTGCAACAACTCATCTTCAGTCTCCGCTGCTTATTCTAGTTCTCTTGCAATTTCCACCACATCTGCAGTGACTTCCTCCATTGAAGTCTTGAACCCCTCAAAGTCATTCTTGAGAGTTGGAGTCAACTTCTCCCAAACTCCTGTTTATGTTGATATTTTGCCCTCTTCCCATAATCATGAATGTTCTTTTCTTTTTTTAAGATTTACATATTTGAGGGAGAGAGAGGGCAAGCGGGGGGAGTAGCAGAGGGAGAGGGAGGAAAAAGATTCCGTGCTGAGCCCAGAGCCCGATGCGGGGCTCCACATGGGACTGGAGACTCACGACCCTGAGATCAGGACCTGAGCTGAAATCAAGAGTCGGATGCTTAACCAACTGAACTACCCAAGTGCCCTGAATCACGAATGTTCTCTTCTTTAAAATTTATTTTTTTTTTAAGATTTTATTTATTTGGGCGCCTGGGTGGCTCAGTTGGTTAAGCGACTGCCTTCAGCTCAGGTCATGATCCTGGAGTCCCAGGATCGAGTCCTGCATCGGGCTCCCTGCTCAGCAGGGAGTCTGCTTCTCCCTCTGACCCTCCCCTCTCTCATGTGCTCTCTCTCTCTCATTCTCTCTCTCAAATAAATAAATCTAAAAAAAAAAAAAAAGTAAAAAATAAACTACTAAAAAAAACCCTCTACTAATTGAGACAGCAACCAAAAAAAATCAGCTGACAGCTGATGGGAATTGATGAGGAACAGGTGGAAGACAAGGACAGGAGCAAAGGTAGGGAGGCGGGGAGGCGGGGAGGGGAATCTGCTTTTGCCATCATCCTTCTGTCATTTTTCTCCTTGGTCCTGGAGACAAACTCATCACCACTTTTCCTCCCCCTACCATGTTTACAATTCTTTTCTCTCTCCCCTGTCACTCCCAAGGCACTAGTGTTGGAAATTGGAGGAATTTCAACCAAAAGCCATTTTCACCTGGAGGGGGATGATGATGCTGATGCTGACTAACAAACTGGATACGAGGATAGGCCCAGTTATTGATGGTGAACTCAAGTCAGAAATGGGAGAATCTGACAGGGTCGAAAAACTTCCCTGAGCTGTCCAGAAGGAGCAGAGCCTTGAGGTGCTCTGTGGATTTAGAGTCCAGGAATTTCAGGCCACAGTGTTGGATGCCTCTAGATCCAATTCTTCGCTCTCTCAAGTTTAGGATTGTGTCCCAGTAGCTCCCTGAAGACTTACTCCTCTTGTTCTAGAAAACTTTTTCCCCCTGGTTTCTTTTTGCTCCTTAGGGCTCCTCCTGGGGCTGAGAGGAGGGAGTAAGATAGAAGGAGCCTGGGATTTGTTCATGAGCCTAATAATGCCTTTGGCCGTCTGCCAGAGATAGGTTATAGTACCAGTGTGGAACCTGGATGGCAAAATGATGGGATCTCTGTACCAGTTTTTAGGAGGCACCATATGCCATCATTCTCTATTTTCCAGACTACAGTTTCTCATCTCGACCCCTAGAAATAAGAAATGAAGATCAATTCCTACACTGATACAGGCTTAGAAAGAGGTCCTATCAGGGTAATGAATGTGTTTAATTAGGGTATTGCGCTGGTATAACAAGATAAAAACAAAAGTTGCTCTGATTTGATCTGACTTGCCAGTAGGTTCTATTTTCTCATTTTTCTACCTGGTAAGTCCATTGAATAAGAACTGTTTTGGGGTCTCCTGCCCAGAAATCATTGGCATCCCTGCCTTTTGCCTCCCTGCCTCCCCAGAAGAGACTGAGGAATTTTTCCTGATCTAGGTTTAGGTCTAGAGAAATCCTTAGGGTGATAGGGATACGAGGCAGGAAAAGCAGTAGCCACAAAGGGCAATGGCCCTTTTGTCAGCATGGGGCAAAGGTGAGGGGGAAAAGCCTGAGCCAGGAAGAGGTGGATAAATATTTGTGAATATTATGTCCTTCACTGTTTTCAGAAGGGCCAACTTTTTTTGGCTGGGGTGTAGAGAAGGTGAGCTCTAGGAAGTTGTCATTCAGATTAGAGAAGCACCGAGGAAAGGACGTGTTTGGACCATCTTGTTCCTCTGGCTTGTTTCCTTCTGGAGCAGGTGAGGACTGCCCACAGCTTGTAAGGGTGGGGGCGAAGCTATGTCCAGGCTACCTGAAGTTTCCAGGGGTAGAATCACTTCCTAGCTTTGACTAGTCTTAGTGTCTCTTTGGCCCAAGCCTTTCCCCACTTCCCACCCCAACAACTACTTCTTTCCTGTTTCCTGTGGGCTGTTCCTGCTGACCCACCATGATCCAGGCTGTGCTACTCCTTTGCTGTGTCTTTTTGTTTTTTTAGATTTTATTTTTAAGTAATATCTACAGCTAACATAGGGCTCGAACTTACAACCCCGAGATCAAGAGTCTCATGCTCTACCGACTGGGCCAGCCAGGTGCCCCTTTGCTGCGTTTTGCTGTTCCCATTGGCTGTCTTTCCAAGAAATGCCCAGAAAAGGGCCCTGAACTTCCAGCCATCTTTCACAAAAATTGGCCATCCTCTGAACACACTCTCCAGCCAGCTCCCTCTCCCAGATTCCAAGACCTGCCCAGATCTCTTGCACATTGCCTCCTCCTTAGCCCCTCTGCCTGAGTACCTATCCAACTTGGCTCTGGGGGTGGCCCTGGAGGAGGCTGGCTGCCCGACTGAGGCCCACATTCTCAGCTTCAGCTTGTTAGGATGGGAGGAAAGGACATCACTGAAACTCTTCTCCATGAGAGGAGAGCACAATGAGGAGGAAAGCATTGGCAATACTAAGGTCACTCTGAGGGATCTGGGGGGACCTGCGGGGAAGCTTGGATGAACCTAACACTCAGCTATTTACCCTGAGGAATGTATTGCTGGTGGTAAATACACACATTGGCGTGATTGGTCTACCAGCCATCTGCCATGTTGCGGGTGGCACAGTTCAAAGATGTTGCTGTCAGTATCCCCTAGAGCTGCAGGAATGCGTGTTGGGAGTGTGCGGAAGAACTAGGCAAAAAGCTGAAGCACCCTCCAAGTTAAGAACCTCTGCGTGTCTACGGATGATGACAATATAATTTATCAAAAGTTCCACAGCTATCTGGGAGTGCTTTAAGGAGAAATTCATTTAGGAACTTGTCTAGGCTTCAGATATTCAATGCCACCTAGGCAACAAGCATCTTTTCTCAGGACTATGTTTAAGGATGGGACATAGTAAGTAGTTAGAAATGTAAAAGACCAGGGGCGCCCGGGTGGCTCAGTCGGTTAAGCGTCTGCTTTGGCTCAGGTCGTGATCCCAGGGTCCTGGGATCGAGCCCCGCATCGGGCTCCCTGCTCAGCGGGGAGTCTGCTTCTCCCTCTCCCTCTGCCCCTCTCCCCTGTTCCTGTGCTCACTCTCTCTCTCTCAAATAAAATCTTAAAAAAGAAAGAAAGAAAGAAACGTATAAGACCACTCAGGACAGATGTACCTTATTTCATGCCAGTGGTAAAACACACATGGGATTGGTGTTAGCCTTGAGCCTCCCCACTTAGTATTGCCCAGCCCCTAGTTCTTATTCCATTTTGCTTTTTTTTTTTTCTTTCAGTCATCATATACTGTGCATGTAATATGTACTAAGCATGAGAGGTAATTTAACCTTTTTCGCATTCATCCACCCTGTACTAAATCCCCAACCAACTAGATGCTGTAGCTCACTAATTTAATTCTTAAACTGAAAAGAGATACAATAAGAGAGAATCATAGAGATCTAATCTCTCCTGACTCTGGGTCTCCCAGCTCATAGCGTGAGCTAGAGTGGAAAAGTGACAGGGACATGTCAGAAATGCCAAAGAACAGGGTCTTAGGTGTTGAGGTCAATGTGTGACAAGGGGACAAGGCTTGGGCAGCCAATACAAATGGACAAATATTTGCAGAGATTGCATCTCTTACTGATTATGGGGGAAAGCAAATATCTCCTTTCTTCATGGGGCAGAGAAGTGGGCAGAACTGGATTGAGGAGCAACCAAACCTATCAAGACAGTCTCGCTCCTCACATAAACTTTGTGGTAATTTGGGGCCCCGTGTAAATGGGTGGAAATAAAGCAGAGGAAGTCTCTGGTGACTTGAAGATGGGGAAGGCCAAGTGGGAACAGTTGGGCTGCATTTCCTGATTCTTGGGCCTTTACTTAAACATAACAGAAGTTTGGAGATGATGGATGAGGTGTGCCCTGAGTCATGGGCTCCTTTCAGACCACAGCCCTTAGGGAAATGGTTTGTATGTTTCTGGTTTGTCCCCTCCCCAGTGTATTCTGTTTCAGACATGTGTGACCTCAGATTCATCACGATACAAGTTGAGCTGCTTTTTTGCTACCTCCTGCTGCCCCCTGTGGATGTCATTTCATATGGAAACCGGACAAATATTCCCTTATCCTTGAGATCCTGGCCACCTTCCTCAGACCCCTTGTCCTGCCAGACTCTGCTCCCAAAGTCCCTGCCTGGCTTCACCAACATGGCTCCTCTACCCAAGTTCCTGGTAGCCTTACCACTGGTGATCGCCCTGGAGAAAGCTGGTTGCCAGGCTGATGTCTGGACTCTGCAACTTCAGCTGTACCGCCAGGGGGGTGTAAAAGCTACACAGAAACTCATCCAACATCTTCAAGAGCTCCAGAAAAGCAGAAGCACAGGGAGGGCAGCTTCAGTGGATGCCCTGGCCTCTGCTCTACAGCTGTTGGCCAGGGAGCAACCAGGCCCAGAAAGAGCCCGACGCTCCCTCCCTACCAATGACTGTGAGCAGGAGCAGGAGCATGGTGTGCACAATGTAGTCAGGTTGTTTCCAGCAATTGGAACCTACTACAGTCTCGGCACAGCTTTGTATTATGCTGCTCTGAACTGTTCAGACAAGGCCAAGGAACGAGGCCAAGATGGGGTCATAGATATGGGTTATGACCTTCTGATGACCATGGCTGGATTGTCTGGGGGACCCACAGGACGACTAATCAGCGCTACACTTAAACCTGCAGTGAAGGCTGGTATTGAACAGTTGATCCAGTATTACTATGGGAAAGAGGCAAACACCGCTCTGCCAGAGATCAGCATGGAGGACTGGGGGGGGACCTAAGATGTGAGTGACTTGGAAGAAACAACTGCCATGGCCCTTTGGTGTTAGTTCACCTCCCTGATTAGTTCAGGGCTTATATAATGGCTATGACTTAGATCCTGGGAATGGCAGCCTTGGGATATAAAAGGTGGTCATCACAAAATGAATAAAT
The DNA here is from genome assembly GCF_054177405.1 of Leptonychotes weddellii. Taxonomy (NCBI): domain Eukaryota; kingdom Metazoa; phylum Chordata; class Mammalia; order Carnivora; family Phocidae; genus Leptonychotes; species Leptonychotes weddellii. The sequence continues at coordinate 106,867,980 of NC_138373.1, read as the reverse complement.
CTAATATTTTGACAAGCTGTAATGTGTGTATGTTCAAAATCCCAATCTCTGGTTTGTTATCAAGGAGGAAGGCAGTGCTGTAAAATGCAGGAATTTTAAAGTTTGGGGTTTGGAGTCCGAGGATTTAGATTTGAATCCAGGCTCCACTTCTAAGAGCCTCAGTGATCACTGACCAGTAACAACTTTTACTCCAAACTCGGTTTTTTAAAACCTCTAAAGTAGTGATAATCATTTTCACCTGGATGGGTTTTGTGGCAATTAAAAACGATACAATGAACCTCAAGTTCTTAGCAAGGTACCATCAATAAATATTTATGACTACAGCTCGTCCCTTCCTATCCCGAAGTGTCGAAATTCCGGTCCCACCTCTTCTGGAGCTCTTACAGCCTGCCGCGTCCTGGACCAGTCTCGGTTTTCTTCCCAAGGCAAGGGTTCTCGGAAATCAGCTGTTATAGCCCCAGGCTATTCCATTAATCGGATTCCTCCCTCCGCGGACACGGGGCGGGGCGTAGTTGAGCTTTCCCACCAATCGCTGGAGCTGGGGGTGTGCGGTTTCGGCTCCTCTTGTCCCGCCCCGCGGGGAGAGGACTTGTGGCGGCGCCAATGACTTAGGAAAGTTTGGCTGAATGGCAGCTAGCGTCGGGGTTGCCAGGCAGCGAATGGCGAGCTCCCGAGTTCAGCCGTCCGCCCCAGACCGTGAGCTACAAGGGGGCGGATCTGAGGGGCGGGTCGAAGCCGGGGGCGGAGCCCGCGCCCGAGCTTTTGCGGCCGGAAGCCTTGCCCTGAGCCGCTGGAGAAAGCTGGGATTGAGACCCTTACCAGGTACGGGCCCAGGGGGGGCGTGCGGGGGTCTGGGTGCAGGCGCGAGTTCCTACGCGGGAAAGGCGGCAGGCCCCGGAGGTACGCCCCGTAGTGGTAAAACTTCCTCCCCAGGTTGAAATAGCCGTCTCCTGCTGCATAACCGAATCTCCCCATCCAGCCCAGCTCTCCAACCCTAACACCCCTCTTCCCAAACTCCCCGGCAGCCTCCGATACCCTTAGCCGATGCTTTTACCTTCCGGTCTTAGTCTTAATTTTGATTCTCACCAAAAAAACGATGTCTAAAGGTAGATACGATTTCACTTCCTTCGTTGTTATGTTAAGAAGTATAAGGCACAGGGCGCCTGGGTGGCTCAGTTGGTTAAGCGACTGCCTTCGGCTCAGGTCATGATCCTGGAGTCCCGGGATCGAGTCCCGCATCGGGCTCCCTGCTCGGCAGGGAGTCTGCTTCTCCCTCTGACCCTCCTCCCTCTCATGCTCTCTGTCTCTCATTCTCTCTCTCTCTCAAATAAATAAATAAAATCTTAAAAAAGAAA
>NC_138373.1:106838874-106866125 GCF_054177405.1 Leptonychotes weddellii | reverse complement strand
CTGGGTGGCTCAGTTGGTTAAGCGACTGCCTTCGGCTCAGGTCATGATCCTGGAGTCCCGGGATCGAGTCCCGCATCGGGCTCCCTGCTCGGCAGGGAGTCTGCTTCTCCCTCTGACCCTCCTCCCTCTCATGCTCTCTGTCTCTCATTCTCTCTCTCTCTCAAATAAATAAATAAAATCTTAAAAAAGAAAAAAAAAAAAAAGAAGTATAAGGCACAGGGGCACCTGGGAGGCTCAGTCGTTAGGCGTTTGCCTTCGGCTCAGGTCATGATCCCAGGCTCCTGGGATCGAGTCCCGCATCGGGCTCCCTGCTCGGCGGGAAGCCTGCTTCTCCCTCTCCCACTCCCCCTGCTTGTGTTCCCTCTCTCGCTGTGTCTCTCTCTGTCAAATAAATAAAATCTAAAAAAAAAAAAAAAAGAAGAAGAAGTATAAGGGACAGAAAGGTGAAACGATTTGCCTGTGGTCACATACAAATTGCAGTTCTTTTCCAAAACGCTGATTGAGCACAAAATATATGCCTAAAAGAGTGAGGGGTAGCTGGAAAAAAAGTTGTGTTAAAGCCTTTAACCCTCGTGTTTGCGATCTATTTGGGAAGACCGTGGGGTTTTTTTGTTTTGTTTTTTCGTATTTAAACCTCAGGGGTAACTTGCCACCTTGCTCTTTTAATACTAACCGAGATTGGTTCCTTGAGAAGTGGGGCTTCTCCATTTGTGGGTTTTTTTTTTTTTTAAGATTTTATTTATTTATTTATTTGACAGAGAGACACAGCGAGAGAGGGAACACAAGCAAGGGGAGTGGGGGAGGGAGAAGCAGGCTTCCCGCGGAGCAGGGAGCCCGATGCGGGGCTCGATCCCAGGACTCTGGGATCATGACCTGAGCCGAAGGCAGACGCTTAACTACTGAGCCACCCAGGCGCCCCTCCATTTGTTTTTTTTTTTGTTTGTTTTGTTTTGTTTTTTTAAAGATTTTATTTATTTATTTGGCAGAGAGAGAGTGAGCGTGAGCACGAGTAGGCAGAGCGGCAGGCAGGAGAGGGAGAAGCAGGCTCCCCACCGAGCAGAGAGCTGGACGCCGGGCTCGATCCCAGGATTCCGGGATCATGACCCGAGCGGAAGGCAGATGCTTATCAACTGAGCCACCCAGGCGCCCCCCATTTGTTTTTGTTTGTTTGTTTTAAAGATTTTATTTATTTATTTGACAGAGACACAGCGAGAGAGGGAACACAAGCAGGGGGAGTGGGAGAGAGAGAAGCAGGCCTCCCGCGGAGCAGGGAGCCGGATGCGGGGCTCGATGCCAGGACTCTGGGATCATGACCCGAGCCGAAGGCAGACGCGCAACGACTGAGCCACCCAGGCGCCCCCCGCCATTTGTTTTTTTAAAGCAGTACAGATGCATAGTTTAAAAAGCCAAGCACTCGTAAGAGGATTAAAATGAAAAATAGGAGCTTCTGACCAGTCCTTTCCTCCCTGTTTCTACTTCAAAGAGGTAGAAAAACATCTCATGATTATTCATACTGTTGGAAGAGAATCTCTCCCACCCCAGACATTTTTCTTTCATTTGTAATAAGATCATGTGACCTTTTTAAGACCACAGATGTATGTAAATACTCTTTTCTGTTAGGTTCAGGCTGCAGCAAGAATAAGTTTTGATTTCCTAAAAAGACAGATGGCAGGGGGCAGGGAAAGAGGAAGAAAGATTCTTAGCCCAGCCTACTTGGTGACACAAAAACCAGTTTGGAGTGAAATTTCACTTTCACAACAAACACCTGTGCTTTCTTTGCCCAACCCTGTTGCATTGGGGGGGGGGAATAAAAGAAGAAATTTCTGGGTTTTTCACAAAGTTGATAATCTACATGAAGAATCAGAGGTTGATAGAGGTCTTAAAAGTATCACAGTCATGGGCGCCTGGGTGGCTCAGTTGGTTAAGCGACTGCCATCGGCTCAGGTCATGATCCCAGGGTCCTGGGATCGAGCCCCACATCGGGCTCCCTGCTCGGCAGGGAGTCTGCTTCTCCCTCTGACCCTCCCCCCTCTCATGTGCTCTCTCTCTCTCTCTCTCAAATAAATAAATAAAATCTTAAAAAAAAAAAAAGTATCACAGTCTTAGGGATTGAGTGACCCCTTGTGCAGTATTTAAATATCTGGAATGGAGTTCCTCCTTACTATATGGAAAGCAGATTATAAGGTATACCTATCTCTAAAGAGGTTTCGGTCCTTGGGTGCCTGGGTGGCTCAGTTGGTTAAGCGACTGCCTTCGGCTCAGGTCATGATCCTGGAGTGCCGGGATCGAGTCCCGCATCGGGCTCCCTGCTCAGCGGGGAGTCTGCTTCTCCCTCTGACCCTCCCCCCTTCTTGTGCTCTCTCTCTCTCGCTCTCTCAAATAAATTAAAAAAAAAAAAAGTTTTCGGTCCTTGATAAAGCTTTGGGGCCAGCAGGAATCATGCTGAAATAAATAGTTATGATCCATTTATGATCTTGAAATGCTCCAGCGTAAGTGAATACAAATACAAGCAAATAAATCTAAAATAAATTCACTGAGGGTGGTAGATGAAATAAAGATGGTGGAAATATTGTTTAGTGAAGCTGAATGATGGGATGGGTACATGGATGATTCTTGTACTATTCACTCTACTTGGTGTGTGTTTGAAAATTATTAAAAGAAAAGGCCCACATACTGGAGCTCTTAAATAGTACTCCTTGGAAGGATATGAACCAAACTGATAATACTGGTTACCTGTGAAGAGAAGGGGAAGGGACGAAAATTGGGAGTGGGGTCAATGTAGCTTGAATTGTGTGTGTGTGTGTGTGTATTTTTTTCTTACCTGTATAATTAAAAATTTTTATTGTAGTGATAAGCAGTCATGAAACTGTGGATGATTTAATCCAGAAAAATTTCCGGTTGGGTACCTGCATCCTTCAGACTCAGACCCCAAATGGCGCAGTGGGAGATGTTGCAGAATCTCAACAACCCATTTCAGGATCAGCTGCACCAGCTGTACTCAGATAGCCTCCTGCCCATGGACATTCGACAGTACTTAGCTGTCTGGATTGAAGATCAGAACTGGTGAGCGCCTCAGGAAGTTGGGTGCAGGTGGAATGAGGAAAGTAATTTCTTCTGAGACCCCAGGATCCTGGAGATACCGAGGGTAGGAAGGGGTTAGAAGGCCTCAAAAGACAGTAGCAGCCCTGCGGAGATACTAATCCTTGTTGTTCCTGGTCCCCAGGCAGGAGGCTGCACTGGGCAATGATGATTCCAAGGCTACCGTGCTGTTCTTCCACTTCTTGGACCAACTGAACAACGAGTGTGGCCGCTGCAGCCAGGACCCTGAGTGCTTGTTACTACAGCACAACTTGCGAAAATTCTCTCGGGACATTCAGGTACTTGGAGGAGCCAGGGACAGCCGAAAAGCTGAATAGAAAGGGGACTGAGGGGGCGCCTGGGTGGCTCAGTTGGTTAAACGACTGCCTTTGGCTCAGGTCATGATCCTGGAGTCCCGGGATCGAGTCCCACATCGGGCTCCCTGCTCAGCAGGGAGTCTGCTTCTCCCAGTGACCCTCCTCCCTCGCATGCTCTCTGTCTCTCATTCTCTGTCTCGCAAATAAATAAAATCTTTAAAAAAAAAAAAAAGAAAGGGGACTGAGTGTAGAGGAGTATGGTTTAGGGTATGGAACAGGACCTGGAGATGTGAAGGGATGGGGGCAGATCTGGGGAAAGGGAGGACGAGGTCTGGACTTAGGGGATCACTGGCAGAGAGAAAGGCAAAGTCTAGATGACCCTGTTGGGAAGAGGCTAGGTTTTAGGGTACCAGTGGTGAAGAGGGGAAGAGCTAGGGGCCCTGAAGGGGGTAGTCCTGGGGTCACTGGTGGGGAAGGTCTGGAGGGCTAGATCAATGACAGTTGATTATCTTTAGTCAATTCTTTATCTTCCTACTGCAGGCCTTTCCCCAGGGCCCTACCCAGTTGGCTGAGATGATCTTTAATCTCCTTCTGGAAGAAAAAAGAATTCTGATCCAGGCTCAGAGGGCTCAGTCGGTAAGAACAATTTGTAGTGATTTTTGAACGCTCTTGGAGTAGAGAGTGACCGTGGAAAGGACATCACATCCTGTGATACAATTGCAGGCCTGGATTTCAGGGATGAAAGGTCAGAATTGAAATGTGCTCAGAGGCTTTTATTTCAGGAGCAAGGAGAGCCAGCCCTCGAAGCACCCGTAGAGAGCCAGCAGCATGAGATCGAATCCCGGATCCTGGAATTAAAGGCTATGATGGAGGTTAGTGGATGTGGCAAGAGTCGGGGTGGGTAGCGCTCAGCCTGCTGCCTCCCACAGAAGCAGCCTCATCTGGGTCTTATCCCCTCTACAGAAGCTGGTGAAATCCATCTGCCAACTGAAAGACCAGCAGGATGTCTTCTGCTTCCGATATAAGATCCAGGCCCAAGGTAGGAAGCAAGCACACCGAGGGGTGGGGGAAGACAGATGCCTGCTGGGAGGCCAAGGGTGGAAGAAAGGGGAAGTGAAAGGAAGCAATAATCCTCCTCTGGCTTGTACACCACCCCGGCTCCAGTCCCTCTGCCAGGCAAAGCTACAAGGGCCGGCGGATGTTATGGAGGTTGCGCTGGAGGTGTGGCTGAGGGATAGTTGGTGGACGTTGGGGGAGATGCGTGGAAAACTGCTTAGCAGATTGAGTGGGCTTTTAGTTCCAGCATGACCATTCAGAATTCGCCCGAGGGCCCAGAGGTGCCTCTGCTTTGCTTGGTTCCCCTTCTTCCCCCTTCAGAATTCCCCCCACCTGACTCTGACTGCGGTCCCGGTCAGGATGGAGAGGGGAAGGAGCCCTAGGTCTGAACCTCTGTCTCACTCCTGCTCCTGCCATCCAGTGAAGACACTCTCTTTAGATCCCTATCAGATGAGACAGCAGCAGCTTCTGCAGGAGACTCTCAATGAACTGGACAAAAGGAGAAAGGTGGGAGGCAGACAGAGGAAGTGGGCAGCAGGGAGCAGGGGCAAATGAGGGATGTGGGAGCCCTGGCCTCTTAGCCTTGGCTTCTTTGTCTCTTCCTCCCCGGTTGGGTGGTGGAGGGTGATGGTGAGAAGTGCTCACCACTCACTCTCTGTCTTTCATAGGAGGTGCTGGATGCCATCAAAGCATTGCTAGGCCAACTAACGACCCTCGTTGAGCTACTGCTGCCCAAGTTGGAGGAATGGAAAGTCCAGCAGCAGAAAGCCTGCATTGGAGCCCCTGCGGATGGAGGCTTGGAACAGCTGGAGAAGTGGTGAGAGGCACCTCCCACCTGCCCTTGTCCCAGCCACCCTGCTGTGCTTTGTACATTGTAAATGGTGAATTGTAAGGAATTTCCTCATTCATGTAATGAATTGCCTATCTAGGCAAGAGCTGTTGCTGTCCTTACTCTCTGCTCGCCAAAATGATCCCGGCTCCCTAGTCTGACCACAGTGATCACGCAGGGAACCCGGAGCCCAGTCTTTGCTTTGGTGAAAGGAATGGATTAATCCACAAAGTGGTTTCTCCTTCCTTTTTAATCACCCAAGAAATAGACTTTTTACTTTTTTTTTTTTTTTTAAGATTTATTTATTTACTTTAGAGAGAGAGAGAGAGAGAATGCGAGCAGGGCGAGGGAGGGAAGGAGGGACTGAGGGAGAAGGAGAGAGAATCCTTAAGCAGATTCCCTACTGACCGTGGAGCCCAGTGCAGGGCTCGATCCCAGGACCCTGAGATCACGATCTGAGCCGAGATCACAAGCCAGCCGCTTTACCAGCTGAGCTACCCAGGTACCCCTCTACTTTTTTTTTTTTTTTAACTGTAATGACTATAATGTCAAAAAAAAAGAGTGACCATTACCTGTTATTATCTTACTACCCAGATGTAGCTACTGTGATACATTTTGTACTATTTTGAGAACTGTGGTTTTTGCTTTTTAACTTAGTGTATTACAGTATTTACCCATGTTATTTTTTTTTAAATAAGACAGGCTGATGTTTTTTTTTAAGATTTTATTTATTTATTAAGTAAACTCTACACCAACGTGGGGCTCAAACTTACCACCCTGAGATCGAGAGTCCCATGCTCTACCACCTGAGCTAGCCAGACACCCCTACCCATGTTTTTGGGTTGGTTTGTTTGTTTAAGTAGACTCCATGCCCAGCATGGAATCCAACGTGGGGCTTGAAATCATAACCCTGAGATCGAGACCTGAGCTGAGATCAAGAGTCAGATGCTTAACCAACTGAGCCACCTGGGTGCCTCATACCCATGTTATTTTTAATGGTTGCCTTATAGTTCCCTGTATGGAGGTAACATAATTTAGTTAATGAACTCCTATTTTTGGACATTTAGGTTGTTTTATAATTTCTTGCTATTTTTTTTAGTAAGCTCTTTTATATTAATTTTTTTGTGATGTGGAAAAAATATCTAGTATGCCTTTCAATGTACTTAGAATACCTACTGTTTTAAATATTTTCTAATGAGAAAACTCATTATAATTTATTAAAAATGGGGATGCATGGAGGGCTCAGTTGGTAGAGCATGCGACTCTTAATCTTGGGGTCATGAGTTCAAGCCCCATGTTGGGGGTAGAGTTTACTTTTTAAAAAAGTAAATAAATAATATTTTAAAAAGTAAACTATTGGGGCGCCTGGGTGACTCAGTTGGTTAAGCGTCTGCCTTCAGCTCAGGTCATGATCCCAGGGTCCTGGGATCTAGTCCTACATCGGGCTCCCTGCTCAGCGGGGAGCCCGCTTCTCCCTCTCCCTCTGCCACTCCCCCTGCTTGTGCTCTCTCCCCCGCCCCTCTGTCGAATAAATAAATAAAATCTTAAAAATAAATAAATAAAAAGTAAACTATTAAGAATGAATCACAACGATGTTCATGTAAATTGAAAACAGGTATATAGGGCTTAGCGTACAGAATCACTAGTTTTTATTTTTTAAGATTTTATTTATTTATTTGACAAAGAGAGAGAGCACACAAGCAGGGGGAACAGCAGAGGGAGAGGGAGAAGCAGGCTTCCCGCTGAGCAGGGAGCCTGATGTGGGGCTCGATCCCAGGACCCTGGGATCATGACCTGAGCCGAAGGCAGACGCTTAACCAACTGAGCCACCCAGGCGCCCCTTTCTGATCAACCTTGTGCTGCTCCATAATCTCACTTTTTTCTTCCCTTTTGAAGATCTCACCTTCCTGGTGTCTGGGTTTATGCAACTTCCTCTTGAAGTAAGCATCAGTGCGTACTGATGAGTGAGATGTTGAGAATTTTCACACTGCTGATAGCAATTTTGGTGGAGGAAGCAATGACAGATTTCTGGTGTGTTCTTCATGGCGGAATTCGATTGAGGGCCGGAGGTCCAGTCACAAGTAGCAAGCCACTGCTCAAATGCTTTAGGAAAACCACCCTCTTGCCTCTGTGGAGCCCAGTGAGGATGATCACAATGGGGCCAGGAGGGGCGCCTCCATGGCTCAGTCAGTTAAGTGTCTGCCTTCCGCTCAGATCATGATCTCAGGGTCCTGAGATCGAGCCCTGAATGGGGTTCCCTGCTCAGCAGGGAATCTGCTTCTTCTTCTTTTCCCTGTGCCCTTCCCCCTGCTCATGTTCTCTTTCTCTCTCTCCCAAATAAATAAAATCTTAAAAAAAAAAAAAAAATATGGGGCCAGGAGTGACACTAGCTTGCAGTTTTCTCACATGCTGACGGAAAGGGTTTTTTTGCCGTGGCTCAACAGTTTTCAAGCCACATCTTCAGTAGGATAATACCTAGACATTTTGTGACATTTAACCACTCAGGTTCCACCATTCTTGTCACCACCAACTGGTTTTGTGACAGTAGCAAGAACCTTCTCCTTTTTCTTTTCAACTCTGGATTTAGCTGCTGAATACTTCCTGTTGTACATGGCCTTTCTGAAATACATAGCCAATGGGAAATATCTGCCAATTCCTCTGACTAGGACAGGGTTTTGGCTACAGTGGGGCTTCCCTTTCTTTAGCATTTTAGCCTTGAGGTTACCCTTCTTAATCTTGCCACCAGCATCAGCCTTCTTGGCTCCAGGCTTCTTCTCCTTAGCATCTGGCTTCTCATATTTTTCACCCACCATCTTGCAAGATGGGAAAGGATTTTTTTTTTTTAAGATTTTTTTTATTTATTCATTTGACAGAGACACAGCGAGAGAGGGAACACAAGCAGAGGGAGGGGGAGAGGGAGAAGCAGGCCTCCCGCCAAGCAGGGAGCCCGATGTGGGGCTCGATCCCAGGACCCTGGGATCATGACCTGAGCCGAAGGCAGACGCTTAACGACTGAGCCACCCAGGCGCTCCAAGGGAAAGGATTTTTTTTTAAGTTTATTTATTTATTTAAACAACCTCTACACCCAATGCGGGACTCAAACTCACAACCCTGAGATCAAGAGTTGTATGCTCCTCTGACTGAGCCATCTGGGCGCCCTGATTTCTTGCTATTTTAAACAGTGCTGCAGTAAATATCCTCATAGCTACATCTTTATTTACATCTCTAATTATTTCTGTAATATAAATCCCCAGAAGTGGTATTCCTGGGTTAAAGGATATACCTATTCTTTTTGGTGGTGTTATTGTTATTGTGTTGATCCTTTGTTTCATTGTTTGTTTTGTTTTTAAAAGTTTTATGTATTTATTTGAGAGAGAGAGTATGGGGTGGGGGAGAGGGGCAGAGGGAGAGAGCGAGAAGCAGACTCCCCACTGAGCGTAGAGCCCAACATGGGACTCAATCCCAGGACCCTGAGATCATGACCTGAGTGAAAGTCAGTCGTTTAAACCTCCAACTCTTGGTTTGGGGCAGGTCATGGTCTTGGGCTCATGGGATTGAACGCTGTATGGGGGGCTCCCCACTCAGAGTGGAGTCTGCTTGAGATTCTTTCCCCCTCCTTCTCCCTCCCCCTTTTCTCCTCCCCCCCCCTCTAAAATAAATAAATAAAATCTTTTTTAAAAAAGAGAGGAGGGCGCCTGGGTGGCTCAGTCGTTAGGCGTCTGCCTTCGGCTCAGGTCATGATCCCAGAGTCCTGGGATCGAGTCCCACATTGGGCTCCCTGCTCCTTGGGAGCCTGCTTCTCCCTGTCCCCCTCCCCTGCTTGTGTTCCCTCTCTCGCTGTGTCTCCCTCTGTCAAATAAATAAATAAAATCTTAAAAAAGAGCTTTGATTTTTCTGATTATAAATATAATGTGTCCCAATTGGAAAAAAAATTCAGACAATTTAAAAGAAAAGAAAGTAAAAACTACCCATCTGCATAACCTTATCATGCAGGGGTACTCATTGTTAGGGCTTTTAAATACATTTTTTTAGATTTTCCCTATGCATATACATAAATATACATCTATACATCTGTTGTAAAGATTTTATTTTTAAGTAATCTCTACACCCAATGTGGGGCTTGAACTTACAACTCCTTGTGTTCCCTCTCTCGCTGTCACTCTGTCAAATAAATAAATTTTTAAAGATTTTATTTATTTATTTGACAGAGAGAGCACAAGCACGGGGAGCGGCAGGCAGAGGGAGAAGCAGGTTCCCCGGCGAGCAGGGAGCCCGATGTGGGACTCAATCCCACGACCCTGGGATCATGACCGGAGCTGAAGGCAGATGCTCAACCAATTGAGCCACAAGGCGTCCCAGAAATAAATCTTTCACCAGTTTTTTTTTTTTTTTAAGATTTTATTTATTTATTTGACAGAGAGAGAGACAGCGAGAGCAGGAACACAAGCAGGGGGAATGGGAGAGGGAGAAGCAGGCTTCTTGCCGAGCAGGGAGCCCGATGTGGGACTCGATCCTAGGACACTAGGATCATGACCTGAGCCGAAGGCAGACGCTTAACGACTGAGCCACCCAGGCGCCCTCTTTCACCAGTTTTATATGTGAAAGTGGCTCTGATTTTTATTTCTTGGATTATGAATCATGTTGTATAATCTTTCATATGCTTCCTGGGTTCTTTTTTCGTCCCAATCAGTTTCTGCCTCTCCACATAGTTAAAGGGGAGCTTCTGGAGCCTGTTTGGGGGCACCAGGAAACTCATCAGTTCTCTCTCTCTCTGGAATCCTATCACCCAGGTTCACAGCTGGAGCCAAGCTGTTGTTTCACCTGCGCCAGCTGTTGCAGGAGCTGAAGGGATTGAGTCGCCTGGTTAGCTATCCGGATGACCCTCTGACCAAAGGGGTGGACCTGCGGAAGGCCCAGGTCACAGAGTTGCTACAGCACCTGCTCCGAAGGTCCAGAGGCCAGGGTGGGGCCTCCCGGGAGGAGCAGAAGGAAAGAGCGCGAGGGGCCGTTCTTACAGAGCCTGAGCTGTATATTCTCTCTGCAGAGCCTTCGTGGTAGAAACCCAGCCCTGCATGCCCCAAACTCCCCACCGACCCCTCATCCTCAAGACTGGGAGCAAGTTCACTGTCCAAACAAGGTTGGCATTTCAGAACTCATTCCTGCTTTTTTTTTCAGCCCTGGTACTGTTTCCTTTCTGGCTTTACAGATCTTTCTGCTCTTGTCTTCTCTCTTTTCTCCTCAATCCACCTTCTTCTTCTTCGTCTGCGTCTTTGTCTTCATCGTCTTCGTCTTCGTCTTCGTCGTCTTTGTCGTCTTTGTCTCCTTCGTCTCCTCCCCCTCCCCCTCCTCCTCCTTCCTTTTCTTCTTCTTCTTCATCTGTCCAGGAGATTAAAGCTGACTGCTTACCCCTATCCACCTCCCTTCCCCTTAGGCTGCTGGTGAGACTCCAGGAAGGCAATGAGTCACTGACTGCAGAAGTCTCCATTGACAGGTAAGTTGGGGCACATGGGACCATGGGGCGGCCAGGACATGGGCTGCTGGGGCTGAGGAGACACGCATTCTTCACCATCAGGCCCTGGGGCTGTGTTCTTACGCTGTCAATTCCTACCTCAGAAATAATAACTCCTCGCTTTTGTTGAACACTATATGACATGCAGCTTGTCACGTCCTCATTTGTCACAGGAACCCCACGAGTTAGGTATTATCAGTGCGTCATTCAAATGAAGAAACAAGCCCAGAGAGGTCGTGTCTCTTGTGCAAGGCCACATGGCTAGAGAGCGCAGATCTGGGTTCGAACCCAGGTCTGTCTGATCCTAACGACTAAATTCCTAACTCCTACACTGTTTTGCTTCCCAATGATTTTTTTTTTCTTTTTAATTTCTTTTCAGGAATCCTCCTCAATCACAAAGGTAGGTGGCTGACAAGATGCTGCAAACGCTTGTGCACTGCATGACCTGCACAGCCACGTGGGGGCACAGACGAGGGGGAGGTTTATTTGGTGGGGGTACGGACAAAGGGAGAAGGGGAGGTCTGACATGAAGTGGAATTTTTGTTGTTTTTCCTGCTGAGTTTGTAGAGTAACTCTGCTCCTGTTCTCCATATATCTTCTTCCTCCTGGAATAGCTTCCGGAAGTTCAACATTCTAACCTCAAACCAGAAAACTTTGACCCCCGAGAAGGGGCAGAGTCAGGGCTTAACTTGGGACTTCGGCTACCTGGTAAGAAGGACTAGTACCTTAAGCTTCTGGTCCAGTGGAACAGGCTAAGGGAAGTTCCCAGGCCTTGGGAAGTCTTGAGGCAAAATAGGGGGTACCGGGGACCCTGGAGTCCCCACTCTGGCATTTTTCTCTCCTTCTCTCAACTCACAGACTCTGGTGGAGCAACGTTCAGGTGGTTCAGGAAAGGGCTGCAATAAGGTGAGGGCTGGACAGAGGATCGGGGGATGGGAGGAACTTGCCAAAGGGCCCTCTGACCGTTGTGTCTTCGGCTGTCCTAGGGAGTGCTGGGCGTGACAGAGGAACTGCACATCATCAGTATTACAGTCAAATACACCTACCAGGGTCTGAAGCAGGAGCTGAAAGTGAGTGAAAATGGAGGGCAGGGAGAGATGAAGCAGATTTGGCCGAAGGCATTAAGGAGGGGTTAAATAGAAGCCTCTCAGCGTGGGAAATTCTCCCCCTTTGCCCCTGTCAGAGCTAGAAACATCACATCCCCCCTCTGACTCCTGTTTTCTCTTCAGACGGACACCCTCCCTGTGGTGATTATTTCTAACATGAACCAAGTCTCCATTGCCTGGGCCTCGGTTCTTTGGTTCAATCTGCTTAGCTCAAACCCCCAGGTAGGAGGTGGGGCCAACAGTGAGGGAAGGCCAGGAGGGGTGTGGAAGCTTGGTATGAGGGCGCTCCTTCTGAGCCATTCTGCCCTCTTCCTACCCTTGCAGAATCAGCAGTTCTTCTCCAGCCCCCCCAAGGCTCCCTGGAGCTTGCTGGGCCCTGCACTCAGTTGGCAGTTCTCCTCCTATGTGGGCCGAGGCCTTGACCCAGACCAGCTGAGCATGCTGAGGAACAAGCTGTTTGGTACAGACCTCCTTTTCTCTCGCCTTTCCCTAGCTGTTGTTACCCCAGCCTTCCATCCTTTCTATTCCAGGGACCCTAGCCTTGCCTCCTTCCATTATCTGAACTGTCTGTCTGCCCACAGGGCAGAAGTCTAGGACAGAGGGTGCATTGTTATCCTGGGCTGACTTCACTAAGGTAACTCCCTGCATCCTGTGCAGCTAGATCTAGCCCCTATGCAAACACTAGTCCTTCCCCGCCTTACTCCTTCTGCTCACTGCGGGCACCTCCATGTCTCTTCCTGCCTTCCCATTCCTCCTGCAGCGAGAGAGCCCTCCTGGCAAGCTACCATTCTGGACGTGGTTAGACAAAATTCTGGAGCTGGTACATGACCACCTGAAGGATCTCTGGAATGATGGGTAAGGCCTTGGTCAGCCTCCTTCTCCCCATCCTTCCCTTTCTGCCTTTCTGCGCTTGAGAGCGGACTCCAGGCTCCCTCATGTGGCGGAAAGGGAGAGAGCAAACACTGGTGCGAGGTTGCAAGGTCACACCCCCTCCCATGTGCCAAATAGTCTTAGGCAGCGCGCGTCCAGCATCTGTTGTGCTCCAGAGCCTGCTGGGCGCTCTTTATGAATTCTCTCGTTTAATCCTTACAACCACGCTGAGCCGCAGAGAAGTTAGAGAATTCACCCAATGCGTATAGTCCTGTCTGAATACAAGCCTACCTCTTCCCACCACACTGCCTGCTCATTTGTATAGCACTTTGCCTTTTACAAGGTGCTTTTCATCTACGTGACCTCGCGGAAGCCTTGCATCTCTTCCAACCCTGGAAGGTGGATACTGTCAGTAAGATGTAGTGACTTGGCCGAGAGCAAGGGCCAAAAGCTGGCACCTCTCTCCCCGGACAAGGGGAGTGGGAGAGCAGGGAGGCGGGTTGGCCTCACAGCAGCTTTTCTGTGTTTCAGACGCATCATGGGCTTTGTGAGCCGGAGCAAGGAGCGCAAGCTGCTGAAGAAGACCATCTCCGGCACCTTTCTCCTGCGCTTCAGTGAAACGTCGGAAGGGGGCATTACCTGCTCCTGGGTGGAACACCAGGATGATGGTCAGCTGCTCTGCCCCGACGTGCCCACAGCCTGTCCTCTCTGCCCCTCGGCCGGCCCTGGGCTTCCCTGGCTCTGTCCTGAATTTCTCAGCAGACTTGGGGTTGGACAGCCAGGGCGGGACGTCCCAGGCCCCACCTCTTCCTTCAGGCCTGCCTGTTCCCTTCTACAGATAGGGTGCTCATCTACTCTGTGCAGCCCTTCACCAAGGACGTGCTGCAGTCTCTGCCGCTGACCAAAATCATTGGCCACTACCAGCTGCTCACTGAAGAGAACATCCCTGAGAACCCACTGCGCTTCCTCTACCCCCGGATCCCCCGGGATGAGGCTTTCGGGCGCTACTACCAGGAGAAAGGTGAGAATCATGGACATATGTCACTGGAAGGTGGCAGGGATTCTCAGGCATCTACAGATCCAACGCCTTTCTTCCAGACGTGGAAAAACTGATAGCCAGAGAAGTGAAAGAATTTGTGTCTAGGACACTGCTGGTTAGCAGGGAGACATGATTATCAGGACCATTTGCATGAGGGGTCCTGGGGCTCTGCGTCCAGCCCCCTGACCTCCCTGTCCTCCTGCGTGTGTGCCCCACAGTTAATCTCCAGGAACGGAGGAAATACCTGAAACATAAGCTCATCGTGGTCTCTAACAGGTGAGCGATGCATTTTTCGCCCATCCTCCCTACCCCTCGTGGGCTGATGTAGTGACCCAAACCTGCTTAGTTCACCTTGCCGGCCTTCTCTCCTACTGACCCATACTCTCCAGCCTCTAGGTTTTTTTTCTCGTTCTGCTAGCCTCTTTCCTCTCTAGTGTTCTGCTGCCATCCTTAGATTGTTTCTACAGGGCTTTCCTGCTAATAATCGTCATAATCACTGATGTTCATGGGCATCTACTTGAAGCATGGTACTAGATATTTTTTTAAGAACAGATTTTTTTTCGTTTTATTGAATTCTTTTGAGAATCCATCCAAGTAGGTGATAACAGCCACGTTTAATGAAAGTTTATTATATGGCAAGTACGGGGCTAAATGTTTGTGTTTCGTTTCTTATTTATCCGTAATAGTCCCGTGAGGCAGACTTGGGTATGACTGTAGCTGAAGAACCTGAGGTTTAGTGTGGTGACGTGGCATGCCTATGGCACGTGGCTAATAAAGGATCCAGGTCTGCCAGATTCCAAAGTGCTGCTTTTAACCATCCTACTGCCTTTCAAGTGTTATTAGGTGGCGGTGTTCCCTTTTTATCGATGGTAAATCTGAGGCTCAGAAAGCTGAAGATCACCCATCTAATAAATGATAGGATTCGGGCGCCTGGGTGGCTCAGTTGGTTGAGCGACTGCCTTCGGCTCAGGTCATGATCCTGGAGTCCCGGGATCGAGTCCCGCGTCGGGCTCCCTGCTCGGCGGGGAGTCTGCTTCTCCCTCTGACCCTCCCCCCTCTCATGTGCTCTCTCTCTCTCTCTCTCAAATCAATAAATAAAATCTTTTAAAAAAAATTTCATGGGGCGCCTGGGTGGCTCAGTTGGTTAAGCGACTGCCTTCGGCTCAGGTCATGATCCTGGAGTCCCGGGATCGAGTCCCGCGTCGGGCTCCCTGCTCGGCAGGGAGTCTGTTTCTCCCTCTGACCCTCCCCCCTCTCATGTACTCTGTCTCTTTCATTCTCTCTCTCTCAAATAAAAATAAATAAAATCTTTAAAAAAAAAAATGATAGGATTCAAACTCTGGCAAGCCTGATTCCAAAGCCTGGGCTCTTAAGCCCTCTGCTCTGTTGCTCTGTTGCCTTCTTCTTCTTCTTCTTTTTTTTTTTTTTAAGATTTTATTTATTTATTTTAGAGGGAGAGAGAGCAAGTGAATGGGGGCAGGGGGTAGAGGGAGAGGCAGAGAGAGAATCTCAAGCAGACTCCGCCGCACTGAGCGTGGAACCTGACTCGGGGCTCGAGCTCACAACCCTGAGATCATGACCTGAGCCGAAATCAAGAGTCTGACACTTACCTGACTGAGCCACCCAGGCGCCCCCGCTCCGTTGCCTTCTTAGCCTAGAGAGAGAGTCTCTGCTTGCTCAGCCATTCCCCACTTCACCTAAACAGCCAAGCCCGGCCCCTTTGTCTGTGTTGCGGTATCCAGACAGGTGGATGAGCTGCGGCAACCGCTGGACCTTAAGCTGGAGCCCGAAGCGGAGTCATTTGAGCTGGAGTCGGGCCTGGCCCCATTGCTAGAGCCCGAGCCAGGCCTGGAGTTAGAGCCACTGCTGGAGGCAGGACTGGATCTGGGGCCAGCGCTGGAGCCCCTGTTGGAGCCCTCACCAGATGTGGTACAAAGAGTGTCAGAGCCAAACATGGGACCAGAGCTGAAGCTGGGGCCTATTCTAGAGCCTGAGTCACCGGCAGTGCCCGAGCCAGATTTGCCCCATGACCTGAGACACCTGAACACTGAGGAAATGGAAAGTAAGTGATGAGCCGGGGCTGGGGAAGAAAGGACGCATTCCCTTTACCAACTGCCCTCCCTTACCCATTATAGAAAAGGCTGAGGCCTAAGCTCCTCATTGGAGGGAGGCTCATTTCTTTGTGATTCCTTTTATTAGAAAATGTACATGCCTCCTCCTTCCCTGACCTGAGTGCCTCCTCAGGCCTTGTTCAGGCCTCTGCTGCCATCCTCCCTCATTTTCCCTGCTGGGAACTCCTTACCTAAGATCAGGGCCTCATTTCTTTCTTTGGACTACCTTAGTCTTCAGGAACGGTATGAAGATTGAAGAAATCATGACAAATGGTGACCCACTGTTTGCTGGACAGAACACCGTGGATGAGGCTTATGTCTTCCACCCCAGCCATTTCTACACGGACGGGCCCTTGATTCCTTCTGACTACTAGGAACGACATTTCCTCTGTTCTTCCTGTGTCTTTTGTCCTTCCTAGCCCCCACATCATGATGTTGCTCTCCAAGGATGGAAAACCCATTCTAAGCTGGTTAACTCTGGGTTTGGGAGTGGGAAGTGAAGGCAGACTATGGGTGAGGAACAGGCACCAATGAATCAGAATAGATGTTAGCCATGGCTCTAACTGGGATCTTTGAGGCCAGCTGCTCTTTGGGGAGGTATAGGAGTTCTGAGGGTAGGCCAGCGCAATTAGGCGGTACTTAGAGGGCTCAGGCACTTGGAGTGGCTTCTTTCCAGTATGGGAGGAGTCAACATTTGAATAGTTGGTAAGGCTAACGTGGTAGTGCCCACTAGCATTGGCCATCGGTAGGGAACAGAAACGTGATAGGATTCCATTTCTCTCTTCTGGTTCTTTCATGTCTAGAATAAAACCTTTTCCTTCCTTCTTCCCCTCACTCCTGATTAAAGTCCTAAATTCCTTTGGTTCCTGCAGAGACTGAGAGCTTTCTGCTTCATCCCACCATGTGAGGCTCCCCTCAGAAGAAGGGAATAGGAGATAAACCTCCTCTGCTTACCAGTCTCCTCCCCTGCCCCCCCAAGCTGGCCACACCCATTCCTTCCCCTAAAATGATCCTGCCAATCTAATATGCCTGTGAAGCTTTGCACAATAATTTACTCTGTCTAGTCTCCACTTCCTCAATGCTTAGGAGACGAATCACTCTTGGAGGCCAGGGATGGTAGGGTGGCTGGGAATTTAGGGATCGCTTTTTATAGTATTAGATAGAATTTGGTGTTTTTACAGACAAAGAGAAGCCCTGGGTCTTAGATATTCCTCTATTAAGATAACCATTCATTCTTTTGTACAATATATTGCTTATCTGAAAGAGTTTCTATTCCTTGGGTGTGGACCTGGGCAAAAACCAGGTTCCAGGAACTTAGAACCTTGAATGTTTATCATGGGGCTCCGGACAACCTCACACGTTACTCATCCCCAGGGAACCCCAGGACAACTGCCATTGCACTAAAATGTGTTTCTAGGGGTGCCTGGGTGGCTCAGTCGTTAAGCGTCTGCCTTCGGCTCAGGTCATGGTCCCGGGGTCCTGGGATCGAGCCCCACATCGGGCTCTCCGCTCAGCGGGAAGCCTGCTTCTCCCTCTCCCACTCCCCTCTGCTTGTGTTCCCTCTCTCACTGTGTCTCTCTCTGTCAAATAAATAAATAAAATCTTTCAAATAAATAAATAAATAAATAAATAATAAATAAATAAATAAAATAAAATGTGTTTCTAGTATAACTTGAGATGGCCTGAAAGTGAGGCCCTGTACATACGGCTGTTTTCTGGCTGGTATGTTAGAGGAATAGTCCTGTTCAGAAAGAGGCCCTTCTGAGCAGAAGTGGCTAATAAACTTTGTACTGACCTAGAAGTGTTTCCTCTCTGAACTTCTTTACTTCTCTGCTCACAAAGAGTAATGTCTTTGGAGACACCAGCAGGCCATGTAGGATCGAGGTCAGCAAATCATGACCTGTCTTCCAGCCACCCAGTAGGCACCCTCTTGTAATGTTTTTCTTCTCACCCCCGTTTAGAACAGCTTTTCCTATCCCTTAGATTCTTCCGGGGTGGGGGGAGGGCGGCGCTGAGAGCCATCTATGAGTTGAGGGTATAGTGAGCGGTTCTATAACTAGCCCATTGTCACTCGGCTGGTTGGTGACAAAGCCAAGATACAAGCCTGGGTCAGTTTGACTCCAAAGCCCATGTGTTTTTAATGTTGTGACTATGGAGAAAAGGAAGGGGAATGACCACAGTAGCCTTCCCCTTCTCTTTGTTTCAAAGGTAGTTGACCTCCCCTTGGGTAGTCAAACCCTCTGATGTGGCTCACAGATGTCCATTTAGGGAGAATCCCCATTAATTTGGGGGATTTACCACCATCTTCCTGGAATGCCCTTCCTGCTCAAAACAGCTCTTGACTTCTGATCCTGCAGTGATTCGGACTCCTGTCTTTGGCCAAATACACTCTTGGCCAAGAGGCCAAGGAGGCACAGAGTCAGGTGGCAAAAGCAGTGACATTTAGGGGCCCAACTTCCTAATCTTAACCCTTGGTAATCCCATTCAGTTTGCTCAGCTATATGGGGATCCAGACCAAAAAGATCCCAGTTACTCTGTGGATACACCAGAAGGTCATGAGGATATAGCCCTCCCCACTGGAGCCCTGCAGACTAGAAGGATGCATGCTATCGTCCTTGGGCGCTATTTTTCCTTTTCCCAGCCAAGCCTAGAAATCAGACTCAGATATCCATATAAATAAGTCTTTATTGAAAAAAGTACATAATTCAGAATAAATATAATAAATAATCCTCCCCAAGCTGCTGCCCTGAGGATAAATAATCTCAAGTTTTCCCTTCCTATTTAATAAATACTCAACTTTGTCCTAGGTCAGCAGCATAAGTTAGTCAGTATTGGGAATTTTCCACATATGCAAGTCTCATTAGAATTAATGGACCAATTAACTTGTTGGCTCACAGGTGCTTGGGCTGGTTCATTTTAGCCCTGGCGAGCCAAGGAGATCTGGGTGCCATCCGTAAGCCGTTGGCCTGAGGGGCTCAGGGTTGCTGCTCCGTGGGCAAAGACCCGGGCAGCTACAGCCCCAAAGGCCTGGAGGCTGCGAAGGATCTTGAAGCGGAGAAGGAGACGCTGCCATGGCTGGCTGGGACTGGGGCTTGGAATTTGCTCAGTCTCCCAGTGGGGCCCCTCAGGCTGAAAGGACACAGGACACGATCAGAGAACTCTAGATCCTTCACCCTCCGGTCCTCGTCTCTGCTACCTGCAAGCCCCCATTCTCCAGGCCCCTGGTTCATACCTGCAGGAGTTGCCTAAGGCCCAGGAGGGAGGCGTGAAGCTGGCCCGCAGGGCCATCGGGGAGTAGCGAAGGCTCCCCTGTGAAAATGTCTGAGCCCAGCAGCTTCTCATAAAAAACCAGGCCCTGGTGGATCCTTTGTAAGCAGAACTGGCAGGGGTGGGGGGAAAGAAAGCAGTGAAAGGAAACAGATCCCTCCCTCCTACCCCATTCACCAAAGACCCACCCAGTTCTTTGCCATTCTTAGACATTGCTATGGGCTGAATGTTTGTGTCCCCACAAAATTCAGATGTTGAATTCTAACCCCCCAATATAATGGTATTAGGAGGAAGGGCTTTCACGAGGCGATGAAGTCATGAGGGTGGAGCCCTCTTGAACACAATTAGTACTCTTCTAAAAGAGACCCACGGAACTCCCAAGGCCCTTCTGCTGTATGAAGATACAACGAGAAGTCTGGAGTCTGGAAGAAGGCCCTCACCTGACCGTGCTAGCACCCTGATCTCCGACTTCCAGCCTCCAGAGCAGTGAGAACTAAATTATTTTTGATGTTTATAAGCCACCTGGTCTGTGGTATTTGGTACAGCAGGCTGAACGGACAAGGACAGATAGAACTTATCCCAGTTCACCATGATACCCCACAATGTCCCAGTCCCCTCTTCCTTGTAGCCCAGCCTCATCTTACTACCTGACTGTTGTCTCTGAGTCCTTGGGGATCACAGCCATCCCCACACTGGATGCGGGGGACCTCATTTGTGGTCTCATCATCTCCCTCTTCTCTTGGGAGGTCCTGGAATGGAGGAGGGGGTGGGAAGAGTGAAGAGATAAGAGAAGTGCTTTCAGACTCCACTAGGACCCTCAGGCCCACGACTCTCCCAGGAACCGCACTCCCCCGTGTCCTCTCTTACTCTGTGATGTGCTGACCTTCGACCCTCCAGCTTCCATCCAAAGCCACAGTCTTCCACTGCAGCCTTGGAGAGCTTGGATAGGCTCCTGTTTGGTGCCAGAGCCTGTTACTTACCACATGTCCCATCGGAGGATGTGCACTCCAGGCCAGTGTGCAGAGCTTCTGTGAGAGCTGTTGGCCCCGAGCCCAGGCAGGGCGACCGCCCTCAGGCACAGCCCGGGTCTGAGCCAGCCGGGGCGGCTGCAGCAGCAGAAGCAGAAGCATCACAGCCCTGCTCCCCAGCATCTTGTTGCCTGCTTCGCAAATCTGGCTGGCTCTGCGCCTCGCACCGGTCCTTGTGGAATCTCTACCCACTTCCCTTCCTTCTGAGCCTGATGCTCTCCGTTCTGTGTGTCTCTGGTTTGGTTCCTTCTGTTCACCGAGTTTCTGAGCTGCTTCCTGCTGTTTTTCTCCCCTTGTCTCTGAGTCTCTTTTTAAGGTCGCTGCATTGTAAGGCCCGCCCTTTATACTAGCAGGTGACTCACAGCAGGTGGGATTCCCCTCCCTGCATCATCCCCCTCCGTGGGGAGCCCAGGTAGGCAGCCTCAGCTCCCAGGGAAATGAGACGTGTGGTTGCTGTGGCTGGAGGCCTGGGATGGGGCATATGTGTAATGCTCTTCATGAATCGCAATGGCTGTGGAGGGGGTGGGGGTAGGAGGAATGAATATTTAAATGAATCTAGTCTCAAGTTCCTTCCTGTTTAACCTTTCCCTCATCTTTTTGCCTCTCAAGCTAGATCTTTCCCCCCAGCACCTAATTTCCTTACCTCCTGCCTGAGGAAAAACCAAAAACGGAAGCATTCATTTATTTCCCAATAGAATAGGGCGCTCAGTTTGGAATGAAGTTTGGTTCCCACCTGGTGCCCTCTATCTAAGAAGCAGGGGGCTTCTCTCTCTCCCTTGGGAACAGTAATTTTCACTGGAAGAGAGGGGCCTCGACTGCACTTTGTGAACTGGGAAGCTATATAAAACTGTATAAGGTATTACTGCTCCCTCTTCAGGCCTCACTGTGGAGGCTAGGAGGGCTCTTGGAGGGAGAGAGTTGTTGCTAAGAACCATGTGATTCCTCAGCCTTAGTGGCGGAAAGTTTCATAGGATCTGTGGGGTTCAGGTGATGGTTCTTTTGGGATACCAGTATAAGCAAGGGCTAGGAGTCAAATTTAGATATTCTAGCACCCAGTCCCCATCCCACAGCTAGGAAGTCCAGGAATTCTGGGGAGTTGAAGGTGTGCCATGTCAGTGACCCTGGCCAGTCCTTTAGCCTGTTGCATCCATGGGTAAAATCCGCTGACACTGATTTCATCACCCTCCCTGATGCAACATCCAGTGAAACAGCTGAGAATGTGAGGTTGGGCGTGGGAGTGGGGGGTGGTCCAAATATGGGACTGCCCCAACCCCAGTGGAGGGTCCCCAGAACAATTTGGACGTCAGAATGAGGACATGGCTGACCACACAGATGGTCCTGAAAGCCTCCCCAAGAGGTTGACCCTTCTCTGAGAAAGTTACCCTTGATAGAAGTCTCCCTTCCCTTAGAACTATTCAAAACTGCCCAATGAAATTTTGATTGAAATATTAGGACTCTGTTGTAAATCTATCCTTTGGATAGAACGTTCCCAGCATCAGGACAGGTTATCTCAGTTTGAGTGGGAAATGGTTTGCCTCTCTCTACATATGGTAGACACAAATGGAATAAGGAAATGGGGGTGGGAGGAAGGAGGGGAAGCTCACCTCACTTGTGTTTAATATCTCCTGTGTTCTTCCCACCTCTGGCCCCATTCTGGGAGGTCTAAAGGATAGGAGATGAAAGGTAAAAGAAGGAGGAGGAAGTAGACTCCCGGGGGATGGGATGACAGAGACAAGGGTGAGTTGGAGGCACGGGGCTCTGCTGCTTTGTTTCACTTCCTGGTGCTTCGAGAGTTGGGTAGGAAGCAAGGTTGGTGGGGTGACTGTGGGACTGTTCTGTGGCAGGAACTACTTCCAGGACTAGATCTGACCTGGAGCTGCAGTGACCCCTTGACGTCAGCAGGGACTCAACCGTTATGCAAATCACATTCACAAGACACTCCTAGGCAGGCCTTTCCAGCTGGATGCCCAGACTCCGAATCCAGTTGAAGTTCCCCTAGGGAGTTAATAATGATGGCTAATATATAGGCAACTCTCACTTTATGCCAAGTACTTGGTCTAAGCACTTTTTATGTATTAACCCATTTAATTCTCACAGCAACACAATGAGGTAGGTACTATTATTATCCCTATATTACAGATGAAGAAACAGAGATAAGTAATTTACCGAAGATCACAGAGCTGAGTGGCCAGAATCCCAGGGCAGACGATTTGGCTTCAGATCCTGCATTCTCAATCATTCTATTACACTGGACACTGTGAGGAGACACAAAGTGTCTTTATAAAGTAGCTCAGTTAGCCCAGGTATCTCTGAGTATCTCAGGCCCTGTAATTCTCATAGGTCTGTGAAGTCTTTCTCAATCTGAGACCTCAATATGGAAATTTCTCAAAGTGTACAAACTGTCAAGGTCTCTCAGCACTCATCTTTTCCCAAGATTTTAAATCTTAGGGACCTGTGAAGTCAGATCAGTTTGAGAGACCCTCTGAATTAAGGTGTTTTTCTCTCCATCTTTGACTTCTGACTGATTCTAGGACCCTGTGAATCCTGGAAGTCTAAATTATGGAGTCCTTTTCTTTTTTAAAAAATTTTTATTTAGGGGGACCTAGGTGGCTCAGTCCGTTGGGAGTCTGCCTTCAGCTCAGGTCATGATCCCTGGGTCCTGGGATCCAGCCCCACGTGGGGTTCCCCGCTCAGCTGGGAGCCTGCTTCCCCCTCTGCCTCTACCTCTCCCTCTCCCCACTGCTTGTGCTCTCTCTCAAATAAATAACATCTTTAAAAAAAAAAAAGATTTTATTTATTTGAGGGAGTGAGTGAGAGCATGAGTGGGGGAGGGGCAGAGGGAAAGGGAGAAGCAGGCTCCCCACTGAGCAGGGAGACCAATGTGGGGCGATTATGACCTGAGCCAAAGGCAGATGCTTTACTGACTGAGCCACCCAGGCACCGCTGGAGTCCTTTTATTACAGTGTATTTAGCAGCCTTTATTGAGAGAGAAGTGCTTTAACACTCTATCCTCGGTGAGAAGTTCCTTCCATCAGAGAGGCTCTCTCTGTGGCCTTTAGAAACTGAGCTAAAGTGCCATGGAGACATCTCACAACCTGGCCCCATTCCACAGCAGTTCAAGCTCAGAATCAGACCCCAAGAATCCCTAAAAATAACTGTTGATGCTAAATCTGTAATTGTTTGGGGTAAGCAAATGTCCCAATTTGCCGTGCTCATCCTCCTCTGAGGGAGAATGTCCAGCTTCAAGAGCTAGGGGAATTTGATAGCTGAGGGGTCTTGCTCCCCGGGACTATCACTGGGGCATGTGGGGAGGGGATCATCACAGATGGGAGTTTCAGATGGATGCCTGCAGAATCGCAGAAGACGCGGCTAGATGGGCCGTGTTAAGAACCTGGCTCCCGCTTCCTTTTTTCTCTCCCATGCCTGGAAATGATAGGAAATGCCGTCGAGTTTCGGGGGCAACAGGGTGAGAAGCGGCGGAATAGCTCACAAGAGCACAGCGGACAGAGTGGGTGGACTGGACCAGGCTGGGAATACCCAGCAGTCGATTCCTAGTACTTTACCTTGGGCGTCCCTTATTCTAGATCTAAAGTTATAGGGAGTATGAAAGTTCAGTTTCCAAGCGAGTTTTCATAGTTTTGTTCAAAGAAAGCTTAAAAGAGAAGGGGTTACGTTTCATGACACCAAACACGGCCAGAGTCTGACGCCGTTTGTCCCCACCGGCGGCCCGTAACCTTGTTTTCGCCCAGCCCTTACGTCACGCGTCTTCTCGAAGAGGCGTCTGTACCTGGCTCCTTCTGATTGGCTTAGGTGAGGCCCACACCCTTCCTGATTGGAAGCTCCGACTGGGAGGGCGACGTCCTTTCCGCTGTAGGGTTTGGTTGAGCATCAGGCGCGGGGGAGAATTGGGGAAACTGGAATTTCCCGCGGAGGTGACGGCGTTTTCTCTCCCCCTACTCGTTTTAATTCCACGCGCTCCAAAATATCCGCCATGGAGAAATCTTGGTAATGACCCAATCCCCATAAGCATCCCAAGAACACATCTGACCCCTGCCCTAATCCCTCCCCTCCCCGCTGCCGGGGAAGAATTCTGGGTAATTGATTTCTCTGGTTCCCCTAGAGAATTGTGGGTAACTAGCCATGTTCATCATGTCCCCCCACCCCCGCCCCAATTGTGGGTAACTGGACATTCTTATTTTTCCCTAGAGAATCCTGGGTAACATTGCAGAGGATTCTGGGAAACTGACTTCCCTTGTTCTCACCTCCCAATCCCCTACCCCTCATCCCTAATTTTGGGAAGCAAGCACCTTAGCCCCTCTGCCTAACTCCTGTCCCGCAGTTGCTGCTCCTTCCACTGATGGTTCTGGGGTGAACCAGGCAAGTGAGCAGGCCTGAAGGGAGATGGAAAGGAAGTCATTAGGTTAGATAGTGGGGTGGTGGGGAGTACAGAGGGCCTAGAGGAGAAAAAGGGACAAGACTTACACCTTTACCCCCGCTGCTCATCCCCTTCCTGTCTGCTTCATCCCCTACCTGGCATTCTCACATCTGCCTGCCTCATCTCCCTCCTGCCCAGATAATCGAGAACACACTAAATACAAGTACCTGGGCCTGCCACTGACTCAGCTACCTCTTTCCCTTTGCAGGCCAGGATGTCCATTCTAGGCCCACTGGTGCTGTTTTGCTGAAGGTTGGGTCAGGCCTGTTAAGGACCTGTTGCAAGGGAGGGTGTGACAAGGGTCTAATCTGCCATCGTCATCATGAACTTCGAGGGTCTGGACCCTGGACTGGCAGAGTATGCCCCAGCCATGCATTCTGCTCTGGACCCTGTCCTGGATGCCCACCTGAACCCAAGTCTGCTGCAGAATGTGGAGCTGGACCCGGAGGGGGTGGCCTTGGAGGCTCTTCCTGTCCAGGAGTCAGTGCACATAATGGAAGGTGTCTACTCTGAATTGCACAGTGTGGTGGCTGAAGTGGGTGTGCCTGTCTCCGTCTCCCACTTTGACTTGCACGAGGAGATGCTGTGGGTGGGAAGCCACGGGGTAAGAACTGTACCCCTTTGTAAGGGATGAGAGGAGATGTTGGAGGTCTTTTATCTGGTTTTAGCCCAAGGGCAGCTGCTTTACTGGGAGCCAGAACTAAGTTGAGGTGATGAGAGTTAGTTGGGTCTCTAAGTCAAGTCAGGAGGAGGGGAGTGGAAGGAGCCATAGGATCCAGGGAGAAGTTACATAGGCATTCTTTTTCAGAAGTCATCCTATTTCTACCACTATTTGCCCCTTCCAAGCTTTGATTAATCTTGATAACTGTACCCATCAGTTAGTCGGTAGTGTCCAAATCCAGTCTCTAATGCCCCTCTTGTTTTCCATTTTTTAAATTATAGAATGTTTAACACGTGTTTCTACTTACCTTACATGGAATCATTTTGTCTTTTCTGGCTGATTTTAATCTCTGTGAGAGCAGTTACCAATGTTAATTTTTTAAAAATGTGTATCTATATTGCCAATATGCTAGGGAGCCCAAGATTTTGTAGGAAATAACACCTTATCCTTGGTTTACTAATTTACCTTCCATAGAACATGAATTGTGGTTTTCTCATTAGAAAGAATGAGCTTTTTTGGTAATACGTTCATTTCAGTATGCAGTATTTACTGCTATGCTAGGCCCAGGGAATAAAGCTGAATAAAACATAATCCTTGCCCTCAAGGAATTTATAGAACAATGAGGAGAAAACGATACATAAACAGATAACTTCATGATACTTTAGAAGAAACTAAACTGTTTCACTTAGTAATTACGAACCTAAGATATAAACTACTAAGTGCCAGTATAAAAACAGGTACTGAGTGGAGAGGGGTCAGAGGGCCTCCAGAAAGAAGTGACACCTGAAGTGAGTATTTGAGAGGTGAGTAGGAGTCAGGTGAAGAAGAGGGGAAAATGCTGTCTTGGCCAAAGCAACAGGATAAAGATTTCCAAGATACTGTACAGTGGATTGCAGAGTGCAGGAACAATAAGGAATGAGGGTTTACTGCACTGGGAGATAAAGCTGAGGAGATAGACATGACTTCATTCAACTAGTATTTTTTGAGCACCTACTAGGTGCCAGACCTTGCTCTGTGGTCTAGGTTTAGAATGAACATTTAAGAAGACAACAAAAATATATTTATAATATATTAAGTGTTGTTTAGTATCTTAAAGGAAAATAAAATGGAGTAAGGGGGTTGAGGTAATGAAGGGTGGGAGGTGTTACTGTTTTAGATAGTTGGTCAGGGAAAGGTCTCTCTGATAAAGCCACATTCGAGTGGAGACCTGGATACAGCCCGTGCTATCCATTCTAAGTCCTCTAGAAGGGAGAGAGGAAGCCATGTAGATATCCAGGGGGTGGGGTGGGGGGATAACATTCTAGAAAAACCTCATATGCTGTGTTAAAAGAGCTTGGACTTGATCCTTCACACCACTGAAGATTTTTATCCAGAATGATAAGGTTAGGTTTGTATCTTAGATAGAGTGCTGAGGTAGAAGGAGAGAGTTTGATTTAAGGGGGACGGGGCAGGACTCCATGCGATCAGTTTGTAGGTTATTGTAGCAGTTCACATAGAATATGAAGGCCTGACCGAAGCATTGTAGAGATGTATACATGAGCGCAGATTTGGGAAATACATATTTATATATATATTTTTAAAGATTTCAATTTTTTATTTTTTTTTTAAGATTTTATTTATTTGACAGAGCCACAGCGAGAGAGGGAACACAAGCAGGGGGAGTGGGAGAGGGAGAAGCAGGCTTCCGGCCGAGCAGGGAGCCCGATGCGGGGCTCAATCCCAGGACCCTGGGATCACGACCTGAGCTAAACGCAAACACCTAACGACTGAGCTACCCAGGCGCCCCTTATTATTATTATTTTTTTAAGATTTTATTTATTTGGGCGCCTGGGTGGCTCAGTTGGTTAAGCGACTGCCTTCGGCTCAGGTCATGATCCTGGAGTCCCGGGATCGAGTCCCGCATCGGGCTCCCTGCTCGGCAGGGAGTCTGCTTCTCCCTCTGACC
>NC_138373.1:106743790-106838374 GCF_054177405.1 Leptonychotes weddellii | reverse complement strand
CCCCCCCCCCCCCCCCCCCGCCCCACAGGGCCATGCTACTTCATTTTTCGGGCCAGCCTTGGAGCGTTACTCATCCTTTCAGGTCAATGGCAGTGATGACATTCGACAGATCCAGAGCCTGGAAAATGGTATCCTTTTTCTCACCAAGAACAACCTCAAGTATATGGCTCGTGGGGGCCTCATTATATTTGATTACCTGTAAGTAGCTTCTCAGCTCTGGACTGGGAAAGAGGGTCCCTCCTCGAATGGGAAGGCTAAAGGATTGGAAGCTTTAGAGGGCTGGTCCCTTAGCCTTTTCTCTCCGCCACAGGCTAGATGAGAGTGAGGATATGCACAGTCTCCTGCTGACGGACGGCAGCACTCTCCTTGTTGGTGGGCTGCAGAACCACATACTGGAGATTGACCTTAACACTGTCCAGGAGACTCAGAAGGTACAAGCCTGGGGCAGGAAAGACCCAGGCAGGGTCTGAGACTTTTGGGGGCCTGGGGATAAACGTGGGCTGGGAACATGACTAAGTGTATGTGCAACCTTTCTGTTCCTTTGGTCTGTGGGAAGAATGATTCTCACTGGTTTTTCCTGCTTTCCTCCCCAGTATGCAGTCGAGACGCCTGGAGTCACTATTATGAGACAGACAAATCGCTTTTTCTTCTGTGGCCACACGTCTGGCAAGGTGGCTCGGTTCTGTTTCCTCCTACCACAAGACCCTGTTTCATCAGACATGTGCTTGGGCTCTTCCTTTCCCTCAATGCTGGGGCTGTAGTGGGGGGACGGGAGGAGTAAACAGAGTTCCTCCTCAGCCACGATATACTAGATTACCTTTCAGCCTGATGGTTTCTATTTTAACTAGATACCGTCCAGGCCAAAGAGTAAACAAGAGTTCTCTTTGGGGTCCCCTCCAGCTCTGGGCTTCTCTTTCTGCCTTTTCTGTGCTTTAATTGCCCATATCCTAGAGCCTTAGTTCTTTGGGCAGGGGCCTCACGGGGTGAGGTAGGTGGCAGGTACTTTTCCTGATGACAGTGCTGGAGGATAACCAAGTCATCTCTTCTTCAGGTTTCCCTGCGAGACCTCCGTACTTTTAAGGTGGAGCATGAGTTCGATGCTTTCTCGGGGAGTCTGTCAGATTTTGATGTGCATGGCAACCTGCTGGCCGCCTGTGGCTTCTCCAGCCGCCTCACCGGCCTGGCCTGTGACCGTTTCCTCAAGGTGTATGATCTGCGCATGATGCGTGCCATCACACCACTTCAAGTACACGTGGATCCTGCCTTCTTGCGCTTCATCCCTACCTATACTTCTCGACTTGCTATCATCTCCCAGTCAGGTAGGAAGGAATGCAGGGAGGGGTGGGAGGCGTTGATGAGTGAAGGAGAACTAGGTACCAGAAGGACTGTACTCCCAGGAACCTCTTTGTTGGAGGAAATAGTAACCTTTCAGCGGGCTATCATATCAGGGTCACGCTTAGGTTTGGTCAGAGATTAGGACTTTTATTTTCTCCCCGAGCATGAAGAACATAGAACAAGATAAAGGCGGAGCAGGCGAAACAACTTTAGAACTGCCTCTACTGGGTAGCAGACTTGCCTGTGGTTTATGGGAAGTCATCAGATGGTATTCTTTGTATCTCTAGGCATGAACTTAGGCCCCATCTTTTCTTGATACTAGGGCATAAGAGGATGGCCCCCTTTCAACTTCCAGGGCTCATTGAGCTTCCTCCTGTCTTCTAGGGCAGTGCCAGTTTTGTGAGCCCACAGGCCTGGCCAACCCAGCAGATATCTTTCATGTGAATCCTGTGGGGCCTCTGCTAATGACATTTGACGTATCAGCCAGCAAGCAGGCCTTGGCCTTTGGGGATTCTGAGGGCTGTGTGCACCTCTGGACTGATTCCCCTGAGCCTTCCTTCAACCCTTACTCCCGTGAGACCGAATTTGCTTTGCCCTGTCTCGTGGACTCGCTGCCTCCTCTGGACTGGAGCCAGGACCTGCTGCCGCTTTCCCTCATCCCTGTCCCGCTCACCACTGACACACTTCTCTCTGATTGGCCTGCTGCCAACTCCGCTCCAGCTCCCAGGTTGTACCTCACATCTGGGCCAGAAGGAGGGAGGGGGAAAGGACTGAGATACCAGGCTTCTCAGCAAGCCCTGTAGTAATCTTTCCTGATTTTCGTCTGCCCTCAGTATCTTCTTTTTTTCTGGCTCCTTGGGGGTTAGGGATATGATGGGCAGACACCACAACCTTCAAGCCTTAGAACTATACTACATTCCAGGCGAGCACCCCCTGTGGATGCAGAGATTCTTCGCACCATGAAGAAGGTGGGCTTCATTGGCTACGCGCCCAACCCCCGCACCCGGTTGCGCAATCAGGTATGTTCAGAGGAGAGAAGGTCAGCCCCCACCCCAGCCCCCTGGCATTTCTCCTCTGTCTTGTTTCTTTACTAGTCCTCGGCAGTTTTTGCTTTTAGTCAATCTGTAAAGGTCTTTTGAGGCCTACTGAATTGAGGGTACCATGCTAGGTGTTAGGGAGGATTCAGAGACACAGAAGATAGTCTTTGCTGTTAAGAAGTTTAGTATTTGGGGGCGCCTGGGTTGCTCAGTCGTTAAGCGTCTGCCTTCAGCTCAGGTCATGATCCCAGGGTCCTGGGATCGAGCCCACGTCGGGCTCCCTGCTCTGCAGGAACCCTGCTTCTCCCTCTCCCACTCCCCCTGCTTGTGTTCCCTCTCTCGCTGTGTCTCTCTCTGTCAAATAAATAAATAAGATCTTTAAAAAAAAAAAGTTTAGTATTTGGTTGGTAAAGATAAGACCTGTCTGTAACAAATTATTTATGTTCTCTCGTGAAATGCTGAAGGAATGTTACAGGCATTCAGTGCCAGGGCTGTTTGGAGGGAAAGTGTTACTCTGGGCCAGAGTGGTCAGGGAAGACATACTGAAAAAAGTGGATATTGGAAAAAAGTGAAAGATGAGTAAGTAGAAAGTAACATGGGAGCACGTTCAAGATGAGAGGTCAGTGTTAGCAAAGGTCTCAAAAAGCATAACTGCAAAAGGCATGTCTGATGGGGACTGTGATTGGACCAGTCTGGCTACAGCGGTGGTTAGTATTGGGAAATCGCAAGACGTTAAGGTCGGAAAGGGCCCAGTTGTGAAGCCTTGAATACCAAGTGTATAGTGGGAGAAGTGATGCACTGAAATAGGCATTTGGGGAGAGTCTGGTAGTGTGATGCCGGACAGAGTGAATGTGCAGAACCTGGCATGGAAGCCATCATCGTCCAGCTGTGACGAGGTGGGGTGGTGGCTGTGGGAAGAAAAAGGAAGCAGTGGCTGCTGAAAACCCCAGGAAATCGAGTGTTCAGTGTTGGGATCAAGGTGGGGGGAAACCAAAGGTAATTACGACAGCCAACAAAATTACCTCTTCTTTTTTTTTTTTTTTTTTTAAGATTTTATTTATTTATTTGACAGAGAGACACAGTGAGAGAGGGAACACAAGCAGGGGGAGTGGGAGAGGGAGAAGCAGGCTTCCCGCTGAGCCGGGAGCCCGATGTGGGACTCGATCCCAGGACCCTGGGACCATGACCTGAGCCGAAGGCAGTTGCTCAACAACTGAGCCACCCAGGCGCCCCAAAATTACCTCTTCTTGAAAATTCTAGATTCCTTACCGACTCAAGGAGTCAGACAGTGAATTTGACAGCTTCAGCCAGGTCACTGAGTCACCGATAGGACGGGAAGAGGAGCCACATCTCCACATGGTCTCGAAGAAATACCGCAAGGTGCTGGGGGATACCAAGGAAGGAGCCCTTTGGGACGTGGGGAAAGGTTCCCTGGGACAAGGGGATCACATGAGAAAGGACTGAAGGACTCAGTCGAGATGCCTTCACCTAACCACCTGGACTTGGGAGGGAGGTTCTGGGGAAGGTTCTGACTACTTGGAAGATCTAGGGGACTCTGAGGATATCTTCATTTTGCTCAGACTGTTTCTGCCTCAGGTAACCATCAAATACTCCAAGCTAGGGCTGGAGGACTTTGACTTCAAACACTACAATAAGACCCTGTTTGCTGGATTAGAGCCCCACATCCCCAATGCCTACTGCAACTGCATGATCCAGGTAAGGGTGGCTACGCCGGTGACTTGAACACGCCTACTGCCTTTCTCCTTCTCCGCGGCCCCACACCCACTACTCTTTCTCCGGGCCTCTCCAACCAAGCCCACTTTACCATGGCGTCCGCCACTATTCCTTCTTGCTCCATAGCCTTCAAGTCTCCTCTGTGCACTCCATCCTTCCGTGGCCTCCTGCTTTGTATTCTTCGCCAGCTCACTTAACCTTCCTGTCCTTCTTCCTCCCCGTACCGGTTGCCTGCCTCAGTTCTCTTGTTCTCCCGCCCCCCAGGTGCTGTACTTCCTGGAGCCTGTTCGCTGTCTAATCCAGAACCATCTTTGCCAGAAGGAGTTCTGCCTGGCTTGTGAGCTGGGCTTCCTCTTCCACATGTTGGATCTCTCTCGGGGTGACCCTTGTCAGGTCAGTGTCTGGAGACCTGAAACCATAAAAGGGGAAGGCAGGTGGACAGTAGGCAGGGACATTGCTGTGCAGATGGCCACAAAAGAGAAAATTTTCCCCATTTTACCAACACACTTCCTGGATTCCAGGGCAGTAATTTTCTTCGGGCATTCCGCACCATCCCTGAGGCATCAGCCCTTGGTCTGATCCTGGCTGACTCAGATGAGGCCTCAGGCAAAGGCAGTCTGGCCAGGCTTATTCAGAGGTGGAATCGCTTCATTCTCACTCAGCTGCATCAGGACATGCAGGAGCTCGAAGTACCCCAGGCTTATCGAGGTGCTGGAGGCAGGTATGAAATGGGGCCGTGAACAGTGAAGGCCCCCCTGTGACCTCAGGGGTCTCCTAACTGCCTCCATGTGCATGCATTGCCTTCCCCACTCTTAGCAGCTTTTGCTCATCGGGGGACTCAGTCATCGGGCAGCTGTTCAGCTGTGAGATGGAGAACTGCAGCCTCTGCCGTTGTGGCAGTGAGACCGTGCGGGCCTCGTCCACCTTGCTCTTCACGCTCTCCTACCCCGAGGCGGGCACCAGCGGTATACCGTGTGGCTGGGTTGGGAAGGCTCCCCCAGATGTCCCGTAACATCAAGGAGAGGGTGCTGGGGGGCTAACAGTGGGCCGAAGGGAGAGCGGAGAGTGAAGCACCCAGTTTCCCCTCAGATAAAACCGGGAAGAACTGTGACTTTGCTCAGGTGCTGAAGCGAAGCATCTGCCTGGAGCAGAATACACAGGCCTGGTGTGACAACTGTGAAAAGTACCAGCCCACGGTGAGTCCTCCCGCGCTGGGGACCCGGCTGGATCTCATCTGGGACTAGCTGTGTCAGCACTGCCATCCGGGGGTCTGTAGGGAGTGGGAAGAACCTCAGTGTGAAAGTGCAGATCCAGGTTTTACTGTTCCCATCCAGGGTTCCTTCCTGTAGGCTCCCTGCCATTCCTTGTTTTGTCCTCTCAGATTCAGACCCGCAACATCCGCCATCTGCCAGAGATTCTCGTCATCAACTGTGAGGTGAACAGCTTGAAAGAAGCTGATTTCTGGAGAATGCAGGCAGAGGTAAGGACCAAGTCTGGAAGCAGGGCTTTAAGTGTGCTTTTTAGTTTTCTCTCCCTTCTGTGCTCCATTTATGATTAATGTTCCTGGGGAATCAGATTTTTTTTTTTTTTTGAGATTTTATTTTATCCATTTGAGGGAGAGAGTGCACAGGGGGGAGGAGCAGAGGGAGAGGGACAAACAGACTCTGTGCTGAGTGCAGAGCCTGACTCGGGGCTTGATCCCATGACCCTGAGATCATGACCTGAGCCGAAACCAAGAGTTGGACATTTAACCAACTGAGCCGGCCACACACCCTGGGAATCAGATATTTTTTCTTTTGTGTTCAGGTTGCCTTCAAGATGGCAATAAAGAAGCATGGTGGGGAAATCTCCAAGAACAAGGAGTTTGCTTTGGCTGATTGGTAGGTATGGCCTTGAGGCAGTAGTCAAAGGATTGAGCTACCCAGTGTTTCCTCTTGTCACTGGCTGGATTTCAGAACAAATTTCTTTTTTTAGTATATGTGCTGCCGAAGCAAGCACTCAGAACAAATTTCTAATTCTCTTTTCCTGATAGGAAAGAACTAGGGAGTCCAGAGGGTATGCTGATGTGTTCCTCCACTGAGGAGTTGAAGAATGTCTGGCTTCCTTTCTCCATTCGCATGAAGATGACCAAGAACAAGGGGCTGGATGTTTGCAATTGGACTGATGGGGATGAGATACAGGTTGTTGAACAACTGGGAAGAGAAAGGGGAATAAGGGAGAGAAGGTTGGGACAGAAGCAGGGCAAGGGGAAGATGGAACTTAGTATAGGGAAAAGGTAGGGAATAAAGCTGAGTATTTACCAGTTGTGGGCTTTTCCAGAGTGACTCAGTTCAGTATTGAGAGTCATAGATGGGCTAGGATGGAGATAACCCACCTTGGTCCCCCCTCCCCAAACCCCAAACTCCCTGTCCTCTATCCCCATTCCCCTTCCTTCCCCACCCTTAAACTTAGCTTAGCAGCCTGGGTACCCCCCTCACAGTGGGGCCCAGCCAGGGCAGAGGAGGAGCATGGTGTCTATGTGTATGACCTGATGGCTACTGTGGTACACATCCTGGACTCACGCACAGGGGGCAGCCTGGTGGCTCACATCAAAGTTGGAGAGACCTACCACCAGCGTAAGGAGGTGAGTGAGATTATACACTCCTGGTGGTAGCCACAGTGGAGTCCTGGGTCTGTCCCTGTCTTGAGTCTGAGCCGGAGTGGTCCAGCTGTCACTTTAGCGACAGTCTTTTTTCTCTATCTCCACAGGGTGTTACCCACCAGCAGTGGTATCTCTTTAATGACTTTCTTATTGAGCCTATTGATAAGGTTAGTTGTGACACATTCCGTTCTCCCTTTTATCTCCCCTTTTCCTAGCATTCTCATCCTCATCCTAGAGAATGCCATGCAGATTCGGGAGGGAGGGAGGGAGGGTTCCTTAAGAATAAAAAGTGTTAGCAGAATTAAAAAATAGCACCTAGTTCTGTCTTTTGTCTGGCTAGGGAAAAAAGAAAAAGGGGCATATACGTAGGCCATTAAGTGCTTTTTCTTTTCTAGCACGAAGCTGTGCAGTTTGACATGAATTGGAAAGTGCCTGCTATCCTTTATTACGTCAAAAGGAATCTTAACTCCAAATACAACCTGAACAGTAAGTGGTACAGAGTAGACCAAAGGGTGTGGGCAGTTTAGATTGATCTTTAGGAAGAGATCTTGTTAAGATTAAGATAGGTAACAGTGTTAATATTTCCAGGGATACTAAAGAGAGTCCTGTTCATCAGGCTTAAATTTAGAATCTGGAGATCCTGAGGTGTAGTGGGGAAGAGGTGATGGGGGGAAATCTGATCAAAATGGCTAAGGTTATGATTTTGAGTCTAATCATTCTTCCCAAGTGAAGCTTGCTTCTTCTTTTGGAGACAGAAACTCCTTACTAAGGCCCTTTTTGGTGTGTTTAAACCATAGTTTCCCTGCAACTTTATGGATTTTTTAAGCTGAAGTCCAAAGCTGAAGTCTTATTCTTTCCTGTCTGCTTTTTTGTTTTTTTCTTAACATATTCCTTAGTAAGTTTTCTGATTTGATCTGTTCCATCCATCTGTTCATCAGACATGATCTTTTTACTCACATCCTTTGATTATTGAGGGATCACAGTGTAGACCCAGTCTCTGGTCAGCCATCTGGGTTTCCTTCCTCTGGTTACTTCCCTATCCCCAGCCATATGTCTTCTGGATTTTCCCTTCCAGTCAAGAACCCTATTGAGGCAAGTGTCCTGCTGGCTGAAGCCTCACTAGCACGGAAGCAGCGGAAAACACATACTACCTTTATTCCACTGATGCTGAATGAGATGCCACAGGTTGGGGACCTGGTGGGCCTGGATGCTGAGTTTGTCACCCTTAATGAGGTAACAAAGTCCAAAAGGGTGTGGTGTTGGAACAGAACTCTGGAGATATTAGGAGTCGTAAGCAGTTCTCGGATTTCCTTATCAACTCTTGTCACGTAGGAGGAAGCAGAGTTACGCAGTGATGGCACTAAGTCTACCATCAAACCAAGCCAGATGTCAGTAGCAAGGATCACCTGTGTTCGGGGCCAGGGACCCAATGAGGGTATTCCCTTCATTGATGACTACATCTCTACCCAGGAGCAGGTATTAGGATATGGAGGTGCAAGTGAGACAGACCTTGTGCGTATGTAGAGTGCTCTAGAACCCAGGGAAGAGTGGTAGAGGGAGACGCTGCACCTCACTTCCTGAACGACTTACCCTTTTCTCTATGCCTAGGTGGTGGATTACTTGACTCAGTATTCAGGAATAAAGCCAGGAGACCTAGATGCCAAGATTTCCTCTAAGCACCTCACAACTCTCAAGTCTACCTACTTAAAGCTTCGTTTTCTTATAGACATTGGAGTCAAGTTTGTGGGTCATGGTCTGCAGAAGGACTTCCGGGTCATCAACCTCATGGTTCGGGCAGGGCTCTTTTAAGAGTCCTTGAATTTGGGCTCTTTGGGGTTTATATTACGCATTTGGAGAATGGGAAATTACAGATCGCCTGCCTTCAGTCTCCCACTCTTTTATCTCTGCCAGGTGCCCAAGGACCAAGTCCTTGACACTGTCTATCTCTTTCACATGCCCCGAAAACGAATGATTTCCCTGCGATTCCTTGCTTGGTACTTTCTAGGTGAGTTGGTGTACCTTGTAGGCCCTTGTGGTGCTCATGTAAGAGTGGGAAGAAATGTTGTAGTTGTCAGAGGAGTAGGGAGGACCCTGAGTTAGTGGTGAGAGTTAATAATGGATTTAAGTAGCTTCAGTATCCCTCTGCACTAGGGATGGTGTTTGGCTTTTTCCCTTGGGGCAGTCAAGTGTTTTATTGTTTATTGGGAGTTGGAGATGTGAGTAGGGGACATGTTCTTACCTTCCTTTGCTAGGTCCCAAACTATTCCACTTCTAATTCCCCTAGACTTAAAGATTCAAGGGGAAACCCATGACAGTATTGAGGATGCCCGCACAGCCCTTCAGCTCTACCGAAAATATCTGGAGCTAAGCAAAAATGGCACTGAGCCTGAGTCCTTCCACAAAGTGCTCAAGGGTCTTTATGAGAAGGGCCGAAAGATGGACTGGAAGGTGCCTGAACCTGAGGGCCAGACGAGTCCCAAGAGTAAGACCTGGGATGGGACAAGGGAAACTGGACAGGGTGGGTTTTGACTGCATATGTGAAGATTATACCCACGGTAATAATAATGATCATGGTGATGTCAGCAACAGTACCACCCCTACCTTGTATTTGTAAAGCACTCAATAGTTTACAAAGCACTTAATCTTCCCAACATTCAGTGAAATAGATTTTATTACTGAAACTCTCCATTGATTCTAACCTTCTTTTGCCCAGTTCTAACATGTTTGGGGCGGGTTTGCCCTCTTTTCTCTTGCTTTTTCTACACTCACCCTAAGAGTCAATGCTCTTGGTTTTGTCTGACAGATGCAGCTGTCTTCTCCTCAGTGTTGGCGCTCTGACCTCACCCTCTCCCAGCGAACTACCCCCTCTCCCTTCAGTGTTCTGTGGCCCCAGAACTGGGAGATGGCTTCCCAAGTTGGCTATACCGTGTCCGCTTCCAGAATTGGACCTTCTCAGGGTCTACAGATGGTGCTATTAATAGAACTGGAACGCAACAGAGTTGTTGCAAAGGGAAGAGGAGCCAGATTCCTTTTTCATCCTGTGCAAAATAGCAGGCCAGAAGCAGAGTCTAGAAATGACCCAAATGGAAAGTAATTGGTAATCTTGATAAATATCCTGGGTAATTAATATCCAGGCAAAAAACAAAACAAACCACAAAAAACAAAACAAAAACGCTCCTAGAACCAGTACTCTCGATTCCTAGTTGGCTAAGGACTGAAGTCCTGGACAGTGACAGGCTTAAAACAGTAGCTCAAGCCAGCTCAAGTCTCTGACTGCTTGAGGGATGCCTGGAGGGGCCAGGACATAGAGTATTGGTGCCCCTAGCAAACCAGTGTTGCCAACACCATCATTGCCAAAAGGGCCTTTGGGTCCTAGACGAAGCTTGGCTGCTGGCTTCACTCCTGCTGACAGCTGAGAAGCCTCTGTCTTCCATCCACTCTCCTGTTCCAAGTTTTGTTATTTTTAAAATTTTGTTTTAAACTGCATGTTTTATAAAATAAAAACAAAAATATTATTGGCTGTCATCTATGTCATTAGAGACCTGGGAGTGTGGGATGCTCTGACTTAAGCCCTCCTCTACTTTGTATTGGTTTTCTGTAACAACTGGAAAAAAAGCTTTCAAATTCCCACCTAGAAATGAAGGTGAAGCTCTGGAGTCCAAAGTTAAAGATGTTGGAGGAATATAATTATGTCTTACCTCCACAATGTTAGGTCTTTGCTATAGCTGCCTAGTACCCTAAGGTCAGATTCTTCTAAGACGTAGGGTACGGTTTCCTCGTTAATTCTGTAAAAGGGAAATTCGGGAAGCTGACAAACTACAGGTTTCAGGTTATCTTGAGACCTGTAGATACTAACAGCATCTGTGTAGTGCTGCGGTGCTTCCTGGGAGATGTAGTTTCCTGACTATTGAAACCACGTCTTCTCACCCGCTAGCAGTGCACCTTTCTTTTGGAAGGTCCTAGCCCACCTAGACTGACACGCGCGCGCGCGCGCACCTGACCGCCTCCTTACGCCACGCCGCTCACTGTCCTTGCTTCAGGCCACTCCTATTCTTCGGCTGACCCCTGGTGGTCACGTGGAGCTGTTCGCCACGCAAGTCTGGGTCCTTCTGCGATCCACCGGGGTCCTCACTGCCTGGAAGCCGCTCCTGAGCTGCCTGTTCGCGCGAGAGTTTGGAGGGGCGGGTTTGGGGTCGGTCTCCGGTGTGGGGCTCGCACCGCGGCGCGTCGGAGCCCTGCTTAGGCGCCCGCTTAGAGTGCGGGGAGTTCGGTCAGGCAGTCGCTGGGGCATCCGTGCCTGGAAAGTGCCGGAGCGCTCTGGAGAAGCCTGGACAGCCCCGCTCCCCAGCAGCCAGGTGCTAGGGTCCGGAGCTAAAGTGAGAGTCCGGCCGTCTTCGAGCGCCTGGGCCACGGCGGCGGCCCTGGGAGCAGAGGTGGGACAGGTGCGAGTGGCACTAAGTGTCGGGGATGGACTGGAGCGGAGGCGATGGCGGCGTCCTTAGAAAGGGGGCGGCGTCCTTAGAAAGGGGGCTGGTCCGCACGGGAAATAGCTTATAGGCTGGAGGTGGGGATGCAGTAATCTAAGGTGGTGGGTCCAAATAGGCCCCAGTTATTGAGTGCTCTTCTCCCGCCCACCACCTCGCTGCCTCCTGGCCTGAATCAGCTGCCTCCCTTGCCGGCAGCTCCTCGGTGCCTGCCGTCCTCGCTTACTCGCCAGTCTCCGTTCCGCAGCTGCCACATAACCCTGTGAGCCCTGGCCAGCCGACGCTGAAGTACCAACATCTGGGGCCTCACCTGTCGACGTAGTGTCTGGGGCTGAGCCCCAAGTCCCTAGCTCGCGCTCTCACTCACCGCCGGGGGAATCCGAGGCCTCAAGCGCTGGGAACGGAGGAGTCCCTTTGTGTCCTGGCCGTTTCCTGAAAAGTAGAGCCAGAGTCACCGTGAGGCCTTTGTAGGCCTTGGGACGAGGGGTGGGGGTGAGGGTGGGGGTGGGAGTAATGGAGCCGGCTGCTCACACCTATGTTTTATGCCAACCCAAACCCAGGTGGAGCAACCCCGTTACGCTAAAGATGAAAGGCTGGGGTTGTCTGGCCCTGCTTCTGGGGGCCCTGCTGGGAACTGCCTGGGCCCGGAGGAGCCAGGATCTACACTGTGGAGGTAAGGGCACAAAAAGAGAGAAGTGAGAGGAGGGTGGAGGAGACAGAGCCTTGGGAGAGCATGAGATCCAGGCTCTGGGAGAAGGAGGAATGGAAATCCCTGGGTGATTCCTTTCTCCCCTCCTCCCGCCTCCTCTCTCTCCCCTCACACCAGCTTGCAGGGCTCTGGTGGATGAACTAGAGTGGGAAATTGCCCAGGTGGATCCCAAGAAGACCATTCAGATGGGCTCTTTCCGAATTAATCCAGATGGCAGCCAGTCAGTGGTGGAGGTAACTGTTACTGTTCCCCCAAATAAAGTAGCTCACTTGGACTTTGAATGAGAACTCAACTAATTAAGAAGGACCTTGGTTTAATAGAAATGAAGAAAACATCGACCCAGAGGGGTATCTAAAAGATTGGGTTTTCTGATTTGTAAGAGGCTGGAAGCTTCTACCCTATGCACTTGCTTCCTGGCCCCAAACCTTAAGACTTTATTTCTGCTGTGGTTGTTAGCAAAGCCTGATCAGCCCCCTTCTCCACATCCTTAATTCATGTCACTTATGTTTTCACTATGGCATAATCGTATACATACAAACATTCATTCAAAAAAGAAAGAGAAGGTCTTATCTTTGTATTTAGGAAATTCATGTTTTAGTTGAAAACATGACACAAATACACAAAGCTGTATCTGGTGAGCAGTATATAAAGAAAATTTAGGCTATGATGTTTGTGAGATGCTTTAATAGTTGTTATCCTCAAAGCCTATACTACTCTCTAATGCTCCTATTGAGGACAGGTATTAGTCTCATTTAATACAAAGAAAGACAGTCATTAGCTTACACCATAAGAATTAAGGGAATTCAAAGGAAAAGAACACCTAATTAAGTAGGATTAATCAAAGAGGTCTCTGTTTATCTAGAATTTGGAGCTAATGATACTTGTTATATTTCTTAGAATTGGATAGTGAGGTAAAATACGATCGTATATTTGAAAGCACTTTGGAACTCTACAGATAAACTGTATTGTTTTTAATTAGGGAAGGCTTTTTAGAATAGGTTGGTTGAACTAGATTTGGAAGGAAAAGTAAGGATATAAATTACTAACGTACAGACATAGAAGAATGTGACCCAAGGCTGAGGACATTTCTAGGTGCCTTATGCTCGCTCAGAGGCCCACCTCACAGAGCTGCTAGAGGAGGTATGTGACCGGATGAAGGAGTATGGGGAACAGATTGACCCTTCCACCCACCGCAAGAACTACGTACGTGTAGTGGGCAGGAGTGGAGAATCCAGTGAACTGGACCTACAGGGCATCCGGATTGATTCGGACATCAGTGGTACTCTCAAGTTTGCGGTGAGCTTTGGGAGTGGGTAGCTGGTTTTTGAAACTTCGGGGAGTTATTGGAGAGCCGAAGTGGCAAGTTGTGCTAACATCCTCCTCCTCTCTGGAGGTGGAGGCAAAAGGCTGTTTCTTGCTGCCCTCTCTCACTCATTTCTCCCTTGGCTTGACAGTGTGAGAGCATTGTGGAGGAATATGAGGATGAACTCATTGAATTCTTTTCGCGAGAGGCTGACAATGTGAAAGACAAACTTTGTAGTAAGCGAACAGGTAAACTACTTCCACTTTACTGCCTGTCCTCATAGCCCTTTGGAACCCGGCACATTCCCTAGCATGTTCCTCTACCTCCTGCCCCCAACCCCCATCCTCTGATGTTAGCTCAAGACTTGGCTTCTGTTGCCTATGACTTAGGGACTTGGGTTCTTCCTCTCCATTCTCTTCCTGTCAGCTTTCAGAATTTGTGGCTCTCTCACTTGAGATACAGGTGAGAGGATAGTGGGAATGTTTTGTCATTTAAAAGGATATGCTCTGAAAATTGGTGGTTGGTGTGTGCCAGTTTGGTTTGGGGTATTTTCTCGATAGTGGCATATATCGGTATGAGAGTGGCATTTTCCTTCAAACTGTTATGTGCTATTTGCAGATCTATGTGACCATGCCCTGCACATATCGCATGATGAGCTCTGAACCACTGGAGCAGCCCAGACTGACAGGCTTGATGGATCACCCCCAGGAGGGGAAGAGGGTGGCAATGCCTTTTATATTATGTTTTTACTGAAATGAACTGAAAAATTGTGAAACCAAAAGTATGAACTGTGTTGTCTTTTCATACCCAGAATCAACCCTTACAGGTAGGCTTGAAGATAGGGGATTCCAGATAGGAAAGGAAAGCAAAGGAGGAGCTTTGGAAATGGTGTAGCATGAAGGTAGGAGGAGTCTGAGGCTTTCATTCTTTTGCCATCTGAGATTCCTGCTGGACTCACAAACTAGATAAGCACTTACCAGTGCTTACTCAATACCATGTGTTTAGAGTCTAATTGTGGAGAGAAGAGGAACCTCTGTGAATAAGCAAGGAAACATAGGTAAGTGTACGGTAGTATGGGATTCTAGAAATTACGTGTATTTATACTGATGAAACAGAAAGTAAGACAGAACTTGGTCTTGAAATAACGGACATGCATTATTCTCCCCTCCTTGCCCTTCCAGATGGAGGGATCAGCAATAGCAGACAGAAAGGGGAAATGGATATGATCAACTCATCTGAAAAGTAAGGGCTTTATCAGATAGGGAGAGATGAGGTAAGGAATGTTACTTAATGAAGCCCCTTGCTTGCTGGCCTAAGCTTTTAGATTTGATGCCAACTGCAACACTAAAGTATACCTTTATCATCTCCATCTGTCACTCTGGACTGTAAGTCTGTCCCCACTTTGTATGTGTAGAGATTCTGTACTGGGGCATAGGGATGAAAACCTAAAGGATACCTTCTCTTAGGAGCTTCTTAAACACCCTGATCCAGAGGTGTGTCTGTCTCGGGGTTTGGAATGGAACATTTCTATCCCAGGAATGCCTCAGGGAAAGAACACCTGAATAAACATTTTGAAGACTTTTTAAATCAAGCGTTTTAGAATCTAAAGAGAGCTTGGAGGTCATCTAGTTCACCTCTGCCCATTTTACAGATGAAGAAATTGAGGCCCAGAGATACCACAGGTCCTGAAGTTCTGTAGTGGCAAAATTGGATCAATAAGCTAACGTTCCCAAGTGTCAATCTGATCTAATATAGCTGTAAGGTAGCTTCTATATTAAGTCTTTTTTTTCCTCTTAATACCTTGCACTAAGCCTGGCACACAAAGTGAACAGGTTCAACGAAGCTTTCTTGTACCACAAATCCCTATGAAATCTAACACATGAACTAGTTCATAGCAAGTATCCTGATACTAGTTGATGACTAAACTCAGGGTCTAGTGTTAATTCCTTCTTTTCTCATCAGCCATAAGAAATGCTGT
Organism: Leptonychotes weddellii; assembly: GCF_054177405.1. Lineage (NCBI taxonomy): Eukaryota > Metazoa > Chordata > Mammalia > Carnivora > Phocidae > Leptonychotes > Leptonychotes weddellii. Next base: position 106,823,153 of record NC_138373.1, on the reverse strand, counting down.
ATCCTGTCAAGTCCATTTTCCAGACCAGCTGTTTCTAACCATTTTTTCTTCTGTGATGCACATGAATAATGTTCACATGCTTCATACCCCTGTGAGTATACCCAGGATTCTGTCCATTGCCTGCTTCGTGTCTAAAAACTTACTCTTCCAGTGGCGCCTGGGTGGCTCAGTCGTTGAACGTCTGCCTTCGGCTCAGGTCATGGTCCCAGGGTCCTGGGATCGAGCCCCACATCGGGCTCCCTGCTCTGCGGGAAGCCTGCTTCTCCCTCTCCCACTCCCCCTGCTTGTGTTCCCTCTCTCGCTGTGTCTCTCTCTGTCAAATAAATAAACAAAATCTTAAAAAAATAAATAAAAACTTACTCTTCCATCAGAAAGCTTATCAGAAGTGTGAGAGTATTCTTTTTTTTTAAAGATTTTATTTATTTGACAGAGACACAGTGAGAGAGGGAGCACAAGCCGGGGGAGTGGGAGAGGGAGAAGCAGGCTTCCCGCCGAGCAGGGAGCCCGATGCGGGGCTCGATCCCAGGACCCTGGGATCATGACCTGAGCCGAAGGCAGACGCCCAACAACTGAGCCACCTAGGTGCCCCATGAAGTGTGAGAGTACTCTTATAGGGAACTCAAAATTGTTTTAATGTACAAAAAAACAAATTATTCACAAGTTTTAATAAAATACTGTTAGTTCGTAATAAATTACTTGTGGTACACCTCACTAGTCTTGTCAAGATACAGCTGTTAAGAACTCTCTTGCCCCAGAGTCTTTGCCGTTGCTACACAGGGGTGTGTCCTACATAGGGAAGAGTGGACATTAGCGTCCTTGACTTGATCCTCAGTAAGTTAGGAGGATATAGTTTGCACATCTCTTTATTCATATCACAGGTTACCACAAGGAATCCACGAATTTATCTGAACCCTTCTGGAGGCTCCCTACAACAAATTATTCTAGCCCAGTATCTGGTAGATCAAATAGTAACTTTGCATATCTGGTTACATCTTAAGCTTTAGATGTCTTCTAAATGAGTTTTCAGTAAAACGTCAGAACTTAAGGGGCGCCTGGGTGGCTCGGTCGTTAAGCGTCTGCCTTCGGCTCAGGTCATGATCCCAGCGTCCTGGGATCGAGTCCCACATCGGGCTCCCTGCTCAGCGGGAAGCCTGCTTCTCCCTGTCCCACTCCCCCTGCTTGTGTTCCTGCTCTCGCTGTCTCTCTCTGTCAAATAAATAAATAAAATCTTAAAAAAAAGAAAAGAAAAAAAAAAACGTTAGAACTTAAACACTCTTAAAGACAGTGTTAAGTGAGATCTGGATGTGACTAAGAAAATTTAATATGTGAAAATCTAGTCCTTTAAGTTTTAGGGGCACCTGGGTGGCTCAGTCAGTCAAACGTCTGTCTTCCGCTCAGGTCATGATCCCAGGGTCCTGGGTCAAATCCCGCATCCAGCTCCCTGTTCAGTGGGGAGCCTGCTTCTCCCTCTCCCCCTGCTCGTGCTCTCTCTCTCTCCCTCTCACTCTTTCTCTCAAATAAAATACTTTAAAAGTGAAAAAAAATAAAAATAAGTTTTAGAGGGTTTTTATGCTGTTAAAAAGGATTCAGAGCAGGGACAAGATTCCTTTATAGGACAGGGATGAATAGCAAGGGCAAAGGAACTAATATATGGTGAATACTCCTATAACAAGCCCATACACCTTATTTAATCTTTACAATTCTAAGAAATAGATGTTACTCCATTTTACAGATGAAGAAAATAAGCTCAAAGAGGTTGTGTCTTGGGGAGTCAAGTCTTAGTGATCGTCTTATCCCTAGGCCAGTGGTCTTTCTGCTACATCTCGTTCCCTGTAGTGGAGTCTCCATGTAGTCCCCAGTGGCTGTTTACACTAGTACTTTTGTTTGAAAACTACCTCCAAGTTTGAACACATGCCCTCTGACTCTAATAATAGTGAGAAGGTATCATATCCTCCTTTCAGCTATTTCTTCCAGACTGGTTATTCATTGTAATAAGAAACCCATTCTACCCCCTGGTCAGTTTAGGTGCTAAATAGCTTTATGTACTCTGGGAGGGTCATGATTTATCATGTATTTCCAGTATGGATGTACAAAGGTTTTACAGATGAGTAAGAATAAGTTCCTTATTTTATAAGTAAGTTCCTTATTTTATAAAATATTTTAAAATATAGAACACACTGAGCTGGCGTGCCCGGGAGACAGTTAACAATGACTCAGAGGGCGCCTGGGTGGCTCAGTTGGTTAACCGACTGCCTTCGGCTCAGGTCATGATCCTGGAGTCCCAGGATGGAGTCCCACATCAGGCTCCCCGCTCAGCAGGGAGTCTGCTTCTCCCTCTGACCCTTCCCCTCTCTTGCTCTCTCTCTCTCATTCTCTCTCTCTCAAATAAATAAAATCTTTAAAAAAAAAAACAATGACTCAGAGTTGCAGCTGATAATTCCCAGTCATCACCATATAAACAATACAGTTTAGTAGTTAAGATACAGCTTCTGGCCAATTACGAACCATGATCCTCAGCAGGATACTTTTATCTAAACCTTGCTTTCCTGCTCTGTAGAGATCCTATTATCTACATCCCTTAGAGTTGTTGTTGAGGATCAATTAAGATAATGCGTGAACCACATTTAGATAATACCTGGAAATTGTAGTAAGTATTCAATAAATTTTAGCTATTACCCAGTAAATACAGGAGTTTGATTTACTGAAGTTGGCAGTGAAGTTTAGACCACATTTTCCCACTTACCCTTAGCCACCAGGGGGCACCATTGCCTCTGTCCATTTTTAAAAGAGGTCCTTCCAAGGTCAAGATGACCTCAATTGTCAGCCTTCTCTCCACTCCCCCCTCTCAGGCACTTAGGTGTATTTGGACCTAAAGCTCATTTGGCTGCTTTATTCGTGCCAATACTCCCTTAACTTTCTTCTCTCCTCCCCAAGTCCCATTCACATTTAGAAAGAGATTCTAAGCTTCTGGGAGGTAACATTTAGTCCTTCTGATCCCTGAGCTTTCCCACTGGCTTTATAGTAGTGGGTGTCAGGACTAAACAACCTCAAAACAAGCCCTTAAAGCCTTCATAACACTAGGCTCCAGGACATGGTGTCAAGAGGCTTAGAGCACTGCTGTTTCCCACCCTCCCTCCAATCATTAGAGCTCCAAGTAAGTTACCTTTATGGCTGCTCAATGATTCTTTCTTTGTGGGATGCCTGGCTGGTTCACTAGGTAAAACATACAACTCTTGATCTCATGGTTGTGAGTTCAAGTCCCACATTGGGTGTAGAGATTACTTAAAAATAAAATCTCTAATAATAATAAATATAATAATAATTATTATTATTATTATTATCTCTTTGGTAGCCTCACCCTGAGAATGCCTCCTGTCTTTTGGGGGGCACTGGAGTTCAAGCCTCTGGTCAGCTGGTTAGTCTCTGTGGATAATTAACCAGAGAGCAGAAACCAGGTCAGACTATTCTAGGGTTAGGAGGAGATCCTCTGTGAGATGCTAAATTGGGAGCAAATATTGATCAGTGGAGCTTTGAAGTCACTGAGAAGGTAGTTGAGGTCAATGTTCCTTTGGGGCTCTGCTTGGCTTCTGTTTTGGAAGTTCTTTCCTAAGACCTACCTATCTGATCCCCAAGCCAAAGGAGTATTGCTTGGTAGGTGTGAAGCTAGGTACAAGGTAACCTGGGAAGAGAAAATGGTGGTTTTCCTTCTCTTTCCCCAACTCCAAGCTATAAACTAGTTTCTTTATAAAGTAGGTCTATCTAAACCTGGTTTAAATGGTACTGAGACTTCTGAATCTTGTTACTGCTATGTGAAGGGATAAAAGGACTGTTCATTTGGGGCTTGGGGTTTATAGATAAGGTGCCCTGGTCCTTGGGTCAGTTCTCCTCTGCCCCTAGGTCAATGACAATGATATTCTTAGGAGGTAGAAAGGTCCTGAGGTCTCATCTACCTAGAGGAGTTAGTCAAGAGTGATATGGAAGATCACTTTAGTACCGTGGTTCATTTAGTGGTCTCTGGGAAGCATAGGATAAAAGTGTACAGAAGACAGCCAAGTAGGAGAAGGGGTTCAGAGGCCCTATGGGAGTGATGGGAGTGATGTGACAAAAAGGGAGGATGCTTAATGCCTGATTTTGGATGTGGGGCTAGTCTGCAGCTTTTGATCTTATGGCTAGATGTGGGGTGGGCTGGCTGCTTGGGGTTATGTGACTGGAGTGGCAGTGAGACTAATGCCCAGGACCCAAAGGTTCTGGCCTGTGCTGGAAGCCTTCATTTTGTTTTGTTTTGTTTTTTATGATTTTAAGTAATCTCTACACCCGAGGTGGGGCTCCACCCTACAACCCCGATATCAAGAGTGGCATGCTCCACCAACTGAGCCAGCCAGGCGCCCTTGGGAAGCCTTCATATTAAGGGGGCATTTGTAAGACTTAGATTTCCCGACACTGGATGCCGAACTGACAGCCCATAAAGAGCACTGGATATTCAGGCTCCTGCCTTTGCTTTCCATCTCCACATATTGGGGTCTCTTCGTATCTATAATACCATGGCCTCTGCTGACCTCAACTGATCACCAGACAGCCAACTCTGGCATCATACACATGACGTCACCTCTATGGCCATTAAGTCATTGACCAAAGACATTCATCCCGAAAGCGTGCCAACAGGGTAGGAGGAGCTGGCAAAGATCAGTAGCCGTGATAGTATCTTAAAGGATTGGCTTCCGAGGATCTTCTAAGGTCGGAGTCCTTGGAACCTTTTTCTCTCATATTCCCCGCAGAACAAACCCCAAATGTGTTAAGGGCGAGAAGGGAAGCCTAAGAAGGAAGTTAACTGAGTTATCAGGCACATATTTAGTCACCTACACGTCCCACCCGCCCATCCTTAATTAGCCTAACCCAGGCGATCCAATCCTGCCCTCCACAACTGCTGTCAACGGCTCAGGTCCCGCCCCCACATACACCAGACCAATGGCCGAGCCCGAGGCGAGTCCCCTGAGAGGGGCGGGAACGAGTTCGGGCAGTGGGTGGGGCCTCACTGAGGACCCCGGGCTGGGCGCCGCCGCCGGTTTGTCTACCCTTTCCCTCAGCCACCTCCTTTCAACCTTGTCCACCCGTCGGTGCGGCCTTTGGTGCAGCGGCGGCGGCTCTCATTCCTGCCGCAGCTCTCTCCCCTCCTTCCCTCCCCACCAGATCCCCGAGTTCGCCCGTCATGGCTTTACTCACTGCGGCCGCCCGGCTCTTCGGAGCCAAGGTGAGCAACTATGGGAGGGAGCGCGCAGCCCCAGGGTGGGGCCGAGGCGACTGCAGGCCGTCCAGCGCCAGGGTCTCCCTCCCCTACCCATACGCACCCCCGTGAGCCTTAAAGGGGCCCTGCGCTTGGCTGGCCGCCAGCTCTCTGTGGGACTCTTCAGGACCATGTGCTACGCTGGCCTTCTGCCCCTGGGGGTGAAGAGAGCGCTGCCCGCCCGCGGCATGCGGTCTTGGACGGGTGGAGAGCTCGGACCCTACTGTCACCCGCATGTCTAGGGTGGAAGAACCCTGGAAAAAGAAGGAGCTGCCAGTGGAGAACATAGGTGTTGTGTTCCATTGGAGTTAGGGAAGAGGCCTGTTTGGAGGAGGGGGTGCGGGGGTAGGAGAAGTGGCAGGGGTGAATAGATGTGCTCACTGTCCCAGGGCCAGAGCTGGAGCGGTGGCTGATTTCGGCTTCTGCTTTGTAGGGAAGGCCTTGTTGGTTCCTAAATTGCCTTTTCCATTTCACCAACCCAATTTTTGAAGCTTTTAGTGACCGAGCTTTAGCAGTTCCTGCTAGTGGAGTGGGACTCAGGTCCTCTTTGTCCTTGGGACTTTTGCACTTACTCTTCATATAGGAGGAGCTTGGGTGGGGTGGAACCCTTCTGTAAAACCTTCTGCATGATTATCACATATGGTTGGAGAAAGAACCAGAAAGGTTGTTCTTCCAAACTGCAGGCCAATTAAGTGAAGATACCGGGCAGGATATAGTACTGCCAAAGTCGCATGACCAACCCTAGTACTTGCTCACTCAGGTTTAGCTACTGCTCTTAAGTCTACCCAGGAGAAAGTGCTCTCATTCTTTGAGGCCCTAATTTACTTGAATTTTGTTGCCTTTGGATCATAGGAATCTTGTTGCAGTAATGGTGCTTTCAATTTAAAATTGCCAGGACATTTGTTTCTGGGTAACTTAGCTCTTTAAATAGAGAAACTGCTGTGTTGAGGGGGGAGTCCCAGTCCTCTGATCCAGGCAGGGACGGTCCCACAAGTGACCTTGACTTCTGCAAAGAATTTATACTTTCTCTTCTGCAAATTAAAGCTGCTGGCACCTGAAGGAAAGGAAAATCTTAGAATGGTTTTGCTGTGTTATCTTGCATGATTGGCAGATAAGGTGAAGCCTGTAGAATTTACACTGGGGTTCTTCCAGGTGTCCAGCAGCAAGGTGGAGGCTGATCATTTGGGAGGCACTTGTCTTACGTGACTGTTGTTTCTTCTGCTGCCAGGGAACAGGGTAAGGAAGCCTCTTGGGAAATGAAGCAAGTTCTAGATAGTGTTTTGGCAGAATAGGGGACAGGACACTATAATTAGCTCATTCCAGAGCTCCTAACCCGGACCAGATAGATAATCTAACTCTCAGTGAATTTGAAAAAGCTTTTAGAATTTACCTTTTGAATTTATTTTGTCTTTTAAGCCTCTGGGGAAGCCCAGAAAGCCTTTGGGATGACAGCGCCTCATAATTGTAGAATCATTATTGTTTTGTTTACTTTACTGTCAGGAATGAAACTGAGGATCCCAGAAACCTGTAACTTGGAAGTGATTTGAAGGCTTTTGACCTTTAAAACTAGCAAAGCCCAAGAAACGCAGGAGTGGAAATTTTCTGAGATCTAAGTAGAATGACCAGGATACCAGGAAGCCTGCTCAGTTTGTCCGCATTGCTAACACCTGCCTAAGTTTTCCAGATTAGCCTGCAGCTTAACTGGTACTCAGTTTTACTTTTGCTATTAAGGTAGGCTTTAAAAGGCAAAAATAGTTTTCTGATCTGGGAAAACTGACCCCTACCACTTTGATTCTCAAGGTCAGATGTAGTTTCACTTTTCTCAGAAGAGATTTTTTTTTTAACCTTGCTAGGTGATACAAATGCCAGTCGTTGTATTGTTCCACCTTACCCACTTTCAGGTAATTTAATGAACACCTGAGTTGGAGAGAGGAATTCAGAGCCTCCAGATTATTTGACTTCTTGTTTACCCTGATGAACTTAACACTAAGCAGTGGCCTTAGTATCAGCTGTGGGTGCCTTAGCTTTGTGATGTATTATCTTTTCACTTGTGATCTGGGTCTGGATTTGGGTTGGAGGTTAGGGTATGGCCACCAATTCACTTCTGGACTATTAACACCAGTGTGACTTAACAAATCCTAGTTACTTCATGTACAATGGTACATGTTGAGTTGCTCTTCCAAGCTAGGATGTTCAATGACTTTGAGAAAATCAAGCCAAAAGTGGTTTTTTATGTTATTACTAGACCTTTCAGGACATTTAAGTGAATACCCATAATTCCTTTACAGTAGACCTACACCACTGAACATCTTTATAAATCCTAGTCTGAAATTGGGTTCAACAAAACTAAGTCAGTTTTTTCTGTGAAATGTTACTTAGGCTTACAGCCCAGAACTTTTATTTTTATTTTTTTAAACATTTTTTTAAGTTTATTTATTCAGATAATCTCTACACCCAACATAGGGCTTGAACCCACGACTCCAAGATCGAGTCACATGCTCTTCCAACTTAGCCAGCCAGGCACCCTTTACAGCCTAGAACTTTTTTTTTTTTTTAAGATTTTATTTATTTATTTGAGAGAGAGAGCACAAGAGGGGGGAGGGTCAGAGGGAAAAGCAGACTCCCTGCTGAGCAGGGAGCCCCATGTGGGACTCGATCCTGGGACTCCAGGATCATGACCTGAGCTGAAGGCAGTCGCTTAACCAACTGAGCCACCCAGGCGCCCTACAGCGTAGAACTTTTAAAGGCAAGCGCCCAAATCTATGTGCCTTCACTTTGATTATCAGCCTACCCAAAGTGATGTCAGTTCCTCGATGCTTACTAGATGGGCTAAAGATGAAAAACGGAAAGCAAAGCCTCCTCATGTGCTAATAGTGGGATGACTGCATTTGTCCTTCCTAGTGGCCTTTAAATTTGTAACAGATGAATGCATGGGTGTGAGGAAGCAGTGAGGTGAGCAGTGCTAAAGCGGATCATTAGAAGGGAAGGCTGGTATTCCTGTTTCTTTCTTTTTTTTTTTTAAAGATTTTATTTATTTATTTGAGACAGAGAATGAGAGAGAGAGAGCACATGAGAGGGGGGAGGGTCAGAGGGAGAAGCAGGCTCCCCGCCGAGCAGGGAGCCCGATGCGGGACTCGATCCAGGGACTCCAGGATCATGACCTGAGCCGAAGGCAGTAGCTTAACCAACTGAGCCACCCAGGCGCCCATTCCTGTTTCTTAGAATCCAAGTGGGCAGAAGGCAGGAAGACAGATGTGGTGGATCTCTCTAAAGCTACACCGTAATACTTTTTGCCCTGTTTCAGTGCTTTAGGTGATAGAGTTGAGTAGGGTATGAAATTTAAAACAGTAGTGTAGCAAAGCTAGCAATAGGTCTTTCTGAGTATTTGACTTTCAGCTTTTCCCTCAACTGCCCAAATTCCTTTTTTTTTTTTTAAGACTTTATTTATTTGTCAGAGAGCACAAGCGGGGGAGCGGCAGGCAGAGGGAGAGGGGGAAGCAGAGTCCCCGCTGAGCAGGGAGCCCGAAGTGGGACTCGATCCCAGGACTCTGGGATCATGACCCGAGCCGAAGGCAGACGCTTAAGCGACTGAGCCACCCAGGCGTCCCACTTTTTTTTTTTTTTTTTAAGATTTTGTTTTTAAGCTATCTCTGCACTCCACGTGGGGCTCGAAATCATGACCCCAAGATCAAGAGTCGCACGCCCTCGATTGAGCCAGTGCTCCTGAACTGCCCAGATTCTTTAGGTCCCTGTCTGTCTTTCTTTCTTTCTTTTTAAGATTTTGTTTATTAATTTGAGAGAGAGAGCATGAGAGAGCAGGGTGAGGGGCAGAGGGAGAAGCAGACTCCCCGCTAAGCAAGGAGCCCAACGTGGGGCCCGATCAGGGACTCCAGGATCATGACCAGAGCTGAAGGCAGGCGCCCAACCAACTGAGCCACCCAGGTTCCCCTAGGTCCCTGTATTTCTTTTTTTTTTTTTTTTTTAAGATTTTATTTATTTGCGAGAGAGAGAGCACATGAGAGGGGGGAGGTTCAGAGGGAGAAGCCGACTCCCTACTGAGCAGGGAGCCCGATGCGGGACTCAATCCTGGGACTCCAGGATCATGACCTGAGCTGAAGGCAGTAGCTTAACCAACTGAGCCACCCAGGCACCCTGTATTTCTTTTAACATGTTATTTTAAAAGTTCTTGAGGTGCGTGGGTGGCTCAGTTGTTTAAGCATCTGACTCTTGATTTTGGCTCAGGTCATGATCTCAGGGTTGTGAGATCAAGCCACGAGTTGGGCTCAGTGCTGGGCATGGAGCCTGGTTGAGATTCTCTCTCTCTCTCCTTCTGCCCGTCCACCCCTAAAAAAAAGAAATGAAAAATAATAGGGGCGCCTGGGTGGCTCAGTCGGTTGAGAGTCTCCCTTTGGCTCAGGTCATGATCCTGGGATCCCGGAATCAAGCCCTGCGTTGGGCTCCCTGCTCAGCGGGGAGTCTGCTTCTCCCTCTGCCCTTCATCCTGCTCGTGCTCTCTCTCTCTCTCTGTCCCTCTCTCAAATAAATAAATTGAAAAATCTAAAAAATATATATTAAAAAATGAAAAATAATAAAAAAATGTAAGTTCACAGTGGGCATCATCATGTGGGTTGCTTGTTCACGTTGCACATTCATGAATCCTATCTTCAGATTCTGATTCAGGAAAGGTGGGATGGGATCTGGAAACTTGTTTTTTTAAGATTTTATTTATTTATTTGAAACAGAAAGATGGAGAAAGCAAGCATAAGCAGGGGGAATGGCAGGCAGGAGAGAAGCAAGCTCCCCTCTGAGCAAGGAGTCCAACATGGGACACCATCCCAGGACCCCGGGACCATGACCTGAGTCGAAGGCAGACACTTAACCAACTGAGCCACCCAGGCGTCCCAGGAAACTTGTTTTTCTTTTTTTTTTTCCAAGTACTTCTGTTGACTGATGATGCCTGGTGGTCCCTTTCTGTTGGGCCAGTAAAGCCAAATGTAGGTCTTTTTATTTGCAACTTTATTGAATGTGTATATGAAATTTTTGAGTATTTGGGGTTTTTTTTTTAGTGATTATTTTAAAAATGGACTTCAAGTGACTATTCTAAGCAATAGTTCATTTAGGCTATTTTCTCTAGGTTTGTCTTCCTAAGCCTTTTTTTCAAATGTCTTTAGAAAAGTTTCTTGGGGGGCACCTGGGTGGCTCAGTCGTTAAGCATCTGCCTTTGGCTCAGGTCATGATCCCAGGGTCCTGGGATCGAGCCCCGCATCGGGCTCCCTGCTCCTCAGGAAGCCTGCTTCTCCCTCTTCCACTCCCCCTGCTTGTGTTCCCTCTCTCTCTGTCAAATAAATAAATAAAATCTTTAAAAAAAAAAAAAGTTTCTTGGGACGCCTAGATGGCTCAGTTGGTTCTTGTCAGACTCAGGTCATGATCCCAGAGTCCTGGGATCAAGTGCCGCATCGGGCTCCTTGCTCATCGAAGAGCCTGCTTCTCTCTCTGCCTGCCACTCCCCCTGCTTGTGTGCTCTCTCTCTTTCTCATAAATAAAATCTTTTAAAAAAAAAAAGTTTCTTGTAAATTTCTGGACCAAAGTGTTAGGCACTAAAACTTGTAAGTACTCCTAGTGGAAGTGAGAGCAGTTTCTAGTTCCCCAAAAACTAGTAGGACAGCAGATCCTATATACTTTATTCACTAGTGTACACGTAGTGTGCATAGAGTAAGTAGGTGTTCAGAAAATACTTGTTAAACTGTAAGGATTTCTATTGAAAGGAAAATTAGGACTCTTGATTCTTTTCTGAGGTCTTTGGTGGTCTTCCTTGGAGTGAATCTTTAGGGAAGAAGAGTCTGTTAGAAAATGACAATTAGGTAGAATTATTAAGGAAACTCCTATGAGTATGGAGGGGGTCAAACTAGGAAATCTGAAGATTACTGTGCTTAGGCTATTAAGTGGCCTAACCAAGTGGTGCAGGCCGGCTTCCAATACCACCATTGTGAAACACAGATGTTAAAAGGCTTTAGTTCTCTGACCTGGTTTTGGGGAGAGAGAAGCCTTTGTCCTATGCGTGTTCTTCTTCCCTTAATGCAAGTTGTTCCTTCTGCATTGGAAGCCTTTGCAACACAAGCTTTTTCCTACCAGTTATTAGTGTATTATGTTTGCTTCATCAACTAAGCCAGTTCTGCTGGCTTGGCAAGCTCTGATCTTTTTTTGATGAAGGACAAGGGATGAGGGCTCTTAAAATCAGGAGCATCTCTCTCAGGCTTTTAATGTTGGAGCTCTTGGATATGTTGTAGGACATGTTCTAAATGTGCCTGGGATGGAGGATCAAAGAAAATTTGGCTTTTCCCCTTTGGAGTATAGGTCCTAGGTGTGGATCAATGATGATAATAGGCTAAGAGAAGTAAGAGGGAAAGAACCACTTTTTTAAGTGCTTATTCACATAGGATTCTTTTGTTCATAGAATTTTAGGGACGAGGGAGTAGTTTCAGATGATTTTTGGTGATTCAGCCAATACCCTATTCCAAAAATACCCTAAGTATTATAGGCAAGGCAAGTCTTTGGCATGGCAGAATTTCCTGCATGTACTATTAGTCCTTTTCCTCTCTTGGCCCTTTAAGATAGTGGTTCTTTTAATTATATTTTTCTATTCTAGCACATTTGAGAACTACAGTGCACTTCCATCAATAATAGCAAACTCACTAGGAGAGCTCTTGCAAGGGATGGCAGCGTTTGAGGTTTGAAAAGGCCTCTTAGTGATTGTAATACCCCCACCCCCACCCTGCAGAGAATCCCAGGCTGTCAGACAGGTGAGCCAGGCCCTTGTCTTTGGAAGCAGCTCTCTCCATCTCTCCCCTCGAAGGAGCTGACCTATTGAATGAGGTAACTCCCTGATTCGCCTGACAGCTACTGTTCCAGTAGGGTGACTCTACACGTGGCATGCTACCAGAAGGCAAAAGCTTACTTGCCACACCTCGGGAGTTAGGGGGAGGAGCTGGTGGGTGAAAGTTCAGGGATGACTCAGAGGTTTGTAATCTGCCTGTCCCATCAGTGAGTATATTCTGAACATACTATACAAAGCTCTTCAGCAGGTTTCTTTGGCAGCTAGGAGGTAGATGAACTGAGATGTATGAGCATGATAGTCCTCCAGTATCTCCTTCTAGTCATATGTTCTGCTGGGTAGTCAAATTTGTTTCCTCTGCTTGAGACTCCTCCCCTCTTGATCGGGAGGCCCTTTAGGCCCTAAAAAAGGAAATCAGGGCTTTATTTCCTGTTCTGCCAGTAGAGGGAATTATCCGTTCACCCCTTCCTCAGGCTTGACTGCCTCTTTCCTGGAATCCAACTCTAGGAGAGAGCAGTGACACTTGACATGGTAGGTAATAGGCCAACACTTTCTAAGAAACACGTATTTATTGAACTCGCTTATGTAGAAGGCACTGTTCTAGATGCTTTCATGCAGATATTTTGTACAGTCTACTTGTCTACCCCAAAGTTGGCTTTATTATTATCAATTGAGAGAGATGAAACCTGAGACTTAGAAGTTAGGTCATATAGCCAAGGTAACATAGCAAGATAGTGGCAGAACCTGGACTTAAGACTTGATCCTTAATAATTGTACATCCCAGGGTCTACATTCTATCCTTCTGTTCCCTTAATACTTTAGACCATGTATGTGTCTCAAACTTTATTGTTCATATGGATCACCGAGTGAGCTTGTTAAACTGCAGATTTGAATGCAGTAGGTCTGAGGTGAGGCCCAGGATTCTGCATTTCTGACAAGCTCCAAGTAATGCAAATGCTGCTGGCTAGGCAGTTATATTTTAAATAGCAAGGCTTTTGAATACCTTTACATATGTCCTTATTAGAGTTATCAGACTTTGAGCTAAGTAGCTTGAGTGTTATCCTAAACATGGAGAAGGAAAGGGAAACGATACAGTTGACCCTTGAGCAACATAGTTTGAACTGTGCTGGTCCACTTGTATGTGAGTTTTTTATGGTACAGTACTGCAAATATATTTTCTTAGTAACATTTTCTCTAGCTTTTTTGTAAGAATACAGTATGTAATATATATGACATAGAAGATAGGAATGAATAGACTGAATGTTAGCAGTAAAGCTTCTGGTCAACAATAGGCTATTAGTAGTTAAATTTTGGGAGAGTCTAGAGTTATATCCAGATTTTTGACTGCATGGGGGGGTGGTTCCTGCTTCCCTAATTCCTGTATTGTTCAAGAGTTCAGCTGTAGTTAGTTGTTTTGCTTTGGATGTCTGTTATTAAGTAATGGAGCTGGGGCTAGAACCCAGATTTCCTTTCCAAATTCCAAGTTATGTGCTCTGTCTTCTACATCATTAGGTAAAATTGTTCTAACTTGAATTTTTCCTATTCTACTCTTTCGAGTGGTTATATCAATGAATTGCTGCCTTTAAAATCCTTCTGATGGGGTGCCTGGGTGGCTCAGTGGTTAAGTGTCTGCCTTCGGCTCAGGTTCCTGGGATTGAGCCCCACATCGGGCTCCCGTCTCCGCGGGAAGACTGCTTCTCCCTCTCCTACTCCCCCCGCTTGTGTTCCCTCTCTCTCTGTGTCTGCCTCTGTCAAATAAAAAGAAAAAAAATCTTTAAAAAATAAATAAATAAAATCCTTCTGATTTCTTCAGTCATCTTTTAAGCTTCAGGGTTAGCCAAAAATATGACTAATCCTGATGCTGAAGGGTACGAGAAAATGGCTATACTGTTTAATTTTATATATTTATTATATAACAAATGCAAAGTATTTGCTTTAGGCCAGATGTCATTTTAAGTGCTTTGAAAGTGTTGACTTAATTAATCCTTAACAGCAATCCTTTGAAATAGGTACTATTGTTCCCATTTTCGAGGCATAGAAACATTAAATGACTTGGCTGGAATCACACAGGTGATAAGTGGCCAACAAGGGCAGTAGAAACACAATATACTAGCTTTATCATATAGCTACTTAGCCATGCTATACACAGACTAGTGTTGCTTTGCAAATTGGAGATCTGGCTAAGAAGTGTTGCTGATGGAGATCAGGGACAGTTGAGATCAGCCCTCTGAGTTACTCCTGAGGCTCCTCACATGAAATGGCAAAGACGCTCAGTACAAAGGTAATGAAGACTTCGCTGATGTCGGAAGTGGGGTGATAGTTTACTTCTAAGTTTCTCTTCCTATGTGTGCTCTTCAAGTAGTAGTCATATAAATAGATCTGAGAAGTGACTATAACAAAGCAGCAGTTAGGACCCATCTGATTCCTCTAAGTGATGTCTCATTCTCACATCCCTGTTAGCTGTTCTGCCATCCTTTTCTTTCTGATTTCCTCTTTTTTGCTGTTTTTTGTTTTATCTTGAAGTAAAAGAAGAGAGCAGCTCATTAATTCTAGCAGTTCCCTCTCACAATGAGGAAAGAAGCTATTTTTTGTTTGTTTTATGTTCATATTTGTGGAAGAAAGGCCTCCAACCTGAGGGAATTCCATTTTCGTCTTTTTTTTAAATTTTTTTTAAGATTTTATTTGAGAGAGAGCATGAGCAGGGGGGAGGGGCAGAGGGAGAGGGACAAGCAGACTCCCCGCTGAGCGCAGAGCCCAATGTGGGGCTCAATGCCAGGACCCTGAGATCATGACCTGAGCTGAAGTCAGACACTTAACGACTGAGCCACTCAGGCACCCCTCCATTTTCATCTTAATTAGGATCTGGACACTCACTCTTTGTTGAGCTTGGATAGATTTATTTTTTCCCGTAAGATTTAACCTTAAACTACAGCCAGCCATTGTAGAAACTTTTTTTTAAAAGATTTTATTTTGGGAGCACCTGGGTGGCTCAGTGGTTAAGCGTCTGCCTTTGGCTCAGGTCATGATCCCAGGGTCCTGGGATTGAGCCCTGCATCGGGCTCTGCGCTCAGCGGGGAGTCTGCTTGTCCCTCTCCCACTCCCCTTGCTTGTGTTCCCTCTCTCCCCGTGTCTCTCTGTGTCAAATAAATAAATAAAATCTTAAAAAAAAAAAAGATTTTAAGTAATCTGTACACCCAACGTGGGGCTTGAACTCACAACCCCAAGATCAAGAGTCACATGCTCTTCTGACTAAGCCAGCAGGGTGCCCCTGCCATTATAGAATCTTAAAAGATGATTTAAAAGTGGAAAAATGATCATTATGGAGAGATTTTAACATCTTTTTAACATCTTTCTTCTCTCAGATGATATGTTCCCCTGTAGCCTTTTTAGAAACCAAACTGCCGCAACAACCAACCACCCACAATTAAAAGGTCTGCTGCAGGGCTGATGTAGTCTCCGGGAGGTGGCCCTTCTATAACAGGGGATCGGTGGGACCATGGAGCATGGAACAGAGCTTATTCTCTTGTTTTCTCTTGTTCACTTTTTGGTGAGTAGTAAGAAAAGGTAAAATTATTTCTTAGGTGCTAGGTCAAGTTCCCATTTGCATCATGTAGGGTAAAGAGACTAAAGGCCTGTTTGTGCTACCTACTTTTGTTCCTCAGTGAGCCAGAAGAGACTCTTTAGAAAGTTAGTGAAAGGAGTTAAAGACAGTCCTGGTTAACAAGCTGAGGCAGTACCCCTTTGTTTTAGGGACATAGTAGCTTACCTTGTACTCTCTGAATTTAGCTTTGAATTGATTTTTTTTTTTTTAATTTTTAAAATCTTTTTAGTTTTTAAAGATTTTATTTTACTTTTAAGATTTTATTTATTTATTTGACACAGAGAGACACAGCAAGAGAGTGAACACAAGCAGGGAGAGTGGGAGAGGGAGAAGCAGGCTCCCTGTGTGGGGCTCGATCCCAGGACCCCGGGATCATGACCTGAGCTGAAGGCAGATGATTAACAATTGAGCCACCCAGGCGCCCCAAGATTTTATTTATTTTAGAGAGAGTGTGTGTGCATGCACATGGGAGATGGGAGGGGGCAGAGGGAGAGACAGAATCTCAAGCAGTCTCCACACTCTTAATTTTGGATCAGGTCATGATCTCAGGGTCATGGGATCAAGCCCCAGTTGGCTCTGTGCTTGGCGCAGAACCTCCTTAAGATTCTCTCTCCCTCTCCCATTGCCCCTCCCCCCTTCTCTAAAAAACAACAACAAAAAAACCTTTTCTGAAGGCTCTCTTCCCTTTTCAGTTCTCCCTGATGCCCCAAGAGAAGGAGTACTAAATTCTTTTTTTTTTTTTTTTTAAAGATTTTATTTATTTATTTGACAGAGACAGAGACAGCGAGAGCAGGAACACAAGCAGGGGGAGTGGGAGAGGGAGAAGCAGGCTTCCCGCTGAGCAGGGAGCCCGATGCGGGGCTCGATCCCAGGACCCTGGGATCATGACCTGAGCCGAAGGCAGTCGCTTAACCAACTGAGCCACCCAGGCGCCCCGAAGGAGTACTAAATTCTAAAACATCTCCAGCCTTACTGAACTCTCACCTTAGGCATGTAGTGTTTTGGAATTTATACAGTACTATTGCTTCAAATGATTTTCAGTGCAATCAGACAGCAATGTAGTAGTTACAAGAAAAGGTGTATCTGGCCTTTTGGCAAAAAGAGGGAAGGTTTGGTGTTGCTCCTGGATTAGATTGTGATATATGTGGTGGGTATTTAACACCAGTTTTATAGATGAGAAAAATGAGGCTTACTTTGACTATCTCTTTTCTGCACAAGATTATTTTGAAGATAAAATGTTAAGCTTGTCAAACTTTATAGCTGGTTAGTAGTATAGTTGGTTGTCTTATTCAAAGGAAGTGTTGAACTTTCTGTTGCAACTCAGCAGTCTTTTCATAGAAAGTAGGTTTTCTTTTGGGGAAAAAAACCTCTCTCTAAACATAGAAAACATAGGCTAGCTACAGTATTCATCTTTGTAGTGAAGAATAGTCTTGAATCTCAGACCTGTCTTTATAGTTCTGAAGTATATCTTTAAAAATTCCTTTAGTACAGTTGTGTCGGTGATAAACTCAGCTTTTGTTTATCTGAAATGTCTTTATTTCACCCCTTTTGTGAAGACTTTTTCCTCACCTGGTTATACAACTTTAGCTTAACAATTATTTTCTCTCAGCACTTCAAAGGTAATTTTCCAGTTTTCTAGTTTCCCAATGCTGTTGCTGAGTAGTCTCTCAGTTGTTACTTTGTAGGTATTCTGTCTTCTCTGTGCTTTTTCCAGGAACCTTTGAAGTAGTGTGGTGAAAGGCTACCTCTGCCTGTGGGCTCTCCTAGACTGGAGAGGTTGAAGTGCTGCCAAAAGACTAGGTGCTGGAGAGATCTTACCAGCAGGGCTAAGTAGTTGATCAGTTTCCTCATTTGCTTTTCCAAGAGCCATTCAGAACTATTGACAGCTAGATTGGGATGGCCTGGGTACTCTAACAACTGCCTTTCTGACCTTTTCTGTGCCTAACAAAGCCCAGCCCTGAAACCCAGATGATGGGAAAGAGCCTCACCTCAGGGAATGCTATTAAAGCCATTGGATGCAAGACGCAGAGTTAAGTCTGCTATTGCCTCCAGACTGGGAATGCCTTCAAAGCTGTTCAGGGTCTTTGACAGCTTTTTTATGTCAGACTGTCCTTGGAGGCTAAGATGGAGAGAAAGAGGATGAGTCACTATACCTCTTTGTTAATATATAGGAGGGAAGAGTAACTGTTGCATAAGGTTTTGTGTTTTCTTTGCAGAATGCATCTTGTCTTATTCTTGCTGCTCGGCATGCCAGTGCTTCCCCTACGGTAAGGTTTGGAAAAGAGGGCTGAGAATCACTGAGGCAGTTTGATCCTGGGATTGTGGGGTGGGGAGCAGCGGTTGGTTACCACCTAGCCTCTCATCATTATCCTAAGTGACTCCGAGAAGTGTCCATTGTTATTGTTGTTATCAATATTAAAATAGTATTACTACTATTTAAAAAAATAATCCAGGGGCGCCTGGGTGGCTCAGTCGTTAAGCGTCTGCCTTCGGCTCAGGTCATGATCCCAGGGTCCTGGGATCGAGCCCCACATCGGGCTCCCTGCTCCGCGGGAAGCCTGCTTCCCCCTCTCCCACTCCCCCTGCTTGTGTTCCCTCTCTCGCTGTGTCTCTCTCTGTCAAATAAATAAATAAAATCTTAAAAAATAATAATCCAATAATGTAGTGAGATGGGAATATCAATTATTTTTTTTTTAAATATTTTATTTATTTACTTGACAGAGAGAGAGAGTAGCAGAGGGAGCGGGAGCGGCAGACTCCCTGCCGAGCAGGGAGCCCGATGCGGGGCTCGATCCCAGGACCCCGAGATCATGACCTGAGCCGAAGGCAGACGCTTAATGGCTGAGCCACCCAGGCACCCCGGGAATATCAATTTTTTTTGTACAACTATCACACTATCCATCTCCAGAACTTTTTCATCTTCCCAAATTGAAATTTTGTACCTAATAATAATAAATAATAAATAAATAATCCATTCCCCTCCCTCTCTGCCTAATTCTTTTACCCTCATCTGTGTAGTTGATCAGATTTCTCTGGCAGATAGAGAAGGCCAAATTTTATTTATTATTAATATTTTTTAAGATTTTATTTATTTATTTGGCAGAGAGAGGGAACACAAGCAGGGGAGTGGGAGAGGGAGACGCAGGCTTCCTGCCAAGCAGGGAGCCCGATGTGGGGCTCAATCCCAGGACCCTGGGATCATGACGTGAGCCGAAGGTAGACGCTTAACGACTGAGCCACCCAGGTGCCCCAAGAAAGCCAAATTTTATTTTTTTATTTTATTTTTTTTTTTTTTAAGATTTTATTTATTAGAGAGAGAGAGAGAGAGAGAAAGCACAAGCAGGGGGAGTGGCAGGCAGAGGGAGAAGCAGGCTTCCTGCCGAGCAGGGAGTCTGATGCGGGACTTGATCCCAGGACCCTGAGACCATGACCTGAGCTGCAGGCAGACGCTTAACCAACTGAGCCACCCAGGCGTCCCAAGAAAGCCAAATTTTTTTTTTTTTTTCAGATTTTTAAAATTTATTTATTTGAGACAGAGAGTGAGAGAGAGAGCGCAAGAGGGGGTAGGGTTAGAGGGAGAAGCAGACTCTCCGCCGAGCAGGGAGCCCGATGTGGGACTCGATCCCGGGACTCCGGGATCATGACCTGAGCCGAAGGCAGTCGCTTAACCAACTGAGCCACCCAGGCGCCCGAAAGCCAAATTTTAAAAAGCAGTCTTAACATACCTACTTTGTAGGAAAAATCTAATCGACATTTTGACCATCACTTAACCTCTCTACTTCTCTTTTTAGAATTTGAAAGACATATTGGCCGACATGATACCTAAGGAGCAGGCCAGAATAAAGACCTTCAGGCAGCAACATGGCAAGACAGTAGTGGGCCAGATCACTGTGGACATGGTAAAGATTGTGGGGTTTTGGCTGGAAAAAGTAGCTCTGTAATGTGCTTCAACAGAAATACCATTCTCTTCACCGACTATTCAGAAGCATACTGTCCCATACATGGAAATGTTGGCGCTTATGATGTTCGTTAAAAATTAGACTGGTCTTTTCTGTAAATTTAATAGTTGAGCCTAACCTAATTTACTTATAGGAGGGATGAATGAAGTTTCTATTCTTCTTCCCAACCGCTCAGCTTTTGGGGCCAGGACTGTTAGAATTAATGCTGTGCTGATCATCCATTTACACCACAGCTCTAGCAGGCTGACTAGAACAGTTTTAGGATGGCTTCTTCTCCAGCCCGAAGAGTCTGAGCAACTCTAATGATAATTCCAGAGCAGTGTTTAGCCTTTGGTCTCTATTTTCTTTCCCTGTTGTAGATCCCATTCTTTTTTTTTTTCCTCTTTTTTACTTATTTGACAGAGAGAGAGCACAAGCAGAGGAGTGGCAGGCAGAGGGAGAGGGAGAAGCAGGCTCCCCGCTGAGCAGAAAGCCCAAAATGGGGCTCGATCCCAGGACTCTGAGATCATGACCTGAGCCGAAGGCAAATGCTTAACCGTCTGAGCCACCCAGGCACCCCTGTAGATCCCATTCTGTTGACTTTGGTTGGTGGGAATGAGGGGGTAAGAGTGGGTAGAAGAAAAAATAAAATACAAGAAGAAAAGCAAACAGAGGCAGACACATTAAATAAAGATAGCAATTTTTCAACTTAAATTTTCATTTCCAATGTTAGCAGTCTTCTTGCAAAGTTTTAAGTTAACTCCTCAGAAATCTTTCTACAAATGAAGTCTTGCAAGTCAAAGAATACATTTCCTCTCTCAGATCCCATGAAACACTAACAAGCTCTAGCCTGAATTATTCTACTGGTTACATCCTGTCTTTTTCTTTAGATGTACGGTGGCATGAGAGGCATGAAGGGATTAGTATATGAAACATCAGTGCTTGATCCTGATGAGGTAAGAGACCCTCATGTCAACACTAATAATCACAGAGTTTACTGACTGTTGTGCACACCATGGATTAGACTGGTGAGGGTAAGGAAAACAAAGCATCTGCCTTCATGTTTTGGAAGATGGAAAATAGGTACATATGGACTAACTGAAGAACAAGTCTACCTTTTCAATATATCAATGAGTAAAACTAAAAGTACCAAACAGAATTAAGTTATGTGAAGATTTAAGCTTTAAAAAAACTTTTTTTTTTTTTAAGCTTTAGAAACTCTAACTTGTTGAAAGGTCTGATAAGAATGAGACTAGTCAATTATGTGACATCCAGGCTGATAAATTTAAGATTTGCACCTCTTACTCTTCTCCCTCAAGGGTATCCGTTTCCGAGGCTACAGTATCCCTGAATGCCAGAAACTGCTGCCCAAGGCTAAAGGGGGTGAAGAACCCCTGCCGGAGGGCTTATTTTGGTTGCTGGTAACTGGACAAATCCCAACAGAGGAACAGGTAAAGCAGAAGGTTATTAGCCCTTCTCATTCTTCCCCTTCTTTGCCTTTCTCTAATCTCAGATACTTAATCCTGATCTGGTTCTGGGTGGTAGTTTATAGGGATGTGTAGTGAGGGGAAGGAATCAGAGCAGAGTTCTGCTGTATAAGTGGCCTGGGTTGAATTCTCTTGGATTTTCTTTACTCACATGTCACTGTCTTTATTTCTCTTCGTTTCCCTTGCCTAGTGTTCTGAGCAATGTCTCCCTTTCCACAGGTGTCTTGGCTCTCAAAAGAGTGGGCAAAGAGAGCAGCTCTACCTTCCCATGTGGTCACCATGCTGGACAACTTTCCCACCAATCTACACCCCATGTCTCAGCTCAGTGCAGCCATTACAGCCCTCAACAGTGAGAGTAACTTTGCCCGAGCATATGCAGAGGGTATCAACCGAACCAAGTACTGGGAGGTAGGAAATTTTGATGGCAATGATTGATGTGTGATGAGGATACAAAGGACTTGCATGTGAAGGAAGAAAAAGGACTGTAGAACCTTTAGGAGAACTACTTCTCTGAGTACGCCAGAAGCTCATTAAACACATTTTATTTTAGGCTTGCTTGCTTTTTTTTTTTTTTTTTTAAAGATTTTATTTATTTATTTGGAGAGAGAGAATGAGAGAGAGAGCACATGAGATGGGGGAGGGTCAGAGGGCGAAGCAGACTCCCTGCCGAGCAGGGAGCCCGATGCAGGACTTGATCCAGGGACTCCAGGATCATGACCTGAGCCGAAGGCAGTCGCCTAACCAACTGAGCCAACCAGGCGCCCTAGGCTTGCTTGCTTTCAGTCCTTGGGATTACATAGATAAATGGAACATGCTTTCTATCACCAAGGTTATTGGTTTGGTTAGGGTGATATACATGTAAAAAATTACAGTTCAGTATCTTGCTGTAATAGAGGTATTACACAGAGCTGTTGGGACATTGGAAATTATGTGGCTTAACTGCAGGGTCCCTGAGGAAGATTTTGCAGGGTAGTCTCACCCTAACCCCAAAAAGTCCCTTCTTGTTCTTCAAATAAGGAGAACCTTGAGATGTTAGGTGAATGGCAGCTAAGGCAGTTCTAGAGTTCTAGAGTCCTAGGAGGACTAATGCCAATCAGCCAAATGGGGTTAGTAACCTGGAAGTAGGATCCACACACAAATGAGCTTTCTTTTCTTTTCTTTTCTTTTTTAAGATTTTATTTATTTATTTGACAGAGAGAGACACAGCGAGAGAGGGAACACAAGCAGGGGGAGTGGGAGAGGGAGAAGCAGGCTTCCCGCCAAGCAGAGAGCCCGATGCGGGGCTCGATCCCAGGATTCTGGGATCAGGACCTGAGCCGGAGGCAGACGCTTAACGACTGAGCCACCCAGGCACCCCTGAGCTTTATTTTCTGAAAATGAAATGTGACCCTTGAACTGGTTGGAGTATGTGAAGACTGTTGTGCCTTGTCCCAGTGCATAGTACATAATTCCTTCCATCCTCTTTCCAATACCCCACATGGGACTCACAAACACTGGGTAGAAGACAAGTTACCTGGCTGGGTTTACAGCAAGACGTCTCATTTTCTTTTTTTGTTTGGAGACAGATAATATGGGAACAGAACGGTTCCTTTTTGCAAAGCAGGTATACTAGATGATTTGACCAGGAGAAAGCCTCCAAAGAGTTCACTTGATGCATGGCACAGAAGAGCATGCATGGCCCACTGGTCTGATGCAATCCTCGGGGTTTTGGCAAATCCTGCTTCATTTGGTTGGTCAATATTTACTCATTGCCAACTGTGTATAAAGAAATGTGTTTGCTGTTGGGGGAAAGAGGGAGAGTGAGTTTGAAATTATTCTGGTTGGCATTGAGAAGGAAGGTATAGGAATGATGGAAAATATACACATTCACAAGCACTTAAAGCATATCTAAAGCCATATATCAGCAGGTTCAGAAGTTTGTATAATCTGAATATATTTTCCATTTTCTTTTTTTTTTTTTTTAAAGATTTTATTTATTTATTTGAGAGAGAGAGAATGAGAGAGAGCACATGAGAGGGGGGAGGGTCAGAGGGAGAAGCAGACTCCCTGCCGAGCAGGGAGCCCGATGCGGGACTCCATCCAGGGACTCCAGGATCATGACCTGAGCCGAAGGCAGTCGCTTAACCAACTGAGCCACCCAGGCACCCTCCATTTTCTTTTTTAAATGCTATTCAAGCAATTGTTATTTGTATGGGCCACCATAACAGAAAAGTTTAAATTGAGATCAGCAGTTCTATATTGACCACTCAGATGTGCCTGTTACTGCTTACAGTGCTGTTGTCTTGACTGTCAGGAGAGGGGGAGAAAACAGCTTCTTCATGCTTTACAATAGATGCCTATAAGATATTTTCCCGGGCATCCGAACATGCTTCATTACTTCATACTGTCCTTCATTGAATTGTTAAAATGAATCTTGTTTTAACGTATAGTCATTGATCTGCCATTATCTCTTCGTGAGATGTCACGTGAGTGCAGCTGTCTTGAGGTGAATGTGTTATATTCCAGGACTTTGCTGATCTTTTGGAGAGTGTTTATAAGCAGTACTGATGTATTTGTCAGCCTTAGGATGTGTGTCTAAGTTCACACTGCACAAATATTAGCACTAGTAATGCTTTAGTAGAGCTTCATGCTCTTTTGCTGTTATATCTTGTTTCTTTCTCAAAAGTCAGACACTATTTCTTTTTATTTATTGATTGATTGATTGATTGATTGATAGAGAGCGTGAGAGGGAGGAGGGTCAGAGGGAGAAGCAGACTCCCCGCCGAGCAGGGAGCCAGATGTGGGACTCGATCCTGGGACTCCAGGATCATGACCTGAGCCGAAGGCAGTCACTCAACCAACTGAGCCACCCAGGCGCCCCCAGACACTATTTCTATTAGTTCTCTGCCTTGGTTAATTTAACCATAGGCTACTTAAGTAGAAATGCATAACATCATTAGGCTGGTTATTTCTGTTTAAAAATTTATGTTGAGGGGGTGCCTGGGTGGCTCAGTCGTTAAGAGTCTGCTTTTGGCTCAGGTCATGATCCCGGGGTCCTGGGATTGAGCCCCTCATTGGGCTCCCTGCTCAGGGGGGAGCCTGCTTCTCCCTCTCCCACTCCCCCTGCTTGTGTTCCCTCTCTCGTTGTGTCTCTGTCAAATAAATAAATAAAATCTTAAAAAAAAAAATTTATGTTGAGTTTATGTATGACCTGAGTTTTTACTAGAGCATCAGTTCATACTGTTTTTTTTTTTTTACATATACCTCAAGAGGATGATCTTCTGCATGCAACATTTCTTCCATAACAGAGATTAATAGTATAATCTATTGAGTTGAAAAAGTTAGGGCTCTTGCTGAATGACCTCACTCATGACCATGAGATTGCTGTGATGCAACCAGCTGTTTAATTGTGAAATAGCCTTAAGATGTTGAATTCAGGGCGCCTGGGTGGCTCAGTTGGTTAAGCGACTGCCTTCGGCTCAGGTCATGATCCTGGAGTCCCGGGATCGAGTCCCGCATCAGGCTCCCTGCTCGGCGGGGAGTCTGCTTCTCCCTCAGACCCTCCCGCCTCTCATGTGCTCTCTCTCTCAGTCTCTCTCTCTCAAATAAATAAATAAAAATCTTTAAAAAAAAAAAAAGAAAAAGATGTTGAATTCAGTAAAATTTGCTAAGTAGCTGACAGATCAAGTTTTTGCTGATAATGCCACTTTTGTAAAGCCTATGAATGGTATACATAGATTTTGAAGTTTTTATAATAAAATCATCATCCAAACACCTGAAATTTCTTGGAAACATGCCAGATTTTATGCTTAAATGCTTTATAATCATCTGATTTAATCCTCAGAACAACCCTATGAGGTAGATGTTATTTGTTATTCTCATTTTACCGAATGGGAAAACTGAGGATTAGAGAAGTTAAGTAGCCTGCCCAAGGTATGCAGCTAATAAGTGATAGAGACCAGATTCAAACTTGAGTTTCCTTCACTCTGGGGGCTCTTTACAATTAATACTAGCTTTCTTCTTTTCTGTGTCTCCTTAATAATGATTGAAAGCTAACTACCTGGCCCAGGATTTTACTAGCCATAGAGATGCTGGCTCACGTTAATGATTATAGTAAGCTTTGTAACCTTTATTCCAGATAGTTGTGATGTTGGCATGTCTTAATTGTCTTTTTATTCCCAAGGCTTTATCAGTGAAGAATGTGTTGGTACAAATAGCTAATAGCACCTCAGTCTTAGCTTATTAAAGAAGAAATAACAGGAGTTCTTTGTCAGTTTTTGTTTCATCTTGTTCTCTTCTTGACTATACAGCACTGACCACAACAAAAGGCAGGATAAGGATCCCACATTGTCATACCTGGTCTGATACATGTTGGTTTATAAACTTCATTCTCAGTAGTGGAAATTGACACAATCTCCTTTATGTGTTTTCTTTTTGATGTGGCCATTCATACTTTCCAGATAGTTTTGCAAGTTAGTATATATTCCATAGATAACAATTTATCTAGCTCAGGATCCTGTCCTTCTTGGCATTATGCTAATCAACCCAGGTCTCTTAGAACTGCATATACTTGACGCAGGCTTCTGGAAGTAACCTACTTCCTTGGGGGTTATAAAGGAGGTATAGTTAATAGTATAATTGTCATGTAAGTAATCTCCTGAGAACTTGCAGGTGTTAGGCTGTTTCTTGCTTCAAGTAGCTTTTTAATTTTGGCAGTATTCTTACTGAATCCAGCAGCATTGACAAAATTCACTGACTAAATGATACTTTTTAAAGTTATTTTAAAAAAGAAAACAAAACCAAAACCCTGTCTTGTCCCTAAGGAACTTAAAATCCCTTTGAGAATATAAAATTGAGACATAAGAGTTGAGCAGGCTATTAATATCACAAGCAACTAGATTATATGTTTCTCTCTTTTTTAAAAAGATTTTATTTTTAAGTAATCACTACACCCAATGTGGGGCTCTAACTTACAACAGTGCTATTTATCAGGTAGTCTTTTTTGCTTTAAGTTTAAATTCCAGTTAGTTAACATACAGTGTAATATTAGTTTCAGGTTATAATATAGTGGTTCAATACTTTCATATATCACCGGGTGCTCTTTTGGATAGTCTTTCTTTAAAAAAAAAAAAAATTGAACCTGAATTTACTCAAGCCTTTATTTGTTTGTTTGTTAAAGATTTTATTTATTTATTTGACAGAGAGACAGCAAGAGAGGGAACACTAGCAAGGGGAGTGTGAGAGGGAGAAGCGGGCTTCCCACCGAGCAGGGAGCCTGATGCAGGGCTTGATCCCAGGACCCTGAGATCATGACCTGAGCCGAAGGCAGACGCTTAACGACTGAGCCACCCAGGCACCCCTCTACTCAAGCCTTTAGATCTAACTCTCAGTTTGTAGAAAATACAGTAGACAGGAAAGCATTAAATGATATCACAGGTATATAACCAGCAAAATCTAAACTGGGAAATTCTCCAGAATGAATGATCCAATTTTCCACAAATAAATTGCAAAGTTAAAAAAAAAGAGAGAGAACAAGAGGGACTTTAACATTGATTGAAAGAGACTTCAGAGACTATGAGATGATTGCAATGTGGGCTATTTTCAGTCCTGAATCAAACAAATGAGGTGGAGGGCTTTATAATCAGGGAAATTTGAATACTGAATAGATACTTAATGATATTGAAGATTTGATTTTTTTCCTGTGGGATAATGGTTTTGTGATTTTTATTTATCAATAGACTTTATCTTTTATTTATTTATTTTTATTTATTTTTTTTTATTATTTTTTATTTTTTTTAAGATTTTATTTATTTGCAAGAGAGAGAATGAGAGACAGAGAGCATGAGAGGGAGGAGGGTCAGAGGGAGAAGCAGACTCCCTGCCGAGCAGGGAGCCCGATGCGGGACTCGATCCCGGGACTCCAGGATCATGACCTGAGCCGAAGGCAGTCGCTCAACCAACTGAGCCACCCAGGCGCCCCTAGACTTTATCTTTTAGAGATACATGCTTAAATATTTATATATTGGAAAAAAAATGTCTGAAATTCACTCACAATAATTTGGGAAGAGAAAGTAAGGGTGTGATGAAACAAGAATGTCCATGAGTTAATTGTTTAAGCTACACGATGCTTATTAGCTGAGTGGGTAACTTTGGGAAAGTTACTTGACCTGGCCAAGCCCCAGTTTCTTCATTTATAAAATGAGGGATATATTACCTTATAGGACTCTTGTAAGAAAAGAAAAAAAAAGGGGCGCCTGGGTGGCTCAGATGGTTGAGCGTCTGCCTTCAGCTCAGGTCATGATCCCAGAGTCCTGGGATCGAGTCCCGCATCGGGCTCTCTGTTCCTTGGGAGTCTGCTTCTCCCTCTGCCTCTCTCTCTCTCTCTGTCTCTCATGAATAAATAAATAAAAATCTTTAAAAAAAAAAAAAGAAAAGAAAAGAAAATGCAAATAACATATCACAGTGCCTGTTATATAATAAGTGCTTAAAAAATGGAAGCCTTTGTTATTGTCTAACAGTTGAATGCCACTGACCCTTGGCATATATGGTGAATTTTCTTTGAAAGATGGAACATAGAATTAATTGTTAAAACCTAGTGTCTTAGCACATTCATTGAGTCATGTACTGGGAAAGATCACGATTAAACATAAAAGGCTTCAAAATCTGACTTTGGGGGCACCTGGGTGGCTTAGTCGGTTAAGCATCTGACTCTTGATTTTGGCTCAGGTGTCATGATCTCAGGGTCTCATGAGATCGACCCCTGTATGGGATTCCGTGCTCAGTGGGGAGTCTGCTTGGGATTCTCTCCCCCAATAAATAAATAAATCTTTTTTTTTTTTTTAAGATTTTATTTATTTGAGAGAGAGAATGAAAGAGAGAGAGCACAAGAGCGGGGAGGGTCAGAGAGAGAAGCAGACTCCCTGCCGAGCAGGGAGCCTGATGCGGGACTCGATCCTGGGCCTCCAGGATCATGACCTGAGCCGAAGGCAGCCGCTTAACCAACTGAGCCACCCAGGCGCCCTTTTTTTTTTTTTAAGATTTTATTCATTTATTTGACAGAGAGAGCACAAGCAGGGGGAGCAGCAGAGGGAGAGGGGGAAGCAAGCTCTCTGCTGAGCAGGGAGCCCAATGTGGGGCTTGATCCCAGGACTCTGGGATCATGACCTGAGTTGAAAGCACTTAACCGACTGAGCCACCCAGGCGCCCCAGAAATAATGTTTTAATATACACAAGATACATGAGATATGTGTGAATCACTTAGTGCAGAGCCTGGATCATAAAATTATTTAGTTAAATAGTTATTGTTGTTAGCCTCCATATATAACCACTGAGCATAAAACCATCAACCAAATAGCCCAATCCATGGAGGACAAGCAGCATCCTTGCCAAATTCTTTTTTGATAAATCCTTTTCTTTTTTTTCTCCATTTTCCTCCTCTCATCAGTTGATTTACGAAGATTGTATGGATCTGATCGCAAAGCTACCTTGTGTTGCAGCAAAGATCTACCGGAATCTCTACCGGGAGGGCAGCAGTATTGGGGCCATTGACTCTAAGCTGGACTGGTCCCACAATTTCACCAACATGTTAGGCTATACCGATGCTCAGTTCACTGAGCTCATGCGCTTATACCTCACCATCCACAGGTAAGCTAGACTCAGCAACCATAGCCACCAGGATTCCTGGACTGGTAGAAAATTTTAAGAAAAGCTCCTTAACATTCTCATCTTCTGGGAACAGGTGGTAGGCAACAAGGAGATGGAACATGGCATAAGGGATCACACAAGGCAAGAAAGGAGTCTAGTAAAGGAAGTCTTACCATAACCACACTAAGAATGAAGTAATGCTTCTAAGAAGCCAGGGAAAGGTACTAGTTGCTCACAGTAGGTGATCTTTCAGCTTTCCAGGAGCTCCCTCTTCTGGCCATTGCTATTAAAGCGGGAGTGAGAGTCCGGGAGCTTGGCACACAGGCATCAACCAGTGACCTCTCCAGCCCTGTGGATTAGTGAACAAAGACTGGTAATGAGATTGGGACATCTCTTATCAGAGCTTTTCTCCTTTTTTATTTCCCCCACAGTGACCATGAGGGAGGCAATGTAAGTGCCCATACTAGCCACCTGGTGGGCAGTGCCCTTTCAGACCCCTACCTGTCCTTTGCAGCAGCCATGAACGGGCTAGCAGGGCCCCTGCATGGTTTGGCAAATCAGGTAAGACTCTTCCTTTTCTTTTCCTGCTCCATGTTTTTCTTACTCCCTTGCTTTTCTTCTGATCTTGGCATTCTCTCCTGGCATATGTGTTGATACTGTTTTATTCCCCAAACCTTACCCATAGGAAGTACTTGTTTGGTTGACACAACTACAGAAAGAAGTTGGCAAAGATGTGTCAGATGAGAAGTTACGAGACTACATTTGGAACACACTGAACTCAGGACGGGTAAGCAGAGATGCTTAGCAGGTAGGAAAGAAGCCAAGACCCAGGGTTGTGCAATTTGGTAGAATTGAGAATAGAATGAAAGAGGCCCCCTAAGGCTCAGTCGTTAAGTGTCTGCCTTCGGCTCAGGTTGTGATCCCAGAGTCCTGGGATCGAGCCCTGTGTCAGGCTCCCTGCTCAGTGGGGAGCCTGCTTCTCCCTCTCACTCCCCCTGCTTGTGTTCCCTTTCTCACGGTCTCTCTCTCTGTCAAATAAATAAATAAAATCTTTAAAAAAAAAAAAAAAAAAGAGGCCCCCTAAGTTAGAGCAGACTCTCCTCCCCCATATTTGTCTATCCTGAAGAATTTAGAAAAGACAAGAACTTCTACTTGTTGGGCACCTGGGTGGCTCAGTCGTTAAGCGTCGGCCTTCGGCTCAGGTCATGATCCCAGGGTCCTGGGATCGAGCCCCGCATCGGGCTCCCTGTTCTGCAGGAAGCCTGCTTCTCCCTCTCTCACCGCCCCCTGCTTGTGTTCCCTCTCTCACTGTGTCTTTCTCTGTCAAATAAATAAATAAAATCTTAAAAAAAAAAAAAAAAACTTGAGAATACAACTGGCTTTTTTACCCTCACTCTTTGCAGGTTGTCCCAGGCTATGGCCATGCGGTACTAAGGAAGACTGATCCACGATATACCTGTCAGCGAGAGTTTGCTCTGAAACACCTGCCTCATGACTCCATGTTTAAGCTGGTTGCTCAGCTGTATAAGATTGTGCCCAGTGTCCTATTAGAGCAGGGCAAGGCCAAGAATCCTTGGCCCAATGTAGATGCTCACAGTGGAGTGCTGCTCCAGGTGAGTCTTCCCTTCCCTGCTTTCCCTTTAATTTGTGCCAAACCCTAATGTTCTCTGCCATGCAGAAAATCAACTTCCTAGTCAGAGCAAGGACTCATGCCTCCTTCCTTACCCTTTTGATAAAGTTGCCTACGGTGGAGGGCAGGTGCAGGCAGGAGGAAAGGGGTGTCCTCTTTTCAGAATCCCAGTTACTGTACTTTTCCTAGTGTCATTTCCATTTAAGGCTGACTCGGTTAAGGTTTCTGTCATCCTGGACTTGGGCATGCCTTTACCTTGGGGCCTTCACCAAAACTTTTTTCTCTTTTATCTTGCAGTACTACGGCATGACAGAGATGAATTACTACACGGTCCTATTTGGGGTGTCACGGGCCCTGGGTGTCCTGGCACAGCTCATCTGGAGCCGAGGCCTAGGCTTCCCACTAGAGAGGCCCAAGTCCATGAGCACGGATGGTCTGATGAAGTTTGTGGACTCTAAGTCAGGGTAAAGCTGAAGACTGGGGGAAACTAACTACCAGAAAGTGAGGGAGCTTTAAAAAAAAGAATAATTTTGTTTTGTTTCAGGGGGCTTTTTAAGATTTAAGATTAAATTGTATCTGAGGCACTGATATTAAGGTTGAGGTTAAAATATAAATTAAGACTTTAAAAGATAAAAAGTAACCCCTTCTTCCCCAACCAGTTCCTTTCTCCTGCCTGGTGAGTTGCCCATCAACTGTAGGGTGACCAGGACTAGTGCATGTGGTATGGGTTAGGTTTGGGCCCCCCACCATCTCTAGAGTGAGAATCTGGCTTTCCTTTGCCTGGGTCAAAGCGGTTGCAGAGAATCTGCGGTCACTTCAGAACTTTCGGTTCTTCTCTCCAGCCCTCCATAGGCCAGCAAATCAGGACTCTGGCCTCTTCTGTTTCCATAGGAATCATGTTGGATTGTCAGCTGTACCAAGCCCCATTGCTCTCTCCCATGCACACAGACACTTCCTAGCAAAGACCTGTGGTTAGTTGGAAATCTTTGGCATTTTTTTTTAATGCTACCAGGTGACCATAAAGGCCATGGCATTTGTTGTGACTGGCACCCAGTATTTGATTTTTTTTTTTTTTTTAATTATCCCATGAAAATTAAGATCTGGAGTGTTCTAATTCCCCACTACTTTAATACTCCCCTCCTTGCAGATTTTCTATACCTGCTGCACCTCAGGCTGAGGGTGCTCTGGACCTCCCCTTCTTGGTCCTTACTAGAGACCTCTTTCAGCAGGTTGTATACGCTACTGTCTAAGCTGTGGTCCCTCCCAGTCATTTGGCTTTATCAGGGCTTAACATGAACTGAGTTTTCACTTCTGTGGAACACAAGCCACTACCCTCTTTTTTTCCCCCCCTTTATTTTAGTATGCTGTGGGCCAGTGAATAAGGACTTGGGAATGACCAGCATGATATCTTCATAGTCTGGTTCCAGGGATATAGGTTCTTCTTTCTGAGCAGGGAAATTATTTAAGATTGGATGTGGTTTCCTTTGAGTATCAGCTCCTGGGGCTGAGAACATTAAAAATAGTAGGCTTCCCTCCTCTTTCCCTGCTACCAGGAAATATCCCTTTATTTATCAGGGTCCTTATCCAGCCCCTTCCCCAAGAGCTCACAGTACGGTGTTTGTTTTTTAGAAGCCCCATTTGCACAGGTTTTCAGTGACTCAGAATGCTCTACTGCCTTTTCTTTAAGAAAGGATTGAAATACACTCCTACTGTGCCCCCTTCCTCCCTTGCAACTCCTGCCTGTGTTTGTGTGGATCCCTAATTCCTAGAACCACGCCGAGATGGACACATTGTAAACCCCTGGATAACTGTCAAGTCATGATCCAGATTTCAGGTTGTTCTGTATAAAATGCAAAATAAATGTTTTTATTAACAATGCTTGAGCCTGCTATTAAATAAGGCCTGGAAGAATCTCTGTTATAAAGTAAGGAATCTGGCTAGCAAGATCCTGGACTAAGTGGGTTCTAAGTTATCCTGTACATCCCTTTATCTTTCGGTGGGTTTGACATTCATTTACCCTAATAAGACAGGGTCCCTGTGAAATTTCCAAAGGAGAGTTCTGTTTTCGCTCAGGGTTAGAAGTCCTTGACCTTTAGCCCCCCATCCTTCCTAATTTTGTTGTAGGATAGAACACTCAAGGACCGTAGCTGAGACCTCACAACTGCTTATGTGACTAATCCGGGGAAACTGGTGCATGCAGCCCACTGGGTGAAAAGAACAAACCGTACCAAGGGCAGAGGAGGACTGCTAGCTCTGGACCTGAGCCACTAGAGGGCTCTAGTACCGTGTGGAATGCCTCTTCTTTGCAGTCTCTTTTAAGGAAGTCCTCAAAATAAAGAGGTGGTCCGAAGACCATCAGCTATATGGTAGATATGAGGCCAGATTATTCTGTCCTGAGACTCCTGCTGCAACTGACCTTCTGAAAAAGTCTATAAATAGGCAAGGGAGTGGGTACTAGGTCCTGGCTTGTAGAATGTGCTACTATAGTTAGCAGGGACACTGTGTCCAAGAGGCCTTCTTGCACCTTTGCTCCCCTGAGGAAGGAAGCCATGACTTCCTTCTACTCTGCTATATCCACATCATTCCCCCAAGACACAGTATAAAAAAGCCAAATTCAGGGGCGCCTAGGTGGCTCAGTTGGTTAAGCGACTGCCTTCGGCTCAGGTCATGATCCTGGAGTCCCAGGATCGAGTCCCGCATCGGGCTCCCTGCTCGGCAGGGAGTCTGCTTCTCCCTCTGACCCTCCTCCCTCTCATGCTCTCTGTCTCTCATTCTCTCTCAAATAAATAAAATCTTTAAAAAAAAAAAAAAAAGCCAAATTCACACTGTCACAATTAATTTATTGAAATTTTATAAAAACTCAGCCAAGTAGAAGAGAAAGGTACAACCCAAGAGTACAATTCTCGTCAGTGCTTTTTTTCTCCTTGCCCCTGTGCCGCTGATGTTAAGACAGCTCCTTGCTATCCACTAACCAGGCAGCATGGAAATATTCTTAAAGTGAGGTCATATGGATTTCAAGCTGGGGCCAGATCTCAGGCATTTCCTGAGGCATCTCAGGCAGGCAACAGTTATCTACCGTCCAATACCCCTGTCAGAGGAAAAAGCTCAGCTTATTCAGTCCCTAGAAAAGTTGCTATCTTCCCCGGGTCAGACACTAAGGAACCTTGACAGGATCCAAAGACAAGCAACAGTCCTGATTATAATTCACTGTAAGAAGGCTGCAGACATCAGGCACGTGGGACTCTCAAGATGAGCCTGACCATTTCCTAGCCTTTCCATAACCTCCTGGCTTTCCACCCCAGCATTTCCAGCCAGCCTGTAACCCAATTTCTGGGGCAGTGAGAGGGAGAACGTCATTATGAACACAGACTCTTAGATTGGAGCAGGAGCCAAATGAAATAAATAAGAGAACTGGGTTGGGAGGGAGAGTAGAGGAGAGGCCAGGGAACAGTCCTGCCTCAAGTCTGGTGCACCTCATGGAACATCAGTTCACGGGGGATGGCTGTTTCTGGACCAAACTTGGTAGCTGCTCGACGCTCAAAGGCAGCGACATTCTGCTTGACAACCTCATCAAAAAACATGGTGGCCAGCTGGGAGTGCAGCAGAGAACGAAATTCAAAGGAAATCTGGGAACAGGTAAGAGACAGTCAGAAACTATTCAAGACCATGTTGGATCGTCCCTGGCCAAACACAAGGACACTTACTATTCCATGTCTTTTCTTCCCCTTCCCCTCCAGTTCCTTAGATTCCCTCAAAAGCCCTTACTTAGGACTGAGCACAGAATACAAGTCTGATGTAAGCTCAGACCTGTGGAGAGTGTCATTGACTTGGGAAATGCTAAGTGCTAGCTATACTTAACTTCCATAGTACCTCCGCTCAACCCTCACCACCCAGTTGTAGCTCTATGCTACACAGCCTCCTGGCTCACCGAAAAGTCCACAGTGCAAGTTCGGGGGTAGGCAGGAATACCAGGGCTGAATCGCCAAATGGTCTCTAAGTGGTTGAAGAGCTTACCATCAGTGCAAACAGCCTAGAAGAGGGCAGTCAGTTAGTTAAGTAATAGTACAATGGGATAAAACCTATGGGGGGGGGCGGGGGCGGGGCACCTGGGTGGTTCAGCAGTTAAGCGTCTGCCTTCCACCCAGGTCATGCTCCCAGAGTCCTGGGATCGAGCCCTGCATCGGGCTCCCCGCTCCATGGGGAATCTGCCTCTCCCTCTGCCCCTGGCCTTGCTTGTGCTCTCTCACTCTTGCTCTGCACACTCTCTCAAATAAATGAATACTTAAAAAAAAAAAAAACGGCGCCTGGGTGGGTCAGTCGTTAAGTGTCTGCCTTCGGCTCGGGTCATGATCCGGGATCGAGCCCCGCATCGGGCTCCCTGCTCGGCGGGAGCCTGTTTCTCCCACTCCCACTCCCCCTGCTTGTGTTCCCTCTCTTGCTGTCTCTCTGTCAAATAAATAAAATCTTAAGGAAAAAAAAAAAGTATAGTAGGTATATATAGTAGAAGAAAGAACTGAAAAATGTCTTCCTTTCCTTCTAATGTTTTATTAGGGAAGTATTTGACACATGGAGGTGAAATCATTACAAAGGCCAAAACAGCCTTTAAAGGTAAAAACGCTAGAGAATACAAAAACTTTGCTAATTAATCCCTCCCAGCGCCTCACCTTGACCATGTGAGGTTTGACCATGGAAACAGCAGAGGTATAACGTTCCACAATAGGTGGAAAGCCAACCTCTAACTGGGCCTTCAGGTGACCTTTGCGGCTGGATACCACCAAGGACTTCTTACACCAGGGCACAAACTCACGATACTCCTGGACATTGGACACCACTTCGTACATCTCCTGCATTGAGTACCTAAGGGAAGGAATCAGACAGAAAGGCCAAGGAACTGCCAGCTGGGTCAGGTTCCTCCTTGCCCTAGGTGCCCTCCCTGCCCCCATGCCTTTGCCCACAAACTATTCGCCTTCAAGAACTAGAGATCCCAAAGAAGCCTGGATGAATGACTTCCCAAAAGCAAACACAGAAATTTCCATGATGTTAAAGTTATGTTTTGTAGTTCACAGAACGTTTTTGCATTTACTATCTATTTTGATCCTAAGAGGGAACATCTAAGGGGAACAAAGGCTATCAGTTTTTCTGGTGATCACACAAGAACTCCGATCCTAGCTCTACAACTTTCTAACAATGTAGTCCTAAGTAAATTACCTGTGCCTCCGTTTTCTCATCTGTAAATCAGAGTTGTTAATAGTACTTGATTCATAGGTCTGTTGAGAGGATCAAATGAGAAAACCTACCTAAAACACTTAAATAGCCTAACTACTAGCAGTAGCAAGTGCTCAGTGTTAGTATTATATCTTGCCCACAAATACGTTTAAAAGGTCAGCAGAGAAATAATACCCTGTCGTCTTATATTGTCCAATTCTAATCACGGTTCACTTAATGCACATGCAGGGCAACCAAGAAGGGGGAAATTAAGGTTGGAAGACTGGCAGGGAAGGATAAAGGATCAATAATAATAGCTGGGGAGAGGGATGGCCAGGGATGAATCTTGCCCACTATTGCTACCCTTACATTCTAGCCTGGATTTAGTCATTTGTTTGGAGAGGAAGGGAATGTGGAAGGATGCTG
Source organism: Leptonychotes weddellii (assembly GCF_054177405.1). Taxonomy (NCBI): domain Eukaryota; kingdom Metazoa; phylum Chordata; class Mammalia; order Carnivora; family Phocidae; genus Leptonychotes; species Leptonychotes weddellii. The sequence goes on along the minus strand of NC_138373.1, from coordinate 106,787,130 downwards.
GACAGGGGAGGATGCTCACCCCATGATCCTACGCTCAGAGTAAGCTTTTCGCTTGTTGGTGAAGGGGGCAGCAAAGCCCATGAAGGAACGCGTAGGAGGTAAGCCAACCTCAGCCACCAAGACCTGGGCAACCCGGGGCAAGAAAAGGCTGCAGGACATCAGAAATCTAAGGACAAAAGGAAAGGAGAGAGGACCTCATGATTCTTTGTATTCCTCAACCATTCCCAGGTGAAGGGGGGGGTGCATCCCAGAGGAAGGTCATCCGTACAAGCGTTTCTCCCAGCACCTGCTGCAGCCCGCCAGGCTCCCTGGCCAGGCAGTCACGAGTGCGAAAGGTCGAGGGCGGTTGAGAACAGTGCCGGGGGAGGAGATGGGGAAAAGTGGGGTGCGTGCGAGGGGCTGTTGCCTTGGAGTGTGGGCTACGATGCTGTTAAAAGCTAGGACTCTCAGAAAGTATCACAGTCTCTGGGGCCTTGCCAAGCCGGGCGTTGCCAGGGCGCCCGAGAGGGGCAAGTAGTGGTTGGGCACCCACCCCGGGGACTTCCCCTCGCGAATCACTTGCAAAAGCATTCCCCAAAGCTCTACCACGAGACCCGTAGATAAGACCGCTGCCGCCCCACTCCGCGCCAGCACCCAGAGTTGCAACCCTCCGGCATGGAACTTCGCGACCCTGGGCGACCCCCTTTCCAGCAGCGCAGACGCTCGCACCTCCCTCTCACCTCATTGGTCGCGGCGGTCGCGGAGGGCCTGGGGGCGGAGCCGGGCGCGCGCCCGGGCGGAGCGCGAAGCCGCAGCAACGCTGGGCCGCCGCGCGCGTCCCGGCTGGGAGCCGCCGCGCGCCCGCCGAGGCCATGCGCAGGACCGACCCTCCCTTGCCCTCTGGGCTGTGACACCCGCTGCGCCCTCCTCACTCCCGAGGAAAAGCGGCAGGAAGCGGCCGCCGGGCGAGTTCAGGGTCCCCGAGGACAGGAGCGGCTCGGGGCTGCCGGCTCCTCTCGCCCTGCTCCCGCCCGGGCGGCGGGGTAGACTAGAACTGAAGCCGCGACCGCTGCTCCCGCAGCTCCCAGTACCCCCACGTCACGCCGTTGCCATGGCTCGGAACGGGGAGAGGGAGGAAGGAAGGGGACAACGCGGCCTTTCGGGAGATGTAGTCTCACACCTCTAGCGCGAAAGAGCGCAGGAGTGAATGTGTGAGAAGCTGCAGAGATGTCCAGGAGGAACGAAATCGCCGGGCGAACTACTTGGCGAGTCTGTGGTCACGGAATTGATACATAAGCACAGAGGCGTGTCGTGGGCGTGTCATCGGCAGACATCTGTTGATCTTCTGAACGTCTCTTTTAGAGCCTTTATTCTTCCTCGTTCAGAGTTAGAAGTTCTATTAATCTTTGTATCCTCTATAGTGCCTAGTACTATACATCTTTGAGAAAGGAAATTAATCTTCCAAGCTCTGGGCTAAGACTTTGCATAGTTTTCTCTTTTAATATTTATAGAAAGAAGTGGGGGTGGGGGAGAGAGAAGAATCAGGCTTAATTTTAGGGGAGAAAACCGTCTTTGTCTGCAAGTGTGCACTTGCTGAACGGTGAGATCTGAGGGTGGGAACCCAGGCAAAGAAATATCACTGTACTGCTTTCCATCGTGATACAAGTAGGGGGAAAAAAATGCTCTTGATAAAAGTGGGAAGAACAAAAGGAAAATAAAAAGAGAGATTGGATCTAGATGGGTACCAAAGTCATTGAAATTCTCCCACGGTTCAGTAGAGGAAGGCCATTTTAAGAATGGTGGTGCCTCAGGTGCCTGGGTGAGTCAGTCGGTAAAGTGTCTGCCTTCCGCTTAGGTCATGATCCCAGGGTCCTGGGATAGAGCCCCTCCAGGAGTTGGGTCTCAGCTTCCCTCCACCCCCTCACCCCTCACCCCCCACCCGCGTGTGTGCTCTCTTTCTGTCTCTCAAATAAAGAAAAACAATTTTTTTAAAGATTTTATTTTTATTTTATTCATGAGAGACAAAGAGGCAGAGGCAGAGGGAGAAGTGGCTCCCTGCTAAGCCTCCATTCTTGGACTCCATTCCAGGACCCTGGGATCATGACCTGAGCCCAAGGCAGATACTTAACAACTGAGCCACCTAGGCATCCCTAAACAAATAAAATCTTAAAAAACAAAACAAAAAAAAACGGTGGCGCCTGCTGTTGCATTGAGAGATGTTTATGCTATTATAGTGTGAGCCCTTCCTCTGCTTTTGTTCTAAATCTGTGGTCTCATTTCCACACTCAGGAAAGTTTTGTCTGAGTAAGTGTGGAAGGGGGAAGGAGGATAAAGTAATTCAAGACTGTGTCGCCTTTGGGGTCTAATTGGTTTGGAAGAGAAACAGCTTCCCTAGAAACGGGGCCCTGGAAACAGAAATCCTCCATCTCCCCACTCCTCCTTGAGATTGGCATTTGGGGGGGGATTTCCATTGGATATGGATTGATTTAATTTTTAAAGATTTTATTTATTTATTTGAGAGAGAGAGAGTGAGAGCATGAGTGGGGGGGGGGGAGACGAGGGAGAGGGAGAAGCAGACTCCCCCACCACAGGGAGCTTCACGCGGGGCTTGATCCCGTGACTCTGGAATCATGACCTGAGCCGAAGGCAGACTCTTAACTGACTGAGCCACCCAGGAATGCCGATTTAATTTTTTTTTAAAGATTTTATTTTTTAGGGATGCCTGGATGGCTCAGTCGGTTAAGCTCTGCCTTCGGGTCCTGGGATCCAGTCCCGCATCAGGCTCCTTGCTCAGCGGGGAGCCTGCTTCTCTCTCTGCCTGTCGTTGCCCCTGCTTGCACTCTCTCTCTCTCTGACAAATAAATAAATAAAATCTTGGGGCGCCTGGGTGGCTCAGTCAGTTAAGCGGCTGCCTTTGGCTCAGGTCATGATCCCAGGGTCCTGGAATCGAGCCCCGCATCGGGCTCCCTGCTCAGCGGGGAGCCTGCTTCTCCCTCTCCCACTCTCCCTACTTGTGTTCCCTCTCTCGCTGCCTCTCTCTGTCAAATAAATAAATGAAATCTTTAAAAAAAAAAAAAATCTTAAAAAAAAAGATTTTATTTTTTAAAGTAATCTCTACACTCGACGTGGGGCTCGAATTCACAGCCTTGGGATTCTCTACCGACTGAGCCAGTCAGGTGCCCCTGGATTGCTTTAAATTTTGAGCCTATTTTATTTGAATGTCAAAGAGCAAGAGCCCTCCCTTGAACTCTGCCTTACATTCAACGTTTTTAAGGACGGCATTTTTGGGGAATGCCTGGGTGGCTCAGTTGGTTAAGCATCTTCCGCTCGGGTCCTGATCCCAGCCTCCTGGGATCCAGTCCCACATCAGGCTCCTTGCTCAGCGGGGAGCCTGCTCCTCCCTCTGCCTGCTGCTCCCCCCCTGCTTGTGCTTGCGTTCTCTCTCTGACTAAAATAAATAAATAAATAAAATCTTTTAAAAATTTTTTAAAAAGAAGGCATTTTAATCCTTATTTTATATTTATATTATATATACATGAAGCCCCAGATTGGGGAATGATCTTACCTCTTTTTCTCTGCTAACATTTCTCTTTTTTCCCTCAGCACCCCTATCCCCACCACCAGGATACAGTATCGCTTTCCAGTTCAAAGATGGTAATCTGGAGCCACTCTGAGATGGGCATGTGACCTTGAGGGACAGATTTACTCTTTCCAACTCTGCTTTCTTGTCCAGACCCATTCCCTCTGACTAAGGGCTTACAGTGTGAGATAGCTGCTTAGAGTGAGGAGAAAGGATCTGGCTGGATAAAAGACAGAAATTAACCAGAATACATGATTGAACTGTGACCTCATTAACACTATGCCTTAACCGAGTTAACTGCTGCAGAATCCCCAAGGTACAATAGGCCTGCCAAGCCAATTTGCTTGTTGTCCCCTTACTAATTAGATTAGCTAATTACTGCCATTTAAACTTTTCCTAGTTCATTCCTCGTACTTGAACAACCAATTTCCTGCCATTTCCCCGTCATTCTACATCAATAACTTCCTTCAGGTACTAACTCAAAACACATCTACTTGAGGAAGACCCTCTCTTGACTGAACCCATCCCTGAACATTATCCCAAACACATAATGCCATGTAAAATAGTATGTATCCTATATTCTCTAGTTGTTTCATATGTATATGTATGTTCTTCTAAGTTCCATAAAAATAGACATAACTATTACTTCTAAGTTGCTACTTCCAAACCAGTTAGTATAGTGCTGTACTATGCATTCTATAATGGTTGAGTCCTCAATCAGCATTTGTTAAAAGAATGAAAACTGAGGCTTAAAAATAGGCAGGTTATCTGCATAGAGTTACCCAAATGTGAATTCAGTAGTTGACTCACAGGACTGTCTTCATAGAAGGGCTTTGCGACCACGTCCAGCCTAAATACTCCCCCACCCCGCCCAACCCTGTGCATCTCCCTGAACCTTGGAAGTATCTGTGTTACCTACATCATATCCCTTTTTTTCCCTACTGGGAAATCCTCTTTCTGTGCTCTGAATAATATTAAAAATAACTCTTTAGCCCTTCCTCCTTCTTCCAGCTGCCCAGAGAACCCGGCTGGCAACCTTTGCTCGTTCACCTCTATTCCCACGCCAGAACCAGGCACGTGACCCCAGCTCAACCCCTGACTCCAATTCCTCAGGTTACCAAGAGCTATTTCAGGCAGTGAAGGCCATGTAGTCCCCTCCTCCCCATCCTCTGGGCCATATTCTAGCTCAGCCCTTCCTGGAAGGTCCAATAGTCAAGTCAACATGTCCCAACACCCATACCCATCTGCTCCCCAGCTACCTTCAGTTTCTACTTCTTCAGCCTCATCTTCCTCCTCCTCCTCCTCAAATGTTAAGTGCCTCTTCCTGCTCTGTGAGAGCTACAAAGAATAATGTATACCTTTACCGTAGGAGGGCTCAAAATCCTTTTGTCATAGGAAAACAAACAAAACCAAAGCAATGTACAGCCCTGTGTTGGAAGATTGGCAAAGAAGGAGTTTAAAATCTATTCTGAAATGTTGGACACTTGTATGTCAAAGATGGAAGGTGAAACAAGCCGCAAAGGTGTGCAATTTAAAACTGACTGCTGGGTGCCTGGGTGGCTCAGTTGGTTAAGCGACTGCCTTCGGCTCAGGTCATGATCCTGGAGTCCCTGGATTGAGTCCTGCATCGGGCTCCCTGCTCAGCGGGGAGTCTGCTTCTCCCTCTGACCCTCCCCCCTCTCATGTGCTTTCTCTCATTCTCTCTCTCTCAAATAAATAAAATCTTTAAAATAAATAAATAAATAAATAAAATAAAACTGACTGCTACAGGGGCCCCTGGGTGGCTCAGTCGTTCAGCGTCTGCTTTGGGCTCAGGTCATGGTCCCGGGGTCCTGGGATGGAGCCCCGCATCTGCATCGGGCTCCCTACTCCGCGGGGGGCCTGCTTCTCCCTCTTCCCTCACCCCTGCTTGTGTTCCCTCTTTCGCTGCCTCTCTCTGTCAAATAAATAAATAAAATAAATAAATAAAAATAAAACTGACTGCTACAGTGTAAACTAATTTGTAAGTGTTAAGGAAGCCTAACAAAAGGGAAAGAACCCGTTAACCAGGGTAAGACTCCTTGCGAGAGGTTAAATTTTAAGTAATATTGTAAATTTTATTTTCAATATGGTAAAAGTTAAGAAATTATTAAAGGTGGGTGCCTGGGTGGCTCAGTTGTTAAGCAACTGCCTTCGGCTCAGGTCATGGTCCCAGGGTCCTGGGATCGAGCCCCACATTGGGCTCCCTGCTCAGCGGGAAGCCTGCTTCTCCCTCTCCCACTCCCCCCTGCTTGTGTTCCCTCTCTCACTGTGTCTCTCTCTGTCAAATAAATAAATAAAATCCTTAAAAAAAAATTATTGAAGGTATGTAGTGATAGGTATTTTTCCCTCTCATTCCTCATTCCCTGGTTCCCAGTTTCTCTCCCCAGGAAAAAGCACAGGTATGTGTCTTGTGTATCTATTCTGGTGGGAATCAAGATACCAAAGGCAATGAAGGGCATAGATTGTTAGAGAGCAAAGGAGAGCTTTCATTATATCTGTGCCTTGACAGGGGGCCAACTTGCTACACTTCTTCTAAATGTGTTCCCTCTTAGAACACTCATACTGAGTGGCTGAGCTCTAACAGGACCCTGAATCACCTTTTATAAATCGCACCAAGTTTTCAATATCCAGTTTTCTTCCCTCTTTTCCTGTTCTGGGCTGGGATGACCTCCATCCAGATCTTGCCTGATTGGCTGCTCTCCGGCCTCGCCAATGGAGGAGGGAAAGCACCCCACCCTTTTCTGAGGAGAAGCCATTGAGCCTCTTAAAGTGTAGCCACCCTACCGCCTTAACCCGGCAATGGAGTAATTAGGAATTCGGGAAGGGCCCCTCGTGCTGGCCTTGGAGGCCTTCCTCAGCTGCCAGCTGTCCCAGCCTCTTTGTGGGGATTTTCTGCCTCTGGGGAGTCCTTTTCGGGATTTCTCTCAGCAGTTTGAGCACTTTCGCTATTTCCTTCCTACCCAACTCATGTCACCGCCAGTGGAGATACGCGTCTTCCTTCTCTCTGGCGCTGTTGCCATATGCAGCCCCCAGATCTCCACGCCCCTGTTTCCCCAAGTCTGAGGCGGATTTGGGGGTATGCAATCGCAGACGGGAGGAGTCAGCTCCGGCGGAGGCATTGTGGTGGGCTGGGTGGTGGGAGGCGCCGCGGGGCCAAGGCCCGAGTTGCCGCTTGCGTCTTGTGAGAAAACCCCCCGAGCCTCCAGACTGGAGCGGAGAGCACAGCGCGGCCGGCTCGAGGAGCCGGGGAAACAGCGCGCGAGGTCGGGGGCGCCGGGGCCGTTCCGGGCGCCAGGGCAGGGCGGAGGGCGCCAGGGCGGGGCGGAGGGCGCCAGGCCCGGGCCAGTCTGCGCGGCAAGCGCCCCGCGGCCCGGCCCAGGACGGCCGCCAGGGAGCGCTGCGGGCTCCCGCTCGCCCGCCCCCCGGTAGGCGGGGCCGCGCTCTCCCCGCAGCCGCCGCCGCAGCCGCCGCCTGGGCCGCCCCGTGTCCCCGGTGGAGCCGCCGCCGCCGCCGCCGGGAGCTCGATGCGGACGGAGCCCGGGCCGGGCCATGGGGATCCTCAGCATCACGGACCAGGTCAGCCCTCCTGTCCTTGCCCGCTTCCTCCTTCCAGGGTCCGGCGCCGCCGCCACGCGAGCCCGGGGATGTGAGGCCTAGGCTGGGCCCGAGCCCGGGGCTCCCGCGGCTCCCGCTCCGCCCCACGCCGTGCTCCCCTCAACCGAGCCGGTGTCCTTGGGGGCCTGGCGACCGGCCAACGTGCCGCGGGAGTCCCCTGCAGCCAGGACCCCAGAGCGGAGCCCCTCCAGCGACGCCCCTCATCAAACCGGGTGTCCCCTCCTTCGCCCCCACCCCTGGTTCCGCTCCGGCCGGCTCTCTGAACGCCGGTTCTTCCTGCAGCCGCCCCTGGTCCAGGCCATCTTTAGCCGAGATGTGGAGGAAGTGCGTTCCCTCCTCTCGCAGAAGGAGAACATCAATGTACTGGTGAGTTGGGATCAGGGAGGATGGGGAGCCAGTAATCTGGGCCCTGGTGTTCTGGACCCCTCCCAACCAGTGGGGCGGCTCCGTGGCTCCTTGGCTCGGATGAGGCCGCAGCTCTTTCTGCCCAGGGATGGGCGCCTGCTCTACATTTGGAGATGCAGAGCAGGTCAGGCTTGAAGCATAGACCAGTGGAGCTGAGGATGCCCAGAAACGGTGTTCTCTTCTGAACCATCAGTGTCTGCAGCGCCCCCACCCCTCCTGGAAGAAGGAGACTGCCTCACAGCCCCTTGGCCCTGACCCCCTGACTCCCTGACTCCACCCTCCCTAGGTGCTTGTTTTGACCTAGGATAGGGATTTAGGAGGCTGCAGAACCTATGGGAAGAGGTGGGGAAAGGCCTGGAGCTCTAAGACTTGGGCTGGGGTCCTTGATAGTTCACCCTCCACCACAACTGCTGCCCTTTTCTGCCTTCCCCAGGACCAAGAGAGGCGGACCCCATTGCATGCTGCTGCCTACGTAGGCGATGTCCCCATCCTCCAGTTGCTACTGATGTCAGGTGAAAGTAGGGAGCTGGAAGGTGTGGCACCTAGGGAGGGGACCTGAGGGAAGAGCCTTTTTTCTTTTCTTTTTTTTTTTCATATCCAAGAATTGTTCTCTGGTACTTGGTCCGGGAGAGCCTTCATCTCTATCTGTATTCCTTGGCCTGATTACTGGCTTCCTTCCCCACTTGCTGTCCACCTCCCACCAAAAGAGGAAATTATATCCCCACAGGTGCTAATGTCAATGCTAAGGACACACTGTGGCTGACCCCTCTTCATCGCGCTGCTGCTTCCCGAAATGAGGTATCGGCCTCTTCTGTCCTTTCACCCTTTCAAAGAGGATGAGTTGGTTAAAGGTGGAAGTTAAGGATGGGAGAGCCTCAGCTGTCTGCTTACAAGCTGGTCTACCCCTAGGTCAGGAGACTAGACCTTGGCCCCTCCCTCCTACCCCTGGAACTGGTTGGTAAGGGGGGGCTGAGTGTTGCCAGCTGATGTGACGTCAGGGGAGAGCTTAACACTGGGCTGGCAGACTGCAGGGGGCCCTGCTGCCAGGCCTGAGTGACTCATCCGTCCCTGGGGGGCCACCTTGGAGTCTGATCCCCCTCTGGGCACTGAGATTTCTTACTTTGTGATGGAGGGATTGAGGGTAGTGATCTGTTGCGTCCCTGACCCTCAAGCAGCATGAAAGTTGACACACAGAGGTCAAACATGCCTCATCAATTGGGTTCATCAACCCTGGGGGAGTCGGGGAAGGCGGGGAAGGAGACCTCTCTCTTGGTTCGACCGTCAGTTCCCTGGCTCCAACCACCAGGGGGAGGGACTAAGGCCAATGGGAATGGGGTAGGTTGTGATTAGGATGGACCTTTTAGCCTGAGTTTTAGAGAGGAACCAGCATCTGTTTGCTTACTGAAGTAATGGAAATGATTTTGGTGCCTATGGAAGGACTGAAGGAGAGTATTAAGGGTAGCAGGAGTGTGTATTTTTCCTAGTGAAAAGTAGCGAGGGATTGGGATCCTCTATATATGTGGATTTGCTTGGTTGGAGCTGTATGTGTGGGTGAAGATTTTCAGGGTCGGGGTTGGGGAGTGATACCGAGTGGCTTGAGGAAGAGGAAGGGACCATGCTTTCCTCAGCAACGTAGGGAAGATTTTAAACTCTCAGAAGATCCAGAAGATGGGAAGTAGGCATTGAGAGGCGTTGAGAGGCTACGTATGTTGGAAAAATGAGAAGAGACTCTGTGCTGGGGGCTTGAGGGGATGGGGCTACATGTGCCATGCTGACCAGTTCTTCCCTCCACTATTTGTTTTACCTCCTACTTCCGCTCTGTCTTCTCTTCTGTCCCCTGCTCCGTAACAGAAGGTGCTGGGACTGCTGCTGGCACATTCAGCAGATGTGAATGCCCGGGACAAGCTGTGGCAGACCCCGCTGCACGTGGCTGCCGCCAACCGGGCCACCAAGTGTGCTGAGGCTCTGGCACCCCTGTTGAGTAGCCTCAATGTGGCTGACAGGAGTGGGCGCAGTGCCCTGCACCATGCAGTGCACAGTGGGCATCTAGAGGTGAGGACTGCTCCAGCCCATACCCAGCCCAGTCCTGTCCCTTCCTTCCCTTCCCACCCCACCCCACCCCACTCACCTTCCTCTGCTTCTGGGCCCTCAGGTCTGGGGAGCAGCGGCCTGGATGACTGTATAGACACTTGGGCTCAAGCACCAAAGGAATGGTTGGGTTAGATTGAAATTCTTGACTTGGACTTTGGAAGTCCAAGGTAAACTGTCTGAAGTTGCCTGGAAAATGTTTGTGTACATGCCTTTTTCTGGAGCGAGTGTCCATGTTTTTCAAAATGTGTTAGAAGATTTTTCAAAAGAATTTAAGAACCACCAGATCATATGAAGAGACTCCCTTGAGTTTCCTTCAAACTTCCAAATCTATATGGGATCTCCTTCTTACTATCTGCTTCCTCTGTTCCCTCTAGTTCTCCAGATTGTTCTGTTCAAGAACAAAGCCATGTGGCTGCCTCAGCCTTTTCAGGAACTGAGGCTTCTGCCCTTAGGTACATTGAAAGCATGAACCTGGCTCTGAACAGGTGTCTTTCATCTCCTGATACAGACGGTGAATCTGCTCCTGAACAAGGGAGCCAGCCTGAATGTCTGTGACAAAAAGGAGCGGCAGCCTCTGCACTGGGCAGCTTTTCTAGGTGAGAAAGGGTTCGTGGAAAGAGGAATAATTTGACAGTTAGGACTTCTAAGGCACGGATGGGGGTTGCAGCCTTTGGAGAGAGGCGCTTGGGGTCTCAGTTCACCCTCCACCCCCTTGAGAGCCTTCTCGCTCTTCCTAGGGCATTTGGAGGTCCTGAAACTGCTGGTGGCACGGGGCGCTGACCTCGGCTGCAAGGACCGCAAGGGCTATGGGCTACTCCACACAGCTGCTGCCAGTGGCCAGATTGAAGTGGTGAAGTACCTGCTCCGGATGGGGGCTGAGGTCAGGGGGCCGGGCACTACGGGCAGGGAGGTGGAGGTCAGAGTCTGTGTGTGGAGACAGAAGCGTGCTGGGATGGTTGGAGTGGTTTGGGGAGGTTGGCAGGATACAGTGAGACGTGGTGAATAATGCTTGCTATAAGGAATAGGCTCAGACTGTTGAGTCAGGAACCTGGGGTGTCTCGGGCGGTTGTTGGAATTCTGGGAGTCTCTAGCCTATCTGTGCCGGCTTCCATTTTATTTAAACTGATACCTCCCTATGCCCTTACCTGCACCCCTGGAAATCCAGATCGATGAGCCCAACGCTTTTGGAAACACAGCTTTGCACATCGCCTGCTACCTGGGCCAGGATGCTGTGGCTATTGAGCTGGTGAATGCAGGAGCCAATGTCAACCAGCCGAATGACAAGGGCTTCACGCCACTGCATGTGGCTGCAGTCTCCACCAATGGCGCTCTCTGCTTGGAGCTGTTGGTCAATAACGGGGCTGATGTCAACTACCAGGTGCCTGAAGGGATGAGGCCGCAGCCTGGCTCTGGGAGTCCTGGGAGAGAAACCTGGCTTTGGGGTTCCTGACCATATCTTCCCCTCTGGATAACTCTGGGGAATTGTCCATTTGCTTTCTGGGTTGATCAGACCTTGCCAGGGACCCAGGAGAGTGTGGGCTGAGCAGATATCCCCAAGACCAGTCCGTCCTCAGAGATGTGTCCTTTCGAAGGGGGAACAGGGCCTTCTCAGTGCCTTGCACTGGAAAAAAAAAAAAAATTGCCATATTTTCACAGAGCAAGGAAGGGAAAAGTCCTCTGCACATGGCTGCCATCCATGGTCGTTTCACCCGCTCCCAGATCCTCATCCAGAATGGTATGGACTCGGGAGACTTTGTGCTCTCCTCTCCCCCAGAGAACTCATCCCTAGAAGCCCCTTTGTGTCCTGATTCCACCTCCCACACCGCCTTCCAGTGAGGATGGGCACCTGGAGCTCTGAGCAAGGCACCTGTGGAAATGGCCCTGGTCTGCCTGGCCCTAAGACTTACAAACAAGATAACACCCGTGGAAAGCTTAGCCTGGGGCATGGCACGTAACAAGCACTCCCCGGGTAGCTAGCTAGTGTGAGTGGTCTGGAGCCTAAGGTTGGCCTGAGTTCGTGTGTCTCCCCTCTCAGGCAGCGAGATTGATTGTGCCGACAAATTTGGGAACACGCCACTGCACGTGGCTGCTCGCTACGGACACGAGCTGCTCATCAGCACCCTCATGACCAATGGCGCGGATACCGCCCGGTGAGTCGGGGCCCCTCGGGTCTGTACAGGCTGCTCACGTCAAACGTGGAGGCACAAAGAAGCTCGCCGAAAGGAAGCTTGCCAAACCTCGCTGTCTCCTGGGCTGGTGGGGGGCCCACAGAAAAGAGGTCTATAACTGGTCTCTCCTGGACCTAAGGACTGAGTGCGTCAACTTCTTCCCAGGCGCGGCATTCACGACATGTTCCCTCTGCACTTAGCTGTTCTCTTTGGATTCTCTGACTGTTGTCGTAAGCTTCTTTCCTCAGGTATGTGCTGGCCGGTTGGGGGGGTTGGGCAGGTGTGCAGGCGGGTCAGGGCCTCGCCCCACTCTGCTCAGGGCCCTCAGATGGGATCCGTGGCTGTTCTGGCCCCGCAGGTCAGCTGTACAGCATTGTATCTTCACTCAGCAATGAGCACGTGCTTTCAGCTGGGTTTGACATCAATACGCCCGACAACCTTGGCCGCACCTGTCTTCATGCTGCTGCTTCTGGAGGGTAAGTTCTCTCCCTCCCAGGCGCTGAGAAGAGATCTGGCCAAGGGTGTGGGCCCTTCTCTGCTGCCCAGATGTCTCCCCCTGTCACGGCAGAAAGGGCTGTCCGGCGCCGTCCTTCCTCTGCCCCTCCCTGTGCCTGTGGCTTCTCCTTGAGGCTCTCGCTCCCTTAACCCTCATCCTCTTTCCTTCTAGGAACGTTGAATGTCTTAATTTGCTGTTGAGCAGTGGAGCTGACTTGAGGAGGAGAGACAAGTTTGGAAGGTGGGTCGGTATGCAGGGGTAGGCGTGGGGGATGCCGGGTAAGACAGATGGACGGTGGCGGGGACTAAGCGGGGACAGTATTACAGAGCAGCTTCGGGGGCCCCGGCTCTTCCGCCCACCCTCCTTGCCTTCGCCGCAGGACGGCCCTGCACTACGCAGCCGCCAACGGCAGCTACCAGTGTGCGGTCACGCTGGTGACGGCGGGCGCGGGCGTCAACGAGGCCGACTGTAAAGGCTGCTCTCCGCTGCACTACGCCGCTGCCTCTGACACCTACAGGAGGTGAGAGCCCCCCCGCTCTGCTTCTCCGCCCCACTCACTCCCCCGGGCCTCCCCCGACCTCACTGTCTGTGCTCCAGAGCGGAAGCCCACTCACCTTCCAGCCACGACGCTGAAGAGGATGAGCCGCTGAAGGAGTCCCGCAGGAAGGAGGCCTTCTTGTGAGTAGCCGGGCCGGGCCCCGGGCTGTGCCTGCCCAGCGGTGTCTGCTCCGGCCCTGGCGCTCGCCGCCGCGGCTCGCAGCTGGCCCGCTGGCGGGGCGATTGGAGCGAGCTTAGTCCTGGACCGAGTACTGTGGTCAGAACAGAAGTATGAGACCTGGTTCCTTCCTCAGGGAACGGATGGTCTTCCTGAGAGGATCAGAAGAGCTAAACGCTCCAAGCCATTATCTATTCCATTCCGTAAGAATTAAGTGAGGATTTACTTACTAGGTACTAAGTACTGTGCTAGGTACCGAGGATAAAAGATGAATTAACCCTTGGGGCGCCTGGGTGGCTCAGTCAGTTAAGCATCCGACTCTTGAATTCGGGGCTCAGGTCAGGATCTCAGGGTCATGAAATCGAGCCCCGCGTCGAGCTCGGTGCTGGGCTTGGAGCCTGCTTGAGAATCTCTCTCTTCCTTTCTCGCTGCTCCTCCCGCTTTCCTCTCTAAAAAAAAAAAAAAGATGAATTACCCCAAATTTCTGCCCTTTGAAACTCATAATCTGTTGGGAAATGTAAATGAAAGGGCACTTATGCGTTCTAACATAAGACGTTAACAACACAGAGAATGGTGCAGAGTACATGGGAACTCTAGACTATTTTCACAGTCTTTCTGTAAATCTACAGGTGTTCCGAAATGAAAGGATTGTTTTTTTTTTAAAGAAGGATAATTACAATCGAAGAAACTCAACTGTGTGACCTTTCATAACTTAACCTCTCTGTGCCTCAATTTCCTTAACCATGGTAGGAATAAGAATAGGACCATAGGATCATAATGTGGACTGAATGGTTTCATACAAATGAAGTGCTTAGAACAATGCTTGACACGTAGTAAGTGCTAAATATTACTATTACTGCTAGTACTTCTAAGTTGACCCTACTAAGAAGGGTGCCAAGGGAGTACAGAGGAAGAGGCACCTCAGGGAAGGTTGGGGAAGGCCCCATAGAGGGGAGGAGGCTGGGAGCGAGTTTGAGATGAGTAGGACTTCTTTAAATGGGTCGGAAGGAGAAGGCAGGACGTCAGCGTGTCTAGAGGTGGGCAGAAAATGTTGATCAGCAGATTGATAACTGATAATTGTGCTCTAGGTTCTCTAGGAGAGCATTCCAAGGATAAAGGAAGGCATTGAAGCCAGAGTAGTTCAGGGGTGATGTGAAGGAGGTGGCAGGTCTGGAGCCGGGGTCGAATGGGCAGGAGGTAGCCTCCGTAGAGCAGAGGATGGGTGTTGGCCAGCGAGGCCTGGAGGGGCTCCCTTGCCCCTGTCCTCTGCTCTTCCCACAACCGACTCCTCCCCAGCTGGGCCTGTCCCTGCCTCACAGTGTGCCCCTGTCCCCCAGCTGTCTGGAGTTCTTACTGGATAACGGTGCAGACCCCTCCCTGCGGGACAGGCAGGGCTACACAGCCGTGCACTATGCAGCCGCCTACGGCAACAGACAGAACCTCGAACTGGTATGTGTGGGGTCTGGCCTGGAGCAGAGGAAGCAGGGGCAGGGCACGCAGGCACCTTTGTGTTTGTGGATTCTGAAACCAAGGGGTGGTTGACTCAGATGTCTCTAGCTCCAGGAGCTTAGGGGATTACTGTGGGGAGGGATGGGGGATAACATCTTAGGAGTTTGAGAACCTCAGCCCCTACTTTCCTGTCCATTGCAGCTCTTGGAAATGTCCTTTAACTGCCTGGAGGATGTGGAGAGCACCATTCCAGTCAGCCCTTTGCACTTAGCTGTGAGTCCTCAGTCCTTTCCCCCTGCCTTCCTTGTCCCTACCTGCCCCGGGCCCACACACAGGCGGGAGCACTGTGACTCTGTCCTGGCTTCTGCCTTCTTGTGGGGATGTGGCAAGCAGGCAGTGGTCTCGGGAGGGGTGGGCATGGTGCAGGTTGAGAGCCTGAGGGGCCCGAGAACTCCTGGGGAGGACTGCCACTGGAGTTTCCCCATTGGGCCCAAGAGCAGAGTGGGGGCAGTGTCCCAAGCTGTACTCATTGGTTTCCTGCCCCCCCCCCCCCACCCCGCCTCCAGGCCTACAATGGTCACTGTGAAGCCCTGAAGACACTGGCTGAGACGCTGGTGAATCTGGATGTAAGGGACCACAAGGGCCGGACCGCGCTCTTCCTGGCCACTGAGCGAGGCTCTACTGAGTGTGTGGAGGTGCTTACGGCCCATGGCGCCTCTGCACTCATCAAGGAGCGCAAACGCAAGTGGACGCCCCTGCACGCTGCTGGTTAGTACGCCCGTCGTGCTCTTCCCTCCCCTTGCCACACCAGGCCTTGGAGACCGGTCCCAGATCCCTCCTGAATGGGGTTAGGGTTGGGAGTGGAGCAGGGCGAGGAGGATGGAAACTTCACGTCCTGATTCATGCCTTCCTATCTCCCAAGACTTTGGCCTGCCCCCCCAGGTCTTCCCGTCATCACCCTTGAGTCCTTTATGCTTGACCTGGCTGCCTCCTTCCCCTTGACCGTACCCTGACACAGACCCTTTACTCCTAGCTGCCTCTGGCCACACTGATTCCCTGCACTTGCTGATCGACAGTGGGGACCGAGCTGACATCACAGATGTCATGGATGCCTATGGACAGTGAGTGTGGGCCAGGGGCAGGATGCAGCTTTTCCTGTCCCTGCGGGCCCTCACCTTTCTCCTGCCCCCTCTCTAGAACCCCACTGATGCTGGCCATCATGAATGGCCACGTGGATTGTGTCCATCTGCTGCTAGAGAAAGGATCCACAGCTGATGCTGCTGACCTCCGGGGCCGCACTGCCCTCCACCGTGGGGTGAGTGACCTCCTGGGTGGGGCTGCTCACAGACAGGCCTGGACATGGGAGCACAGGACCCATCAGCAGTAGGACAGCAGATTGTCTAGCAGGTGGGCCAGTATTTTGTGCCCAGGGTCTTATTGGGCCTTACTGTGTTTGCTCCAGGATGAGTACTTGACATCCGTAGCAGATCTCCCTGATTCCTTGCTTTGTAATCTCATACAGCCACATGCTCACTACCCAGACCCTGCTCCAGGATACCCAGACCCTTATCCTGGCCCACTGGCTAATGATGCCACTGTCTCAGGCCTTCTCCACCATCACCTGGCCTCAAGCTGTCTCCTCCTCATCCCCAGGGGATGCTTCGATCTCTTAGTCCTCCAACACTGCCATTTGTCCCCTACTCCACAGTGCCAGAATCAGCTCTTGCCATTCTGGTTGTCTGTTGGCATAGAGAGGATGGAGGCAGGAGATGCTGATTACTAACACTCAGAGTCATTGTAAAGATGAGGATGGGCGCCCTGGAAATGGTTCTCATTCCGGGGGGAGCTCCGGCGACTGGCCGTTGGGCAGGGAGTGGCCCTGCACCCTCCCTCACACCATCGCGTCACCCACAGGCAGTGACTGGCTGCGAGGACTGCCTGGCCGCCCTGCTGGACCACGACGCATTTGTGCTGTGCCGAGACTTCAAGGGCCGCACCCCCATTCACCTGGCCTCAGCCTGCGGCCACACTGCCGTGCTGCGGACCCTGCTGCAGGCCGCCCTCTCCACGGACCCCCTGGATGCTGGCGTGGATTACAGTGGATACTCGCCCATGCACTGGGCCTCCTACACTGGTGCGGGCCTGGGGCCTTGGTGGGTGCGGGAGTGGGGGTGCGGCGTGGGGGAGGGCAGAGCAGAACAGAGACTGAGGCCCCGTGGGTGTGAGGGAGGGACCCGGGTTAAGCCGGATCTGGAAGTGGAGTGTCCGGAGATGGCACCGGACAGAGGTGGTCATTGTCCCTCTCCCCGCCCCTGCTCTTCCTTTCTCCTGCTCAGGACATGAAGATTGTCTGGAGTTGTTACTTGAACACAGCCCGTTTTCATACCTGGAGGGAAACCCCTTCACTCCTTTGCACTGTGCAGTGTAAGTCCCTTCCTCCGCCTCAGCCCCGCCCAAGGGTCTGTCTGTGACTGGGGCTTAGGACAGGCATTCCGTTTCCCTTGTCCTTCCTGCTGACCCTTTCTCTTCCCCCAGAATTAATAACCAGGACAGCACCACAGAGATGCTGCTGGGAGCTCTGGGTGCCAAGATTGTGAACAGCCGAGATGCCAAAGGACGGTGAGTGGCGGAAGGCTTAGGGAGAAGCCTCGATTGCCTCCGGCCTCTTTCTGCTCAGGCGAACAAGCTTTCCCTTTTCACTCTGCCCTGACACCCCGCCCCTCCCCCCCAGGACCCCTCTTCACGCCGCTGCCTTCGCGGACAACGTATCTGGGCTCCGGATGCTGCTGCAGCATCAAGCCGAGGTGAACGCCACGGACCACACTGGCCGCACCGCGCTCATGACGGCGGCTGAGAACGGCCAGACCGCTGCTGTGGGTGTGTAGGGGCCGTGCGTGGGAGCGGGGGGCTGCCCTCTCCCCTTGGGTCTCTGCAGGATGGGGCAGCCCTGCCTGTGGCGGGGCTCAGGAAGCAGGAGGCATGTCTTTGGACAGCTCATCCTCTGCAGATGGCCTGCAAAGTGTACGCAGGCGGGAGGGCCAGCAGCCATGAGGATTGCTGCCCTGGACGGCAGGCGTTAGTCCTCCTCCCCCTCTCTCTTGCAGAATTTCTGCTGTATCGAGGGAAGGCAGACCTTACTGTGCTGGATGAGAACAAGAACACTGCCCTCCACTTGGCTTGTAGCAAGGTATGGTCTGGATCGGTGGTGGCGAGGGCCGCATAAGGAGCAGGGCTTGACGGGGGCGGGGGGGGGTGGCTGCCCAGCTGGAGGGTGGACTGGAGTGGCCATCGGCATTGTCCAGCCTGTGCAGCTCTTTGTCCTCCCTACCCCCTTCCCCAACTCCCGCTCTGCAGCCTGTCTGCTTCCACTCCATCTCTGTTCCTCTCCCTCAGGGCCATGAGAAATGTGCCCTCATGATCCTGGCAGAAACCCAAGACCTTGGCCTTATCAATGCTACCAACAGTGCGCTGCAGATGTGAGTGCCTGAGGAAGGGGGCTCCTGGCTGGGGGAGGCAGGTGGGTGAGGAAAGAGCCACCTGCCTTCCAGGGGTTGTCTGGAACTCAGAGTATTTGTTCAGCACTCGTGCTACTCCGGCTGGGTGTGGAAGGGCAGCGGACCCCGCTGACTTCTCGCTCCTTTTTCCTTTCTTCCAAGGCCACTCCACATTGCTGCCCGGAACGGTCTAGCTTCTGTGGTGCAGGCCCTGCTGAGTCGTGGGGCCACAGTGCTGGCTGTGGATGAAGAAGGTGGGTGGGGTCCAGAGCCCCCCGCCTCTCCCGGGTTTGGGGTCAGGGACATTCTTCAGGAGGTGACTTCTTAACCTTGCTATAAACTGGGGTTTTTTTTTTTCCCAGGGGAACTCTTCAGAGCAGGGACCCAATACCAATACGCTAGTCTCTGAGGGAGGGCAGTCTGACAGAACTAGGTGGAGCCAGCAGGCTCCTCAGGAAGACCTCCCACACACCTCAGCCTCCCAGCCTTGAGTCCCCTGTGCTCTGCCCTTTACCCCACACTCTGACAGTCTGCCTGTCACCACCACCACCCCCCGCCGGGCCCTCGTCAACCTTGGATTCTGACGGCACTGGGTGCTTGTCTGCCTCGGCTCCCCTCCTCAGATGAGAGCTCAGGGCCTGGGGGAAAGTGGGTGGGGACCTGGGGATGCAGGACCCCGTGCCTCAGTTCTCCCCCTCTGCCCTGCAGGTCACACCCCAGCGCTGGCCTGCGCCCCCAACAAAGATGTGGCAGACTGCCTGGCCTTGATCCTCTCCACCATGAAGCCTTTCCCACCCAAGGACGCCGTCAGTCCTTTCAGCTTCAGCCTGCTCAAGAACTGCGGCATTGCGGCGGCCAAGACGGTGGGTGGCTGTGGCGCCCTGCCCCACGGGGCCTCCTGCCCCTACAGCCAGGAGCGGCACGGCGCCATCGGGTTAGACGGCTGCTACTCGGAGTAGCCCCCCTTCAGTGTCCCTCCCCCTGCCGGTGGCTTGATACCTTATTCTATTTATTTAGAAAAAGTCTATACATTTAGGGCACTTTAAAGGAGAACACGACTGGGTGGGGGGGACGGAGGGGGGGGAAGCACTGGGGAGCGGCTGCTCACCCCTTTGCCACACCATCCTGGCCTGGCAGGGGTCTGGGACTGACAGGGAGCACCCCAGGCCCTTGGCACCCCCAGGGCAACCCCTTCTGCCAAGTGTCCCCAAATGATTGCTAAATGCCTGGCTACCCTCTCTTTTACCCCATCTCTCAGTTCCCCCTTTCTGCTGCCAACTCCCCCCACCCCTCCCCTCCCTTTGCCTCTCCTCTCTGTGTCCCCCTCCCCCTGCCCCTACTGCCAGGCAGATCCCTCCTCTTCTTCCATACCCATCACTGCCTCCCTGCTCGGCTGGCCCCTCCATCCCCGCAGCAGTGAGAAGCCTTAATTTCTGGTACTGTGTGAGCACTCTGGGGGTGTCCCCCTCCCCCTTCAGGGGCAGCTAGTGGATGAGGGGGGAGGGTATTTAGCACTGGGGCCTGGAGCTTTTCCCCCACTTCTGTACCCCGTCACCCCTAAAGTTCAAATGCAGAACACTTGAAGCAGCAACTACTGTACCTGGGCCCCAATCCTGCACTCTCCCCTGGCTCCTCATATGCAAATCAAGGGCTGGTTCTGCCCCCACAGCCTGCTCCTCCTCCCTGACTCCCTTGCACTCCCGGCCTGGCCCCCTAACCACGCACTTTAACCTTGCTTCTTTCTTTTAACTTCTTTTGGGAGGGCAGAGCCTGTGGCCATTCCCTCCCTGGCTCCCCTCTCCCTTAACTTTGAGGCTTTTCATGAATTTTTAAGTAAGCATTTTATCCTTTAGGGGAAGAAACAAATTAATTTCCTGCCCATTTCAAAACCACAGCCCCAGTATGTCCTGTGTGTTTCAGGCATGTGTTTGCATGTGTGGGGAGGGAAGGACCATGTTCTTCCTCCTGTGCCCCCCCAAACCCATAGTTCCTCTGTGCCCCCACTGTCCGTTATGTCCAAGAGTACCCACTGCCCCCAGTCACTCCTGATCTGAAGCCAAAGATGGTGCGAGGGGCAGGGCAGACTAGGGACCGTGGCTACTCGGGACCCCAGCTTCCCCTCCGGTGTGAGGATGAAGCTCTGACCTAGGGAGCGATGAATACACACGCTGAGGCTTGGTCCCTGTCCTCCCGGCCGCGGGGAGAGATGGGATTGAGCTAGGGGCTGCACTGAGAAGATCCCCAAAAGCCAAACTGGGCCAGAGTGAGGAGGGGGCAGTTTTCTCTCTAAATGTAGCATTGAATTTGGCCCTGGTCCCTTCCAACGCCCTGTCCATCCATCTCCCAGCTAAGCCTCCTGGACAGTTGGATCCACTCCCATAGCCCAGTGTTCCCTTCCTCACACTCAATACCTCAGCCAGGGGCCAAGACACAGAACTTGAATAGAGGTCATGCCCCCTCCACCCCCACAGTGCATCCTTGCCCAGTTTGGCTGCCATCAGTATTGTCCCCTGAGAACTGGACAGGCTTCGTTTACACAGTACAGGGTTCCGCCCCCCCCTGGGGGAGCCCTCAGTCTCCTTCCCCCACCCACGCTTGCTTTGTTCACGACCTCACCCACTTTTCAGTTGTGTCCCCTGCAAGTCTTGCCGCCTTCGCCAAGGAGGGGCTGAGGGGAGAGGGGGGGCATCCCAGGGACCCCTCCCTCCCTACCAGATACCCTTAACCATACCTCATGCTGGTTCCCTGAAGCCTGGGGTGTTTGTCCAAGTCCTTATTTTTTTTGTTATGGTCTCTTTTTATCCCGTCTGTCTGTGTCTTGCTTCCCCCAACCCTCAGTTCCTAAACCATTTCAAAGCTTCCAAATGACCATTATTGGTGAGAAGGATTGTGCAGCTTTTAGTTTTTAGGTTTGTTTTCAAAGCCAAAGGGCCTTGCGACGCCCCTCTTGCCCACCTCCCTTCACGCCCTGTCCTCCCCTATACGACAATCAATGTGACCTCTCTTAAGGGCTGCAGCCCCCCGCCCCCAACCCTGCTGGTTCTGCAAAGCTTGCCCCTAACTTCAGCTCTCTCTCCTGAAATCTTCCCATTCCACCCCCTCCCTCTCATTTTGGTGCTGGGAATTAGGTGATGGGGGGCAGGGAGAGCAGAGCGGTGGGTCCTCCAGAGAAGACTCTCGGGGTATCAGTCGTGTTCTCCTTTATCAGGCGATGTTTGGCGATGACAGGAAGAACCTGAGTATTGGTCAGGAGCCCCATTGTTTTGCTAGATGAGATTTCTGGTGGCTGCCTCTTCCCCTGCTGCCCCTTCAGCACATGGTCAGCAGTGCTGGGGTAGGCCGGGGGGATCCTCGGCCCTCCTCGTGTGGCTGTGAGGGGGCGTGGAGGACGCGCAGCCTCCTCTCCTTATGCCAAAGGAAATCCCACACCCCACCCCGGGCTCCCCAGCCCCTAGTGTTTTTTGAAGTGTTTTGACCATTCTCATGGCCACTGCATATTTATTTTAATGTTAAGATTTTTTTTTTTTTAAAACCTCTTTGACTTAAACGGGTGTGGAGAAATAAAACAGGCAGAATGCCCCCCAATCTTAAGGGGGTAGGGTGGGGAGGAAACACCTCCTTCCCTTCGCCCTCCCTCTTCCCTCCCCCTCTCCCCACCGCAGCTCTAAAGCACTTGCTTCAAGTAATAAGCACTTTTGAGAAAAGACCTATTTTACGTGAGGACCCTGGGAGCAGCCCCAGGTCCCAGCAAAGGAGACAGAGCGAGGGCTACATAGGAGACAGGGAAACAGGCTTGCGAATCAGAGGGCGAGTTGAAAAGAGCCAGTTTTTAGTTTCTGATTTTTGGGGAGACGTTTCTGATTGGGCGGTGGCTTTGGTAGGGTTGTGTACTATCCTTCAGAAAAACAAATGGCACAAACTGTGGGTCCCAGGATGGGCCAACAGACCCGGGTCACTGCCACTGTCCAACTGAGACTGACGGGCCACCTCCCCCGCTGTGGCCCCCTGAGCCATAGGACTGCTGAAAACCACTGAATGTACAGCCCAGGTTGGGGTGGGGAGCAGCCCCTGGGGGAGGGGGCTTCTCCTTCTGTTTGGTGCTGTGGGGGGTGGGAGAGATGAGACTGAGGGACTGCCACCCCACTTAGACATGTGTTCCTTGGGGTGGAGGGGCTGAGGAGGGCCTCCCTCCCTCTCCAACCCCAGCATGGCCCCTCTTCCTTCCTCATCCCTATCCGTTTTGACTGTAAGTCCAGCTCACCTTTGCCTTCAATATGTAACCAAAGGAAAACTCAATACTGTTTCCACCGCTGTCTGCCCACCCGAGCACCTTCTTACTCCCCGGACCTAGAAGGGGAGGAGAGGCTGGAGGTGGGGTGGGGGGCGTGGGGCCAGAGTGAACGGTTCTGCAGCTGTACCCCTGAAACCTCCTCTGGGGTCTTGGAAGGGACCCCGAGAGGTGAGGGTGGGCCCTGGCTGGAGGGGCTGGGAGCAGGCCCACTCTGTGTCTTGTGCACAGGAGTGTTTCTTTGTCCGGATGACTCCAGCGACTGCACTCCAGCAGGGAGGCCCCTTCCTCCGTCCCTCTCCGCCATTTCTCCCCCTCTCCCCACACCCCGTGTTCATCCCCACCTCCCCTTCCCACCGCAAAGGAAAATAGCCTTACAGACCCTAGCCCAGAAGCCCTCCTCCTGGGGCAAACCAGTATGGGGCCCCATCCCGCCTAGTTTGAACCCTACCTTTTAAGAAGGAGGGATAAGGAGCAAAGGCAGCCCCTTCCCTTCGAATTGTGGTGGCTCCAGCCCTCCGTGGCCTTGACCCAGGTTGGGCAAGGGGCGGAGGCAAGGAATCTTTGAGGACCAAGCCCAGTGGTCTGGGAAGAGGGAGGTGGAGAGGGAAGGGCCTGACCTGGGAACTCCCCCCTCCCCCGACCCAACCCTAGAGAAGCGACCAAATCCCAGAGATGGGAGGAAGCTGGGGTGGGGAGGGTCTGTTCTATGAATTACTTGAAGGTACTGACTCCGAGGCTGCTGTTGCCCACTTAGGTGTGAGGGGGACACTGTCACTGCATTTGGGAGGGCAGGGGGTGGCGGGTGACGAGAGCATCTGCCCTTGGCCCTCGCTCGCTCCTGCTGGGCCCTTTCCCTGGGGAGCCTGGCTTTGCCCCCGCTCCAGGGAAGTCGGGGAGAGCCTTCCCCTCCCATCTCCATCCCTCACTCTGGGCACCCTCTCCAATTGCACTAAAGTAGCTGTTGTGCCAGTCTTACCCCCACACCAGGGTGGGGTCTCTGCTTCCAGTCCTTTCTCCCCCGACTGCCTCCGCTCCTGTCCCGGACAATCTCCTTGTTCCCCTGTATTCCTGGATAGCTCAGCTTTGTATGTGTGTGTTTTGGGGGGTGGGGGTGGGTTCTGGCTGGAGTGGGTTTGGTAGGGGTTTGGGAAGGGCTAGGGGCAAGATGGAGGACTAAGTCTCCTACCCCCTTCCTCAACTCCAAGCCACAGAAGCCTGGGACGGAGGGTGCCTACTCTCGCTGCCGCGTGTCTTGCAGATGTGCCAAAATGGGCGTGGGGGGGAGGGGAGGGGAGGGGAGGGGAGGGGAGGGTGCCTGGCAGAGCGGCCCCCAGGGCGGCTCTCTCAAAGCAATACAGTTCCTCCGGCCTGGGGGACAGCAAGACAGGGGAGAGGGTTGGGTTGGGGACCTGGGGGTTCCCTGTGTACAGCTGTGTATATTCAGGGGTGTTCTCTGTCTGGTACCCGCTGTGGGCGTCTCTGTGTGTGTGAACCCCCCCTTCCCCGTGCCCTGCATGACCTGTGATGCTGCAGACACCACCATCCTGTGTGCAGGGGTGTGTTGGGGGCACCGAGGGGCATGTTTCATGTCCTGTCGCACCCTCCACCCCGTGACCCATGTACTCGGTTGTAGGAAGTAAAGAGAACTGAGCACAATTCACTGGATTCTAGTCGAATCTTTCTCTAAGCAATTTTCCCGTTCCCGCCCTTCTCCCTGCCCCGGATCCGCCTGTGGTGCTAGTGTTGGGGTCGGGGGTGTTTAATGCTGGTGGGCAGCAATAAAGGGCAGATCTGCCCAGATGCCTGTATCCCCAGGGTGCTGAGGGCAGCAGGAAAAAGTGGGGACCTTGCGGTGCATTTGCCCCACCCTTCCCCCACCTCCCTGGGCTAAAGCACAATGCTCTCCCTGCAGATGGATGCACCCTGCACCCTCCAGGCCCCTGCTCATGTCCTCTCCCCCCGCCCCCACCTGCTTTGAGCCCTCCTCCCACCACATCCTGGTTTTCTATGCTGTTTTGGTGCAAGTACAACTGTCGTAGTCATGGCTTTGGGATGGGTTCTGTTTATTAAAATCCTATTGCTCCTACTGGCCCTGTGTCCCGCCTCCATTCCTGTGGTTGGGGGGAAGGAAGGGCAACCCGGCCGCCTTTCCACCGGCCCCCATCAGCCATCAGAGACCGGGGGCCATAGCTGCTCCTCCAGCAGGGCTATGGTGAGCATGAGGCCGCCCCCCAGCAGCATTCCCAGCCCCTGCAGAAGCACATGGAGCGTAGGGAGGGGCTCGGGAGGACGAAGCAGGGCTGGTAGCTGAAAGAAAGGGAGAACGTCAGGATCCTGGCCTTGTCTCTGCTCCCCCTGAAGCACGAGAGGGAGGCATCGGAAAGTACCAGCAGCCCCTCCGAACTCCTCCAGGCCCTTGTTCTTCAGACTCCCCTGGGCCTGGGCTCCAGCACCCTTCCAGGTGGCCGGGGGTGGAGGTGGAGAGACCGGTACTTCCCTCCCCGCCGAACCCACCTCCCCGCTTCCCTTGCTTTTCTCTGCAGAGCCCCACACCTCTCACCATGTCCACAAGGGCCACATAGAGGAAGACCCCAGCAGTGACACCAAACACCCAGGGAGTGAGGGGGACAGGGCCCAAACTGAGCCCCACCCCCAGGGCTGCACCCCCTAGTCCCAGGGCTCCAGACACCAGGCTCAGCAGCAGCAAGCGCCGGAAGGGCAGCCCTTCCTGGAGCAGCACCGCGAAGTCACCTGTGCGGAAGAGAGGACAGGGTGGGAGGGTACGAGCCAGGGCTGCCCCTCCCGCCCCCGCCCCCCCTCCCCGAGGCCTCTCCTTTCTGGAGCCCACCCCACCCCACTTCTGCCGTTCCTACCCAGTTCGTGGGGTAGCTCGTGGCAGAAGACCGCTAGGGTGGTGCTGAGGCCACTGGAGAAGCCATCGGAGAAGGCAGCGCCTGGGGTTGGCAGGGTTGGAGGTCGGCAGTCTGGGGGAAAGCGCTCACCAGGGGCACGGCCGCCGCTTCCTCCTCTCCCCCACTTCCTGGGAGCCCTCTCCTGGGCCCTGCCTCCCTCCTTCCGCTCCCCTCGCACCTATGGCCAGCCCGTCAGTGAGGTTGTGCAGACCGTCTCCCAGGAGGACCATCCACGTGATGTTGGCGCCACCGCCACCCTGGTGCCCGTGACTGTGGCCTTGGTGCCCAGTGGGGGCTGGGGCTCGTGGGGGCTGGCTGGCCTGCTCCCTGCGGCCCCGAGCTTCTGGCTCTGCAGGAAGGACAAGGACAGTGCCGGTGGCTGCAGGGGAGAGCTGGGAGCGGGGAGCCTACTCTTCATTTTCTCTGCTTACCTGGAGCTGCCTGTAGCGGCTGAAGGGCCGTCCCACTGCCGTCCTCCAGGTCCGGGGCCGGTATTCTGAGATCCTTTCTTTTTTGCCCGCAGCATCTCTGAAATGGGAGGGTATCCCTCCTGGTGGAGGAGGCAGCAGAGCCGGGGGCTAAGGAGCGGCCAGGCTCCCAGCTGGGGAAATGAACACCTGGGCTCACCTCTAGCACTTGGGGGTGTTTGGAGGCCTCTCCACTCCCTTCCCGGGCTGGCGCCTCCCTGTTTCTTGTTGACTTGGACTTGGGAGAGGAGGCCCTTCGGCCAGAAATCCTGGGTCTATGCTGAGGAGCCCCTACCCACTCCCTGTTAGTTGCCGGGTCCTGCCCCCTCAGGGCAAAGGGCAGAGCCCCCGAGCCAGGAGCACACTGCCAGCGCCTCAGGTCCTGGCTTGTGTGGCCCGCCCTTGGCCAGAACTGCGGTTTGGGCAGAAGGAGGAGAAGAGGGTATCACTCACTGGCCTGAGGCCTCGGCGCCGCCGCAAAAGCCCTAGCACGTTCTCCAGCACAAAGAGCAGGAAGAGACCTCCAAGTACTGACAGTCCCGGTCCCAGGTCCTCCTCCGGTGGTCCGCTGGGTCCAGCGTGCTGCCCTCCTCGTGCCTGCCAGCGAGGGGGTCAGGGCAGACCCCAGAAGCCCGCGCGCGGACCACAGCCCCCTCCTGTGCGGGCGGCGGCAAGCCTGCCTTCGCTCTCTACTAGAAGGCAGCTGGGGGCCGCAAACGGGGCTGGGGCGTGCAGCGTGGGGGCTGACAGGAAGGGGGAGGGAACCCCTTGGGGACACGGAGGCTGTCCACCTCCGCGGGGCGGGTGGAGCGAGGAAGGGGCTTCACGTACATGTGGCAGCAGGTGGAGCAGCGCGTCCCCACAAAGCGTGCCCACGGCCAGGGCCCCCAGGAAGCCCAGCAGGGGCCGCAACAGACGTGGTCCCAGGAGCCGCAGCAGTAGCAGGGAGAGGGGAGAAGGGAGGCTGAGCAGCAGGACTGCCAGGGCACTATGGACCAGCGCTGGGGAGAAGCAGGGACTGAAATTAGGCTAGGGACGGCCGGAGGGCCTCAGAAGCAAGGTGGGGCAGAGATACAGTGCAAGGGGAGACAGCACCCCCAGTGAACCCCCTTGCTTGGCTAAGGGCCCACTCCCTACCAGGACTCCAGGCACCCTGCCACCCACTGTCACCCACTGACCAGACAGAAGATCCCCTGGGGGAGCTGGGGTTGCGGCCTGGATGCAGACACGGCTGTCGATCTGATAAAGCAGGGCTGGACACAGCAGAGCAAACTGATGAGGGGTCAGAGGAGCAGCGGGGCTCAGGCCAAAATTGACCAGCAGCTGGGAGCCATTCAGACACTAGGGGAGTTGAGTTGGAGGTCATACATTGGGGCATCGCTGAGAACTGTGACTCAGATCTTTAATGTCTGTCCTTCCATTGCATGGACTCCTGGGTCTCTCTCCTGGGTCCCCTTTGCTCACCCCAGCAGGTGCATCAAGGATTAGGGATAGTTCTGTATGATCAGTGTGTGTTAACTATTAGTGAATATTCAATCCAGTGCAGATATTCAACTCAATACAGATTAGGGGCCAGTAAACAATGCCACCATCTCCCTCCCTCCCAAGCCCCTGATGACTTCATCGATTTGGTGAGGGAGTTGGTTGGACCAGAGCCCTCCATTGCAGAATCTTAGAAGGGAAAGAACTCGAAATGCCATCCAACCTTCCTCGCAACAGCTCTGTCACATGTTCATCCAGCCTTGGCTTGAATGCCCCCTGTGAAGGGGTGCTCACCCTCTCCAGGCCCGCTTCAGAGTTAGCTTTTGCTGCCCTCTGGTGTACATGGAACAAGCCCACTTCCTGGCTGAACACAGCCTTCCTTTCCCTGCAGGTTTCCTCTCCAGACAGCCAGCCCTAAATCTTACCCTGGGCTGTTTCTCTGGATTCTCTGCTTTGCCAAGTGTGGTCCCTAAACCAGGTCTTGGAGATTTGGGTGTGGGCTCATGTGCGCTGAGCCCAGAGGAACCGTATCCCACTACTGGAATAACATGCCCTAAGATCACACCTGGACTGGGTTTTTTAAATTAACTGTATTAAATTACTCTTTAGGGGCGCCTGGGTGGCTCAGTCAGTTAAGCGTCTGCCTTCAGCTCGGGGCATGATCCCAGGGTCCTGGGATCGAGCCTGCGTCGGGCTCCCTGCTCAGTGGGGAGCCTGCTTCTCCCTCTCCCCCTGCTCCTGCTCTCTCTCTCTAATAAATCAATAAAATCTTCTTAAAAAATAAATTACTCTTTAAACATTTCAGGCCATCCAAATCCCATGGTCCTTCCCCCACACCTAGAGATCATCAGACTCACATCCTCATTCAGATGGTCAGCCAATGAATGGTCCAGCAGCAGGAGCCTGTGAAACAGGTCCAGGCCCGAGGGCGCTGGCCCATGGGGTGATGCTGGGGCCTTTGGCTCCTCTGGGTCACCCCACCCCGAGGGACCCAGAGGCAGCCCCGCCCAGACATCCACACTCAGCTCAGGGTCCTGTGATCTGGAATGGATGGGATAGTAAGTCAGACTGGCTCATGTTCTTTAAGAAACTCCCCTTGAGGGGCGCCTGGGTGGTACAGTCTGTTAAGCGACGGACTCTTGGTTTCAACACAGGTCATGATCTCAGGATCATGAGATCCAGTCCTGAGTCGGGCTCTGAGCTCAGCGTGGAGTCCGCTTAAGACTCTCTCTGCCCCCCCACCCCCGCTCGCTCACTCGTGCGCGCGCTCTCTCTCTCAAATAAATAAATCTTTAAAAAAGAAGAAAGACACTCCCCTTGAGGCTCCTAGTGCGCTTTGGGGGGAATGGAAGGAACAGCCACTAGCTGGAGTTCCTGGGACCCAAAAACCGTGGAATGTCAGTTCTAGGAGGATCTGAGAATTGTCGATTTATAGAAGGGTCTAGGAATGGGGGGGGTGTGAGAGTGAGAGAATTTGGGGGGGCGCAGCCGAAAGTGCTACAAATTGGGAGCCAAGTCAGCCTGGAGACATTGAGCACTGGGACTAAGAGCAAGGAGTTGAAGGGCCCAGGGATTTGGAAGAGGGGAGAATTAAAAGGCAGAGGCAAAGGGGGCCGTGAAGGAATACAGGGAGTCAGATTTGGAAAAATTTGTAATTCCAGGAATCTGATTTTAGGAAGCCAGAGCTAGGCCACTGGAGACTGATGCAAGCCCTGAGAAAAGCAGGGCATGTGGCCTTTCGGGGTGGGGAAAGGGTCAGTACCTGTGCGTGGAATTGTCTCCCGCTGGGGCTGCAGCTCGACCAGCTGGAGGCCCGTGGTGGTGTCCCAGGCGGAGGGCCTGAACTCGGCCTAGCCCCAGGCTGTGGAGAAGCCGCGCTAGGCCCCCTGCGGTCAGTGTCCCGTTCTCCCCATACAGGCCAAACAGCTGGGCCAGGTAATGGTTCTGCTCCTGCTCAGCAGGGCCCAGGTTGGGGGCTGAGCCCCCTACCCAGCCCAAGGTCATCCACACACACAAGCCAGCCAGCAGATGACTCACTGGGGGCCCCATTATTGGGGGGGGGATGGGATAGAGGCTCTGGTTCTGGCTTCTATTCCGCTTGGATCATCCTGAGGACTGTGCCCTGGAAGAACAAGGAGGAAGGGCCTGGGCTTCTGCTCTGCTGTCCAGCTCAGGCCCGGGGAACTCTCATTCCCTGGACCGTCCGGCCTTGAACCTAGCAGCAGCCCCCTTTCTAGCCTCCTTTCTCCCTCCCCCTCGCCTCCTTCTGGAGCAGCCTCTTATTTGCCAGTTCCTAGAACACCTTCCTTGACCCAGAGTGCCTCCCTCACCTGATCCAGAGCTGACTGCCCATCCTGTCCCCAAAACCCCACCCCGCAATCCTGCCCCACCTCTCGGGTCTCCCCTTAGATCACAGGGCCTCACACTCACTGGCAGTCTGGGAGCTGTCACTTCAGGTCCTGGGCAGGTCTTACTGTGGACGCCAAAGCGCTCCTGAGTCAGGAAGGGGAGCGGGCCTCAGCCTCCAGGCGGTCAGGTGGAATGGAGGCCGTGTCAGATAGAAGGCTGGGATGGACACCCCCTGCCAACTCCTAGCCCACCTGCCTTGGGGCGGGGTCAGGGAGGGGAGGGGCCAGTGTGGGAAGGCTCATGTCAGAGAGGAGTTAATGGTTCACTGGTCTCTGGGGTGGGGGTCAAAGGTCAGTCTTGGTTGGGCCCCTGAGTAGGGAGGGGCCACCCTCTGCCCCTGGAAAAGCCACATGGCCAAGGAAAACCTGAGCCTGGTCTTTTCTTCTAAATAATTCACCCCGCTGACCCAGTTGGTACCATTTTAGCCTTTCCCTGCATATCCTCTCACCACCACCACCCCCCCCCCCGCCGCCACCTTACATCTGGTCCTGGGCTTCCTTCATTTCCAACCCCCATTCCCCACATTCCCTGGGAAAGTGGGATTCGGGGGTCCCTCGGCTGGAAAGGGGTTAAAGAGGCAGGTAAGTGGCAAGCCCAGGTGCGTGCGGAAGAAACCGAAGAAACCGTTCTTAGCAACTCCTTGTCCCAGCCGAGTAAGAGCCAGAGCTCTGGGAACCAGTGGCCAAGAAAGGGGAAGCTCTGGTGGAAAGAGGAACAAAGTATCTGGGCTCCCCTCAGATGTCTAACCTGGCTTAAGATCAGGGGAGCACAGTCTGATTCGGGCAATCGTCCAGGGGGTTGAGGTTGGCGTTACCTGACCGCGAGAGACTGGAAGGACGCCCAGAGGAAGGGGGACACAGCCTTCTTGGTTCCAGCTGTGGGGGGGGTAGGCAGGCAGGCGGGCAAGGGTCACCTGCAGGGAGGGGGCAGGGGAGGGAACTACCTTAAAGGGGCAGGCCTGCTTTGCTTAGGCCTGGTTACCTGTAACCTGTCTTCCTTCCACCTCCTAGGGATAGCCCACTTTCCCAAATGTCCGACTGCTAACCTCTTCATTTTCCCACAAAAAGCAAAGGAGTCCAGTACAGAGCGGTAACGTTTATTAGGAAGGAGGGATTCAATTTGACTTCCACATCACACACACCAGAAATAGACTGTGACTGTCGTTTCTAAGAGGAAGGAGGGCGGGCAGAGAGCCTTGAATCCCAGGGGATAGGCAGCTTCAGCTGGGCAAGGCAGTGAGTATGGGCTTAGGGTGGATAAGGCCACTGTTCACCACCCCTCCAGTGAAATTTAGTGGCTCAAATACTACTACCTACCCACACCCAGCCCCACAAAAGCCAACAGCCTAGTAGAAGGCTGTGTGCTCTAGGAGACACTGGGGCTATGGTGGGTGGCGGGAAGGGAGGAAGGATGTCTTGCTATCTCTTGCTGTTCCTCCGGGTTTCCTTGCCGTTACTAACAGGGTTGCTGGACGGGCCCGAAGGGCCGGCAGGTGTGTGGTTGGGCTGGCTTCGGGTAATTCGGGTGCTGGGGGGATGCGAGGGTGCGTGAGGGGGGTGCGGGCCACCACCAGGGCCTGGTGGGGCACTCAGTCCATTTCCGTTCTGGTTCTCAGAGGCTAGCAGTGGGAGAAGGGAAAGAAACACAGGAATTAGAGAACTAAGGTAGGAGAGAGGTCCAGCCCCAAGGCCTCCCTCCCGCTCCCAGAGAGGAGCACGGTCTCCATCAAGCATAGCTGCACGTTCCTGCCAACTGGACCAATTGCGAGGAGTGGAGGTTGTATGCACGGAGCCCCAGAGAAGCCTCGAGTAATCATTTGGGAAGTTGCTACATGAGCCCTAGTGTGGTATTTTTCTCTTTTATTCAGCTTTGTATCAGGGAGGTCAGACTTAGAATTCGCTGTTTAGTTCTACTCAAGGACCTCTTTATCAAAAGTCTTTGTAAAACTGGAGAAGCATGGGTAGGGGAAGGGCCCGAAATTTCTGTGTTAAAATGTAAGAAGGATCTTAAAAAAAAAAAAAGGGTGGTGGGTATCACAATGATACACACATTTTCATTTTGGAAAATCTAGGTCAGAGTGAGCAAAACAATGATTACTCACACCCCCCAAATAATAAGTAACATTTTTGTGGGTAGCTTACATGTTTGATGGGAGCCAGGTGTGTGAGATGATCTCCCTGAGTGCCCACAACAGTGCATATGACTAACCTTGCCGCTCCCACAGTGTTACCGTATGTAGGACTATCTCCTTCATAGACTACCGGCTCCTAAAGGCAGGTGCTGTGTCTTATTCCTTGGCAATCCTCCTCTAGACATCCTGGCTAAGTGAAGATAGAGGCCTGCCTCTCATATGCATAGGACACTATGAACCCTACATGCGGTAGGAGTCATAGGCTAGTGGTTCTCCAACCACATCCCTGCTTAAACCCGGCTGCTCCAGACTAAGACACCTGTAGCCAAGAGGGAAAAATAATGCCTTTTCCTCAATTCACAGAAAACGTTAGGAGAGTATATAGAAAGTTAAGTTTTCATGCCATCCATGTTTTTTGTTAAGCCTTTGTACCTGTCAGATAACCAAGTGAATAAACATCTGGCAGATGAATACGAGGGGCCAACAGGCTTATGTGTACCTTATTTAAAATGCTTTTTACAAATATAGAGTTATGGAGACCCGAAAATATATGTCATATTTTCCATTGAAAACATGATGTTGGGACACCTGGGTGGCTCAGTCGGTTAAGTGTCTGCCTTCAGCTCAGGTCATGATCCCGGGGTCCTGGGATCGAGTCCCACATCAGGCTCCTTGCTCAGCGGGGAGCCTGCTTCTCCCTCTGCCTGCTGCTCCCCTTGCTTGTGCTTTCTCCCCTGCCCCCGATAAATAAATAAATAAAATCTTAAATTAAAAAAAAAGAAAAGAAAACGTGGATGCTGATTTTTGTGGTGGAATTAAATGTTATTTCATGATGTGTCCAAAAAGCCACATGACCCTGGTGGTTCTGACACAAACAATTCTGAAAACCATGGCAACTGGGGGTGTAGACACAGACTGAGGAAGGGCAGAAGCAGCCCGGAGCCTAGTAACACAGGGAGAAATCTAAGGCACGGATCAGAGGCAAGAGACAGCCAAATCCCAGGGAGTACTAGGGTCAGCTGGGAGAGGACCCAAAAGGAAAAAAAGAGCAGTAAAAACCCAGTTCCTAAGGAAAAGTGAGGGGATGAAGGAGATGATGTTGGTGAGTGATTCTAATCAAGAGATCAAAAAGCAGGGGCTTGAAGTATAGGAGATGAAAGAATCATAATCCTGAGGTCCAAGGTGTAGAAGAAGGGTCTTTAGTTTCAAGAAGAGTGATGACCCTAAAAGAGAACTACTTGGTGCTCTAAAAGCTATACCGTGTGGACTCCATGTTAGGTCCTATATATCCATATCAGAACCGTGGAATGAACTGAAAGGGCAAGGCGAAAAGGGCAAGGACCCTCCAAAGCAGCAGAGAGAAACAAGCTGGAAGGAAGGAGTGCAATCTTTGCAGAGAGACTGTTCTCATTTGTGTCCTTGAGTGGTAGTGACACAAGAATACCAGAAGTCTATCAGTGATAGAAACAGGTCCCTAAATCTTTTCCCCACAAGGACTTGCAAAAGAACGGGGAGAAGAACTAGGTGGATGGGGATACACTGAGGGAAGAGAAATTGGGATGAAGGCAATGCATCTTTCCAGGCTGGAGAGAAAAGGGGAGCTAGGAGAACCAGCGGCTGGAAGGGAACAGGTGTACCTGGAGAAACGGCAGGGGGTCCAGTGGTAGGCTGGGGAGCCGTAGGGCTGCTGTCGTTCTGCAACTGAAGGCACAAATTAAATACTCAGACTTTGCTCTCCACCATGCTTCTTGGCCTGACCTGCCCTCCTTCCCTACATCGAGGCCATGGGACTCACCGTCTTGTTGGGTGCCTGCTGGGCACTGTACTCTGGGTTTGGCTCACTGAAGTTAGGAACCTCGGAATAAACCATACAGAATCTGCAAGGGGAGAAATTGGCTAAAGCCTCAGACCCAGTCTCTGGGCCACTGCTGGAGGCCTCAGAAAGGTCCAGATACAAGACACAGACTGTGCACCCTTATGCTGCCTCACTGCAAACCTTAAACTTACCCCCTTGGCCTGGTGCTTCTACATTCCCACCCCCAAGACACTTACTCTCCAATCTTCTGAAGATCACCCCCACGTCCAGTGTACAGTGTCAGACAACCTTTGAACACTGAAGCGTATCTGTGGGGGCACAAAAAAGTAGGATTCAGAATACTCAGAAGAGTCACAGGGGCTGTTAACTCTTAACTCTACCCCCTTGGCGGTTACTGCCCTTGGATAACCAGGAGTAACCAGGAATTACCCTTTGGTGAGCCGAATAATGTCTCCAGGCTGGATCAGGTTGCCCACGTCGTCCCAGACAGAGATATTGATGCTGCCTGTTTTGTCTGCCACTTTGCAGGTCCGAACCTCGTGCCCGTCTTTTGTCTTGGTCACCCGGCCTGGAGGGAACAGATAAATGTTGGGGCGGGTGGGAGGAAGAAATGGTCAGAGGGATGAGATCTAGATACTGGTGGGGCGAGGGGGAATGGAGGGACAGCACCATGGAGAGGGCCCTGAGTGGAAAGAGGCCCAAGTGGCCCTGGAGGCTTGGATCTGGTGAGTTCCATCTACCCTACACTCCACTACAACTCTCCAGGCCAGGGTCTAGGAGAGATTGGGTGTGAGCAGTTTCTTGGGGTGCGCCCTGACACCCCTGTAGCTAGTTAAGTGCGGAGGTGGTGTTCTCCCCCTCCGAACCCCCCCCAACCGGGAGAAGCCGCGCAGGGGGCCCACCATCCCAGAATAGCCACCTGTCTCCAGCACAATGAAGATGAGGTTCAGATTCTTGAGCCCGGGCTTGATATCCTTCACGAAGGTCTCCGTCGTCATGCTGCCCGAGCCTCGGCACTACACTAGAAGGGGGAAAAGGGAATGAAGGCTCAAGGCTTGGAGTCTTCGCCCCCATACTCCACTTCCCAAGGCCTACCTACCACTCTAGGCTGGGGTCAGGCAGCCGCAAATCCTCTAATTCTTCTAAAAGGTAAGAAACGAACTTCCCCAGGAGCCTCCAACTTCAAAATCAGAATTTGAGGGTCTCTGGATAGGCTGCTTCGGGGCTGAAAGGCCCCGTCCCGGGATGCTCTTTCAATCTCAATCCCCAAAGTCGAGGAGCTGACGGAGACGGGGGTAGGGAAACTGGTGCAGATCCAAGGAATGGAATCTTACTCGCCAAACCTTCCCGAACCCTCATCCGGACAACCCAGGACTCGGTCCATCCCCTCCCCCACCCACAGCCCACCACCCACCCAGCCAGCGGGCCGGACAGCGCACGCCGCAGAGCCGCCCGCAGGGGGAGCCACAGGCCCCGCCGCCGCCGGATGCGCCCGGTGGAACGCGGGAGTGCGGACATTCCCGTAAGTTTCCGGTTGGCCTCCTCCGACCAATCAGCACTGTCCCGACGCGCCCCGCCGCCGGCCCCGACTCAGCCAATCGGGGCCCAAGATTCACGCGCCGCGAAAGGGGCGGATTTTAAGTATTAAAGGAACCCCGCAGATGGTTGGCGCTGCGAGAAAGATTGACCACCAGGGGGGCGCCTCGGGCCCAATTTTCCTTACTTGACTGGGAGACAACACCTAGGCTCCAAGATTTCATTTCTAAGACGTGACTCTGGAAAAAGGGCCAGGGGTTTTGGAAGACGGTGGACAAAAGTCTGAAACACGCTCAGCACTTCACTTATTTTCTCGACAATTTTTAAATATGTAATTCCCTTTTGCAGACAAGAAAACGTAAGTTATATAAAAAGCAGTGCTTAGCACGCAGTAGGCACAGTTTCTTCTTTTCCCACTGCTATAACCCTTATCTTTATTCCTGACTTGGGGTCCTCATCTTTAATGCACTACCCAGCTTCGTCAGGGTTTTGGAAAAAGTAGCCTTCACACCAGAGGCCGACCCACCCTTTTTGGAAGAATGGAACCAGGGCACAGAGGACAGCATTTGCATTAGTCCCTTTCAGAGTGTGAAAGGCACCTCTTCCTAATGCACTTATCTCCCTAGATCCCAGGGTCTCCCCCGCCCCCAGAGGATTTAACAGAGGAGGCCCGAACCTTTAGTTCCCCTGGGGACTTGTTAGGAACTCAACAAAAGTTTCTATTTCTGTAATGTTGTGTATAAACCAGTTACATATATACAAACCACAACCATTTGTTTAGCGAATAGCCATAACAAATACTATTTAATATCAGATTAGCCTAACAGGTCATGTAGTAATGTCTTGGCTTGATTATTTCCTTACCTTCCGGAGCGCTTTAGGCTCCGCCTTGACCTTCCTCGGATCCCAGGTTCTCTCCCGCCCACACCCCCAATTACGGTGTTATATCCTAAGGAAATCAAAGCATAACGTAGGAAGAGGGACATCTTATCTCCCCTCCCCTTAGATGTTTCAGGGAACTCTAGGAGCGTCCGGAGAGCCATCGTAGATACAGCAGGAGTGCCGCTAGGAGAGAGGCGGGCAATCCGTTGGGCACCCTACATCAAAGCTTTGCGGCTAGACACTCCCCCATTCTCCACCCAGTGGTCGCCCTGTAGACTACAGTATCCACTCCCGTGACTATGAGTCATAGGGTCGGGAGGCTCCGGGATGCTGACCACCGCTCTGGAAACAGGAGATGGCAGGTCACACTGCAGGTCAGCCTCCTCGCAATGATCTCGCACCTCACCGCATCAACCTTAGGAGTCGGGACTCGTACGCCCCTCCAAAGCGAAGTCTAGCCCTCCCGGGAGTCGGCCTCGGGCTCCGCCCCCTACATTCACGCTGGGAAGAACATAGAGTTCTCCCTCCCAAATGGCTATATGGTCCTAGTTGGGATCACAAAGATTTCCGGTGTAGAGAGGAAGCCCGGGTAATCGTCCCCCCTCCTCGTTGGTCGCTCTTGGCTTCTAGTCTAGATCCGAGTTAAACAAAGAGGCGGAGTTTGGTGACGAACTTCCGCCGGGTTGCGTAGCAGCGGTGGGCGGGGCAAGGGACCCATCTCACAAGGCGACGAGTGGTTGGAACCTTCTCTCGCCTTCCCCTTCCCCTTCCCCTCCCAGGATAGGCTGGGACCCGGCACCGGAGCTATCCCGTGGCCGCTGCGGCCTCAGCTCCAGCCGGGCCGGGGTACGGAGAGTCCAGACCGCTTCCAGGGCGGTGCGTACTGCGCCTGCGCCGACTCCCACCTAAAAAAGGGTGTGGGACGGGAGGGCCGATGTCCCACGGGGATTGGGGCGGGGGTTCAAGATATTGGAGGTCAGGAGAAGGGATAGGAGTAAAGATGAAAAATGGAGGAAGGGAGCAGGAATAGGGAGGAGTCCGGAGGTGAGAAAGGGGCGCTGGAGGGTGGGTTGTTGGGGAGGTACATTGGAGTAGTGGAGTCTTAAGTGCGGGAGGGGGTCTGGGCTGACTGGAGGACAGGGAGGAGGGGACCTGGGGCTACAACGTGGTGTTTAAATGGGCAGTGACGACGGGCTGGGAGGGGAGGGAGGGAACGTTCTGGGGGCTAGCCTGGGCAGGGGCGGCGGAATCTGAACCCCCGCCCTCGAAGCGCCATAGCTTGGCTCCTCTCCCGTGCCTTGTCTTTGGCAGCCTTGTCTTCCTCCTCCATTCCTTTCCCCCCCTCCCTCTCTCACCCCTCCTTGAAGGAATCTCACATTCCTTACATCCCTTCCTTGGCGTTGCAGCCGGGCCCTTTCGCAGGCTTCACACACCGGAAAGCCTTCCCCAACCCAGAACTCTGCGAAATTGGGGAATGGGGAGGAGGGGGCTGGAGAAGGAGCAGAAAGCTGAGAGAGGTGAGAGTGTTTTGCCCGGGGGACTGACAGACATCTTCCCCATTCAGAAACTGACTTCATTCTCCGTAATAGCATCTGTGGCTGTTGAAGGAGCCACTGTTCATGGGGACTGGGCTGTGATAGTGATAGTTTAACCACTTCCTAAACAGGTGGTTTTAGGGTCTGACAATAGGGCAAGAAGCTGATAGGGTTGCTGGTTGGTAGTTTTCCCCCAGATGGGAATGGGGTAGACTAGTGGTAGTCAATCTGAGTGATGTGATAATATTACTACTCTGTGTGTCCGCCTGACTGTGTCTGGGCCTGGTTCCTGGTAATCGAAAAGGAACAAGCTCCTTTCAAGCATTTCCTCACTAGCCTTCAGTACTCTAAATTTATTTTGCATTTTATTACTACAAATATCTTACCTGAAACATAGCTGTATTCAGTATGTTTTCACATTTATTATGTTTTTGACTTTCAAGGACA
Source organism: Leptonychotes weddellii (assembly GCF_054177405.1). Classification (NCBI taxonomy): domain Eukaryota; kingdom Metazoa; phylum Chordata; class Mammalia; order Carnivora; family Phocidae; genus Leptonychotes; species Leptonychotes weddellii. The sequence goes on along the minus strand of NC_138373.1, from coordinate 106,749,209 downwards.
ACATATAAGGTAGATAAAGGCAGGTATCTTCCCTACTTGTCAGGTGAAGACATTGAAAACTGCAGAAGAGATACATGGCTTGTTTAAAGTCCTACAGTTGGCAGAGCTGGGACCAGAACCCAAGTCTCCTGACTCCTGGTCCTCCTCTCAGTTGAAAAATCCTGTTTTCTTCTGGCTAAGGGAACATCCCAGCATGGGCAAAATTCTGAGTCTGGAGCTTGTCACTAGAAGACTGAGCATAACCAGCAACAGTGGTTCCTGGAAGCATTTCATGAAATACAGGTGCATATGCCAGACTATGGGGAAATAGGGTGTTGTCAAAATGGAAACAGCATTATAGTCTTCTCTGTGTTATGGATGAGGGAGAAACAACTCCCTCGCTACCCCCCAAAGAGAAAGTGTGTCTGACATTGCGCCTTCATCTCTCTGGTTAGTTTAATAATATTACACTAAACGTGTTGTGGCTGATGAGCATAGGAAACTAATGAGCATGTGTACAGGACTCAGAAGATGAAATGGTCTCAGTTTTATGTGTAAAAATGATCCTCATCATATTGCTTTGTAACACAGCCCTTAATTTGTTGATAGCCATGTGATGGGGAGGAAACGAGTTTGAATAGTTACTATTCTCCTGTGTAGTATTGAGTAGATCTCACAGCACTCTTCATCTGAAGCCTTGTCCCCCTTTACTTGGTCCTATTCTTTTGGTAATGATAGTCTAGTCAGCCTAATCATACCTCTAGTCTTCCCAGTCGCCCACTTGGGAGTGATTTCCCATTTCACTGCCGCCGCCTCCTCCTCCTCTTCTTCTTCTTCTTTATTTTATTTTATTTATTTATTTTTTAAAAGATTTTATTTATTTATTTGAGAGAGAGAATGAGAGACAGCACAAGAGGGAAGAGGGTCAGAGGGAGAAGCAGACCCCCCGCGGAGCAGGGAGCCCGATGCGGGACTCGATCCCAGGACTCCAGGATCATGACCTGAGCCGAAGGCAGTCGCTTAACCAACTGAGCCACCCAGGCGCCCCCTTTTTTTTTTTTAAAAGGCTGATCCCCTCAGGAGTATTTTCTGACTTGGGAAGTAGAATCACACCTGTACGAATTCTTGAGTATCTTCTCCTTATGAAGATATTTTCCAGTTTGGAGGCTAGGATTAGAATTCTTTTTACATGACTTCAGTCATTTATGTGAAAGCATTTGGGAAACATCAAAGCATCATACTGTGCATGTAAGCTAGCACTGGTCTCTGCATTGTGTAGCCACAGATCTGGAATCATTGACATTGCTTGTGGTTGTGTGCACTGAATAAGAAGAATCTTTTTCTGTCTCAAACAGCTGTTCTTCTTTACCTTTTTCCTTGTTCCTTTCTCTGCCTCTCTCAGCTGTGTTTGAATATCCTGGACTGTGTGTGTATGTGATTCCTTAGCCAGTGATCTCGATCTTTAGAAGGCAGTCCTGTGGCCCTAGCCCTGAAACCTGTTGCCCTTAATGGAGTCACCTCATCCTCCCCAACCAGCCGCCAGATCCAAGTCTGTCTAGTCTCCCTGCCAGGTGGAGGTAGTTCCCCTGACTCACCCTTTTCTACCTTGTTCCTATTAATAGAGTGCTCCTGATTGTGACATCACATCCATCCCCTTGGCGATGGAGCTTGTCACTAGGAAGGAAGACTCAGTCGGACAATAGCCAACAAGATGGGTTACTGGGAGCGTCTCCTGAGTGGCACTGAGTGGAGGCCTCAGGGGGTTGGAGCCTTGTGAACAGGGAACCTACCCCCCAACACTTGGAAGGTAAAGAGCCTTGATTCAGAATCCCGTTTCAGGCTTCAGGTCTCTTCTCAGCCTATCTGGATTCCCTCTGCTTTTGAAAACCTGATTCTTAAGATTCTTCTGCATAAAACTTTCTCTCATTAACCCACATCAGTCTGTTCTTCTATGCATATTTACGTCTGACAGTAACTATTAACTTTTACTTGTTGGTAAATTGCTCAGTCAATTTTATGTCTTTTTATGTGTTTTATGTCTTGTATACTCATTGGGCGCAAGCCTACACCTTAGTTTGAAGACAAGGATTGTGTTTTCTGTATCTTTTATACATCTCTACTGGCAAAGGGGCTGTGCGTAGACGATGAAGTTGAAGTTTAGGGCATCCACACAAATAGTGCTTGCAGTTGGTGACTAAGTGGGAGGTCCTTGCTGGCCTTTAGGCCTGATAGGCCTCACTTCAAGTGTTAAATGAGTTCTTGAGGAATTGTGTACCCTCTGGATTCTTCTGTAAATTGAACCAATTAAAATGTGCTAAAGAATTTAATTTAATTTTAAAAATTTTATTTATTTATTTTTTTTGATGAGAGAGAGCATGAGCCAGCGGGGAGGGGCAGAGGGAGAGAGAGAGAATCCTAAGCAGGCTCCATGCAAAGCTCAGTACAGAGCCGGATGTGGGGCTTAATCCCACGACCATGAGATCGTGACCTGAGTTAAAACCAAGAGTCAGACACTTAACCAACTGAGCCACCCAGATGCCCCCTAAAGAATTTTAATTTTAAAATCCCCTGTGGTGGGGCGCCTGGGTGGCTCAGTCGTTAAGCGTCTGCCTTCGGCTCAGGTCATGATCCCAGGGTCCTGGGATCAAGCCCCACGTCAGGCTCCCTGCTCGGTGGGAAGCCTGCTTCTCCCTCTCCCTCTCCCCCTGCTTGTGTTCCCTCTCTCGCTATGTCTCTCTCTGTCAAATAAATAAATAAAATTTTTTAAAAAAGTAAAATAAAATTCCCTCTGGTGGGGCACATGGCTGGCTAAGTCAGTAGACCATGCGACTCTTGATTTCAAGAGGCTCTTGATCTCAGGGTCATGAGTTCAGGCCCCACACTGGGTATAGAGCTTGCTTGCTTGCTTGCTTACTTACTAAATAAATAAATAAATAAATAAATCCATCCATCCATCCATCCCCTGTGGTAAATCCAGCATGGATCCTAGCATTCTAGAATTAAACAATCTTTGGGGCATTGTATCCCACCCCCTCCTCTCATAAGTGAGGAAACTGAATTCCTCAGAAGTTATTTTTCTAAGAGAAGTAGTGACTTCAGTCTAAGGACTCTACTGCTTAAATAAAAAGACCACTTCTTTTCTTTATTTTTTTTAAAGATGTTATTTATTTATTTAACAGAGAGAGCAAGCACAAGCAGGGGGAGTGGAAGAGGGAGAGAAGGCTCCCTGCTGAGCTGGAAGCCCAATGCAGGGCTTGATCCCAGGCCCAGACCTGAGCCAAAGGCAGACGCTTAACCGACTGAGCCACCCACCCAGGTGCCCCAAGACCACTTCCTTTCACTTAAAAAGTCAAGAGAGTTGCCTAAAGAGAGCAAGGTCAGTTAGTGGTAAAGCCAGGATACCTTCTATAATCTAATTACCCCCTAATTTAGCTATTTTTGTTTTATATGCTGAATCTCAGAATCCTGCAATTTGTGGAGTACCTCAGAACGTATGTAGTCCAAGATGCTTCATTTCTTGTGTGGTAAGGGAACTGAGGCCCAGAGCAGTTAGGTCACTTGCCCAAGGTCACACATTTCGTCAGTAATAGAGCTAGAACTGGGTCTCAAGTTTCTGGATTCCCAACTATGTTTCCTTTTTTTCCATATCTGTTCCTTCATTGGGAGATTTGTAATGAAATGTGAGACCCTTCACCAGTTAATTTCTTCACTATGTTGAAATTCCTGGAAGTCACCTGTTTCCTTACATTGGAGCAGGTTATAGGATTGAGCCCTGCATCAGGCTCCCTGCCCAGTGGGGAGTCTGCTTCTCCCTCTGCCTCTGCCCCTCCCCCCGCTCATACTCTCTCTCTCTCACTGTCTCTCTCAAGTAAATAAAATCTTTAAAATTTAAAAATTTAAAAAAGAGAGAGACCAGGTGCATGGTTTGCACATCTGTACATGGGTTCAAGAAACCCTGAATAAAAAGGAGGATAAATGTTCAGGTTCCTTTACAGTCTGTTTTGAATTCCTGGCTCTCTCGAGGGGTAGACCAGAGAAAGCAACTTCAACAACAAGTTAAAAGGGTGTAGAAAGGGATCTGAGAAAGCTCTTGCATTTTATGATAATAGTGACGAGAACTATAGAGAGAGAACCCAGTGTAACAGTAAAGAAAATAACATAATTACCTTGTTGAGTTCTGGCCTACAGAAAAGAAGGCTGGAAATGCAATCTTCAGGTTGGGTTTGGGATGTTCAAATCAGGGAAGTTGGCAGAACAGCCTGAAGGGACACCTCAGTGCTACTTTAGTTCAGCTCCCCAATTTGAGTGAAACCTTCGAAGGCCTTTTTCTTCTGTTCTACGACTCAAGGAGAATATCCAGGAAACTGTGCTTCTGGTGGTTATGGTCACTGGCTGTGACTCTTGAGGTCCCTGTGGTTTCAGTTTTATTAAAGCTTCTACCCCCAGGGCAGTGAGTAGTTGAGTTCTTGTGAGGCATCCCCCTTGGAATGATAACCTGCTCCTGTGACAGCCCCATGGCAGTGTTGAAAGTCCCGGAGAGCCGAAGGAATAATCAAGGAGCCTAGCCCATCAGGTTGGCGGTCTGCCTAGGGGTTAGGACAAGGCCGACCAGAGAGCTGGCTTCCAAGGTTGTATATGACATTTGTTTCCCATAGATGACAAATAGGGAATACCCTCATCGGAATATAAATCTAAATTTCCCCTTAATTCTTGAGGCCGTACCCCTGAAAGAATGCAGTTGTGTAAGAGTGGATAAAACAGGAGAATCTCTAATCTGATAAAGGGGGTTTTGATTTAGAAAGAACAATGCCAAGGTGCCTGGCTGGCTCGGTTGGAGTGTGTGACTCTTGATCTCTGGGTTGTGAGTTTGAGGCCCCCACTGGGTGTAGAGATTACAATCAATCAATCAATAAACAAACAAACAAAAAACTAGAAAGAACAGTGCCCAGCATCTCTGTAGTTTTGTAAATGCTGACTTTATGGTGGGAACCTTACAGTTCTTAACCCTGACTAGTGGCTTCCCACTTAACACTGACTAGTGGCTTCCCACCCCCTCTGGCCATCCCTTTGCCAACAGAGACAAGTTCTCTGCTATTTATTTTGGGAAATGAGATCTGAGACCCCATTAAGATAAGTTTCACAATTTGTATTCCTCCTTTTTTTTTTTTTTTTAAGGTTTTATTTATTTATTTGACAGAGAGAGGCACAGCGAGAGAGGGAACACAAGCAGGGGGAGTGGGAGAGGGAGAAGCAGGCCTCCCGCCGAGCAGGGAGCCCGATGCGGGGCTCGATCCCAGGACCCTGAGATCACGACCCTAGCCAAAGGCAGACGCTTAACGACTGAGCCACCCAGGCGCCCCTAAAGATTTTATTTTTAAGTAATCTCTGAACCAAGCACCCCTAATTTTTTTTTTAAGATTTTATTTATTTAGGGGCACGT
>NC_138373.1:106718066-106743690 GCF_054177405.1 Leptonychotes weddellii | reverse complement strand
TCAGGCTCCTTGCTCAGTGGGGAGTCTGCTTCTCCCTCTCCCTCTGCCCCTCACTCATGCTTGCTCTTTCTCTCTCTCTCAAATAAATAAATAAAATCTTAAAAAAAAAAAAAGATTTTATTTATTTGAGAAAGAGAGACTCAGCCTGGGCGGGGGGGAGGGGGAGGAGCAGAGGGTGGGGGATGAGCAGATTCTGCACTGAGTGCAGAGCCTGATGCAGGGCTCGATCCCACGACCCAGAAATCATGACCTGAGCTAAAATCAAGAGTCGGATGCCTAACCAACTGAGCCACCCAGGTGCCCCCAGGCACCCCTAATTTTTAGTTTTTAAATTGTTCTTGGGGGCGCCTGGGTGGCTCAGTTGGTTGAGCGACTGCCTTCGGCTCAGGTCATGATCCTGGAGTCCCTGGATCGAGTCCCACATCGGGCTCCCTGCTCGGCGGGGAGTCTGCTTCTCCCTCTGACCCTCCCCCCTCTCATGTGTTCTCTCTCATTCTCTCTCTCTCAAATAAATAAATAAAATCTTTAAAAAAAAAAAATTGTTCTTTGGTGTCTGGGTTGCTCAGTCAGTTAAGCATCTGCCTTCAGCTCAGGTCAGGATCCCAGGGTTCTGGGATCGAGCCCCATGTCAGGCTCCCTGCTCAGCTGGGAGTCTGTTCCTCCCTCTCCCCCTACCCCCCGCCCGCACTCATGCACACGGTCTCTCTCGCTCTCTCAAATAAATAAATCTTTAAAGAAAATTGTTCTTATTAAAATGGAACCATACTGTTCGTACAACATGCATTTTGCAACTTGCATTTTTTCAAATTGAGAGGCAGTTTAGCATGGTGGTTAAGAGCTGTATGATTTTAGACAAGCTTTTTAACCTTTATGCGTCTGTTACTCATCTGTAAAATGTGGATAATGACAGTACTGACCTCATAGAGTAACTTAAAGAGTTGTAAGAATTAGATGAGTTAATATACAAGAAATGCTTAGAATGGTGCCTAGCATATAGAAATGCTCTGTAAATGTTGACTTCATTATTATTATTTTTTACTTCATTATTTATTTATTTATTTATTTATTAAGATTTTATTTATTTGAGAGAGAGAGAATGAGAGAGAGCACAAGAAGGAGGAGGGTCAGAGGGAGAAGCAGACTCCTGCTGAGCAGGGAGCCCAATGCGGGACTCAATCCTGGAACTCCAGGATTCATGACCTGAGTCGCTTAACCAACTGAGCCACCCAGGTGCCCTCATTATTATTTAATTGTATAACTAAAACATGACCATTATAGAAAAAGTAGGAAAAAAACAATAAAGCAAAACTGTGAGTGAAGTTAAAAGTACTAGAAGGAGGAGCGCCTGGCTGGCTCAGTTGGTGGAGCAAGCAACTGTTGGTCTTGGGTTTGTGAGTTCCAGTCCCACACTGGGTGTAGAGATTACTTAAAAATAAAAGCTTAGGGGCACCTGGGTGGCTCAGTCGTTAAGCATCTGCCTTCGGCTCAGGTCATGATCCCAGGGCACTGGGATCGAGCCCCACATCGGGCTCCATGCTCAGCAGGGAGTCTGTTTCTCCCTCTGCCTCTGCTGCTCCCCCTGCTTGTGCGCGCTCTCTGTCAAATAAATAAATAAAATCTTAAAAAAAAAAAAAAAAGAATATGACAGGTTATGTGTGTATGTCATGTATGATATAAGACATGTATAGCGTATGACCCATTTAGTGAATGTTTTGGACATGTTTTAACCTTAATACTTTACTTTCATAAATTAGGATAGTTACAGACTTATTTCTTTATTTGAGTATTAGATATACACACATACACAAGAAATTTTTTTTTTAAAGTTTATTTATTTAAGTAATCTCTACACTCAGCGTGGGGCTTGAACTCATGACCCCGAGTTCCAGAGTTTCCCGTTCTTCCAGCTGAGCCAGCCGGGCCCCCCAAGAAAATCTTTTACAAAGGTTCAAAGAGATAATTCAGGAAATTAAAATAGATCCTCCTATTCCTGTGTCTTAGTTACCCCTCCTCAGCAGCAAGCACTGTTGGCAATTTCTTATGTGTCCTGGGGAGTTCCATGCATACATAAGCATATAATACATACATGTTGGTTTTGTCACTCATGGTGGCATACTTTACGTATACTGTGTGTACCTTAGTTTTTTTCTCTTAACAGGGCAGTCTTCTCATACCTGGTGCATTAAAGGCAGCAATGCCTTTTTTTTTTTTTTATTTCCCCTTCTGATGAATGTTCTAGCTATTGTAGAGATATCAAATTATAATTTATTTATTTAATTGAGGTAGAAATTGTAAAGTCAACAGTTGAACAAATTAATTAGGATATTTGGGGATATTTTTGCTATCCTATAGAAGCCACCTCAGATAGCTCCTCTTCTTGACTTTTTCTCTTCCCCACCTCTTTCTCCCAGCCCTGTGTGTGGGTCTGCTCTACAGGAGTGGCAGTAGCTATCATCCAGAACAGACGAACCAGTCTTAGGTTGCATTACTTGAAGTAGAGAGGAAAGGTGGTAATAGTTTCACTGTGTTCATATTGGTCAGTCTGCATGTAGAGCTCTGGGTACCCTGTTTTAGAGGGACAAGGGCATTCTAGAATGCTGTGAGAGAAATGAGTCTGGGCTAGATAGGTATTTCTCATCTGTGCTCTTGCTGCACCCTTGACCTTTCCCAGGAGTGTCTCAGCGCAGGGTGACTGACTGTGGGGTGCTGTGGAGAATCCTCTCCTGCCCTGGGTGTTAAACCACATGGTCTCTTATAGTCCATTCTTACTCTAAAGGCAAACATAAGCCATAAGGTTAAGAAACCAGGTCCATGGGAGACACTTCCAGGTATGATCAAATTCTGTCATCTTTTATTACTGTACCTCAAAAGTAAAAGCATTCCTGTATTTTTTATTCTCGAGTAATTTCTAAATTTAAAAAGTATATGCTTTTTTTCATAACGTGGAAGACTGTTTAAAATTGAATTATGACTTCTAAAAAAATGTGTACCTACTAAAGTTTTTGGTAACTAAAAGTAGAAAAAAACCATCCTATCCTACACCCAAATAAAACCACTGGTAACATTTTGGTCATTCTTTCTGGTCTCTTTATGTATGGATTATTTATAAATATATGATGTTCTTTAACAACTCAGTATTCAGTTTTGTGTCCTTCTATTTTCACTTTTCATTGTTCTATTGCATATTCCTCATAAGCATCACTTCAAATAGATACATTATTCCATCAAATGGGCTTACATTAGCATAATCACTCAACTATATACTTTCCTGGTCATGTAAATGAGTAAGGGATCATCTGATTTTTTTTTTTTTTTTTTTTTTTTAAGGTTTACTGACGTGATTTTTGAAAACCTATCTGGACTGCTTTTAGTACCATTCTTCCTTCCTGCTTCAGAGGGTCCCTCTTCCTGTTTAACATCATTCCAGATCTCCTGCCTAGTGCTTCCTCAGTGACCATATTCTCTCCTGTGTTTACCTCTCCCCCTTCACTAGCCCTTTCGTCTCTGTACATCAACATCCTGAGGCGTTTCTCATTGGAAGGAAACTACCCCCACACAACCCACTTCCTCAAGCTCCTGTCCTCCTCAGGGTAGTTCTCTTTCCCTTCCTTTGAAATCAAGCTTTGGACAGAGGTCTCTGCATCCCTGCCCCTCTGCCTCCCGTCGCGTTCACTTGGGACCACTGCGGTCTGGGTCCACTTCCATGCTCCACCACCACAGCTGCTCTTCAGGGCGCCTCCCAGCTGCAGGCAGCCGCGCTCTGCCCTGGTATCCGGTCCCACATCCTGGCCATTTTTGTTTTTTTTTATCAGACTTGACTGTTTGCAGCTTTTGACACTTCCCTTCCCTCCTCCAAGCATTCCACTTCCTTGACTTTTTTATTGTGGTAAAAACACGTAACATAACATTTGCCATCTTAACCATTTTTGAATGTACAGTTCAGAATGTTAAGTATGTTCACATGGTTGTGAAACATCTCCAGAACTTTTTTATCTTACAAAACTGAAACTCTGTACTCATTAAACAAAAAGTCCCCTTCCTCCAACTCCCTTGACTTTTATGAGCCTCTTCTGTCCAGGATTTTCTCTCATCTCTGATCAATCTTTCTCAGTCTTTTTTTTTTTTTTTTAAGACACTACCCATTTATTTATATGAGAAAGAGAGCACGCACAGGTGGAAAGAGAGCACAAGCAGGTGAGCAGTGGGAGGGGGGGAGTGGAGGGGCAAGCAGACTCCCTGCTGAGCAGAGAGCTAAAGCCAGCTTGATCCCAGGACCAGGAGATCACGACCTGAGCCAAAGTCAGGTGCTTAATCTACTGAGCAACTCCGGCCCCTCTCAGTCTTTTTTTTGGCAGGCTCTTTTTTTTTTCTTTCCTTTTAAATGTCATTGTTAAAGTATTCTCAAGCACTTTTGGTGGTGTCTAAATTGAAAATGCCTTTCCAGAGGATAGTATAGAAGTATATTATCTAGAAAAATAAATAGTAGGCACACCATTAAACCCAGCAGTTCCTCTAGGTATCTGTATAAGCAGGCTCTCCTCATTAATGGCAGAAATGATCTCAACACCTCATCCTACCAGCTGTGCAACCCCAGGGGAAAGAGCCACTCTTGGGAGCTCCATAGAAGTGCCAGGCATCACTCTCACTGTCCTGGGTTGGGTCACATGTCCACAGGAAGCAGGCTACGATTCCTAAAGGAAAACTGGTGCTATTTACAGAAAATGGGATATTAGATAGGTGAAGTAGGAGATGTCCACTATGCCCTCACTGCTGGAAGCTTCTACTGAAAGCAGCATTTGAACACACCAAACGTTTTATTGATTTGTAAGGAACTGTGCTTGGTGCTACATTGGATGCAGAACCTAAGTTTCTGCTCTTAAGGAATTTTTATTTTTATTTGTTTGTTTTTTTTAAAGATTTTATTTATTTATTTATTTGAGAGAGCGAGAATGAGAGAGAGAGAGAGAGCACATGAGAGGGGGAAGGTCAGAGGGAGAAGCAGACTCCCTGCTGAGCAGGGAGCCTGACGTGGGACTTGATCATGACCTGAGCTGAAGGCAGTCGCTTAACCAACTGAGCCAGCCAGGCACCCTTGTTTTTAAGTTTTAATTTATTTATTCATTTTAAGTAATCTCTCTGAGCCCCCAACGTGGGGCTCAGACTCATGACCCTGAGATCAAGAGTCGCATGCTCTACTGACTGAGCCAGCCAGGCGCCCCTGCTCTTAAGGAATTTTTAATCAAGTAATAGAAATTAAACATACATATAAATAATGATTACTATCATGTGTTGAGTGCCTACTATGGGCCAGTAGGCACTTTGTTAAATGTGTGTTTTGTTTTGTTTTTTTACGATTTATTTTTATATTTTAGAACACGTGCTGGGGGTGGGGGCAAAGGGGGAGAGAGAAGGAGAAGACTTCCTGCTGAGCTTGGAGCCCAAAACAGTGCTTGATCTCATGACCCCAAGACCACGACCTGAGCTGAAATCGAGTCAGACCCTCAACTGACTGAGCCATCCAGGCGCCCCTAAATGTTTTATATACATAATCTCTTTGTGGATAACTCTGAAAGTCACTTCTATTTTTATTTATACCCATTTTATCTATTTAAAAAAAAATAAACAGGCTTAGGAAGTTTATGTAGCCTGCCCAAGGTCACATAGCTAGTGAAGAGTAGCCGATGAATCCAGTCAGTTTTGACTCAATCCAGTGCTGTACTTTAGCTTGCACTGACCTAGCAAGGTCTTTCTGCATCCCATTCTTTCTACCCTTTTAAGTCGGACACCATGATTCTAAATTCCTGAGAACTATCTGACTTAGCTCATCTTTTCTAGGACATCACAGTTGATGGCTGGTCTCTTGCGTGGCTGCCCTTGTATTAGGTGCCCATCCTCGATCCAGTTAGCCCACCAGTTGGAAATCCACAGGAGGATTTCAGTCACTGTTCAGCGACTTCTTTGGGTTTGACCCTTAGAAAGTCCGAAGAGGAGGCATGACAGCCTCACTGCTCTTTGAGTCCTTGCTCTCCTGAACCTCCCTTCTTTATCCCCATCACCACCACTAAGTTCAGACTATCACTCTCTCTCTCCTGCCTTCATGTTCTTCCTGTCTCCAATCTCACCCCTGTTGACAGAGTGAAGAGTACTTTTATTGCATCATTCCTTTGAAGTCTTTCAGTGGTTTCCCATAGCCTTCAGGGTAAAGCCCAAACTCCTTACATAAGGAGTATGTATGTATAATGTATAATGGCCTGACCCTTGCTTGCCTCTCTAGCCTTGTATCTAGCCTTGTATCTAGACACTTGTATCTAGACACTCCCTCCTTTGGAGCCTTTTTCTGAACCACTCAGAGCTCCCTGAACCCATCATATGTCCTCTTACCTCTGGGCTTTTGAATGTACAGTTTCATGTGCCTAAAGCCCTAAAGATAACGCCCTACCCTGCCCCCATCCCCAACACCCAGCTACACTTGCTTGTCCTGTTGATGACACCTACTCCTGTAAAACTTGTCAAAATCACCCTCTCCTCTCAGCCTGGGTTAGGTATCCACATCTTTTGCCCTCATAATGCCCTGTCAAGGCATTTATCATTTCATATTTTATTTTATTTTTAATTTTTATTTTTTTTATTCTTTTAAGATTTTATTTATTTATTTGAGAGAGAGAGAATAAGAGACAGCACGAGAGGGAGGAGGGTCAGAGGGAGAAGCAGACTCCCCGCTGAGCAGGGAGCCCGATGCGGGACTCGATCCTGGGACTCCAGGATCATGACCTGAGCCGAAGGCAGTCGCTCAACCAACTGAGCCACCCAGGCGCCCTTATTTTATTTATTTTTTAAAGATCTTATTTATTTATTTGAGATAGAGCGAGAGCGAGCAAGCGAGTGAGAGAGCACAAGCAGGGGGAGCGGCAGAGGAAGAGGGAGCGGCAGAGGAAGAGGGAGAAGCAGGCTCTCCACTGAGCAGGGAGCCCGACATGGGGCTTGATCCCAGGACCCTGATACCATGACCTGAGCTGAAGGCAGCTGCTTAACCGACTGAGCCACCCAGGCACCCCCATTTCATACTTTATTTTATTTTTTAAAGATTTTATTTATTTATTTGACAGAGAGAGGGAACACAAGCAGAGAGAGCAGCAGAGGGAGAGGGAAAAGCAGTCTTCCCGCTGAGCAGGGAGCCCAATGCAGGGCTCGATCCCAGGACCCTGGGATCATGACCTGAGCTGAAGGCAGGATGCTTAACGACTGAGCCACCCAGGTGCCCCCCCATTTCATATTTTAAATGTATGCTTATGTAGTATCTTCTCCTGTTAGAATTAAGTTTCTTGAGTCAGATTTTTCCCCCCAAATGACTGGCACATAGTAGGCGCTCAATAAATAATTGTTGAACAAATGAATGGATCTTGGCAGTGAGTTCAGATTGGCACATATTTGTGGCTTCTTTTGAACTGGGCTTTTTTTTTTTTCCTCTTGCTCCTTCCAGGACCTGGGTTTCAGTGATGAGACATGGGGTATGATGTAACCCGTTTCCAGGGGGATGTTGACGAAGACCTTATCTGTCCTATTTGCAGTGGAGTCTTGGAGGAGCCAGTCCAGGTGAGTTGGTCTGATGGCAGTTTTGGTGGGGGCCATAGACGACAGTGGAGCTAATAGACAATATAAGGCACTGTGTTCTGGCTCCCCTTCCCCCACCGCCTTGACGCCACACGTATACAGATGAGAGGTTTGGTGCAGAGAAGCAGTGGTGGCTGCAAAAGGAATAGGGCCTTCCAGAGTCTGTCTAGAGGTGGATGCCACAGAAGTCCTGTGCTTCAGATTTTCTTCTGAGGTTGCGCTGAGATTTTTCTGCTGTAAAATGGTCACCTTTTTTCTGTCTTTTGATAGTGTTCAGGAACTTCCTTTCCTCTGCAGGGGCTCTGACTAGGTTCCATCTTCCTAGCTATGATTGAACTTCTAGACTTTCCTGATAAGTTCTCTCTCTGTGATGATGTAATGTTTCGCTTAATCAGCTGGTCTGCCTGCAGGCCTTTTCAGCCTGCTTACTAACTAACAAACAAGGAGTGGGGACTCTATGTATTGTCCTCTTTTCTTCCTGGGATTTATTAGAAAAACCAATTTTTGATGCAGCCTTGTACTCTGCATTTTGATATGAAAGCTGCCACCTTCAATAGGTCATTTCTCTACAAGCCTTGCCAGACCAAAGTCAGTTGTATCTTCCTGGGGCAAGTATGAGGAGAAACTCATGATTAACAGGTAAGTATAATGAGTCAGATGAATTCTTAGCAACAGTGTTCATGGACATCATCCTGCATGGTTCTTATTGCTCACCTTCTGTAAATACCAATTAATCCTCTGCCACTCCTCGCTAGCTAGACCTAATCCCATTTTCCAAACCAGGACACTAGTCAGTGAGGTCTCATGGCCCTTCCCCTACTCACTGCTTATACAACTCCCAGGGACTCCTCTTGATCCTTTGAGTTTATTCTTGCTCCAGTTTTCACCCACCCAAAGGAGCGCAGATGCCTGAGCTGACTGAAAATCAGACTGCATTCCAGTGGCAGCTAGCCCTGGACCTAACCCCTATCCAGGCCTTTGCAGCCACCTGCCATTAGAAGCAGATTGGCTGGGTGTGGAGCAAGCTCTCCTGGTGGTGTCAAGAGGTCATGGGCTGTGTCAGTTCCTTCCTTCCCCTGGCACTGTCATTTGAGGTGAGTCACGTGTGGAGAAGTCAATGTGGGTTCGTGACAGTCCAAGTCAGGAGCCACCCCCTACCTCCGCCTTCTGAGGAATAGGTCAGGCAGACCTCAGGATGCCAGGTTACTAGACACATATCCAGGGGTAGAAGGCACCTGTTAGGAATGCTGATTTCCCTACATCTTTTTTTTTTTTTTTTAAGTAATCTCTAACCCCGATATGGGGCTCAAACTCACGACCCTGAGATAGAGTTGCACACTCCTCCGACTGAGCCAGCCAGGCGCCCCCCCTTCATATTTATTTAAGTTTTGAATAGGTAATAAATTCATATGGTTCAGAAATCAAAACAGTATAAAAAGGCATACAGTGAGAACTCTTACTCCATCCTTGTCCCAGCCCATGTAACCCACCCGCCCCCATAGTTAACTCTTTGTAGTAGTTTATTTGTCCAACTTTTCTTACACAGAACATAGCACATTCTGTATATTTTTGCAGGGGTGGCAGGATTGGATGGGATGGTCATGAGAGGTGACAGTTGGGATGAGATCTGAGTAATATGGGGACGTTCATGCTGAGATTGAGCAGAAGAGCATTTCAGGCAAAGAGAAGCCTCAAAAGTGAAGCTCCCGAAGCAGGAGTGAGCTGGATGTAAACAAAGAACAGAAAGGAGGCCAGACTAGCCTGAACACAGTGCTGGGAGCGTGGTGTGAGGTGAGGAGAGGTCAGAGGCACAGGGCCAGATCCAGCATAATTTTATAGGTCCTGAGTAGGAGTTTGGATTTATTTTAAGTACAGTGGGAAGCCATTGTAAAGTTTGAGGCAGGGGAGTGATAAGATCTAGTTTTCATTTTGAAGTGATCACTCTGGCTGATGAAGGTAGACTGAATTATAAAGGGGTGGGGTAGAAGTAGGGAGGCCAGCTGGAAGACGTACTAAATAATGTAGGTGAGAGATGATAGCTTGACCTGGGTTCATGGCAGGACAGATGGGGAAAAGTGGACAAATTTAGGCTTTTTTTTTTTTTTTGAGATAGATCTGTAAAGATTTTGAAAAGACTCAAATATGTCTTTGAGTGAAAAATAAAAATCTACTGACAGTTGAATTAGTGACATTGAGAATGACTTTTTTTTTTTTTTAAGATTTTATTTATTTATTTGACGGAGAGAGAGAGAGTGCGCAAGGAAGGGCGGCAGGCAGAGGGAGAGGGAGAAGCAGGCTCCTCGCTGAGCAGAGAGCCCTACATGGGGCTCGATCCCTGGACTCTGGGATCATGACCTGAGCCGAAGGCAGACACTTAACCAACTGAGCCACCCAGGCGCCCTGAAAATGACTTCTTCCTTTACGAGGCCTTTCTGTGTTTCCAGTCTTTGGTATCTGTGAGCATCTTGAAGACAGAACCTGTTTTTGTATCTTAAGCACCTAGTAGAGTGTTTGGGACATGGCATGCCATTTATTCATCAACTACTAAGTGTATACTGTTTGTCCCATGCCAGAAGCCAGATGGTGTCTCCACGGAAGCCCAGGAATCCTCTCACTTTGAGGGATTCACTTCAGAGATTATCTGAGTTATCAGGGAAGGAAGCTGAAATAGGATCTTTATGAAACTGAAAAGAATGTGATTCTATGAGGAATTGGCTCTGTTTTGGAGGATAGGCCTTGCCATTAGGATGCAGGCAATGCCTCAGGTCAACCCTCATAAGATAGGAACTTGGGCCCCTACAGAGAGTACTCATCCTCTCACCAGGAGTTCCAGGCTTTTGTTTTGTTTTGCTTTGCTTTCCTACATTGCATTTTTGCCAGTAAATCCCTTCCCTGTGTCCTCTCTACTCATCCTTCAAGACCCGTATCAAATTCTGTCCTCTCCATAAATACCTGCCCTGACTGACCTAGCCTAGAAAGATCTCGTCCTCCTCTGGACTTTGGCATTTATTGTGTATGCAGTCCAGTTGGCAATTAATAATCAGCTGTCTTATGTCATCTCTCCTATTGTCCTGGAATATTATTTATACCTCTTACTGTTATGTAACTTTTTTTTTTAAGGTTATTTATTTATTTATTTATTTGACAGAGAGAGACACAGCGAGAGAGGGAACACAAGCAGGGGGAGTGGGAGAGGGAGAAGCAGGCTTCCCGTGGAGCAGGGAGCCGATGTGGGACTCGATCCCGGGACACTGAGATCATGACCTGAGCCGGAGGCAGACGCTTAACAACTGAGCCACCCAGGCGCCCCTGTTATGTAACTTTTTACTTGTTTGTCTTATGTCACAATCCATTTGGAATCCTGAGCACAGGAAATCCATCTGAAGCCTGTCCCTGCACCATGCCTCGCCCGTGGCGCATCTGTACTTAGCTGTGACCCCAGGGACCTCTGGTCCTGGAAGCTGCTCGGAGGCTTGAGTGGCTTTGCGGAGTTATCATATTCAGGCTCTTAGCTCCTGCTAATTCTCTTGTGCCCCCTTTGCCCTGCTTTTCCTTCTAGGCACCTCATTGTGAGCATGCTTTCTGCAACGCCTGCATCACCCAGTGGTTCTCTCAGCAGCAGACGTGTCCGGTGGACCGTAGCGTTGTGACGGTCGCTCACCTGCGCCCAGTACCTCGGATCATGCGGAACATGTTGTCAAAGCTGCAGATCGCCTGCGACAACGCTGTGTTTGGCTGTAGTGCTGTTGTCCGGCTTGACAACCTCATGTCTCACCTCAGCGACTGCGAACACAACCCCAAACGGCCTGTGACCTGTGAGCAGGGCTGCGGGTGAGATTGCTTCCCTTCCTCTGCCCCGCACAGATGAGGGCCTTCCAGTTTGTGACCCACCCCACACGCTGCCCACACTCCCCATCCCCACTCCTGTGTCTCCGGATCCCCTGCTTACCAGCTCAGGAGGTCTCCTTGGAATGTACGCAGGAGTGTCCTTGGCCTCCCTGTCTCCCTGTCCCGAGACCGCACTTCCATGATGCTTTTTGCTCTTGCTTTAATAAAAGAGAGGAGGCAACAATTCCCAGTCTGTGTGCTAATACTACGGACTGGTTTCCTTTATTCTTCCCTGTCAGCCCGGTACTCCTTTCTCTTTATCAGATTAACTGGTCTGATTTCTAAGCTTCTCATATTTCCTCTTGCCCTGTTTTTTTTTTTCTTTCTTTGGGGTGTGAAGTATTTGATTAAATACTGCTCGCTAGGGCTGTGAATCTAGGGCTTCTCCGAAGGAATGAGTGCACAGGCAGAATCTGTAGGAGGAAAGGAGACTCATGTGGTAGATAAAACACTGTCTTAGAAAGGGAAGGAGGCCCAGAGAAAGTAGAGAGCAAAGGAGTACAGGGGGAAGGGGGTAGCTAGGGGGAAGGAAGTGAAGGGAATAAATAAGAGGGAGGCCCGAATATTCGAAATCTGGGCTAGGAGAAGGCCGTCTCAGCAATTTTCTGCCTTTGCCCACATGTCCCATTGAATGCTTCTGTTCTGCTTTTTTCCCCACCCTGGGTGGCAGCCTGGAGATGCCCAAAGATGAGCTGCCAAACCACAACTGCATTAAGCACCTGCGCTCCGTGGTGCAGCAGCAGCAGACCCGCATCGCAGAGCTGGAGAAGACCTCCGCTGAGCACAAACACCAGCTGGCGGAGCAGGTAGGCCCCGGCGAACGCGGGAGAGAACCTGTCCCTAATGTGCGGATAAGGGCGTAGAACAGATATGTAACTGTGTGTGACTACACACGTGTGTGTGTGTGTGTGTGTGTGTATACGCTGTGTATATATGCGGATAACTGGGGGCGAGGAGCACCAATGTGAGCATGCAGGGGTGGGGGGGGTGTGTGCGCGCGCGCGCACGCGCACAGTCCTGCGCGTGCACACGGCTGGGTGAGTAGATACTCTGCCTGTGGCTTTGGTAGGGAATCAGATTGGAGCTCTTCTCCCTTTCCTTCATCGCATCAATGTCATTCGTTCACCTAACATTTATTAACTGCCTCCTCTAAGGGGGTACTCTGCTAAGCACTAGGGATATAGCTGCGAATGAGACAGTCACATCCCCATCTTTGTGGAGCTTACAGGTCTGGGTGTTCCTCAGATGCCTCAGTTGCCCTCATTCTAAGACAAACTTTTGTCTTTCATTTGTTGTCTGCCCTAACCATCATCTGTGATTCTTCTTCACGCCCACAGAAGCGAGATATCCAGCTGCTAAAGGCATACATGCGTGCAATCCGCAGTGTCAACCCCAACCTTCAGAACCTGGAGGAGACTATTGAATACAACGAGATCCTAGAGTGAGTGTCACTCGGGACGTGGAGTCACTTGCCCCACGTCCTGGCACTGAGCCCTGAGAGGAGGAGGAGCAGGGGAGTGGCAGAAGGAGGGTAATAAGAGGGCTGGGCTGGGGCCACCGCTTTTCAGATGTTGGGATGGACAGGGACAGAGAAGAGGATAACTTTCAGCCCCACTATAGGATCTCTTATTCTTTGGGGTGGATGGAGGGGAAAGCTTACACAGGGACGCAGTTCATCCAGACTTAAGTGAGTGCCCACATAGACAGAGCCCTGTATTAAAGGCTGTGGAGTGCTAGGAGGGCCACGAAGGAAGAGATATTGCCCCTGTCGTCAGGTAGCTTACAGTCCAGAGAAGAGAGTGCAAATCCATGAGAGTGATCTAAAGTGCAGCATAAACAAGCATAAACAAGCAAAGTTGAAAATCCCTTTCAGTGCTGGAGTCCTGTACAATTCACAGACCAGATTCTAAGTGTGAATCAGTATATGTCATGCCAACAGTGCTGTGTGGGGCACAGTGTAGAGGAACCATTGCTCCATTCAATACACGATTATTTGTTTGTTTGTTTTAAGATTTTATTTATTTATTTGACAGAGAGACAGCGAGTGAGGGAAAAGCAGGGGGAGTGGGAGAGGGAGAAGCAGGCTCCCCACTGAGCAGAGAGCCCGATGCAGGGCTCGATCCCAAGACTCTGGGATCATGATCTGAGCCAAAGGCAGCCGCCTAACCGAGTGAGCCACCCAGGCGCCCCTGTTTGTTTTTTTTTTAAAGGTTTTATTTATTTATTTGACAGAGAGACAGCGAGAACAGGAACACAAGCAGGGGAAGTGGGAGAGGGAGAAGCAGGCTTCCCGGCGAGCAGGGAGCCTGATGCAGGGCTCGATCCCAGGACTCTGGGATCATGACCTGAGCCGAAGTCAGACGCTTAACGACTGAGCCACCCAGGCGCCCCCAATACACATTTATTGAGCACTTAGTATGTGCCAGGCACTGTATGTGCTCAGTATTGGGATTTTTTTTTTTGTTTTTTTTGACAGAGAGACACAGCGAGAGAGGGAACACAAGCAGGGGAGTGGGAGAGAGAGAAGCAGGCTTCCCGTGGAGCAGGGAGCCGATGTGGGACTCGATCCCAGGACCCTGGGATCATGACCTGAGCTGAAGGCAGACGCTTAACGACTGAGCCACCCAGGTGCCCCTAAGTATTGGGATTTTAAGAAAAATGACGGAAACTCTTCACTTGTAGAGTTTAATCTGGTGAGTGAGTGACATGTAGTGACTCCCAGGGGACCAAGTAGGGGGAGATTTGGAATTTCTGAACCAGTGATGGAAAAAGGAAGATGGAAGATCAGGGTTGAGCCGAGCACAGAGCAGGTGGTCATTCCTATTAGGAGAAAAAGCCAGTGCAGAGAAGGGGGATGAGCTGGAGTGACCGTCTCCCACGCCCTCCACACAGGTGGGTGAACTCCCTGCAGCCCGCAAGAGTGACCCGCTGGGGAGGGATGATCTCGACCCCAGATGCTGTACTCCAGGCTGTAATCAAGCGCTCCCTGGTGGAGAGTGGCTGTCCTGCCTCTATCGTCAACGAGCTGATTGAAAATGCCCACGAGCGGAGCTGGCCCCAGGGTCTGGCCACCCTAGAGACAAGACAGATGAACCGGCGCTACTATGAGAACTACGTGGCCAAGCGCATCCCGGGCAAGCAGGCTGTGGTCGTGATGGCCTGTGAGAACCAGCACATGGGCGATGACATGGTGCAGGAGCCGGGGCTTGTCATGATCTTTGCGCATGGCGTGGAAGAGATATAGGAGCTCTCGACGGGCTAGCAGGAAGAGATGGCGACCAGAAAACCCATCACTCCAGCAGCTGGCTTCTGAGGCCTCCCTACTATCCACAGTACCGTGGCCTACACGTGGGCCGCACGTTTCCCTACACTTCTGGCACTGAAGGGCCCAGGGCACTTTGCTCAGCCTTTCAGGTGGGAAGATTCCTTCCTTTTGCCTAATTTCTTCCCCTAAGATGTCTGTAAATTTTCAGTCAGTTTGGGAAAAGTCCCCACCTCTGTATCTGTTTTCCTGCCTAGGGTCCCTGGTTCTAGATATTTTTAGAAAGCACAAAGAATTCATTTTCTCTAGAGGATCAGGGCGGAGTGAGGACTATCTGATCATTCCCCCTCCTCCAAAACCAGGGAATCAGAGCGGGCAGGCCTGTTGACACTAAACAGCATGCGAGGGCAGCTCTGGGGAGCAGACATCCTGAAGAAATGGTAAGGGTGGGATCAAAACCCTAGAAATAAGCAGTGAGGCCAGGAACTGGCCCTGAGGGGAACAGATGGCCCTTAGGGGAAGACAGGACCTCTGTGCCAAGCAATACCCTGTCCAGCCCACCTTCTGAGTGCAGGTTCCTGCTGCTTCTGCAGGTGTGCAGGCTGGGATGCCGGAATTTTCCAGATGAGTTCTGCTTTCCAACATTTTCTCTTAGTTAGGGAATGACAGGGTTGGGGGTAGGGGATTAGTCTGTTGGGGTGGATGTGCTCAGCAAGAAGCAGCTCTCTGGCTTTTGCTGATATCAGGTAGGCACTGCCTCTGGCTTGGGCCGTAATAGTTCCATAGACCCCTCTCCAACCCTGTGATTGTAACTAGTTATTTTGATAATTTCCTTTGGCCATTGTTGTTTGTATTTCCTTCCCCCCTCCCACTTTTTTTTTTTTAGAATGGCCTGGTTATGGCTACCCCACTTTTCCAGCCCAGCCACATTGTTGGCAATCTAATTTATTTACTTTTTTTTTTTTAAGAAAGGAAAAAGAAAAAAAAATTAACAAAGCTCAAAACTTTCTTTTTGATGTTCCTATTGTGGGGATTCTGGATAGGGTGGGACAGGGATGGGGGATCTGTTTTATATTTTTCCTTTTCAGCACAACCATTGGCTTTAATATAGGAAGGGCCAAGGGAGTCCTCGGCTGAACCTATGTCTGCCCCAACCCTCCATCACCCCATCTGAGATGAGGCGCTTCCTCTATTCCAGTGATGGATGCGACAGCCCAATATCCATGCCTGTGCCCTCTGGAGAACTTTGCTCCCAGCCCTTCCACTGGTCTTCTTGTAAAACTCTGTATTTATAGAGTGTTAATTTTGAAGACATTTCCACCCCCCAACCCCCGGTTTCCTTGGAGATCCAGACTTGGATTCTAAGCTTCACCAGGCAAGATGGGAGAGACATGATGTCTCTGTGTCTCTGAGTACAGGCTGTGCTCTGGTCTCACGCATGCCCTCTAAGGACTTCAGCTCCATTTTCGGCTACCCGGGCATTCCTTGATCTTTAGGGTGGCTGGTAGAATAAGAGAAGGGGAGGGATAGAGGGTGTGATTATTTTAAAAGGCAGGTGTGAGTGGGGTTGAAGAGATATGGCCATATAACAGCTACTTCTCTCTTTGGAGTTTTATTCCAGGCCAGTTTGCTGTGGGTCTGGGGAGTTGGGTCATGCTCCACTGGGAATGGGGTGGAGGGATACAGCTTGAAGGGAGTAGGGAACAGTCCTATGTTCCAGCTCCAGGACATTGTGCTCAGGAATTTGAAAACGCTGCTATACTTAGTCTGGTTACTACATTTCTTCCACTCCCCTCTGCCCCTGCCTGCCTTACCAAGGCCCATACCCTCCTGTCGTTACCCTCAGACGGAGCCAGGAAGCTCAGTTAAGGCTTCCCTCCCCTTTGCACTAGTGTCTCTGCGGGTTGCTGGTTGTGTTATATGTGCTGTTCCATGGTGTTGACTGCACTAATAATAAACCTTTTACTCAACTCTCAGTTCTTAATCCAACATCACTCCCTTTCTTGTGAAGCTTTCTCCTCTGCTTTGGCCTTTCTCTCACCCTGATTCCCCTTATTTTGCTTTATAACCTACCCTTGTCTTAGAACTAACCTCTGTTTTAGCACAATGTCTGGGAGTGTGCACCTCACTTTTTTGCCCTTTGTGCCCTCCTACCACCTTCCCTCCTGTCTCCTGGTCTGTAGCAGCCGACATGTTCTCGCCAGTGATCTGAACTGTGCTCTTTCCAGAGTTTGCCTTTGCCCCAAATTCCATGTCTTCCCTAAGTGCTCCTGGAGTTTTAGGACCGTTTCTACAGAAGGTATGCATGCACCCTTCTCCCTTGTCCCACAGGCACCTTTGTTTCGGAATCTGGGATTCCATCGCCCAGTGTGTCCTAACCAAGAAAGTAAACACGGGGAAGGAGCGTGGGATGACTTCACTGCTCTGGTTGTCAAATCTCGATAAAGCCTTACCTAGGCATTTGCTGCCACCTACTCTTCGGTCATGAGAAAAAGGAAATATTTTCCCCCAGTAGTGTCTTTTAAATTTGTTGAGTGTTTATGATGCACTTAGTGTAAATCCATTAGCACTCTAGATACTCTAGTGGGGCTAAAAAGCAAAAGGGCATAAGGACATCCCCGGGCCCACTGAGTCTTTTACACTTGCATGCACTCAAGCTCTGATTCTAAGATACTGGTGAACACATGACACTGTAGAGCAGCAGAGGTAACAGGTATAGTATCTAGTACATATATAGTACCTAGGGATACCAGGAGTGCTCTTTTTTTCCCTGAAGCGCCTTCAAAATTACTTTCAGAACCTGCTTTCCGTTCTTTTGAATGTCACAAATGGTGCCAGTCTTTCTTTTGGGGTAGATTTGGTCTTGGGGAACACTATTCATTGGCTGTATTCTGCAAGGAACTCAGGTGGGGATGGGTGTCATGCAGCACGGCAGCACCCACTTTGAAAGAACTTACTCCAGAAGGGAGATAAATATATACTAGAGTAAGACATAATAAATGTGGTAAGTAGCTCTACAAGCAATACGTGAGCAGAGGGAAGATAAAGGCACTGACTCTGATGGGTACCAGGAAGGACTTGTTTCGGAGACATGGTATTTGTTCTGGATCAGAGGTTGGCATCCTGCTGCCTGCTTTTGTAAAAATGTTTTACTGGAACACAGCCATGCCTGTTTGCTTATGTATTGTCTGTGGCTGCTTTTAGATTACAGCAGCAGAGTGGAGTCGTTCCACAGAACTATGACCCACAAAGCCTAAAATGTTTGCTACTTGGCTCTGTAGAAAGTTTGCCAACCCATTCTAGACTTTTAAGGTCAGGAGAATGGGCGGGGGAAGCATGAAGGTTGGTTTCGATTCTTCATAATTTGAAGAATCAGAACACTTTTCTATATTGCTGCCATAACAAATGCTTAAAATTAATCTATATTCACATTTCTCCAGTTGTCTCAAGAAAAGTACTTTTATTTATTTGAGAGAGAGAGCACACAAGCAGGGGGAGGGGCAGAGAGAAGGAGAAGCAGGCTCTCTGCTGAGTAGGGAGCCCGACATGGGGCTCGATCCCAGGACCCTGAGATCACGACCTGAGCCAAAGGCAGACCCTTAACCGACTGAGCCACCCAGGCACCCAAGAAAAGTACTTTTAGAGTTAATTTTTGTCCAGTCCTGGATCCAATCCAGGAAGCATGCATTACACTAGGTTATGTGTCTTAACTATCTTTTATACTTTTTAAAAGATTTTATTTATTTGAGAGAGAGAGATAGCAAGAGAGCACACAAGTGGGGAGGAGAGGGAGAAGCAGGCTCCCCATTGAGCAGGCAGCCTGATATGGGACTTGATCCCAGGACCCTGGGATCATGACCTGAGCCAAAGGCAGACACTTAACCAACTGAGTCACCCAGGTGCCCTACTTTTATACTTTTTTAAAAAGATTTTACTTATTGAGAGAAAGTATGCGCAAGTTGCGGGGGAGGGGCAGAGGGAGAAGGAGAATCCCAAGCAGACTCTGCGCTGAGCGTGGAGCCTGATGTGGGGCTCCATCTCAGGACCCTGAGATCATAACCTGAGCCGAAATCAATATTCCGATGCTTAACTGACTGAGCCACCCAGGCGCCCCATTTATACTCTTAATCTAGATTCCTGGAACAACCTTTTTTGTAACGGTGATCTGTTGAAGAGATTGGGCCAGTTGTCCTGGAGAGTGGTCTTTTGGATTTGATTGATTGCTTCTTCACAGTGCCCCTTAACTTCCTTTACCCCTATTTTTACTAAACAATTAGATCTAGAGCCTGAGAGATTCAAGTTAAGCAGTTCTGGGGATAGAAGACATCATAGGAGAGATGTTCTTTATGTTGTGTAACATCAGGAGATAGGTCCAGTTGTCCCACCGTTAGCCTGGTTTCTTCATTTACACTTGGGATTGTTGAGAGGGCTTTTATTTTATTTTTTTTAAGATTTTATTTATTTGACAGAGACAGCGAGAGCAGGAACACAAGCAGGGGGAGTGGGAGAGGGAGAAGCAGGCTTCCGGTCGAGCAGGGAGCCCGATGCGGGACTCGATGAGAGGGTTTTTAAAAGCTGGCTGCGTGTCCTGGGAGAAGGGGACAGCCGGCAGTGCAGCTCAGCTCAGTTGCTGCCACACTAGAACGGAGGCCCCACATTGCCAAATCTTACTTTCCAAGAACCATCGGCCATCCTAGTGCTTATGCCAAGTATCACAAATTTTAAGTGTTGGCTCAATTAAAAAAAAACACTTGTGGCCCCCCCGAAAATCTAGGATCCATCGGTTTGCAACCTCTGCTTTGGGTTTAGATCATAGCATGAATAAAAACAAGTGGAGGTGAAGGATATGTTGAAGAAAGAAGAGACTAGTGTCATCTGGAGCACTGAGTTTGTCGAAGGAAATAATGAAAGATAAGACCAGAAAATTATTTTGGGGCCAATTCTGGGAGGCTTTGACTACATGGCAGGGTATTTTGACTTTAATTTTACAGGTAAGTTTTTGACAAGAGTAACTTCCAGCTCATGATTCTGGTGGCAATATTAAATAAGCTTTGCTGTAATTCATGCAAGAGGTTTAGAGCTTGAAAGAGTAGGAAAGAACAAGAGACATCAGGGAAGAAAACTGACCGGCCTTAGTAACTGACTAGATTCACTCAGCCAACATTTCTAGCTTACATGTCCTGTGTCACGTGTGGTGTTAGGCATTTAAGATACACAAATACTTGAGAAACAAGTCCTTAAAGGAATTTGTAGTTTAGTAGGTGACATGCACTTAAGTAAGGAATGGGAAATACAGAACAATACATTGCTAATAAAGATTCAGTACGATGGGACAATGAGGAGGAAAGGGGTCAGTTACCTACTACCAATGGTGAGATGCTTCTCAGAAGAATCACTGAACTGAGTTCTGAACAGGTTCAGATACTGGCAGTGAGGAAAGGGGGTTGAGCATTTACTGTTGAGTCAGGCATTATTGTAAGTATCAAACATTTCGACTTCCCAACAACTTTATTAAAAGGCGCTATTGCCATCTCCATTTTCTATGTGGGGAAATAGACAACAAAATTAACATGGGTAATATCAGAACTGGGATTTGAACCCAGAAAGTCATTTCAGAGCCTGAGTTCCTAACCACTGCACCTAACAAGAGGCACATAACCAAAGAGGAATCACAGATAAAGACTAAGATTTCTTGTCCGTGAGAATGAAAGATAGGGTCATTACTAACCTGAATAGGGAGGAGGAGAGGATGAGCAGGTTTCAGGGGTGAAGTAATGAGCTCATGTGGGGAACTTTGGGGTTAAAATGCTTCCACATAAAGGTATTAACCGGTAAATGGAAACGTGGATATGGAGCTTAAGAGCAAGAAGTTAGGGTTAAAGATGTGGCTTTGGGAGTTATCTGCCCAAAGGTGATCAAGAAATTCTAGGAATGAATGCAAACACTAAAAGGATAGGAGGAAGGCTAAGAATGGGACTTTGGGGAATTCCAGAAGTAATCTGGAACAAAATCTAAAAAATAGATGAATGATAAAGTTGGCAAATGCCTCAGCTTTTTTAAAAGTAATTTTGAAGGAATTTTTTTTTTTTTGGTATGATAGTAGGATTATGGTGTGTGTGTTTTGAGTACAGTTGACGAGTAATGAATCATTTAAATGTGGCTCATAAACTAGCCGTGAAGGAGTTCCCAGAAATGTTTTTGCGCAATGACCACATTCCTGAGATAAGTGTAGGTTGAGATCATTTCAGCTGAAGTCCTCTAATGATTACTGGATAAACTACATAGATCCAGACCTCTTAACAATTTGGAACAAGTCAGCAACTTGGAAGGGGACAATAAGTTCTTGTGTGTCAGATGTCCCCACATTAGCTTTTTAGTCACATAAAAGCAATTTTGGTTAAGATCTAAGAATTTGTCGCTGAAAAGATCAGTATAGGGTGGCATTAGCTATTTGGTTGTAAGGTGAAGGAGCTGCATGAGAGAAGGAATTAAGCTGTCATGTGGAGATACTCAGCCTGAATAGATTGGGGGTATCTTGCTGGAAAGAATTAAGGATTTTTAAAAATGGGTGATTCAGGCAGAGTGTGTTGACCAGAGGAGCATGTGTGTGATCAGATGGGGCACTGAAGTCCCTGGGCAGGGGAATATGATGAAAGCAGTGTTGCAGAGCTCTGAGTATGGTGAAACTGGGGCACCTGGAAGGCCACTGTAACAAATAAGATGATGTGGTGGAAGAAGCAATGATTGATGAATGTCAGGCATGGGAGAAAGAAAAATGCCAGATTAATTCTTAAGGTTGGAAACAATGGAATTGCAAGAATGGTGTTAACAGAAATGGGAAAAGTCAAGAATGTCATTCTGGGAACAGAGAAGTTTTGTTTGCATTTTAGGTGATGTATAGATAGCTGGAGGTATAGGACCACAGTTTGGCTTGGGAGGAAGGAAAAGAATGAAGCTTTTGGCAGAATTCCACAGAAGGAGGGAGAAAACAAACGAGATGAAGAAACAATGTTCTAAGAGAAAAACGCAAGTACAGTGTCTCTCAAGTCCAGTAAGAAATCAATGGTTCCAAACATAGCAAAGTTTTTGCAACAGGGTATTAAGATAGTATGAAGCTGAATACATTTTATTCAAAAAATAGAAGTATGGACTGTGGGACTCTTGATCTTGGGGTTGTAAATTTAAGTCCCAAGTTGAGTGTAGAGATTACTTAATAAAATCTAAAGAAAAACATGGAAGTAGGGGCGCCTGGGTGGCTCAGTCGTTGAGCGTCTGACTTTGGCTCAGGTTATGATCCCAGAGTCCTGGGATGGAGCCCGAGTGGGGCTCCCTGCTCCGCGGGAGGCCTGCTTCTCCCTCTCCCACTCCCCCACTTGTGTTCCCTCTCTCGCTGTGTCTCTCTCTGTCAAATAAAATCTTAAAAAAAAAAAAAAGGGAAGTAAAAAACAATGTGATCATTTGGAATTGTCAAGTGGGGGTGTAGTTTAGTTCTGATTTAACAGATTGATCCAGTGGGATAGAATTTGAACATGTTATGGAAGGATGTGAATGCAAGTTTCCTTGGGAGGTTGAAATGAGTGGGATCACAAGCCTAGGTGGAGAAGGTAGCTTTAGGGCAGATAAGCAAAGTCAAATACCGAACCAGAAACTAAGGAATGCCTGGGGGTACCTGATCATATAACCCAAGGAAATGTATAAGGACAGAGGATTTGTTGAGATGGAAGAGGAAAGGTGAAGGAATTGGGGAGTTCAGGTGGGCTGTGGGGATGGTAGAAATTCGAAATTATCTATTGTACATTAAGGTTTGAAGCCTTGGCCTCTCATCTATGACAGTTACAATGGAAGCATTTGAGAGCCAAAGGTAGGATCTCCGAGTACCGAACAACCTCTCGCTAGCTTTTCCGTCCAGGTCCTCCATTTTGTAAGCCACGGTGCCTTCTTCCCTTCGCAACAGTTGTTGGTTGCCCTCTGCTGGTCAATTTTGGTCTTGCCTTGCCAGACACTTAAATCTGAGAGCATGCGCAAAATGGCACTTGGCAGGAAGCTGAGTATTGAGCCTTGCTAGTCTGTTTCATTCAGTACATACTTGATCACATCTGTGTATAAAGGCCTAGTAAAGGAAATACATACAAAAACAAAATACGCAGTCCTAACTCTTAAGAAGCTAGTAGTTAAGTGTGAGTGAAGATTAAAACATATGCATAACTAGTGTAAAAAAAATCCGTTTACTCAACAAAGATTTTTTTTTAATTGAGTGGCTTATAGTGTCAAGAGTTGATGTTCTACTGGGGAAGAAAGACTTCACAAAACGTGATTAGGGTATGGTGGGTGGCAAGGGGTTAGAGATGACTTCCCAGGAGAACCGACATTGATGTGGAGGCTGAGTAGAAGGTGAGGATGGGAATAGCATGAACACAAATACCATACCAGGAACTAAAAGAATGCCAGTGGCTAGAAAGTAGTGAATAGGAAAGAATGGTGAGTGAAAAGGGACCAGGTCATGAAACACAAAAAGCAGCCATGGGAGGGCTTAAGGTCTCCAGCCGCAACTGGATGCTTTAGTGCAGCTTCACATATATTAACTCATGTGGTCCTCACAGCCTACTTTCCTAATCACTCCAGCACGTGGTCGGCCTAGCCTGCACTCACCCTGAGAAACGTGAACAGATTTAAGATCTATTTAGGAAGCAGAATAAATATAACTTTTATTTTAATTAGTTCTTGCAGAGGGGTGTCAAAGGAGATGCTTTGCATGCAACCGAGTTGATGGTGGTGGTAGAATGACGGGTTCCACCTGGAGTAATCAAGAGCCTCAAAGAGGAAGGATAAAAGGATGTGCAGGATGGGAAGTTATAAATGATGGGGGTGCTGGGGTGGGAAGGAGACAGTCTTGAGGATGATCTCAGAAGAGCACGAGAAAGGGTACGAAGGCAGGAAACTGCAAAGTAGAATTGTGTAGAAAGCTCTGTGAATCAGTCTTGAACTCCCTGCCCTTTGGGAGATCCTTCTTGGAGAAGATGATGCTGTGCAAGAAATGAAATACAAAAAGAACATCTTCAACAAGTATCCTACATATTCCCCATGATCAGAAATGGGGGGATAGGAAGAACCAGATAAGGTGAGTACAGGGGGGTTAGAGGTTAAATAATTAATTCCCTAGCTTGGTTAATACACGGGGAATTTAGAACAGTACTTGGCACATAATGAGCATTCAGTAAAAAGTATCATCTCCCCACACTCAAGCTCCAGCTAGATCTGTAGTGTTTACGTTTCAACAGGCGACTTCCTCCTAGCCCAGTGATAGCCGAGATGCGCCTCCTCAAAGAAATCCAAATGAGAGAAATGCCTTTTCCTGGGTCTCAATTATAATCACACTTCCGGTCATAAAATCCAGAGGTGCCCTCTTTTCCTGGAAACTCTAATTTTGACTATTATGGCACAAAAGGCATTCAAATTTCCAAAAACCTAACCCTTCTTCAAATCCTTTGCCATTCATTCCCTTCCCCAAGAATGAAACGTGTGTCAAAGCTCTAAGAAACCTGAAGTTACAGAATTCGGAAAAGTGCCTTGTATCCTAGCAGCCAATACAGTTGTGCACGATTAAGCTTCCCATGATCACCTCCATCCCTCCCAATCCAGAGGTGAGACCTCTCGGCTTCTATTTCTGAGAAAGAAAGGGAAGTGCACGAAAGACACGTGCGCGGGGGGTCCCCTTTACGTACCCTTAAGGAGGGGGAAAAAAGCAGCCGTCACGAACAGGATTCGAACCTGTGCGGGGAAACCCCATTGGATTTCGAGTCCAACGCCTTAACCACTCGGCCACCGTGACTTCCAAAAGCAAGTTTCGCCGCGCGCTTACAGAAGGGGTCCGCATTGCGACCACAGAGGGAGTGTAGCAATGGGAAGCCGGCCCCGACCCCATACACACACACCCTGTGACCCCCGCCCTCCGCCCCTTACCTCGCCTCTACGCCACTCAAAGGAACAGGCGGGTGGGCCGGGTGACCCAGGGAGGGAGCGGGGAGTGTCCTCCCGCCCAGACACGATTGGGGTCTCAAAGAGCGCAAAGCTATTTAGGAGGCGATGGCGGGGCCTGCAGAGGAATCAGTTGGAGGGAAGGGGCTGGGCCCCGGGGTGGCGGCTAGAGGACTCCTCGGGTTAAGGAGTGAGAGGGGGTGCTGAGGCAAGGTGTTAGGAGTGAGGGAGACTCAGGAAGAGTTGAAACGGGGAAGTCCTGGGGATGGAAGAAAGAAAGGAACTTCCTGGGGAAAGGGGTCTGGGGTTCCTTGAGATTAAGGGCTCCGTGGGGTTGGGAATGTGCAAGGTAAGGACCACTCGGAGCTATGAGCTGGGGGTTCCTCCAGCGACGGACGTCCGCTTGGGGTAAGCTAGAGAGGTACCCCACTCCCTGGGCTGAGAGGCAAAGAGTGAGGAAAGCCTTCGCGTCTGGAAGAGAACGATCTCAGGGGAGTGGGCGCCCCCTCCAGGAAACAGCCGCCTTCCGAACACTACCGCCGCCGCCGCCGCCGCCGCCAGGGAGGCCGCCAGGGTGGGTCCCGCGCCGGGAGCTTGGCCGCCGCCGCGCCCGACCGGTCGGCAGGGGGCGCTGCGCGGGCCGGGGCCGGCCCAGGCGGCGGGAGGCGGCGGCCGCGGCGGCGGGAGGCGGCGGGAGGCGGGCGGAGGAGGAGGCGGAGGAGGCGGGAGCTGAGCTGAGCGGGGCGGGCGGCGGCGGCGGGGCCCGAGCCCGAGAAGATGGCGGTGCGGAAGAAGGACGGCGGCCCCAACGTGAAGTACTACGAGGCCGCGGACACCGTGACCCAGTTCGACAACGTGAGGCTCTGGCTCGGCAAGAACTACAAGAAG
>NC_138373.1:106669454-106717966 GCF_054177405.1 Leptonychotes weddellii | reverse complement strand
CCCCCCCTTCCCCAGCGTGCCCGCCACGGTGCCCGCCAGAGCTCCCCACGGAGCCAGGTACCGGCAGGGCTGAGGCCTCCCTAGTGCTTTGTGTATGTTCGGAGAGATGATGAAAGCAGGAGGGTAAACAGCCACAGAGCAGGCCCTTGGCTGCTCATCCCCCTGAAGAAGCCCCCCCCCCACCTGTCTCTACCGCTCGTCCCCCACCTCCATCCAAGGGGCAACAAACCCCTTAGGAGTCAGGTTGTAGCAGTTCCTGGGCAGCGACCTTTTAAAACCATTCCTCAGCTTCACAATGAAGTCACCCGGCCACCTGGCCTTGCATTGCCTTTGGTTTGGGGTTCAGAGGCTAAGACACGCTTTATATCTCCAGCCCCCCAAGCCCGTAACTGGAGATATAATAAGGTAGTGAACAAAGGGTTCAAAAAGCCTTACCTGACTTTTCTATCAGACCTCTTTCTGGTGTTGTCTTTGTCTTTAGGCCTGGTTGAAAGGAACATCTCTACATGGGGGTTTTCTATGGAGATGGTTTGCCTCTTCCTTTTCACTACCCCCAGTTAGAGGTTCTCTTTCTGGCTTTCCTTTAGCTCCCCAGTTCTTCCTGCCCAGCTTTGCAGCCTGTCAGAAGTGTGATGGGTGGTTTAGGAGTACACCCCTCTGATCCTGGTTCTGGCCCTATCTCGGAGGTCTCTCTGAATGTCAGAATCCTGACAAACAGCTGCTGGGTCTGTGGTCTGCCTGTACCCCAGCGCGAGCCTCTGGTTCCCAGGCCTCCACCTTTGACCTTTTGGAAGGGAGAACAGTCTAGGGGCTTAGTCTCTGGCCCTGGGGGGATTGACAGCCTGTGAGCTTTCAAATTCAGCTTTCAAGTTCTTAGCTCTTTGTCGTTTACCTCTTCCTTCAAGGCTCTCTTTACATCTCCCACTGAGAGGAGCACTTTTCTCTGTGATTAGGGTTGAGGAAACAGGGGTCAAAAGGTAAAGAGAAAGTTAGCCTCCTGGCTCAGATTTAAATTAGAACAGGAGGCTAGGATACTAGGTAGCATAACATGGAAATGTGTAAGGAGGCCCAGGGTTGCTTGTCTCAGATACAGTTTCCTCAGAAAGGATAGATGTTTTCTTAGTCTCTCACCGGGCTGGGTAGTAGCTGGTCCTTGCCATCTTGGAGAGCCTACAAAGACATTTGTGCCCAGTTCCTAGCAGAAGCAGAATGCACAAGCTTACGCTCTCAGTCCGTTTGCCTTGCCTCACTTCCTTGCACCTTTCTTATTAGGCTACGTTATAGGGAGAGTCTTGGCCTTTCACAAAGTTACCCCCAAGAAATACACTGTTGTCTTGCTTAGAGCCTCAAAGATACTGCTTCCATTGCCTGAACTTAATGAACCTTCAGAATTTTACTGCCCTCAGTGCTGTTGGCTAGAAATCAGGGTCCTACAACTCGGATTTCAGAGTGTAGCTGAGAAGGACTAGGAAGCCCCACTTGCCTCCAGCACCCAATGCTGGCAGGCTCAGTTGGGGGTCAGCAGAATTTCAACTTCCTGTGAGGGGCTTAGAGGGCTTCCCTTCTGCCATTTTCTTGATAAAAACTAGACATGTGGGAGAAAAAGACTCTATTTTTTCTCCCCCAGATGCTTCCAGAGTCCCCTGGGAAGAAATAAGGGAGATAGTGGACAGTTTATCTGGGGTCTGCTTTTCTTCCCTTTGCCTCTGTTTCCCCAGTATATCCAAGCTGAACCACCTACCAACAAGTCCTTGTCTAGCCTGGTTGTACAGTTGCTACAGTTTCAGGAAGAAGTTTTTGGCAAACACGTCAGCAATGCACCGCTCACAAAACTGCCGGTGAGTGCAAATGCAGAGATGAATTCTCCAAACTGGAGAGGGAGTTGTGGGTTTTTTGTAAATTTCATCCTTTTTGAGATTTGGGTAATTGCCTATTATCCCCATCCCGGGTCAGGGCATTACTGGCTTGCCCTAGTCCCCAATTTACCACTCCCTTTCTTTGTCTTCGTAATACTTCGTGCAACAAGGGGCGCCTGGCTGGCTGAGTCCGTGGAGCGTGTGACTCTTGATCTGGGGGTTGCGAATTCGAGCCCCATGTTGGGTGGAGAGGTTGCTTAAAATCTTAAAAAAAAATACTTCATTCAACAGGTTATCTGAGAGTGTCTAAGCTCCTATACGAAACTCTCATGGCACGGTTAAAAGGGTACAGGATTTGAATTTACGTAGGCTTGTGTTCAAATTCTAGCCCTGCCACTTGGTATCTCTGTGATCTTAGGCAAGCCATTTAAACCTTTTGAGTATCTGTTCCTTCATCTCCAGATGGGATTAATATCTCTACCTTATAGGGTTTCTGTAATGGTCAATGAGGTAACCCAGTAAGTACGTGGCACAAATTGGGGCTTTGTGAATACTGATTTCTTTCTCCCCCACTTCTTCCAGGCCACGTGATACCGTGGCATAGAGGTTAAAAAATTCCAGCTTTGGGGCTCAATCGATTGGGCCTCCAACTCTTGATTTTAGCTCAGGTTGTGATCTCAGGGTCATGGGATTGAGCCCTGCCATCAGGCTGCATGCTCAGTGAGGAGTCTGCTTAAGACTGTCTCCCTCTGCCTCTCCCCCCACACACACTCTCCCTCTCTCAAATAGATAGATAAACCTTAAAAAAAAAAAAAAAAGAATTCCAGCTTTGAGAAAAAGATTAGTTCAGTATGGGTTTTGTGAAAGGATTGTTAAAAAGAGAATTTAGGATGTAACTCTCACATACTTCTTTCCTGTCTCAATTTTGTAGATCAAATGTTTCTTAGATTTCAAAGCAGGAGGCTCCCTGTGCCATATACTTGCAGCTGCCTACAAATTCAAGAGTGACCAGGGATGGTGAGATGCCTTCTTTTCTATGCTTCTTACATTTAGGGGGACTCCCCCTTTATGATTTCCTAGGTCTTTCTAGGGGTGGGAGAGCATAGGTAGACATTCTTGTGAGTCTCTTACTTTGCTAGGTTGGTAGGCCGGACTTGCTGGGTCAGAAAAGTGGCTGAGAGTCAGAGCCAAAATAGTCTCCCAAGAGTGAATGAGCATGTATGTGTGCGTCAGCGTGTGTATTGTAGAGGAAAGGGGATTCTTCGGTTGGCATCTCAACTTTTCTTTGTCCTTTCGGATAAAGTACAAAATGATTCATGGAGTTGACATTAGTGAACCCCAGATCCCAGGCCATTTTGGCAACAGTTGTGAGCAACATTGCTTCCTGATTTCCCATGCTAAAAAGTCACATACCCTGACCTCATCTTCAGACCTGATCTAAACCACTCACTAGATTGTTGCCTCTTCTCAAGGCGGCGTTACGATTTCCAGAATCCATCACGCATGGACCGCAACGTGGAAATGTTCATGACCATTGAGAAGTCCTTGGTGCAGGTAATAGTCAAGAACCTTCCCCGTCCATCTCCATTCCCTCAGTGAAAATCTAAAACACGCCTTCCCCATGATCTCATCGCATCTATTTCTTCTCCCCACAGAATAACTGCCTGTCTCGACCTAACATTTTTCTGTGCCCAGAAATTGAACCTAAACTGCTAGGGAAATTAAAGGACATTATCAAGAGACACCAGGTGAGTGGGTGGGTCAGAAGACGTTTTGGAAACTCCATGACTCTTTTCCTGATGTTTTCAGTACAATAAGCATCCCTTTGGGTGACATGTTTTCTATTGCAAAGGCGCTCTCCCTACTTGGAAAAAGACTAGAGTTAAAGCCTTGAGCGTCTCTTTCTCAGTTCGCTCCTCCCATTTCCTGGTCTTGACAGGTTGGAATCACTGTTCCTAGAGACTGCCTTGGCCTGAGGATTAGGAAAGCCAGAGATTGCCTGATTTCAGAGAAATGAAACCTTACCTTGGAACTGTGTAATAACCAGCAGATGCCATTGCTGGGAACATACAGTCAACTTTACATTTCCCATGTGCAGATTATCTGTTCAGAGGATTATCTGTAGCAACTTTCAGTTCTTTAGTTTTTCTTCATTTTATTTTATGTTTATTTATTTTTTTAAAGATTTTATTTATTTATTTAACAGAGAGAGACACAGCAAGAGAGGGAACACAAGCAGGGGGAGTAGGAGAGGGGGAAGCAGGCTTCCCGCAGAGCACGGAGCCCGATGTAGGGCTCAATCCCAGGACCCTGGGATCATGACCGGAGCCGAAGGCAGATGCTTAACGACTGAGCCACACAGGCGCCCCTAGTTTTTCTTCATTTTAGCACTATCCCAGCTCTTTGCCTCTGCGTCTCAGCTGGTGTGTGTTTAAAGAATGCAAACTAACTTTAATACCATTCTGAGCAAAATATGATTAGGAAGGCAGATCTGTGGTTAAATCTTACTTTGGCTTATTTACACCCATGAGTAATTCAGAGGGGACTATTCACCTGCTTTTCCTCATGCCATCCAGGGAACAGTCACTGAAGATAAGAACAATGCCTCCCATGTTGTGTATCCTGTCCCAGGGAACCTGGAAGAAGGTGAGACCTGGGTTTTTCTGGCCTCTGCAGTGGACGGCTTGGACTAGGAGTGGGGGACTGTTCAGCCCCCGCACAGTGCCTGGGCTCCTCCTCTCTCCTTTCAGCCCTGAGCCCTCCTACTGCCTTACGTTCCTATTTCCAGGTCCCTGGCTGCAACACGAGTTGTGTACAGTTATTTTCTGTGTATCCCTTTAGCTTATATCTCTCCTTGTTCTGTCTCTGTCCCCAGAGGAATGGGTACGACCAGTCATGAAGCGGGATAAGCAGGTTCTTCTGCACTGGGGCTACTATCCTGACAGGTGAGGACAGGGTCCTGGGACAGGTTTAAGTATAGGAGCCAGACTGAGAAGCCTTGGAACATCTAGCAAAGCAAGCAGACACTCTTTTGGGGTTATTTCTAGGTCTGTTCATTTGTTCTCCTCCTCTCTATTATGAGAATTTTCTGTCTTGGGAGAGGTTTGGACTTACTCGATGAGGGTTAGGCTAAAAAGATTGGGGCTTTATGTGTGAAATGGTTATTCTGGTATAATCTGTGATAAATGATAGAAACAGTCTAAATGTCTAACAGTGCGAAAATGTTTCAGCAATTTGTATATCTACTCAGTGGACTATTATGCAGCCATCGAACTGATAGAAATAACATGGGGGAAAAATAAATCACATGGATAATTTGTAGATAAATATTAAATGCAAAAAAGTGTGATTATAAAATAACATCTAGTGACATTGCAATTGTGTAAAAACAAAATCATACAGGAAAAATTTACTGGGAAAAATATATATACCAAGTAGTTGTGTTGGGGTTATTCTTTTCTCTCTTTCCTTTTTTTTTGGAGTTGCTCTTACCACTTTGTGATGGAAGGAATCCCAGTATTAGTTGGAAAAATAATCGCTTCTCGGCCTTTTGGCTAAGATCAAGTGTAATTGGAAAAATAGTCATAGCAAAAAAGAACCCAACAACCCTATACTTCTTATAAGTGGAAAAGGTGAAAGATACATACTTTACTTTTCTGTGACTCCATCCTGTTGGTCGTACTTCACACTCAATTTCCCGTGGCAGTTACGACACATGGATCCCAGCCAGTGAAATTGAAGCATCTGTGGAAGATGCTCCAACTCCTGAGAAACCTAGGAAGGTGAGCATTTCTTGTCCCCTGACCCCAGAAAGTATGCCAGGGGCCACCTGGGGGGCTCAGTTGGTAGAGCGTGCAACTCTTGATCTTGGGGTTGTAAGTTTGAGCCCCACGTTATGTGTAGGTATTCCTTAGAAATATTTTTTTTTTAAAAAAAGACGAGGACCGGGACCAGAGCACTCTTTGGAGGTGAAGCCCGGGCTCCCGCGTCCTTGGGCTTTTCTGTCAAGGGCACTCAGACAGCTGTGGCTTTCAGGCTCCTCTCCAGCACAGCCTGCCTTTGTACTTCAGGTTCATGCAAAGTGGATTCTGGACACAGACACTTTCAATGAGTGGATGAACGAGGAAGACTATGAGGTAAATGATGACAAAAGCCCCGTCTCCCGCCGAAAGAAGATTTCAGCCAAGACGCTGACGGATGAGGTGAAAAGTCCTCTTCTTTCTTCCCTGATCCCTTAGCCTAAGTCTCGGGATAGGTCTTC
The DNA here is from genome assembly GCF_054177405.1 of Leptonychotes weddellii. Lineage (NCBI taxonomy): Eukaryota > Metazoa > Chordata > Mammalia > Carnivora > Phocidae > Leptonychotes > Leptonychotes weddellii. Next base: position 106,711,849 of record NC_138373.1, on the reverse strand, counting down.
AGTGGGGCTTGTTGGCTGACATTTGTTCCCACTCTCCAACCTGCAGGTGAACAGCCCAGATTCAGATCGACGGGACAAGAAAGGGGGGAACTATAAGAAGAGGAAGCGCTCTCCCTCTCCTTCACCAACCCCGGAAGCCAAGAAGAAAAACGCTAAGAAAGGGTATACCGGCCCCTGCCCTGCCCCCACCTTCGCCATTCTCTCCACACCATGGTGAAGGCAGGAAGGACAAACGCCTCCCCGTAGCCACCTGGCCCTGAGCAGGGTAGGCCAGGTCCCTGCAGGTGTCCTGAGAGGGAAGATGAGGTCGAATCTAGCTGCCCGGTTGTTGGTTCTAGTTGCAGCCCCCAGTGAACTCAGAGGGAGCTAAATCTTCCAAGTGAAAGCCATTGCCTTTCCCAGTACCCTGTAGTGACTGGTTTCTGTGTGTGCTCAGCTCCACCTTTGGGATTCTCTCTTGCTCGCTGCCCTTGAAACCTCAACTTCCAGGGACTCCTTGTCCAGGCATGACTGGGTTATCTTTCACTCCCTTTCCTTCCCAGTCCCTCGACACCTTACACCAAGTCGAAGCGTGGCCACAGAGAGGAGGAGCAAGAAGACCTGACAAAGGACATGGATGAGCCTTCACCAGTCCCCAATGTAGAGGAGGTGACGTTGCCTAAAACAGGTATGGGCCACACCAAGCTCCTGGGACCTACCTTCTGTCAGGGCTGAGTTCCCTCACCCTGCTTCAGGTCTGGAGGATCTTTCCCTTCAATTTAGCTGGTTATTAAAATTATTTTCATCACCATGGACAGTGCTCTGACTTTGTCCGTATCAGCGTCGTGGCCTGTGCTTTGTGCCTGGCGGTAGTTCTCTCCAGACGGCTTCTGATCAGGCAGCCCTGTCAGTAAACTATTTAAGCACAAGTTCTGTGTGTGTGCTACTATAAGGCTACTTTAGGAACATTATAAAACACGTGCAAACATTACCTAAAAGTGGGAAAATGTAAAGGATAAGATTAAAAAAAACCAATATAAAGAGAAGTCCTGCGATTCTCTGCCTGAATTCCAGTGGACCATCTCTTGTATCCCGTGTGAGAACCCCACTTGGGAGACCGTTGCTCTGCAGTGTTAGAGAGTGGAGCAGCTGCAAAGGTGGACTGCCACCTGTATTCTGTAGACGAGCTCCAGATACCCAGGAGTGTATTTCAGGGGCGGGGAGGGGGCCACGGAGAGAGAGGACGGCCGGCTTCCAGCCCCTCGGCAACCACAGCAGAGAGCACAGCGGCTCTCTTCTGTTTTCTCCTGAGCTGGTGGGTACGGATTCAGTTAAGGGAAGCCCTCTGCTCTAAAAAAAAGGTTGAAGATCCAACCACTCCTCTACAGAGTGATTTGGTCAGACCCTGTCTCGGTCCATTAAGGGCTCACAGACACATAGATGGAGATAAGAGGGGCCTGGTGGAGACAGGAATGCTTTATGAATGTCCATAGAGTAGAAGATGCTTCTTTATAAGAAAAAAGTTAAGTGAATTTTTGGCGGCGGAAGGAGGGAGCATGGCAAGTGAGTTTCAAGGCCTAGAATGACTGTGCCTGGAGGGAGTTACCACCTTTTGTGATCCGATGGAGAAAGTTTTTTGGGGGGGGGGAATTAGATCTCTAGAATTGTTAACAGTGGAGAGTTTGGGGCTTGGTTTGGGCAGAACCTGTCTGATAAAATGACTGTCTCTCTCCTGGCAGTCAACACTAAGAAGGATTCAGAGTCCGCCCCAGTCAAAGGAGGCACCATGACTGACCTGGGTAAGGAGGAGGGGAGGCTCAGCCGCCAGCCTCCCCTAGCCCGCCGGGGCTTTTCAGAGAGTGGGGTCCTGCTGCCCCTCAGGAGGCTCCAACCTTCTCCTTTGCCGTCTCTCTCTTTCAGATGAACAGGAGGATGAAAGCATGGAGACCACGGGCAAGGTGGAGCCAGTTTAGAAAGGCCCTCTCTGCCTCTCTATGGGATTCTGAGTTGTGCTTATTAAGTTCCTTCTACCCAGAGCTTTCTATTCCCTGGAGTTCTCCCACCTTAGACTAGTTCTAGCTGTTGTTCAAAACTCAAAACTCTGACCCTTTCCAAGTTCCAGGGCCTATAACTGTTCATTCCCATACCCATCTTTAGTGCTCCCACTTTCCTGGGGTGTGGGAGAAGCAGAGGGTTGCCAGGGGCAAAATGGGAATGCTGAGTGTCCAGCAGCCTCCATACTTGTAGGATGAAGATGAAAACAGTACGGGGAACAAGGGGGAGCAGACGAAGAATCCAGACCTACATGAGGACAACGTGACTGAACAGACCCACCACATCATCATTCCCAGCTACGCCGCCTGGTTTGACTATAATAGGTATTGTTGTTCCAGCTTCTCACTGCTTGTCTGTTTCCCTGCCTCCAGGGGCCAACGAGCTGTTCCTCTTCCTGTCTCCACATAAGTTATTTCTTCATCAGCCGGGTAGACTGGGGAACACTTCGGTTTTAGGGGAGTTCCTGGTCTCTTTGAGTATTAGTGCCCTGGGGGAAGTTCTCCCCAAGGAAGGGAAAACTGCTTTGTTTTCCCTCCCTCCCTTCCTTCTAGGCTTTTCCTTCCGAGGCTCCCGTCTCTCCACCAGTGCCTTCTGAATGTATTATGTCTTCTCTTGCAGTGTTCATGCCATCGAGCGGAGGGCTCTCCCCGAGTTCTTTAACGGCAAGAACAAGTCCAAGACTCCAGAAATGTAAGGAAACCTCAGCACACGACTCTCTTTCTCCCTCCTGTCCCTGATCACCCTTCCTGACCCAGCAATATCCTGTTTCGCAAATATTTCTTGAGTTCCTTCCAAGAGCCAGGCACCGGGCTACTCTTACAAGACGTGATCTCTGCCCACGAGCAGCCCCAGCCCAGCACCATGGCCACAGTAGCTGCTCTCTAGGATTGCCTGGGGGCAGGATTAAGCATGGTCTTCTATACAAAACGGGTACCTGCTCTGATGCCTCCATTTCTTTCAACAGAGTCCAGAGCCTTCCAATCCATCATTACTAAGATATCTAAAATGCAGATATCCCCGGCATTCATAATAGCTTTGACTAAAATGTATATGACCATGCTGGTCCCTGAGAGTAGATTTTAATAGAAAAACAAGAGGAGGGGGGCGCCTGGGTGGCTCTGTCGTTAAGTGTCTGCCTTCAGCTCAGGTCATGATCCTAGGGTCCTGGGATCGAGCCCCGCATCGGGGTCCCTGCTCAGTGGGAAGCCTGCTTCTCCCTCTCCCACTCCCCCTGCTTGTGCTCCCTCTCTCGCCGTGTCTCTCTCTGTCAAATAAATAAATAAAACCTTAAAAAAAAAAAAAGACAATAGGAGGAACTATGAAGATCCAAGACTCTGAACTAAGGGCTGGAGAAGGCTCTATGGAGAGAAGTGTTGTGTAAAGTGCAGGCTTGGGGCTTGGAAGTCTTCGTCTTCGTGGAGGTGTTGCCTCAAGCCAAACCTGTTTGGTTTTGAATGAGTCTTGGCAATCTTCTAGGGTTAGGGATGCGCCAGGATAAATGTCATAATGAGAAGGGGGAGAAAGTGTCGATCTCCCTGGGAACTGAATGGGTTTGCTTCCCAGCTCTTCCTCAGCTTCCCCTCCCTGGGGCCATCTTGCCTTTCCACCATGTTTCTTTCCCTGTACCTGGTATTGTTCTCTCCTCTTCCTCCGGGGGAAAGCTGTATATATGAAGAAGCTTGCTCTCTCCAGAGGAAAAGGGAGAAACGACCTGGTGGCAGGAGTTCAACCTGGTCTGTAGGCAGGGCTGGATCTAGAATTGTTCTACACTTGGTTCTCTTGGTGTGAGATAGTAAATAGTGATAATTCCCTGCGTTTACTGAAAGCTTACTATCTCCCAGGCACTATCCTGAGTGTCTTACGGGTATTGACTAATCTTTATATCAGCTTTAGAAGTAGGTCCTATTATCCTCTCCAGTTTACTGATTAGGAAACTGAGATACAGAGAGGTTAAGTCACTTGATTAAGGTCACACAGCCAGTGAGTAGAAAAACCGGGATCTGAATCCTTTAGACTGGCTCATGTTCTCAAACTTCATGCTATACCACCCAATAGCTACCATTTGCTGAGCTGCTGAAATGTGCCTGGCACTGTACTAGATCTTTACAGGTCTTTCTATTCCTCAGCAGACACTCCCACTTTACAGATTAGGAGACCGTAGTTCAAAAAATTTAAGTATCTTGCCCGAGGCCATCATGGAAGAGCTGGGATTTGAACTTAGAGCTTTCCACCTTCAAAATATATATTCTAGGGGCGCTTGGGTGGCTCAGTCAATTAAGTGTCCGACTTTTGATTTTGGCTCAGGTCATGATCTTGGGGTCATGAGATCAAGCCCAGCATCAGGCTCTGTACTGGGCATGGAACTGCTTAAGATTCTCTCTCTCCCTTGGGGCACCTGGATGGCTCAGTCGGTTAGGCATCCAACTAGTGATTTCGGCTCAGGTCATGACTTCATGGGTCGTGGGATCAAGCCCTGCATTGGGCTTAGTGGGGAGTCTGCTTGAGATTCTCTCCGTCTGCCCCTCCTCCCACGCACATGCACTCTCTCAAATAAATCTTTAAAAAAAATAAGATTCTCTCTCCCTCTGTCCCTTCCCTGAGCACGCTTTCTCTAATAAAAAATAGAAATAAATATAAATACATATGTGTGTGTGTATATACATTTTTTTCTTTTTTTCAGTGAGCTCCACACCCAGTGTGGGGCTTACTTAAGAAACAAAAACATAGGGCGCCTGGGTGGCTCAGCTGGTTAAGTGACTGCCTTCAGCTCAGGTCATGATCCTGGAGTCCCGGGATCGAGTCCCGCATCGAGTCCCGCATCGGGCTCCCTGCTCGGCAGGGAGTCTGCTTCTCCCTCTGACCCTCCTCCCTCTCATGCTCTCTGTCTCTCATTCTCTCTCTCTCAAATAAATAAATAAATAAATAAATCTTTAACAAAAAAAAAAGAAACAAAAACATATATTCTTTATAGTATATATATTCTTTATAGTACGTCATGCTGACTAGCTGGAGAGACTGGGGATAGAGACTTCCCCTTAACACCTGCCTTTGGAAATAAGGGCACTTTTTCTTGCTTTTTGATTGCTTGTTCAAAAGTTTGATGAAACTTCCCCAAGTACAGCCAAGGAGATGATTTATTTTATTTTATTTTAAAGATTTCATTTATTTATTTGACAGAGACACAGCGAGAGAGGGAACACAAGCAGGGGGAGTGGGAGAGGGAGAAGCAGGCTTCCCCGCGGAGCAGGGAGCCCAATGTGGGGCTCAGTCCCAGGACCCTGGGACCATGACCTGAGCTGAAGGCAGACGCTCAACGACTGAGCCACCGAGGCGCCGAGATGATTCATTTAACTGAACAACTGCCATCAAGGAAAACGTGGCAATGGTTGAACCCGTTGAATCTAGTACGTAGTAGACCTGCAGTGTTTACTGAGGCAGACAATCCACTCTGTTCTCTTTGTCACACAGGAGGAACCATCAGCTCTTTTATCACCTTTCCTACCCCTCAGTCCTCAGCGGACTTATTTTTCTTCCTCTCATTCATCTCTCTCTCCCCTAAGCTACCTGGCTTATCGAAACTTCATGATTGACACGTACCGGCTGAACCCCCAAGAGTATCTCACCTCCACCGCCTGCCGCAGGAACCTGGCCGGTGATGTCTGTGCCATCATGAGGTGGGTCTGCAGCTGAGGGGAGGGGGTCCGTAAGGATGTCTGCCCACAGAAGTCTCTTGGCAGAAGGAGAGCTGCCAGCAAAGAGCGTAGAGGAACACGCAGGGAAAAAAAACACGTGTAGAGAAAGGCACAGTTCACGTTCAGGGCATGTGTGTGACTTGAGGGAATGGCAGTGACGTTCTCTGGCGTGTGGAAGAAAGGAGGAGTGCGCGTGTAGTTGAAGGATCCTGGTTCAATTTTCCTGGCTCTCCTGGAAGAGATGATTACTAGGTGGGCGGATATGGAGAGAGGTCCCGACTGGAGACGGAGGCCTGGGTGTCACTGGCATTTAGGGATTTGCCAGCGAGTAGAATGGGCAGGGAAGAGGGCTGGGGAAAGGGAGATTTACACCCCCACCTCTGGCCCTTTTTGGCGGCCCCACGTGACCCTGTCTCCACCTCTCTCCTGCCAGGGTCCATGCCTTCCTAGAACAGTGGGGTCTTATTAACTACCAGGTGGATGCTGAGAGTCGACCAACCCCAATGGGGCCTCCGCCCACCTCTCACTTCCATGTCTTGGCAGACACACCATCAGGGCTGGTGCCTCTGCAGCCCAAGACCCCGCAGGTAGGGTGAGGGGCTGTGGGGGCGGGGGCGGGGCGGCGCTGGGAAAAACTGGGCTTCTTTGGACTTTTCTTTTCCTGGTTTTTTAGGGTAATGGTTCAGGAGTGTTTTGAGGCTTCTTCCTTTTCCGTGGGATGCAGAGGGCTACAGGAGGCAGCCCCGTGTGTTTAGCACCCTCTCTCAGCCTCCGCACCTAAGACTGTGAGGACTTGCTGAGGGAGAAGAGATGCTCCTTGTCCTCGAGGAGCAGACAGGCCAGTGTAGGGCATGGAGCAGATAGAGAAAAATGGCGGAAAATTAAGTTGCATGAAATTTTTGAACTTTGTTGTGTTTCCAACATTTTTTTCATTTTTGCCTCATAATTATTGTCACTTCCATTCCATACATTACTAAAATTAAGTGGAGACAGATTACGTGGCTTGCCCAGGGTCACAGAGTACCAAATCTAGGATTAGAACCCAATTGTCCAGCTCCTGAGGGAACCTATAAAGGTCGATGTGAATACAAATGGGGATCATGCCAACTACAGATCTAATTAATCATTAAGGGAACATGGAACAGTGGCATGAGTGCCCCCAGAGCTTGTGGGCCGCCCAGCATTTGGTCTTGAGGCCTCCAGGGCCTTGGCCTGGTCATTTTCCGCCCAGCCTCCATGACGCCAAGCTCTGTCCCCCAGGGCCGCCAGGTTGATGCTGATACCAAGGCTGGGCGAAAGGGCAAAGAGCTGGATGACCTGGTGCCAGAGACGGCTAAGGGCAAGCCAGAGCTGGTAGGTGGGGTGTAGACCCCGCTGGGCTTTTTATTTGCCCCTTTATTGGGGGGCCCCTGCGCGGGGAGAAGAGACGTGAGAGCGAGGAGCTACAGCAGTGAGGGAGGAAGTCCCCCCCCCCAGGGGTGTCCCTGGCTTTGGGAAGGAAGCTCCTTCTGTCTGTTTTCTCTCTTCTGTCCGCCCCTGGCTCCCGTGGTCACTCGTCCTCACCTCTTCCTTTCCCCTCCACAAATAGCAGACCTCTGCTTCCCAGCAAATGCTCACCTTCCCTGACAAAGGCAAAGAGAAGCCGACAGACATGCAGAACTTTGGGCTGCGCACAGACATGTACACAAAGAAGAACGTCCCCTCCAAGGTATGGAGGTGTGGGCTGACTCCAGGTGGGGAGCACCTTCAGCCTTCAGAAGTCACGGGCTCCTCTCTCTGACCCGCCTGTTTCTCCTGCAGAGTAAAGCTGCGGCCAGTGCCACTCGAGAGTGGACGGAACAGGAGACCCTGCTCCTCCTGGAGGTAATTGGGGCAAGGAAAAGGAGAGTTTTCTATGAAAACGGAAGTGGCCAGGCTGCCAGCCGCACTCGTGAGTGGGCAGAGCGTGACCTTGTCCCCAGTCTCTCTCTTCCCTGATGCCTGCCACACCTGCCCCAGGGAACAGCTCCAGGCCAGGCATTTGGGCCATTTCATTAACTCCGTATCCTCTCGTAGTGCTACTTGGAGATTCCCCTGGGACCCAGCAGAATCCACAAATACCACAACACAGAGAGCTTTGAAGCCCGCTGCCCTTAGTAGGATGGGGGGAGTTGACCTTCAAGGAAAGTGGCTAAGTAAGGAAGTTGTGTCTCCACCACTACCACCAGGCACTGGAAATGTACAAAGATGACTGGAACAAAGTGTCAGAGCACGTGGGAAGCCGCACGCAGGATGAGTGCATCTTGCATTTTCTTCGTCTTCCCATTGAAGACCCGTACCTGGAGGACTCAGAGGCCTCCCTGGGCCCCCTGGCCTACCAGCCTATCCCCTTCAGTCAGTCAGGCAACCCTGTTATGAGCACTGTTGCCTTCCTGGCCTCTGTCGTCGATCCTCGAGTCGCCTCTGCTGCTGCGAAGTCGGCCCTAGGTAATGTGGAGGGGTCCTGGCCTCTTTGGTTTGAAAGGCTGATTACTCAGACCTAGCAAGGCCCTCACGTTTGGCCGCCCTGCTGGCCCTGTCTGCCGCTGGCGCCGGCTCAGGCACCTGTCGAGCTCCACGCGGGTCTAGAGGAAGAGATGGGCTTCCGAGGCAGCTTTCGCAGGGACAGCCGCGACGGCCTGGCCGCCCGTGCCCCCAGCCTTGTCCTCTCTGGATCTTGCAGAGGAGTTCTCCAAGATGAAGGAGGAAGTGCCCACAGCCTTGGTGGAGGCCCACGTCCGGAAAGTGGAGGAGGCAGCCAAGGTGACGGGCAAGGCAGACCCGGCCTTCGGTCTGGAAAGCAGCGGTATCGCAGGAACCACCTCTGATGAGCCTGAGCGGATCGGTGAGGCTGCCGGCTGCCCCGAGGCCTCCCCTTTGGAGTCCCTGCCTCGCCTCATCCTCACAGCACGAGACCCACGGGGAGAACGGGTGGGGCTTTTATGGTCCCCAGGACTCCACCTTGGCGACTGCGGCCCCCTCCTGGCCCTCTCACTAGGATTTTGGCTAGGAGAGCGGGCTTTTGGAAAAGCCTTACGGAGACAGACTCTGTATCAGACATTTCCATTTTCTCTCCACCCCCCCCCCCAAACCCTCGGGCCCAGAGGAGAGCGGGACGGATGAGGCACGGGCAGAGGGGCAGGCCGCGGAGGAGAAGAAGGAGCCCAAGGTATAGCGGGACTGAGCTGGGCCGGGAGGGTGGAGGTGCCGGGCGCGGCAGCGTGGGGAGGGGAGCCAGAGAACCTCCGACGGAGGAGGTGGAGGTTCGCCTCCCAGCCTGGCCCTCTGTGTGAGGACCGGCTGCCCTGACGCTGTCCGCTTTTCTTTCACGGGCACCTCAGGAACCCCGAGAAGGAGTTGGGGCTGCCGAAGAAGAAACAAAGGAGAAGACCAGCGAGGTCCCCAAGAAGGACGAAGAGAGAGGGAAACAAGGTGACAGCGAGAAGGAGTCAGAGAAGAGCGACGGGGACCCCATAGGTGAGCCTCCCAGCGTGGTGGTTGGGTGTCTAGGGGAGAGAAGTGGGCGGCAGGCCTGATCCCACCTTCTTCCTGGCCCAGTTGACCCGGACAAGGAGAAGGAGCCAAAGGAAGGGCAGGAGGAAGTGCTGAAGGACGTGGTGGAGTCGGAGGGGGAGAGGAAGACGAAGGTGGAGCGGGACATTGGTGAGGGCAATCTGTCCACCGCCGCCGCCGCCGCCCTGGCCGCCGCCGCTGTGAAGGCCAAGGTGAGGGCCAAGGGCCCAGAAGACCCCCAGGGAAGGCGCTGCCCCCTGCTCTGATCTCACTTCCCAGGCTCACTTCCATGGTGCTGGCCGGTTTCCTTCTCAGTTTGATCTGAGAGGGAGAGTTGGTCATCTCTTCTCTAAGCTCTTCAAAGCTTTTTACCATTAGGCCTGTTTTTATCCTCTAATTATTTGACCTTGTCTTATCTTTTGCCACTCTCTTTCTTTTCATGTTCTTTTAAGAATATGAAGCCTTTGCTACTCTGTGGGTTGTGACCACAGCAAATTCTTTCTTAAAATCCGCCGGCCTCCGCCCTAGCGCTCTGTCCCCGGCCCGCCTCCGGTGGGCCCTCCCGCTCATGTGCCGCCCTCCCCGCCCTTCCCGCCTTCCCTAGCACCTGGCCGCTGTGGAGGAGAGGAAGATCAAATCACTAGTGGCCCTGCTGGTGGAGACCCAGATGAAAAAGTTGGAGATCAAACTCCGGCACTTTGAAGAGTTGGAGACCATCATGGACCGGGAGCGAGAGGCAGTGAGTAGCACCCCGTGGGGGCCAGTGGAGCCAGGGGCCACACTTTGACACCGAGCCGGGCCTGGGTTTAGGATGGGGGTCAGCAGCAGTGGAGGAAGCCTGAGAGTGACCCGGCTTCAGCATAGAGGAGCAGGAGGAGCTTGCCCTGAGCGGTTGGGGACACAGTGGCCCACAGGCAAAGCCTGGAGCCCGAGGTCCCACAGAATGTTGGCATCCTGGGGCAGAGAGTCTAGTCGGTTTTTTCATTGCCTCACGTCCAGGTCCTTGAACAGTGTTTGACACATTGTAGACTCTCAGTAAATAAATATCTGTTGAGCCATCGAGTAGGTTTAAGGGATGAGAGGGAAGGGGCTCCAGACCCAGGAGGTGAACTTGGAAAGGGGATGGGATGGGCAAGGTATTGAACCATTTTGTTTTTGAGATGATATAAAAAGAAATATAAGACAGGGATCCTAACAGAACCTACGGTTTAATTGGAGACATCCAATATTCAGTACGGACGCATCAAAAACAGTGAATGTTTAAAGTATCTGACAAATTCAGATTGTAAGTCCTGAGAGATAACAAAATAAAGGCAAAGCTCAGAGGCTAAAGAGTTGATCTGGGATGGCTTCCTAAGAATGGTGAGTGTTTAGTCAATTTTGAGGGAAGAAAAGAACACGAGTTGACAAGAGGAACTGGAAGCATTTTCCAAATGAAAATAATGACAGAGGGGCACCTGGGTGGCTCAGCTGGTTAAGTGTCTGCCTTTGGCTCAGGTCATGGTCCCAGGGTCCTGAGATCGAGACCCGCATCGTGCTCTCTGCTCGGTGGGGAGCCTGCTTCTCCCTCTCCCTCTGCCTGCTGCTCCCCCTGCTTGTTCTCTTTCTCTCTCTGACGAATAAATAAACTCTTTTTTTAAAAAGAGGAAAGAAAATAGTAACAGAGGGGCACCTGGGTGGCTCAGTGGGTTGAGCATCTACCTTCGGCTCAGGTCGTGGTCCCAGGGTCCTGGGATGGAGCCCCGCATCGGGTTCCCTGCTTCTCCCTCTGCCTGCTGCTCCCCCTGCTTGTGCTCTCTCTCTCTCTCTCTCTCAAATAAAATCTTGAAAGAAAGAAAAGAATGCCAGAGTCAGAGCTTTGGAGCTGAAAGGAATAAGGGCTCCCACTAGATGAACCCCATCGCAGTGAGAAGCCATGCGGGCTCCAGAAGACTCGGTGGTGGGAATAGTGGAGGGAGGACGGGGCAGGGCCCGGGACACCCAAGCCCAAGATTGGCATTTGGTGTGGGGAGCTGCCCCACGGAGAGGCGGGGTGTGTCGGCGGGCGGAGCAGGGCGCGGCCCGTGCACGCGGCTGACAGGCACCCGTGCTCACTTGGCTCCGGCAGCTGGAGTATCAGAGGCAGCAGCTCCTGGCCGACAGACAAGCCTTCCACATGGAGCAGCTGAAGTACGCGGAGATGAGGGCCCGGCAGCAGCACTTCCAGCAGATGCACCAGCAGCAGCAGCAGCCCCCGCCAGCCCTGCCGCCAGGCTCCCAGCCCGTCCCACCGGCGGGCACTGCCGGGCCGCCCGCGCTTCACAGCCTGGCTATGGCTCCGGCCTCCGTCGCCCCTGCCCCCGCTGGCGGCGGGGCTCCCCCCGGAAGCTTGGGCCCCTCTGAACAGATTGGGCAGGCAGGGTCAGCCGCGGGGCCGCAGCAGCAGCAACCAGCTGGAGCCCCCCAGCCTGGGGCAGTCCCACCAGGGGTACCCCCCCCTGGACCCCATGGTAAGTGATGGCTTCTGGAACGCTTGCTGGCCAGGGGGCTCCGGGTGAGCGTTCCGATTCGCCCTCGAAAGGGATGTAGGACAGGACTGGAGATTTCTACAGATGGGTTCACCTCTGTGACATCCCTGAGCCAGCAGGGCTTCCTGCCCACATCCAGATCTTTGAGGTGTTGTTCCAAGGATGTACCACGTAGTCCCGGGTCGGGAGAAGCGGTGCTGAGGCGTGGCTACGTCATCCTTGCTATGCCAGGGAGACTTTCTGCCTCTAACCCCCTTGGTCTCTGCTCTTTGTTCCCAGGCCCCTCGCCGTTCCCCAACCAACCAACTCCTCCCGCAATGATGCCAGGGGCAGTGCCAGGCAGCGGGCACCCAGGCGTGGCGGGTAATGCTCCTTTGGGTTTGCCTTTTGGCATGCCGCCTCCTCCTCCTCCCGCTCCATCCATCATCCCATTTGGTAGTCTAGCCGACTCCATCAGTATTAACCTGCCCCCTCCTCCTAACCTGCATGGGCATCAGCACCATCTCCCGTTTGCCCCGGGCACTCTCCCCCCACCTAACCTGCCTGTGTCCATGGCGAACCCTCTACATCCTAACCTGCCGGCGACCACCACCATGCCATCTTCCTTGCCTCTTGGGCCGGGGCTCGGATCCGCCGCAGCCCAGAGCCCTGCCATTGTGGCAGCTGTTCAGGGCAACCTCCTGCCCAGTGCCAGCCCACTGCCAGGTGAGCAGCATCCTGGAGGGGAGGAGGGGGAGGGAGAGGGGTCCACACGGAGGGACGGGCGGGGGCGGGGGCAGGTAGGGGAAGGGCTTAGCTAATAGAACTTGCACAACCCTTTCTGAACGCTCTGGTAAATGAGAACACAGGGGGAAGGGCCTCTCTGGCTGTCCTCCACCATTCCCCACCCGGCAGCTGCCAGCTCTGGGATGACGTTGGGGCCTTTCACTGGTGGGTCACGGAGGAGTCCTAAGGCACAGCATCTCAGTTGTAAACTTGCAAAACAGCTACCCGTTTGCATGATGATCGGCACCCTCTTTGCTTGTTCCCATCACGTTCCAGTGCCCCGTTTAGAGAGTTTCCTGGGGCAGGAAGATTTGGGGTATTTCAGTTTTCCCAGTGTGAGGTGGGAGAGGGCGTTGGGGAAAGGCTACCTCGGTCACCTACCCACCCATTGCATGCCATGCCCAGTTCTGTTTGTCTGAGGTGGCCTGCGTCTGGATCCCTCTCCTGCTCACCCTGGCTGATTCCTCTTCCTTTTCTCCACAGACCCAGGTACCCCCCTGCCTCCAGACCCCACGGCCCCGAGCCCAGGCACAGTCACCCCTGTGCCACCTCCACAGTGAGGAGCCAGCCAGACATCTCTCTCCCTCACCCCCTATGGAGATCAAGGTTCCAGGAACAGCCCTCTCCCCACCACTGGGACCCTTCCCCAGCCTGGAGAGTTCATCACTACGTAAGGAAAGCTCCTCCTGCCCCTCCAAAGCCCCCACCATGCCTGTCAGAGGCATGCATTTTTATATCGGATTATTCAAGGACTTCTGTTTAAAAGATGTTTCTAATGTCTGGGAGAGAGGATAGGATGGGGATGCTGCCCTCAAAGAAAGGGCTGGGGAAAGGTGTTTATACAAGGTTCTAATTAACCACTTTTAAGGGTGCACCCCCTCAAAACTACTGCATTTTTTATGGATGGAAAAAAAAACAACAACGAAGCCCTTTAAAGGAAGTAGAGAGACATAAAAAGCCCACATTGGAGCTCCCTCCACCCACTAAAAAAAAAAAACAAAAACCCAACTTTTACATTTTTTGGAGGGAGGTGACAGGAAGGGGGAATTAAGGTTCTGGGAGAGCTCTGGGGATAGAATAGGGTGCAAAATCTGTCTCCTCCAGTCCCTCATTAGTGACCGAATCCACTCCTAAACCCCCTCAGCCACCCCAACCCCAGTTTATTCCTACTGATCTCTCCTGCTGCCTCCTCAGTGTTGCTGTTTTAGGCCACCCCAGCTCAGCCAATGACCCCTTTCCCCCTGAATGTCAGTTTTGTGTTTTTAAAAGTCACCTGCGTAGTTGATGTCAGCGTATGTGTATTTGGTGGGGAAACGTATTTTGGGGATTCCTGTGGTAGGTAATAGAGGAAAAAAGGGCCCTGTCCCTCCTCCCTGGGCCCTTTCCTTGGGCTCTTAGAAGACATGGAGAGGGGAGCTAGAGAGGAGGGGGAGTTGTAAAAACCTGAATTTTTCAAAAAGCACTTAAGCACCTCCTTCTTATGACTTGGTGGGTCACCCCTCTGACCTCTTCCACCAAGACCATCAGAACCTTGACTGGTAGCTAGGGGTTCCCTGGGATTTGGGGACAGTGGAGGAGGGGTGCCAGACCCAGGGTAGTGCCTACCCCCAGCTTGCAGCTCGGCTCTGCTCCTGGATTCCACTGCCTCCCCTACCACCTTTCCCTTCTTCATCCTTGACGTGAAGGCAGCCCGGACTCCAGGCTCTCCACCGGTTCTTCCTGGCCCCTCCCACCAGGCCTTTGTTCCTCACGTCCCCGTGTTTCTCTTCCTCCTCTGCGTCTTGGCACCTTTCTTCTGTTCAAAAGTTTTCTGTAAATTTTCTTTTTTCTTTTCTTTTCCTTTTTCTTTCTTTCTTTCTTTTTTTTTTTTTTTTTTTATAAATTAATTTGCTTTCAGTTCCATCTTGTGAATGCCTTCTGTGTTCTCTGACCCGTGGCTGTCAGGCAGGGGGATTCGGGCTGGGGGCAGCCTTCCCGGAGTCCTTCCCAGGGGCATTTGCTGCCACGGGCACGCAGACACTGGGCCTCTCTCCGCAAAGGGCTGCAGGCGGCACAGCTGTTGGGCTGTGTGTGGGTACGGGAGCCGGGTACCGGCCCTCACCTGCCCCAAAAATAGCTGTTTGAGACTTGGAAGGACATCCTCACAACCTGGAGATTTTGTATATTTATCCTTGCAGAAGTAAGGGCTTCATTCCTTCCCTTATTAGGTGGGAAGAAGGCAGGCATCTCACGTACTTGTGTTGTTACTGGCCCCTAGCCCTGCCGAAGTGACAGGCTCGGGCAGTGCTGACTGGGCCTGGCGTTCTCTCCATCAGACACTCCCTGGGCTTTCCCCACCAAAGGCCGTCAGTGCTTGGGAGGGTGAGGGCTGGGTTTAGCCAGTCGGAGGGCTAGGAGGACCTCCTGGGTAAGAGACAGAATGAGGACGGTCAGCCCTGGTCCTACAGGGATGTATGGCTTCCTTAATCCCCCAAGGGGTAGCCTTTGTAGTAGCATCAATGAATGGGGCCAGCATTTCTTAAATGACACAAAGATGGATCCTACCAGCCCTTCCCCCAGCTTTCCCAGCCCCTGGTCTATTGACCCTAGATGGTCTCTCCTCCCCTTCACCCTGCTCACAAAGGAAAGCAGAACCATGCTTAGGGCACAGAGCAAGTTTATTTGGTGAATGCTGACAGCAAATATCATCCAAGAGAGACGAGCTGGCGAAGGTGCTGTGACAAGAGGACCTAGGACGCCTTCAGGGCTACATGTAGTCTCACACAGGGGAAGACACAGGGCTCGAACGTCCTCAGCCATTCAGCACCATACGGACGAGCTCTGTGGATCAGAGAGACGGGTGAGCCAGGGAGTAGGGCTGCGGGGAGGGGTCCACCAGGGGCCAGGAGACCATAGGACCACAAGGGTAGCACAGGAGCGTGCCCGCAGAAACCAACCTTGGCTTTGCAGAGGAGCCACCTTGAGTCTGCCTAGTTCTCTCGGCCCCCAGCTCCCCTCCCACCCACTGTTAGCTCCTCCACCCCACCCTGAGCAGCAAGGACACAGCAGGAGGCAGAGAAGTTCTCAACTACACCTACAGCTACTGTCAGCCATTGGCAGGAGAAGACAGAGGTTTGGGTTAGGGTACCTCCAAGCTGCCCAGCAGAAGGAAGAAGAAAAGACTAATCAGCTATAGCAGCACGATGGGGCAGGCAACCAACCCCCCTATGCAACCACCTATCCCCAGGGCCAAAGGATCACCCTGAAGCAAGACGGGGACAGGCCGGTGCGAGTTCCCAGACACTAGCACCCCAGGCCCTATAAGCAAAACCTCAGAGCCCATTCTAGGAGAAAAGGAGGTACCACACCCCCAGGCTGTCTTCCTCTTTGAGGAACCCCTCCCCTCCCCTCCCCAGTCAGCTCCATGCAGAAACATGCTAGGAGGAAGTCAGATGGTAGTAGGGGTAGGGCAAGGGCTAGAGAGCAGAGCTTGGGCAGAAAAACACTGGGGAGGGGGCAACTAGAGAAGGGGAGGCTGGGAGGAGCCGTACCCGCCCCACTGGGCCCGTCACCCAGACAGGATATGCCTCACAAATGCTGCAGGAAGGAAGAGACATTCATGGTGAAGACCAGACACAGACATGGGGTGAAGGGGTCAGGCAGTAGGGGAACAGACATTCCCTTGATTTGACTCCCCATTCCTTCCCCCCCACACCCCCCCTTCACACATTATCCCTTCCTTTCCTGTCCTATTCCCATGGCCTCCCACTCCTGGGCCAGGCTGGGCCCTGCTCCTTGCCTCCTGGCTTTCTGGAGCCCAGGGAGCAGGGAGAGCCCCAAACGCCAGGCATGATCTGCCTGGACAACTTGCTTCACGAGAGCCCCAGTTCATCCCTCACCTTCATAGTTGATACAACCATTGCTGTCCTCATGTCCTGCCACCAGCATCTCTACTTCTTCCTCCGTCATCTTCTCACCTGCAGAGGGAAAGAGAAAAAGCATTTTGGGAACTGGGTGGCAGGTGTGTATCAGGTGGCACCTCCGCTCAAGGAGCAAGGGCAGAGCCTTACCCAGGGTGACAAGAACATGCCGGATTTCAGCACCCATGACCGTGCCATTCCCTTCCTTGTCAAACACCCGAAGGCCTTCGACATAGTCCTCATAGGTGCCCTGGTCCTTGTTCTTGGCCACAGTCTGCAGCATGGGCAGGAAGTGTTCAAAGTCCAGCACCTTCACATTCATCTCTGCCATAAAGGAGGTGGAAGGAAAGTCACACGGGTTCTCAGGACTGAGGAGATTACGGGGACCACAAGTGAGCAGGTGGCTCCCACTCAAAGCAGGAGAAATCTGTGGGATTTGCTAGTTGAGACAAACCTGCTTGAGTTCTGGGCCTATGAAGATAAAGGGAAGCTCTCAGCTGAAGAACTGTA
The DNA here is from genome assembly GCF_054177405.1 of Leptonychotes weddellii. Classification (NCBI taxonomy): domain Eukaryota; kingdom Metazoa; phylum Chordata; class Mammalia; order Carnivora; family Phocidae; genus Leptonychotes; species Leptonychotes weddellii. Next base: position 106,694,911 of record NC_138373.1, on the reverse strand, counting down.
GACCCATTACCACACTGAGAAATTGTTCGTGAGGACCCTCACCATCACTCTTGGGGTTCCCCAGGACCTTGAGCACCTCGGCGTTGGTGGGGTTCTGGCCCAGGGCCCTCATCACATCCCCACACTGGCTGTACAGGATCTTGCCGTCCCCTGTCCGGTCAAACAGCTGAAAGGCCTCCTTGAACTCTGAAGATTCAGATACACATCAGCACTGACCATATGGGGGTTAACCCATACTCTCTCTCACAACCCCTTCTGCCCATTCAACTTTGCTCATGCTGAGGAAACCAGGTATTTGTATCACTGTACACCCAAGTCCAGTAAGAGGGACCTAGTGTCCCTGCCTCCCAACACAGGTGTCCCACATAATGACACAGCCTTCCTCCCCCCTGGGCAGAACGGTAACATCCATTCACAGGCCCCTGTGCCTACAGCAAGCCTGCCCAGCCTCACTACTCTGCTCAGGGCAGGAATTTGCCACCGCCCTGTCTGGGTCCTGTCCTTATAAGGAAGTGGGAGCAGCAGCCTGGGACTGGGGTCATCCCAGCCTGCCACTTCCAACCCCTCCTGTACAGAAAGAGACCTTCAGAGGGTACAGCTGTGAAGTATCCTCAGCAAATCCCCCTGTCCCCATTTCCTCAAAATTCCAGGTCACTGCTTTTTACAATCTTAACAATTCCAAGCTGGGGCGGGGGTTATCACAGGAGGAGAAAAGAGGCAGAAGCTGATTAAAGGACAGGACCACAGGCAACTTAATACACCCTCCCCACACCACACACAGCAGGCATTAGGCGACCAAGTTGTTTCACATACCCACACCACCTAAAACTCACCCGGGGCTTGGGGCTCGGATCTAGAGTGGAAGGGGAGGGAGGAAGAAAGAGTGAGAAAAGAAAATGGAGGATCCAGAAAGAAGGAGAAGGGAATCCAGGAAGTACTTCCCTGGGGGTGCTGAAGAGATGACAGGTTGGGGTTAGGAGGTAGGTGCTAGAGGCGGGGGTCCCTCTCCCTAAACATGACCTCAGTAGGGGTCAGAGATTACTTACCTGCAGTCTGGTCCTCGGTGAAGTCACACTGCTCAGAGAAGAGGGGAGCAGTCAGCATCTGAACCCCAATCCCCCAAGCTTCCATCCCAGTCCCACAAACTCCTGTTCCGTGCTGGGGGACGGACCCCCAAACTTTCCAACCCCACCCCCGACCTTCCAGGCCCTCAGGTTCCCTTTGCAAACCCCTACCCCCGACTTCCCGCCTCTCGCCCCAAATCCCGCTCATCGTTCCAGGTCCCGGGCCCCACCATCTTGACGGCTCCGCTCCGCGGGACCTTTTCCTGCAGTAATGGCTCCGATTCCCGGCCCAACCCTAGTCTTAGTACGTCCCAGTGACGTCACCCTCAGCTGATCCAGCCAATAGGAGTCCCGGCCTGGCTTTATGCAGATAATATCGCTACATTAGTAATGAGGTGGGCGGGGCCCGCTGCTGCTTCCTCCCGCATAGCTCTACCTGGGGGGAGGAAACTGCCGAAGCGGGTCGAGCGGGGCGTGTGGAAGCTGCTCCTCCGTGCAGCGGGAAGATCAGAGGATATCGGATTGGGGAGAGGAGAGCCCACCCTGCCCGCCCCCCCTCCCTCCCTGACCCCCCTTCCCCCCTCCCCCCCAGTCCCACGACTGAAGAAAGCAACAGTCGGACGCCTAGGGAGGAATCGTCTCTTTATTTTGAAACAAGAGGTGGCCTCCTAGTGGCAGGAACGTGCTTCCGCCTGCCGGAGAAGGGGGGCAGTGTCCGACCCCGCTGCATCTGTGGAAAAAGACGAAAGCTGCCAAGGCCTGTCGCTCGCGCGCAGCAGGACACGAAAACGCACTTCCCTGCTTTTCTGCCCTGGCTGCGGGAAGGAAAGGAAACTTGCCTCTCCAGGTGGGGTGTGGGGAGCCCTACCTGGAGAGCTCAGACGCTTAGGATGTGCTTCAGGAAGGCTGTAGAGAGGAGGCAAGAGAGGTTCAGAAGCAGACCCTTCGATAATCCATCTGATTTTAGACAATCCAGGCCCCGGGTGTCCCCACCCACACACCGCGAGCCTTCTGCCTCCCCTCCTCCCCTGTCCCTTCTGCTCCTTTGGCTCCTCACCTTCATAGTTGATGCAGCCATTGCTGTCCTCGTGTCCTGCCAGAACAGTCTCCACCTCATCTTCAGTCATCCTCTCTCCTGAGCCCCAGACATAGAATTTTAGTCCCTGCCCTCCCTCCTTCCCCAGCCAGGCCTTTCTCTTCTGGGTGGTACCTTCTCTTCTCCCACCCTTGGAAACTTGCTCATAGCAACAGAACCCCAAAGGGATCCTCTCCTTGTAATGGTAACAGCTCGAATGTGTCCCTGCATCTTGCTTTCCATCTCATCTGCATTAGCACCTGGTGAAAGCTTTGACAGAGGGGAAGTGGATTCCAGAGGGTTAAGGGGCTACAAGATCACAGAGCACAAGCATCTCTTCCACCACAGAACATCAGGTTTTCCACCTCATCCCCTTTCCTCTGTCCTTTGGGAGGCATCTGCATGTACCCTCACTTCACCTCTTGCAGGAAGAAGCCCTTCAGATTCTGCCCCCATGGCTCTGATCTTCTCAGTCTCCTGCCCATGACCTATAGGCCGATAATCCTTCCCTGGCTCTGCCTACTTGGCTAACCTTCTTGGTCCACCCCCTCCTCTCCAACCCACAGGAGTTCTGGTCCCTGCCTCACCCAGGGTGGTGAGGACATGTCTGAGCTCTGCTCCCATGACTTTGCCGTTCCCCTCTTTGTCAAACACCCGAAGCCCCTCCAGGTAGTCCTCATATGAGCCTTGGTCCCGGTTTTTGGCTACGGCCTGGAGCATGGGCAGGAAAGTCTCAAAGTCCACACGCCGGGACTTCAGCTCTAGAGGTTAGAAAGGGGAGGGAGAGGTCACTGTAGAGTCACCTTGCACCCAGCTCCCATCCCTACCACGAAGGCTTTCATCCTGTTGAACATTCAGTTTGTTTTTCTACCCGGAGTTTGACAGTTTTTGAAGTCCTGAGACCCACCCCAGTATCCTTTGTCACCTTGCCAACATTCCTTGGTTCCACCACCACCCCAAAAACCCGCATTGTTCCAGGCGTCCCCCTCACCATCACTCTTGGGGTTCCCCAGGACCCTGAGCACCTCGGCGTTGGTGGGGTTCTGGCCCAGGGCCCTCATCACATCCCCACACTGACCGTACAGGATCTTGCCATCCCCTACTCGATCAAACAGCTCAAAGGCCTCCTTGAACTCTGAAGTATAAGAAGAGGTCAGTGTTGGGACCAGGGTTTCCCATCACCACCCCTCCCCCACCCCGACAGAAAGGAGGTTCAGAAACTATGTGCTAGGGCTGGGCAGAATAGGGGACACAAAGACCACTAGCGTGGAAGCTTTCAAGGTTGGGACTGGAGTCAGGGGAATAGAAAGAGGATCTGACCAGGGGCTTGGGACTAGACCGTGGAGCTTAAGGGACCAGCTTCGCCTCACCCTCCAGCTGATCCTTGTTAAACTCGATCTGTGGAAGAAAAGAGCAGGTGAGGAGGGATGACAGGGCTCATTCAATCTCTCTCCAGCACTCCTCCCAACCAACTGGCAGCCACTTCTGGGGAGGGGCTCAACGAGACCAGGCGGGGAGCCCAGCCACCTCAGTCCCATTCCCAGCTCTGGACCTTGGGAGAATCCCAAGAGGGGGAATTATGGGGGGGAGGGTTTCCTGGGAACAGGGTTAATCCCATGCCACCTGTTTCCCTCCCTCCAGGGCCCTGAGCTCTGCATCCCTCACATAACTGGGGACTGAACAAAAGCTAAATTTACCCCTGGCCCCCAGCTGTGATTGTCTAACAAGTCTGTCCTCTTCAGCCTTCCCTCCTGGGGTTCAGGGCTGTGGCTTTTAGAATTGAACTGTCAGCCAGAAACAGGCACCAGTTCCCTCTCTTCACCTTGAAACTGTCCTCAGAACCCAGATGTTCCCCATCTCACGGGTCCCTGCCTCCAGCACGGGGGTCAGTGAGAATGTGTGTGTACGTACCCACACACATGTTATAGGTTAGAGGGAGAGAACAAAAAAGAACAGCAGAGTCATAAGCCTGGATGCTTCCAAAGGGGGGACTAAGAGAAATCTCTAATTTAATCTGTCCAGTGCTTACTAATTCCCTGTCTTCTAGATACCCCCAAATCCCCTAGGCTGTTTCCCACCCTGTATCATCCCTTCCAAATTCTTTCCTCACTTTCCCGGGACTCACCACCACTTTGGAGAGATCGATGGGGGGCTCCTGGGTTTTCTGAGGGGCGGGAGGGGCAGCTGGAGCTGGCTCAGCCTTGGTCTTGGCTGGAGGGGCCCCTGCTGCTGGTTTGGCAGCAGGCTTGGCAATAGAGGGTCCCGCTGGTTTCTTCATGGGAACATCCTTCTTGGGAGGCATGATGTCCGGTGGCCAAAGGACAGTGTGCCGATGGGGGCACCCATCTCTGTTTAAATAGCCAGGGAGTCTGGGATGTCAAGGGGCGGGGGCGGGGGCAGGGAGCCAGTTGGCGGTGGGGAGGGTGAGATAGAGGAGAGATATGCTGGCCTGCCCTGGACTCCTATGGTTCAGGACTCCTGCCCCAAGGTCTTCTCTCTTCTGTTCACTCGGCCCCAAATGCTGGCCAGAACAATGGCCCCTTTGGGGGCAGGGGAAGGAAGCCAGAGACTGCCCAGAATGAGGGAGTTAACCTCCGGGGTAAGGATAGGATGCTTGCCAGTGACAGACACTGACATAGGGGTGAAGCAAAGAAGAGGATCCAGGTATTCCAGGCCTCAAGCCCCTGACACAGAGTAGCCCTTTTTTCTAGCAGCTTTAGGTTCTTAAAGGCTGAGGCAGGGAGGGGGGCCTTGTGAAGTAGGATTGTTAAAGTGGGGTCTGGGAGGGGCACCTGGCTGGCTCAGTCAGTAGAACATGCAACTCCTGATCTCTCCGGGTTGTGGGTTCGGGCCCCACATTGGGTGTGCAGACTACTCAAAAATAAAATCTTAAAAAAAATTGGGGTCTGGGAGCAGTGAAAGGTGAAAAAAACAAGCAGGTCCTCCACTTCCCTCTGACCACGGTTGAGAAGCAGGGGTAGTTGACCCCACAGACTAATAATCCCCAAATCTTACAGTCCCTGCTGCCCTCCCTCCCAGCCCAGAACTGGGATTGTGCACAATGTAGATAAAGAATAGTAACAGAAAGAGGAGTGTGACACCCCCCATTGTCTCCTTTCCCAGTATTGTATTAAGGGTGAGGGTGGGGGCAAGGATCAGGTTTAACACCCACCACCCATAATCCCAAGGAAGGAACCCTTTTGCACAAGCCCATGGTCATTCAAGTCCGACAAAGGCAGGGTGCCTGCTGAACTTGCAGGGACTCACTCTGTGGTGGCACCTGAGGGGAAGGGCAGGCCCTGAGAGGCAAAGGACCTAAATTCTAAAATCTCTAATAAAAAGGATGTGGGAGGTCCTATGGGCTCTCCAGGTACTTAACCCCCAACCAGAGAATAATAACCCTGACACTGGCGCCAGGTCCCAAACCTTGCCGGGGACACCAGGGTAGGGTCTAAGTCAGAGGTGGGTTGGGAGAGGGGAGAGGTTGCTGGCTATTTTGTTCTAGGGATAAGGAAGGAAAGGATTTAGGCAGCGTTCTGAGGAAGATAGTAGTGATTCCACTTAGACCCTGGGGTTCAGAGAGTTGAATCTGTCTCCCACTTGCAAAAAATGCGTCTGAATCTCATTACTGAACATTGTCCCATTTTAGAAAAATCAGAATCATTCCACCCTCCCAGAATACATCACACACACACACACACACACACGCACACGCACGCACGCACGCACGCACACCTTAAATCAAGCTTAAATAAAGGAAAGAGTCCCTCCGCAGCTCCCAAAAACTCACCCTGCGGGGTCCAGGTAAGGGCGGAGGCGGGGCGCTGGGAGGAGGCTGCGGGCCCCGAAGGGTTAACTCCAGCGGCCTCGAAGCATGCCGGGAGTCGTAGTCCTCGAGCGCCCGCGGGCTCACGGGAAACGCGGCTCTCTAGCTGGAAGAGGACGCCCAAGCAGTGGCTTCCGGCAGGTGGCGGCCGTTGGTGACTCAGGCAGTTTTGGCGCTCTTCTTGTCCCGGAACTAAAAGGCAACGATCAACTTACAGTCCATTCCCCTGACCCTAAAACCGTGCGGGGGCCTCCCCCGCACAAGGGATGTCTCCCTTGCCCAGCCGTGCGTTCCCCGTTTGGCGTGGGCTGGGGTATGTGCCCGGATCGGCCGGTGGGAGAACGCCGAACCAGGGGGAAGGGCGAAGCTGCCGCAGGCCGGGTGGAAGGCGCCGTGGCCGGCGCTCACTGCCGCGGAGACAGTGGTGCGGTCGGCTTAGCTTAACCTCGCGGTTTGGTAGTAAGGGCAGAGGCCACTGAGTTGCTGTGTGACTTGGGACAGTAACTCCAAGGTTTTTCTTTTTCTTCTCTTCTTTTTTTAAATGAGCTGGTAGTTGAAGTAAATGTTAAGATTTGGAATTAAGCATGGTCACCTGCCCCAGTTTCTCCCACGTTGAAGTTTCTCCATACTGCGGCCGGGACCTCGCGGGCCCGCCTGGAACGGAGGCTTGGCCGTCCGGCCCTTTCAGTCTGTGACATCTCTGCCAGCGTTGGACACCTCATTCCCCAAACCATTATCAGAGGTGCCACCTGTGCTGGGAGGGAACCAGCCGGTCAGGCCCTGATACAGGAAGTGCCCTGGCCGTGCCCCTGGGGCTGGAGGCTGGGGCTACCTGGGCGTGCAGGCAGAGAGGTTCAGAGTAGAAAACCCACCCAAGGTCGGGAGGGTGAGGTATAAATAAACTTTATGGGCAGTGAGTGATGTTTGGGGTTGGGGCAAGCTGCTCGGAAGAGTAAAAATGTTAGCAGCTATCCCAGAGGCCACCACCGAGCCCTTACCGCTGGAGGGGCTAAATTATCTCAGGCAGCAAAGGGGGAGCTTAAGAGAATGGGCTCACACCCCTCAGTTTAGATTGGAACCCAGGTTCTACCAGGTATCTGCTGGTAACCTCTGGCAAATGTAGTTACCTCTGTGTGCCTCAGTTCCCCCATCTGTAAAACAAGGATAATAGTACCTAGCTCATAAGGCTGTTGGAAGGAGGAGATGTGTTAATATTTGTAAAATAGAATGGGCCTGGCACAGAGTAAGTAGTATGTGTTTGTGAAATAAATTTCCTTTACTCTTCCCAATATATGAAGTAGTTGGTATTTCCCCATTTTATACCCATAAAGGATCACTGGGCCTGAAGAAATGCAGGAAGAAGAAATATGTTTCTTATAAGTGTTTGGTTACAAGGCTGTGAAGAGCTGTATCACAAATGCCTTTTTGTGTCTTTCATCATGTCAGCAGTAGTTGATTTGGAAAATGTGGTTTATCTGATTTTTTTTCCTCTTCCCCTTGGTCTAGCTGTAGCCCTCTTTTGGCACTTTGTCAAGTAGAAGCGGTTATGGCATCATCTGACTTTCTAGCATTTTTGTCTGCTTTATAAAGAAGTAGTGCAGGGGCGCCTGGGTGGCTCAGATGGTTAAGTGTCTGCCTTCAGCTCAGGTCAGGATCCCAGGGTCTTGGGATCGAGCCCCGCATCGGGCTCCCCGCTTAGTGGGAAGCCTGCTTCTCCCTCTCCTACTCCCTCTGCTTGTGTTCCCTTTTTCGCTGTGTCTCTCTCTGTCAAATAAATAAAATCTTAAAAAAAAAAAAAAAAAAGTAGTGCAAAGAGAAAACATGAAGGCTTTTGGCAAACAGATTGGAGGAATGGCCTTCATTTTTTGTACATTCTTGTCTTTTAATCATAAATAATGCAAACTGTACTGAACATGATCTTAACCGGGCATAGGTGATTTCTACAACATGTATGTGGATTTTCTGTGACAAATGCCTCTCTCCTCTCTCCCCGCATAGCATGTGACATGTATGTTTTTAGGGATTGCATATTTATTCTAATATTACTTTCAACATAAAATAATTAGAAAGGGCAAGTCTTTAAAAGTAAAAGAAAAATACACATTAAAACACCTAAGAACAGGGCGCCTGGGTGGCTCAGTTGGTTAAGCAACTGCCTTCAGCTCAGGTCATGATCCTGGAGTCCCTGGATCTAGTCCCGCATCGGGCTCCCTGCTTGGCAGGGAGTCTGCTTCACCCTCTGACCCTCCCCCCTCTCATGTGGTTTCTCTCTCTCTCTCAAATAAATAAATAAAATCTTTAAAAAAAAAACAAAAGACTAAGAACAGGGACGCCTAGGTGACTCAGTTGGTTGAGCATCCGTTGAGCATCTGACTCTTGATTTTGACTCAGGTCATGATCTCATGTGGGCTCCACTCTGGGCTTGGGGCCTGCTTAACGTTCTCTCTCTACCTCTGCCCCTCCCCCCTGCATGCCTGTGCATGCACTTTCTCTCTCTTAAAAAACAAGAAAAAAAAACCAAAAACTAGTAGAACAACTTTAGGAATTTCACGGCACTTATAGATCTTCAGTTACTTGAATAATTGTGGGTTCACCCTGTAGAGCTTAACTATAATTGTGGGTTCACCCTGTAGAGCTTAACTAGCTCTTTGAACACTAGCTAATGTGTTAAGGTGCATAATAGTTTAGGAAGAGAGAACACTATTTCCTAAGTAAATAGGAGAGAATTTATTAGGAAAAATGTCTTCAGTCCTTTGGCATTTTGACCAGGAAGTGGTATTCATGGTAACCCATAACCAGGATGTTTTATGATACATGAGTAGTTTATAAAGTCTTTTCCAAGTCCCATTTTTTTAAAGATTTTATTTATTTGAGAGAGAGAGCACAAGCGGGGGGTGGGGGAGGGGCAGAGGGAGAAGCAGACTCCCCGCTGAGCAGGTAACTGGATGTGGGACTCCATGCCAGAACCCTGGGATCATGACCTGAGCGGAAGACAGACGCTTAACTGACTGAGCCACCCAGGTGCCCCAAGTCCCATTTTTGTAAGCCCACACTAGATGCAAGATACAAGCAGAAAAATACATTTTATGGTAAGTACGCTAGCTTCATTTTTTTAATGCTCTAAAACAGTGGTTCTCAGACTTAGCTGTTCTTCAGAATCTCCTGGGAGCTTTGTAAACAGACAAACTTCCAGACTCTGCCCCCAAAGATTCTGACTCTAGGTCTGTGTTAGGGCCTGGGAATCTATTTGAAATATTTTTAGCTACGGAAAGGACAGAGAACAAACTAACATAGGTAACTACAGCTTTAATAAGAGGAGTGATGTTTTCAAAATGTGCATTTGATCATGTCATCTCCCTACCTAAAATCCTTCCATGTGTTTTGATAAAGACTAAATCTTTAGTTGGCCCGCAAACCCCGACAGCTTCAAACACTGACTGCTTGTTCCGGCCCCACCTCTATACTAGCCACATCTACTAGCGTTCAGATCTTCAAAGGGGCCATGTTCCCTTTTCTCAGGTTGTTGCCACGTCCTTTCTGTCTCTGCCCCCTCTCCCTGCCAACACACACTCTTTCTAGGGCCGAGCAGAGTACAGTGCCTGGCATGTACTGGGCAGTCAAATATCTGGAGAATGAATGGCTATCTGGATAAAAGGGAACTGACACTAGTAAGTTACTTATAAGGAGATAGATTCGGGATTCAGGAGATCGAGAGAGTTCCCAGGTATTTTTACCCTATAGTAGAACATGAGGTGATTGATTTGCTAAAAGAAGAAAGAGGAGGAGGTGGCTTGAGAAAGTCGTGAAGGTTTGAAACAGGTGTGATGAAAAGCGGGAGATGGCTTACTGGGGACCCCGTCACAGATACTCATTTGACATTTCCCGAGTGTCTGCTGTGTGCTCCCTGCATGAACTTGCTGGGCAGCATGGAGGGCGGTTGCTGTGGGAGATCGAGCTTGTAATGGAACCAACCCACGAGGGAGTGATCTCCTCCGTTCAGCAGTACTCAGCTGCTTGGATGAATGAGCTAGAACAGTGTTGTGGGGTAGGGATGATGGATGACCATGGAAGCGATTGGGAGTCTGAGTCCAAGAGGGTTTGTGGTCTGGGCCACATAGAGAAATGAGTATAAAAGTGGCCTATTGGGGCATCTGGCTGGCTCAGAGGATAGAGCGTGCGACCCTTGATCTCAGGGTCATAAGTTCAAGCCCCACATTGGGTGTAGAGCTTACTTTAAAAAAAAAAAAAGTGGCCTATTAGATTGAGAGACTATAGAAAGTCACCAACAGGCTTGGGTCTCGAGGTTGAAGAAGTAAGATAGTTGGAGAAAATAGTGCATTTGAGATTAAAATTTCAAAGGATATAGAGGAAGACAGGAACTAGGTTGAGTGGCCATGAGAGTGAATGATTGAAAGGGTAGGGAGGTGAAGGTTATTGGATCTGAGGAGAATGTTCCTTAGGGCTTTTTCAGTTGCAAATAGCAAAAATCTGACTAAAACTGGCTAACCAATAAAGAGGATTCATTGGCTTATGCAATTGAAAAGTCAAGAGGTAGGGTGGGATTCAAGTTCATTTTGATCCAGAGATTTCATGACATCGCAAAGGGATTTTCTAATTTTCTTGTCACTGTCCTCCATTTGTTAGCTTCTTACTTGGATTCCCCAGCTGAGCTGCACAGGTATCACATCCTTATACCACAAGAGGAAGAGAGGGAGCTTTTCTTTTTTTAATTTGGAAGTATTTATTATTATTATTTTTAAATAGGCTTTACGTCCAACATGGGGCTTGAACTCATGACCCTGAGATTAGGAGTCTCATGCTCTACTGACTGAGCCAGCCAGGCGCAGCAGAGTGAGCTTTTCTTCACCATCGGAATCAGTTCCTGAACTTCACTCTGACTAGACTGACAGAAAAATGCCCATCAACCCTTGAATTAATCACCATGACTAGGGAAATAACGTGCCCTGTTTGGCTTAGGCATGGGGGTTTTGCCGGCCCCTGTGACAAAGAGGATGGTGTTACTCTGACGGGCCAGTCAGGGTTTGTCTGCCATTGGAGGTGTATTGGAGTCAGTCCAAATGGGGAGGAGTAGAAAGGACATTGGGGAGGGAACCTACATTGTCCACCCCAGTGAGGAACTATGATGTTAATTATTGAATAACCTACATTATACATTGAAGACGCCAGGATGGCAACAGTATTCCGGGTGCCATACCCTTCAGTAACTATTGAGTGCCTGTGTATTTAGTGAATGACCGAGATGAGAGAAGGTAGAGACGGTGTATCAGATTGGCATCAACTCCAAAGGAGCTGAGATTTTTACTGCTCTGAGAATAACAGTGGGGAAGCAGCATTGGGATGCAAGGAGAATGTGGACCCCACCTCCCAGAATAAGAATATGGGGTTCACGGAAGGGAGCAGTCTCCCCTTGAGGGTGCTCCAGGTGAGTGAGGTCTCTTGGGAGGTGAGCCAGATTTCAGAGGAGGCCAGAGTGAGCTCTGTGTAAATAAAGGTAAAGAATTTTAAGGGGTAGAGTGGGTTGGAAGTGTTCGGTAGACATAGATTTGCAGAGGTGATATAAGGCCCCTCAGATGCTCTCTTAGCTCCCCTTTATGCTTTGTACCTTTCTTATGTTCGGTTTTGTGTATATAATCACTCTTATTTGCCTGATCCTAGATTTTTAGTCCTTTTTCTTCTTTCTATTGAGGTATAATGGACATGTAACATTAGTTTTAGGTGTGTAACATGATTCTGTATTTTTATACATTGTGAGATAATCACCACAATGAGTTTAATTAACGTCCATCACCACACATAGTTAGAAAAAAATTTTTTTCTTATGATGAAAACTTATCTCTAATCTTAGCAACTTTCAGATATGCACTACAGTATTATTAACTATAGTTCCGATGCACATGTACATTACATCTCCAGGACTTATTCATTTTATAACTGGAAGTTTGTTCCTTTTGACCCTCTTCGCCTACTTCGCCTACAGTCGGAGCTGTCCCTCCCCTCCCCGCACAACCATTCTGTTTTCTGAATCTGTGAGCTCAGTGTTTTGTTTTTACAGTTAAGTGAGGTCATACAGTATTTGCCTTTTTTTTTTTTTTTAAGATTTTATTTATTTATTTGACAGAGAGACACAGTGAGAGAGGGAACACAAGCAGGGGGAGTGGGAGAGGGAGAAGCAGGCTTCCCACGGAGCAGGGAGCCCGATGCGAGGCTCGATCTAAGGACCCTGGAATCCCAACCCCAGCAGACGCTTAACCGACTGAGCCCCCCCAGGCGCCCCTTGAGTAGGCCTTTTTTTTCTTCTTTAAAGATTTTATTTATTTATTTGACAGAGAGAGACACAGCGAGAGAGGGAACACAAGCAGGGGGAGTGGGAGAGGGAGAAGCAGGCCTCCCTCGGAGCAGGGAGCCCGATGCAGGGCTCGATCCCAGGACCCTGGGATCATGACCCGAGCCGAAGGCAGACGCTTCACGACTGAGCCACCCAGGCGCCCCAGTATTTGCCTTTCTCTGACTTAACTTCATTTAGCATAATGCCCTAGAGGTCCATCCATATTGTTGCAAATGGCAAGTTTTCCTTTTTTTTTTAATGGCTAAATAATATTTCATTGTATGTATATGCCGCATGATCCTAATTTTTAAAATATGTATTCCTTAATCAAGCTAGTTTTTCCTCCTTATGTTAGTCACCTCATGGCCTTAAAAAAGGCTGCTTCAGCTCCAGGCGTCACATCCTTCCTACAGTGACCCAGCCAGAAAGGAAGGAGGCAGTGAGGGCTTTCTTCTGTTGACACTCCAGTCCCCAACTGACTTCCTCTTACATCTTACTGACTAAAGCTGGGGCTACACAGAGCCACCCCAAGTTACAGGGGAGGCTGGGAAAGAGCATCTAGCAGAGAGGATCGTGATGAGCGCCCCGGGGCCGGCACGCTGCCACCAGGAATGCTCTGGGATTCCGTGTGTCGGGAAGAGGGGAAACGGCTGTTGGGCAGTCGACAGTACTGCTACACCCAGTGGACCACAGCCCGTTGGGCCTGTAAAGCCACATTTCTTTTTTTTTTTTTTAAAGATTTTTATTTATTATTTATTTGACAGAGAGAGAGAGCACAAGTAGGCAGAGAGGCAGGCAGAGGCAGAGGGAGAAGCAGGCTCCCCACCGAGCGGGGAGCCCGATGCGGGGCTCGATCCCAGGACCCTGGGATCACGACCTGAGCCGAAGGCAGCCGCTTAACGACTGAGCCACCCAGGCGCCCCGCCACATTTCAAGAGAGTAGTATTTGTGGGGTGCCTGGCGAGCTCCGAACCTATGACTCCTGATCTTGGCTTGTGAGTTCGAGCTCCACACGGAGGGTAGAGATTACTTAAATAAATAAAACTTAAAAAAAAAAAAAAAAAGAGGGTCATATTTGCAGACATTGGTGACAGTGTCCCCGTGCGCAGTGGTATCTACCTTTCTCCGGAAGAGGCAGGCATCTTGTATGTGTTAGTGTCCAAGGCCGGCTGTTTGAGAAGTAACAGATGTACATTTGTTTAATTCTTGTGATTAATGACCCTTAATTTGTTCCATCTTTGTCTATATAAGTACAACAATGTACTGAATTGTGTCTCGTCTTGCATTTAGTATGTAGATCAGTACCTCCTCCCTTATATGCCCCTAACTGGCAAAGGTTGGGAAAGATTAGGGACCTTCTGGATGGGAGAATTTGTGCCATGTCCTCTAGTTTTCTGGAAATGTAATTACTTGAATGATGAACTAGACCAAGAGTGCTTCTTAAAATCACACACATTGCAAGATCCCTGTTTGTATTATCTGAAGCCAGCTAGGCCAGCAGGCCTTGGGCCACATGCCCAGTATTGAACAACTCGCTAAGAGACTTTAGAAATGTAAGTTTCTCTGCCCTGTGTTTTTTGGGTTTTCCTTCCTTAATTAAGTTTCTGGGTTGGGGGGAGGGCAGCTGTGTCCTCTTGCTCATGGTCAAGGCTTGAGAATCCTCTTTAAAAAAAAAAAAAAGATTTTATTTATTTATTTGACAGAGAGAGAGATAGCGAGAGAGGGAACACAAGCAGGGGGAGTGGGAGAGTGAGAAGCAGGCTTCCCACCGAGCAGGGAGCCCAATGTGGGGCTCGATCCCAGGACCCTGGGATCATGACCTGAGCCAAAGGCAGACGCTTAACGACTGAGCCACCCAGGCACCCCTTGAGAATCCTCTTAAGTTGATGGGAAGGAAACGGAGACAGCAGAAGACCAGCAGTGAGTACACAAGAGTTATTGAAAAAAAATAGGAGCTTCGTTCATGGGTGGCGTGAAGTTTAAATTCAGCTTTTGCTAATAAGGTGAATTTTGACAACACCTTGTGGAACTGAGTTTAGTTTTTCCCCCTGAGCCTTTCCTCTCCTCCCAGTGGACAGCATCCTAAGGTTTATATTCTTCCAGAGAAGATGATAAAGCATCCCCCCCCCCCCCAAAGGCAGTTCTGAAATCACCTGGTCCACTGAGCCTATTTTCAGTAATCTGCTCTTCCTCCCCACCCCCTCCCCACTCTCTTTCCATCTGGTAGTTGGACAGAGTGCAGCTTCTCTAGCTGCCATTTAAGGAAGGGTCCAAAGGGAGCAGAGCTCAAAGTGAGCATATCTGAATGGTTAGAAAATATTTCTCATTTTGCAGCCCATCACGTAGGCCTGAAGCCTTTGTGGATATGGTGACACCTGCCACTAAGACACACTGTGGTCCCGTGCTGGGGCGCAGAGCTTCCAGGTTCATGGCTTAGGAGTCCTTTCCCTGCACAGCCCACGAGATCATAACGGACAGCGGACGGCAGACGGGTAACTGCCTTCATTCGTCCCTGTGACTGGGAACGAGTCTTTCTTTCTTTTTTTTTTTTTTTAAAGATTTTATTTATTTATTTGATAGAGAGAAACACAGCGAGAGAGGGAATACAGCAGGGGGAGTGGGAGAGGTAGAAGCAGGCCTCCCGCAGAGCAGGGAGCCCGATGCGGGGCTCGATCCCAGGACCTGGAATCATGACCTGAGCCGAAGGCAGATGCTTAACAACTGAGCCACTCAGGCGCCCCGACTGGGAATGAGTCTTACTGAGAAACTCAAAAGGAGCCACTTCACACAGGTCCCTTGACCATCCTCAACGGAACCAACATTGTCAGTGGCTGCATCCACAGTAGGTTGTGACCACTAATTAAATTGACATGATTCATAAATCGAAAGCCTTTTTTTTTTTTAAGTTTAGCTTGCATTTTTTCCCTTTTTTATTTAAAAAAATTAACATTGACATAGAACATTACATTCGTTTCAGGTATACAACATATTATTTGTATACATCTCAAAATGAACAGTAAGTCTAGTTAACAGTTAACATCTATCACCTTCCGTAGTTACAAATTTTTTTCCTTGTGATGAGAACTTTTCAGATCTCTTGCCTTAGCAACTTTCAAATATACAGTATGGTATTATTAACCATAGTCACGATGCTGTACGTTGCGTCCCAGGTCTTATTTTATAGCTGGAAGTTTGTGTCTTTTTTTTTTTTTTTAAAGATTTTATTTTTATTTATTTGACAGAGAGAGACACAGCGAGAGAGGGAACACAAGCAGGGGGCGTGGGAGAGGGAGAAGCAGGCTTCCCGCCGAGCAGGGAGCCTGATGCGGGGCTCGATCCCGGGACCCTGGGATCGTGACCTGAGCTGAAGGCAGACACTTAACGACTGAGCCACCCAGGTGCCCCGGAAGTTTGTGTCTTTTGACCCCCTTCACCCATTTCTCCCATCCCCCAACCTCCACCTCTGGAATCACCAATATGTTCTCTGTATCTATGAGCTTTTTTTTAGTATTATTATTAGATTCCACATGTAAGTGAGATCATACAGTATTTGGCTTTGACTTGTTTCACTTAGCATAATGCTCTCGAGGTCCATCCATGTTGTTGCAAGTGGTAAGATTTTCTTCCTTTTATGACTGCATAATATTCCGATGTGTGTGTATGAGTGTATGTGTGTGTGTGTATACACACATGCACACCCCACATTTCTTTACCTATTCATTCTTCAGTGGTCACTTAGGTTGTTTCTCTGTCTTGGCTATCGTAAATAATGCTGCAGTGAATATGGGGGTTCAGGTATCTTTTTGAGGTAGTGATTTCCTTTAGATGTATACCAGAAGTGGAATTGTTGGATCACATGGCAGTTCTATTTTAATTTTTTGAGGGCCCTCCATGCTGTTTTCCCTAGTGCTTGCACTAGTTTATATCCCACCAACAGTGTACGAGGGTTCCTTTTCTCACCCACACTTGTTTTTTCTGGTCTTTGTGATGATAGCCGTTCTAACAGGTGTGAGGTGATGTCTGATTGTGGTTTAAATTTGCATTTCCCTGATGATTTGTGATGGTGACTATCTTTTCAGGTACTTGTTGGCCATCTGTACATCTTTGAAAAAATGTCTATTCAGATCTGCCCATTTTTTTAATTGGATTTTTTTTTTTTTGCTATTGTGTTGTGTGAGTTCTTTATATATTTCAAATATTAATGCCCTATCAGATTTGCAAATATTTTCTCCCATTCGGTAGTTTGCCTTTTCATTTTGTTGGTTTCGTATGCGGTGCGGGAACTTTTTAGTTTGATGTAGGTGATTATTTTTGCTTTTGTTGCCTTTGCTTTTGGGTATCACATTAAAAAATGTCATTGCCGGGCGCCTGGTGGCTCAGTTGGTTAGGCGACTGCCTTCGGCTCAGGTCATGATCCTGGAGTCCCGGGATCGAGTCCCATATCGGGCTCCTTGCTCGGCAGGGGGTCTGCTTCTCCCTCTGACCCTCCCCCCTCTCATGTGCTCTCTCTCTCTCTCATTCTCTCTCTCAAATAAATAAATAAAATCTTAAAAAAAAATGTCATTGCCAAGACCTGTGTCAAAGAGCTTATCGCATATTTTTTCTAGTTTTGTGGTTTCTGGTCTTTTTTTTTTTTTTTAAAGATTTTTTATTTATTTGAGAGAGAGAGAGAATGAGAGAGAGAGAACACACGAGAGGGGATAGGGTCAGAGGGCAAAGCAGACTCCCTGCCGAGCAGGGAGCCCAATGCGGGACTCGATCCAGGGACTCCAGGATCATGACCTGAGCCGAAGGCAGTCGCCTAACCAACTGAGCCACCCAGGCGCCTGTGGTTTCTGGTCTTACATTCAAGTGTTTAACCCATTTTTAGTTAATTTTTGTGTAGGGTGTAGATAGTGGTCCAGTCTCATTGTTTTTGCCATGTGGCTGTCTAGTTTTCCCAGTGCCATTTATTAAAGAGACTGTCCTTTCCCCATTCTCTAGAATACTTGGCTCCTTTGTCATAAAGTAGTTAGCCTTACGCAGATAACCCCTGCTTTGTGAAAGTTCACGTTAGGCCACTTTGCTTTTAAGAAAGACCTACATTAAGACTTGTTTTCACTAACCAAAAGAAATCCGAAGGGAATTTTTGCTTTTACGAAGAAGGGTAAAAAGCAAAAATGTCATTCAGCTTTTGTTTTGCCAGTGAGCCATCATGGAGGCAGTGAGCACCCCACACTGGGAGAGTGGCCCCCCAAGTTTCTTCCTAGGCATACATGCAGCATCCGAATGCCAGAGCTTTGGACTAGGAGCATCTGTGCTTTATTTGAATTTATTTTGTATGTCCGTTAGCAAGATGTGTCTGAGACGCCTAAAAGAGATTATTTGTGGGGTCTGGGAATTCTCAAAAATTTCTCCGTCTAAATTAACGGTAATTGATTTTTCACTTTATATCAGTCATTTTGGTGTACAAAAGGTTTCACAGGAACGCTGTACTTTCAGATAGCAGGGGAAGCCTGTATGGTGTGGGTTTGTTTCTGGGCTCTCTGTTCTGTTTATCTGTGTGTTTTTATGCCAACACCATACCGTTTTGATTACTGTAGCTTTATCACATAGTGTGATGCCTCTGGCTTTGTTCTTCTCAAGATTGCTCTGGCTGTTTGGGGACTTTTGTGGTTCCGTACACATTTTAGGATTATTTCTGTGGAAGATGCCATTGGACTCTTGATAGGGAGCGCATTGACTCTCTAGCTTGTTTTGGATAGTATGGCCATTTTAACAATACTTGTGTCCCTGAGCATGGAATGTCGTGTCATTTATTTGTGTCTTCAGTTCCTTTCCTTAATGTCGCAAACTTTTCAGTGTACGGGTCTTTCACCTCCTTGGTTAAATTTATTTCTAGGTATTTTATTCTCTTTGAAGCAACTGTAAGTGGGATTGTTTTACCTAATAGCTGTTGGTGTATAGAAATGCGACAGATTTTTGTATGTTGATTTTGTATCCTGCACCTTTACTGAAGTTTTAGTTCTAACGGTTTTTTGGTGGAGTCTTTAGGATTTCCTCTATGTAATGTCACCTGCAAATAGTGACAGTAGGCTGGATTCCGTGTCCTTAAGAAAAAGAGCCACAGGGCGCCTGGGTGGCTCAGTTGGTTAAGCGACTGCCTTCGGCTCAGGTCATGATCCTGGAGTCCCGGGATCGAGTCCCGCATCGGGCTCCCTGCTCGGCGGGGAGCCTGCTTCTCCCTCTGACCCTCCTCCCTCTCATGCTCTCTGTCTCTCATTCTCTCTGTCTCAAAGAAATAAATAAAATCTTAAAAAAAAAAAAAAGAGAAAAAGAGCCACAGCTGGTTTGAGTATAATGTTTAATATAAGATAGAGGATTGGCAGAGTTGGTGCAAAACCAAGAGATTCAGTTCTAGTCAGTGAGTTAACAGCCTAGACACCTGAACCAAATACCGGCCCGGCTGGCTCCAGTCCTCCAAGGCCCACCGCAAGGCACCAGCCAGAGGCCCAAGACTGATAGAGATTCTAAGTCTTCAAGTAGTGGCTGAGCGTTCTCGTTCCCAGAGTGAATCAAAAGACTGGCCCTAGTCATCACAGCAGGTGTAATTTTCGGGACAGACTTGAGGAGAAGGGGGGCGCAGAACTGGACACGGGGACCTGGGTTACCGTACGCTGACGACACGCAGTAGTCCCAGAGGCTCTTGGCTTGAGTGGTTAGCCCGTCCACCTTCCCACCCATGGCTCTGCCCTCCCTGACCGTGCATGGTAGGGAAGGCGGCCATCCGATTAAGGAGAAGAGGTCTTTCCAGAAGCTGTATTTGGCATGAGCGAAGGCCACTGTTGGCGCTGCCAGCGGCCGGCACAGGCACAGAGGGCCCTGAGGAGTTGGGGTGAAAGGAGGAGACTGTGCAGGCGGAGCGGGAAACAGCCAGCTTGGCTCTCTGCCCCGGGAGCCCAGAAGGATAAAGGCCATGCAGTAAAGGGCGACATGTGGTCCTCCTCTTTGGTCAGGCAAAGGCCCCAGCACGGGCCTGGGAGGTGAGAGGGCTGAGGGGCACAGACTCTGCCCTCGGGCCCTAGCTTTAGGCTCATCACATTGAGGTGGTGATGCAGCGAGGGGCAAGGCAAGGAGACGGTGGTCAGGCTGGGAATCTTTGGCGCCTAGGAGCTGCCCTTGTCCTTGTCATCCACGAGGTCATACCTGTGGGAAGAAGCAGAGAAGGCTCAGGCAGAAAGGGGACTTGCGTCCTCTTAGAAATGAAGCATGACCCAAGGGCTCCTGTACTGCAGACAGTCACTGGTTCTCCCCTCAGCATGCATTCTTTTCTCCCTTCCCATGGTTGGGATTTCTCCTGCTTAACTCTCCAGGCCCACCCCCAGCCCACCAGATACTCACCATTGGGCCGCTCCCTGGGAAAGGTCTAGCTCAGCAAGGTCCAGCTGCACCTGCATTGGAGGATGGTGGGGGCCAGATGTTACTCTGAGGTCTCCAGAGACCACATCCCATCGTCACACACTCCTGCTCCAGACCAGTGCCGAGGGGATCGGCTCACACGTATAGGAGTGTCACCTGCGGTGCTTCCTCCCTAAGTCCCTGAGGGATGACAGCCTTGCTCCCAGCAGCTCCCAAGCCTCACCTCCGCCTTGCTCATCCTCGCCCTCTTACCTTCCCCAGCAGCTCACGCTCTCTTGACATGAAGGAGGAATTAGACTTCACAGAGACGTCCAGCTTTCGCTTCAGGGCCTCATCCAGGAGCAGTTCCCACTCAAATCTGGCGGAGGGGGGTGCGGGGGGAGCTGGGTGTTAGAGGCAGGGGCTCCCTCCCGAGCCGCCCAGCTCCACCTGAATGCCTACTGACTGACCGTTCGTTGAAGTCAGGGTTTAGGGTCCTCTTCTTCTGTGAGGTCTTCCTCTTGGTGCCCCGGTTCTTGTCTGGCAGTAGCAGCAGTGACACGTAGGGGTCAGGGGGCTCCCGTCCATTCTGTCGAAGGGCCCTGCACAGGAAGATGAAGGTGAGAAGGCAGCCCAAGGGGAGGGCGGCCACGAGCCGGGACGGGAGGGCGCACGGGGGTCTCACCGGCAGCTGTGAACGATGCTGACCAGCTTCCGGTCTTCACTGTAGTACCAGACGGTCAGTCTCACCTGGCCCAGCGGCCCGGCTGGGGCCTCCAGCGCGCTGTGGGGAGACGGAGACAGGGCTGGGAGGAGGCAGGGCCAGGGCGCGCGCAGCTCATCCTCCACGTTCCGGCCCCTCACCTGTCACCGTGTGGCAGGCGCTGCCGCAGCTCTGGCGCTGAGGAGGCGCTGGGCGGGAGCCCGCCGCCGAGCTCCGGGTCTTCGCTCAGAGAGGAGCGGCTGCGGCTGTGCGCTTCCACTCCCGAGTGCTGCGACGCCAGGATCTGGGCAGGCGAGAGGGCGGTGACTGGGCCGGGCCCCGCTCAGCGCCCTGGCTGTGAGAACACAGCCCCTGGTCTCCGGCCCCCCTCGGCCCGCCAGGTCCTGGCACTCACCCCAAGCTGTGCCCTCAGCAGCACCTGCCCTTGACCATTGTTAAGCATGAACCAGCGGTCCAGGCAGAGCTGGTCAGCCGCGAGTAGCTCCGAGAGGGGCAGGGAGAACGAGCCCAATGTGCCCATCCCCTCACCCCGAACCTGTGGAATCAAGAGGCAAACGACTTAACCCTGGTGTTCTAGGTCCAAACGCTTGGGTGGTTTTGGAGAGAGACTCCCCTTTGTGACGGCCACAGGGCAGCCATGTCGCTGGCCCCGCTTCCTTTCCTAACCAGACTGGACTGTGCTCTACTTCCTAAGCTGTCACAGATCACACCCGAGGGCTGTAATAGCTGCACAGGGTGGAGAAAAAGCACAGCAAACGTGGAATTGCATGGCTCCTGCCCATCCACCCCTCATTTCCACACTCCAGATGGACGGACCTGCAAACCCTTCCTGTCTTCCGAGTTCTAGCATCATTCTAGCTAATACGCCTGTATCTCTCCCGATTTGCCAGCTTCAGTGTCTCCTCATTCCCGGCTGTGCGAGGGCAGGAACGGAGCTCACGGACATCTCTGCTAGTGCTGGGAACAGTTACGTTATTCTTTTTTTTTTAAAGATTTTATTTATTTGAGACAGAGAGAATGAGAGACAGAGAGCATGAGAGGGAGGAGGGTCAGAGGGAGAAGCAGACTCCCTGCCGAGCAGGGAGCCCGATGCGGGACTCGATCCCGGGACTCCAGGATCATGACCTGAGCCGAAGGCAGTCGCTAAACCAACTGAGCCACCCAGGCGCCCCAGTTACGTTATTCTAAGGTCTCTTGGTTTCTGTTGACGTAATTCTCTAATTATTTTACCAATTTCAGAAGGTCTTTGACTCCTCACACTCCAGAAGAGGAAAAGCATCCCTATATTACCTCCAGCCCCCTGTCCCGGCTCCCATACCTCTTTACTTTTGTTCACCCTTCAACCCCGTGAAATCCAGTTTCTACTCCATTCGTGCCACTGAAGTTGCTCCAAATATCAGTTACCTCCGTTTCAAAGTCAGTCATAGTCATCTCATTTTGTTTCTCCGAAACATTTGGCCACTTCCTATCTTTTCAGACCCGCTTCTGTCCTGGCAAATGCCCCCCTGCCCCGGCGACACCTCAGGCCCTTTGGCCCTCTTCCTCCGTCTGCTCCATCACTGCGTCACTGCTCAACCGTCCCTCCTGGGTCTTCTCACTCTCTAGGCCCTCAGGCTGCTTGTTCACACCTGGGACTACAGGTGCTACGGGGGCTTGCCCATGGTGCTCAAACAAGAGGGAGAGGCAAGAACACCATACCTTCTGAATGGCTGTCTCCCCTTGGATGGTCTCAGAGATCTCAAATTCAAAAACTCCTGCTTTGCGACTGCCTTCAGCTCAGGTCATGATCCCGGAGTCCTGGGATCGAGTCCCACGTCGGGCTCCCTGCTCAGCGAGGAGTCTGCTTCTCCCTCTGACCCTACCCCCTCTTGGGCTCTCTCTCTCTCTCACTCTCAAATAAATAAAATTAAAAAAAAATTTTTTTTAATAAAAAAAAAATAAAATCTTTAAATAAATAAAATAAATACCATCGGCCTTCACCATGTCTTGCTTCAGAGCCTGATAGCTGACCTCCCTGCCTCCAGCACCATCTTCCTTCAGTCCGCCCTTCGCCCTGCTGTCAGCAGAATCTTTGTAAAGGGCAAATCTGGGTATGTCACCCCTCACTCCTTCAAATGTTTCCCTATGCCTTTAGGATAAATCCACATTCTTAACATGAGTCAGGAGCCCTTTTGCTCCTGCTCCTCTCTGCCTCTTGGATCTAGTTTGCCGTCTTTCTCCTCATTCCCTTCTCAGCCTGAGACTTTTCCTTCTCTTCTTGGTTGGAGCCTGTTTACCCTTAAGCTCCGGGGTCGTCTGGGGCTGCGCTCCTGTCTCCGCCATTTCCCCACAGTGCCTTTCACCGTGGCACTTGTCAAGATAAGAACTAAATCTTCTCTCTGAATACCCGGTGCGTGGTTCAGTGCCTAGCCCGTGGTGGCAAAATGTTCATAGAATGAATTTATGGTACCTGCAGCTCCAGGCTCTCAGTGTTCGGTTTCCTGATGAGAAAGGAGGCACTCTCGTCCCAGACAGGGGCCGAAGTTTGGGCAATTATCTGGTGGAGATGAAGGGTTATGGTCAGTGCTTGGAATGCTCTCCTCTGCGGCTCTCATCCCTCCCAGATAGCCCTGCGTCATTTCCTAATACC
Organism: Leptonychotes weddellii; assembly: GCF_054177405.1. Classification (NCBI taxonomy): domain Eukaryota; kingdom Metazoa; phylum Chordata; class Mammalia; order Carnivora; family Phocidae; genus Leptonychotes; species Leptonychotes weddellii. Next base: position 106,671,870 of record NC_138373.1, on the reverse strand, counting down.
TTCGTCTTATGAGAAGTATCTCCGACGGTTAGAGTAGCATAAGGGCTGGGAGGCTTGGTCCCTTTTCGGAGCTAGAGAGAGAGTATCGCGTTGAATATTTTTTTTTTTTTAAGATTTTATTTATTTATTTAACAGAGAAAGAGCACAAGTAGGCAGAGAGGCAGGCAGAGGGAGAGGGAGAAGCAGGCTCCCCGCTGAGCAGGGAGCCCGACGTGGGGCTCGATCCCAGGACCCTGGGATCATGACCTGAGCCGAAGGCAGACGCTTAACCGACTGAGCCACCCAGGCGCCCCTATCGCATTGAATATTAAATACGGTCTTACACGGTGAGGCCGATCTCCCGCTCCCCTCACAGATCACATCCCCGGCCAGCGAGCAGGTCCCCGTGGTTACTTGACAGCCACCACCCTCCTGGCCTGGAAGAGACCATTCTTCCCACCCCAGCACCACCCTGGGAAAGAGGAATTTGGAATTTACTACTCCAGATGGCCCAGGAGCATCCAAACCTGAGGGAGGCGGAGGAAGGGCCGGGGCTATGGGGCGCGGGGAGTGGCTCTCACCGGCAGCTCGTCTGCCCGCTCCAGATACACCGACAGCAGGGCCGCCGCCAGCTCCGCGCTCTTCTGCGTCTGGATCAGACTGTTCACCTGCAGCACCTGCGGGAGGACACGGCGGGCTTGCGGAGCCGAGCCGGACACGCCGGCGCCCGCCGTGACCCAGCCGGAGCCCCTTCCCTACCTCCTCTAACTCGGCGGCCGTGGGCCGGGGCGTCAGACGCTCCAGACGCAAGTGCAGGCGGCCAGATGGCACGTCCTCCAGGGTCAGCCACTGCGGACGCAGGCGGGCTTAAGACTTCGGGGGGTGGGGACCGAGGGGCTAGGGGACTGAGACGTGGGTCACGGTCAGGAGGGGTCACGAAGGCCTTGCTCACCTCATCGAGGAAGCCGGTGTTGAGGACTGCGGTGAGACTCACTTTGCACCTGTGGAGGAGAAAAAGAGACCAAGAGGCCAGTGGTCAGAGCCAAGCCTCCATCTCCCCAGAGCCAGACTCCCGTGGCCTGTGGAGGCCTCGCCTGCCTTCCCCTCCGGACCCTCACCCTCTCACCTGCCCAGAAAGTCATCCTTGTCCAGGTCTTTGTCAAAAACCTCAATGTCTAGCTCTTGGCCTGGGATTGATGTGACAATCACCTAGTGGGAGAAAACAGTGCAAAGACGGGTTGTGTCTTTTTCTTCTTCAAATGACTAGGAACCTTGCCCTCAACCACCCGAACCCCAGAGGGCTTTCGGACCACTCTGAGAGCTAGAGGGGAGAAGAAGGGACTCGGAGGAGTCCTGGCTGCTCAGTTCTGACCTCAAAAACCTCATTCCAGCGGGGATTGAGATCTTCCCGAACAACACGGCTCCGGAAGCTTCGTCCTGCCAGCTTTAGTTTGACATAGGGGTCTGACTTGCCCTTCACCAGTCCCCCCAAGAAACGGTCTTTGGCAATCAGATCCTGGGCCTCTAATACATGGATCCGAAGCACATTCTGCAAAAGGGACAGATAGAGGCACCAGATGGCAGTCAGAGAGAAACCTGTCAAAACCAGCCCTGAACCAGGCTTTGCACACCTAGGAAACAGACCCTAGCTAGTCCTTTCCAGATCTAGACTCACCTCTGTCCCAAAGTGACTATCAGGAGTAGTGTGAGAAGGTCGAGGTGGGACATCCACGCTGCTGCCTGTCTGGGGGCTCTCGCTGTCCAGGTCCCAAGCCCCAGGAGTTCCAGGCACAGTGGGAAAGTGCACTTCTGATGAATCCAAGTACAAGATCTGGGGAGGGTGGTGTACTTGTCCAATCGAAGAAGCACAGCGAGCCATCAGCAGGCAAGGGATGTGGGGGTTGGGGGCAGAGCAGAGGCTCGGAAAACAGGTCCCTGCCTTGGCTGGGCTCATCTCTAGAGGGTTCCTTCCACACTCATGCTACTCATACACCATTTTTTCCCCAGTTTGGTCAACAAACATTTTTTTGTGTGTCTGCTAGGTGCTTCCACATAGACTAGCTCGTTAGGTCTTAGAGCATTCCTCTTCTTTACTCCTAGTACCAAGGAATCTACAAGGCCCCTCACCACCCTCAGCACTTCCTCTGTCTCCGTACCCTCATAACCAGTTTCATGTAGAGCCTGGAGTTTGGGCCAGAGCTGCTGAGCTGGAACCACTGGTCCAAGGTGAGTTCAGGGGCAGTCAACAGGCGAGCCAGCGGCAGGGTCAGTGCCCCTAACGTCAGAGCCCTGGAGTCATCCTTCACCTAGAGGCACAGGAAGAGGAGGAAGAGGGGATGTGGTGAAGTAGGAAAACAGAGACATAATCATTTCAATGAAGCATCATTGACCATAAAATCACTCCTTTTATTTTTTATTTATTTATTTTATTTTTTAA
>NC_138373.1:106631692-106668954 GCF_054177405.1 Leptonychotes weddellii | reverse complement strand
ATGGAGCCTTGCATCAAGCCCCCCGCTCAGCAGGGAGTCTGCTTCTCCCTCTGCCCATCCCCTCTGCTTGTGCACGTGTACTTTCTCTCAAAAGTAAATTAATTTAAAAAAATGATTCTAAAAGTTTAGGGGTACCTGGGTGGCTCAGTCAGTTAAGCGTCTGCCTTCGGCTCAGGTCATGATCTCCAGGTCCTGGGATCGAGTCCCACATCAGGCTCCCTGCTCAGTGGGGAGTCTGCTTCTCCCTCTCCCTCTGCCCCTCCCCTCCACTCATGCGCTCTCAAATAAATAAAATATTTAAAAAAGAAGTTTGTTAAGCAATATCTCTACCCAGCATAGGGCTCGAATTCATATCCCGAAGATCAAGAGTTGCATGCTCTTCTAACTGAGCCAGCCAGGTGCCCCTATAAAGAATGATTCTAGAGGAGTGCCTGGGTGGCTCAGCTGGTTGACTGACTCTTGGTTTTGGCTCATATCATGATATCCGGGTCCTGGGATCGAGCCCCGCATCAGGCTCTGCACTCACTGGGGAGTCTGCTTGAGATTCTCTCTCTCCCTCTGTCCTCTAGCCCATTCGCACATGCGCTCTCCAAAATAAAAAAAATATTAAAAAAAATAACGATTCTAGAGAGACCGTTGGGGAAGAGTGGGGAGCATGAAGGAGATGGAGAGTCTAGGTAGATGGACTGGAATATGATCAAAGGGAAGAGGGAGGGACGTGGTACAGGCCTGGGAAGGCAGAAGAGGGTATTCAGGAGGGGCTCAGGAGGTGATTATCTCACCTGCACATCAAGCTCCTGGCTTCGAGGATCTTGTAAGAAGAACCGGAAAGCCTCCTCCCACACTGGGCCGTTGGTGCAGTAGACAGCCTGGAGGTGCACAGGGTGGGATCAAGGGTGCATACTGCAGTACCATTCCTGTTTTTCCAGAAAATCTTTGCCTTTACAGGCAGCCCAAAGGGGAGACTTCATCCCAAGGACAGTCCTCCCACCCAGATGTGCGTGCGTGCGTGCGCGCACACACACACACACACACACAATCTCCCACAATGCTGTCCTAGCCCTCACCTTGCTCTCCTGGGTCATATCCTGAATTGACAGTTGTACCATGGGGTTGGGTTCCTTGTTCCCCTTCTTCAGCTGTGGGGGTAGAATTCAGAAGTCACCATCTTGGGTGTTTTTGGTTTTATCTCGGTGAAGGAAGGTGGGCTCTCAGAATCTTTTCCCCGAGGTGGCTCTGATCCCCTCCTTGGAACCCTTGTGTTACATGCCGCTGCTTCTGAAGCCGAGTGGGGGAGGGGCAAGAGCGGGTATGGGAATGCTGCATCCAGAGCTTCCTGTTCAGCCGCCCTCAGAAGCCACACTCACAGGAAGATCCTGGGCCCGATCCAGATAGACAACTAAGATGGCGGCTGATGGGGGCTCTGGGCGAGAGGAGATTCCTCGATTCCACTGCAGAACCTGGAGGGAAGGCGGCGGTGCGAGTAGTCAGACCCTTGCCCTCTAGTCCTCGATATTTCCAGCTTCCTATTTCCCACGTTGGTTACCTGCTCCAGTTTTTCTGCATTTGGTAAAAGTGACAGCCATTCTAGCTTTAAGTGAACTTGGCCTTGCCCACCTTGCAGAGGAAACCACTGGCGGGAGAGGCAGAAGAAAGTGAGGTATAACAGAGATCAGTTACTCACACAACCTCTTCCCCACCAATGCAGCAAGACGTCAGCCCAGTGGGTGAGATCCCGCTCCCTCTTCCTCTTCTCTAACTTACGTCATCCAGTACCGCAGCCTGCAACACCTTCCCCACGTCCAGCTTCATCCTGGAGGGGGGGGCAGTGAGTAGGGAAAAAGGGGAGACTTGTAACTAGGAGCGTGTCATGGGTCCTCCCCTCACCCACCTAGAAATAAGTGGCCAATCTCAGACTCCCTTCTTATACTCAGCAGATACTCTGTGTGTGTGCGCACGTGTGTGTGTACACAGGCACGCATGGTGGAGGCGAGGGGTGGGGGGGGTGGGGAGGGCGGGAAGGAAAATGATACACAGTTCTCAGGTCTGGAAAAGGACCGTAATTACCTCCTGTGACCCTGGTAGCACCGAGGCTTTAGAATCCTAACACAGGCAGAGTCTCACCTGCCCAGAAAGTCATCTTTGTCTGGATCCTTGTCAAACACCTCCACCTCGATCTCCTGCCCTGGGACCTCATGCACCATCACCTGAAGGACACACAGGGACAAGGGTCTCATGGGCTACATTATGAGGATCAGCCAGTCAGCATCTTCTCTCACGGCTGGTCCCCAGGGCCTCCCCCATTTGACAGTCCCACTCCTCAGCTATCCCACCTCGTAAGTCTCTCCCCACTGGGGGTTGAGGTCCTCATCAATGACTCGACTGCAGAATGCCTGGGTGCCCACTCGCACAAGTGCATATGGGTCTGACTTGCCCTCAATCAGGCCCTTCACGTATTTGTCCTTGGAGCCCAGGCCTCGGGCAGCCAGCAGGTGAATCCGAATAATGCCCTGTGCAGAGGAATCAGATCATGAGAAACTAAGGACCCAGAAGAGGTTCCTGAGAGGAGGACTTATTGGATGGGGGAGAGGCCATACCCTGGGAAGAGGGGAACGCAACTGGGCCACATCATGAAGGTCAGGCACAAGGGGCACCAACAATCGGTTGGGCAACACCAGGAAGGTGGCAATGGAGTCCATGATCATGGTGTCAGAGAGGGAGCTGAACGGGGGAGTAGAAAAGGAGGTGAGTGTGGCCCCAACTTCCAATATCCCCCCAACCCCATCTCTGTTTCCCACAACCAAGAGAGACCTAAAGCTGGAGGGACATCCTTTCTTGAGAATCCTTTTTTGCTACTCTTCTACCCGGATCCCCCACCTACTGCTCTGAACCTTCACTGCCGTCCCAGCTCTTCGTTCTCTGTTTACCCCACGGAACAGCCTGCAGCCCTCTTCACTCTCTACCCAAACGCGTGCTCCCCCACAGGAGGAAAATCACAGTATGGAACTTCTCAGGGGTATTTGTCATCTCTCCAGCTAGGATGATCAAGGCTCCTGGAGGGTGCCGGCTGCATCGTTTACTGTTTTGTATCCCAAAAACCTGCAGCCCAGGGCTGGAACATTTAGGTGCTCAATAAATCCTTGACACCTGAGTCCTGGGATATCCAGGAGGTTGGTCATCCCCGTCCAGTTGATATCTAGGGTCTGGAAGGAAAGAGCAGTGGGATCAGGACAGAGGACATGGTGGCATGGTCACACCCATCCAACAGTTGCCAGACCCCTCAGCCCTTCCTCCCCCAAGCCCCAGAGCTGGCACCGTCTCCCTCCCAATCCTGTTTTCCCTGCTTCCCCATTCCCCTCAATGTTTTCCCTTACCGGGCGTCGGATGAAGAACATCGACACAGCCCCCACGATAGGAAGGTCCCCCATGAGTGGCTCAAGAATCACCCGTAAGACACCGTGTAGCTGGGGCAAGAGAAGAACATAGCATTTCTCCACAAAACGCCACCTTTCTGCCCCAAACTTCCCCAGCCTTGGTTTTTCCAACCTCCCACTTCCCCACATCTGATGAAATTTAGGGCAAAGGCTCCCTATTATGGGGGCCCCTGACATCTGCCCCACCTGCATGCCTTTGATTCCTGCTTTGCAAAAATATTTCTTCACTTCCACATCAATTTGCACATCACCTACATAACTGGCGGTTGATAAGAAAGAGAACAAAGAGAGTTGGTACTGGGCTGAACTGAGGGGAGAGGGGATGAAGCGGTCAGAGTGACCAGGATCCTGTTGAATGGGAGGCTGGAAGAATGAGCGGTATTACCTGATGTTCAAATCCAACAGGATCTGCTCTTTGCTCCGACCAGGGTGAACCTTGACGCCTATGATACGAAATGGCTGTGGAGAGAGAAATTCTTAAGAGAGAGAAAAGGGAAAGGGGGGAGTATCTCAGCCCCTTCTGGGCCACCCACCTTCCCTGCCCTGTCTCCTTCCTCCCGTTACTTTCCTTCCTACGCACATACCTTTTCACCCAGTTCCACTCGTGTAAATGTAAATGTCTGCAGATGGGTGTTAGAGCCTCGAACTGCCGGGGCCACAGTTTCAGCCAGAAGCTTCTCCATGTACTGCCCCAGAAAGGGCCACACCTGGGCCACAATCTGGAAGGAGAGGGAACCTGTCATAGGAGAGCCTAATCATCCCCCCAAAGACAAGTTCCTTCAGAATCCTGCCTACAGAGGGCACTGGGGCTAGACCTGAAGCGTGGCAGGGTCTGGCTAGAGAAACGAATCCCATTCCCCGCTCATGAAAAACAGACAATCAGTGCTCACCTTATTTAGCCACTCAGCCTTTTCCACATCTGGAAAGCTGACCTGGAGGCAAGGAAGGGGGAGAGAGAGATGAGCACAGCCTCCACCTGGGGTTTCCTACTAAGATGCTGGGTGGCACACCCACAGAGGAAAGGAGAAGCTGTGACAGGACCTCCTCACACCCAGGGTTTGGTGGTGGTGGTGGTGGTGGGTGCTGGGATGTACAGAGCATTCACTCCTCCACAGGGTTTGGGGGTGCCGCGGTCTGATGGGGGGCCCTGACAGGCTGTGGGCCACGCAAAGTTGCTTTGTGGACAGCTGGGGGATGTGAAATGATGACAGCTGCTGGAGCAGCGGGGGAGGGAGGAGAAGGCCACATTCTTTCTGGAGGGGGAGGTCCTGACAAATCAGAGCTTAAGGAGGAAATCCTGGGATTGGAGAAGTCTTGGTCTCTTTTTGCAGCCTTCCCACCTCACCTCGGACTGGCGCTGCTTCTACACCAAGAAGGTGAAGAGGGAAGCAGCTCCTAGAGTTAGAGAGGGGCCAGAAAAGCTATTTAGGCCCTAGCCGTGTTGTTTTTCTTCTTCTTCATCAGTGTGACTCCTTTTATGGGAAAGAAGGACACCTGTGCTTTGTGTTGGGGAGGAAGAGGGACAGCCGCTTCAGGAAGGAGACTGCTTTCCATGATGCGGAGCAGGAGGAACAAAGACAGTTGCTGCCTGGGCTGCACGTCCCCTGGGACGAGGTCTCCCCCTTTCCCCCTCTCCAGTCCCGGGCCTGCGCAGCATGGCCCTATCTGCCTAGTGTCAACTTTGGTTCCTCTCCTCGGCCATTCTCCCCCCAGACTGGCGCCTCTGCTGGGAAGGGCAGGAAAGCGGAGGCGGGGAGGGGCCGGGTAACGGGCGCTGCCCCAGCAGGGCTGGAGAGAAGGCAGGAGGCGAGGGCGCGCAGACCTAGGGCCCGGGTGCCCGGACCCAGCCGGCGCGGCGCGCAGTCCGGAAAAGGGTGGGGCCGACCAGGGCCGTGGAGTGTGGGCAGCGGGCACTGCAGCAGCCGCACTACCCTGCCCCCCGCACCCCCGCCCTGCGTCCCGCAGCCGCCTCTGCTGCGCTGCGGCCCAACTGCCTGGGGCTGGAAGGCGAGGGCGGGGAGGGGGGGTCGGTCGGGGGCGGCGGCTCTCCTGGGCAGTGCTCCTGGGCCTGGGTCCCGGCGGGTCCCCGGGGATAAGAGCGGGAAAAGGGAGAACCTTATGGCCTTATATAGGCAAAAAAAAAAGTCTCAAGGAAGACTGGAGAGACGAGGGAAGCGCCTGAGCCGCAACGGGGATGTCCGGGAGCAGCAAGGCGCGAGCGGCACCAGAAGCGAGGAACGCTCAAGCAGCATGGCTAGGAGGGCGGGCCACGGCTGAGACCGGCTCCCCAGATGTTCTTACTGCTTGCCCAGGAGCAGAGGAAGAAGTCCTGACTCTGTGGAAGGATCGGGATCTGGGCGCGCGGAAAGGAAGGGGGAGGGGGAAGAGTGGCTACTCGGTCCCAAGAGTGGCGCGTCCCAGCAGGCAGGCGGCTAGCGGGGCGAGCGGGGAGTCTCCCTCCCGTGGTCCCAGGGTGGGGAGCTGCCTTTAGGAACAGGAGGGAGACCCCTAGAACCGGGGGACTAGGAGGGGGACTATGCAGCACTGAGGGTGCTCGCTCACCCAGGCAGGTAGCTCTCGATGGCTCATATAAAGTGTTTTCGCCGTGAGCCGCTCCTCGTCGTCCAGCAGCTGCCGCGCTGCTCGAAGGCTCCGTTCTTTCTCATCGCGGACCCGGCGCCAGCCCAGGTAGAGGGCGAGACCGAAGAGCACGAAACCCACGCTGAGTCCCACTGCGCCGGCCAGGTACACCGGCACCAGCACCAGCAGCCGCCGCCCGAACGAAGTCAGCAGCGCCAGGGCCTCGCCCGCCGCGCCTGGGCCGGCAGGTTGGTTCCCAGAACTCAGGTCCGGCTTTGTGTGAGCGGCGGGGGGCTGGTCAGGGGGTTCGGAGGGAGCAGAGGGCTGGTCCACGAGGCTGGGACCGGAGCCGTCTCCAGGAGAGCGCTCCATGGTGCCGCCTCTGGGAGGACCCGCCCGACCCAGAGACCAGCTGGAGGTTGCTTAGTCTAGCGCCCAGCGGCCCCCTGCAAACAGTAAACCGCACACTGCGGGAAGGGACCCTAAGCCACGCCCCCTCGATCTGACGGCTCGGGTTGGCCGGCGCTGCACAGACCAAGGTGGAGTCAAAAGATAGAAACCCTGCCCCTCTTCCGCCGGGAGCCGGTAAGGTTCGGCAGAGGGAGGACCTCCTTGATTAGACCGGCGTGCCAAGATGGGCGGTCTGGGACGGCGGGAAAGGGAGGAAAGAGGCTACAGAGCGGCACTTGATTGGTCAGAAAGAGAAGGAGGCGTGGCGTACCGTTAAAAGGGAGGCGGACCAGGCGCTCCCCCACGTGGGATTGGAGGGCCTGCGGTATGACGTCATGCGGAGCCGCACCGCCAATTACTCTGCTTTGCAGGGACTTGGGGTTGCCAAGTTGAGGGGTTGTGGAGGATCAGAATTTACTTCCACTCCATTCGGACGGTTTGGGAAGATTTGTCTGGGATTCCTACATGTTCGTTTGTCAGTTTTCCCTAGTCTTCATACTCTAGGTACATTACTTATCCTTCAGTGTTTCCCTGGCTGTCCTCAAAAAAGAAAAGGAAAACACCCCATTTGGAATGAAAATGTTCGATGACCGACCCTGGCTATCCTGTCCCCTCCTGTACTTTGTGCAGTGCAACGATAGCCGCTAGAAAAAACTGGAAAATACGAGAATTACAGAGTTGAGATTATCCAGCCTTCAGGAAAGAGAGGGAGAGAGAGAGAACGGCGTGACTAGGAAGTGAGGCTTTATTTTTTTAAGAAATCTCCAAGACTTAGTTATTTCTATCATAGAGAACAAGTTAAATTGGCTCCCAAAAGGTGGGGGGAGGGGAGACGCCTCAGCTGCAGCGGATTTGATTACATTTTCCAAGAATTTCCTGACCCTGTGGAACTGCTAGGACACTAAAATGAGAAATCAAGAGTAATGAGACAATTCTGTTTCTTATTTGCCTGAGTTGGAAGGAAAGTTCGGAATACAGTCAGACGTAAACTAGTGCAATTCCATGTTGTACTGTGTAAGTTTAGGAAGGGAGAAGTGCAGGGTATATTGCTGACCACTGTTACTAGTTAACTGCACTTAGAGTGTTGTCCAGGGACTTAGAAACTAAACTGGAAGCCCAGGAGGGAAGAGTTGGTTATAAAATGATTATCTTTTAATGCAGTATATGTGGGGCTTGTGTTATTGTTTGGTGCAGCAGGGGAAGTAGGGTTGATTGGTGGGGAGAGCCTAGATCTGCAGCTGATAAATATTATCTGCCTCTGCAGGGCACAGATTTCATCAGACTGTGTTTCACTGTTTAAAACCTATCCCTGGGGGCACCTGGGTGGCTCAGATGGTTAAGCTTCTGCCTTCGGCTCAGGTCATGATCCCAGGGTCCTGGGATCGAGCCCCAGATCGGGCTCCTGGCTCAGCGGGGAGCCTGCTTCTCCCTCTCCCCCTGCTCATGCTCTCTGTGTGTGTGTCTCAAATGAATAAATAAAATCTTAAAAATAAAACCTATCCCTGCTCAGCCTTACCCCCTTAAATTTTCCCACTTGCCCTTCTCTACTTCCCTGAGGCTAACAGTATCTGGAGTGCTTCCTTCGGTGTGCAGAACTGCAGACGGAACAGCTTTCTATCTCCTGTGTGCATCTTCCATGTTCTCAGAGGTAAGCAGGTAGGAAGGAGCTCCTGGAGTTTGGAAGAAGTAAGGGTGACCTGCTCACCAACTGAGGAAGCAGAACTACAGCAGGAAAATGGATGAGCCTCCTTAGAGGGAAACCTCTCTGTAAACTGAAATTTGCCAAGCACTGGAGTAGGAGGAGCAGGTCACTTAGGCAAGGGGGTGGAGAGCGCGACCAAAGGGGTTTCCTTTCCAAGCTTCTCCACTTTCTCACCCCACCTGGATCATCAGACCCTTCTACTAAAGACAGTCTCTGGAAGACAAAAGCCCATCCTCAGGAAGGTCTCTTCCCAGCTGGGGCCCAGGAGCCACAGGATCAGCAGCTGCAATGCAGGCACCAGAACAAGTCAACAGGGTGGGTCCCTGCCCAGAGACAATTCTGCTACCCAGGTGCCACCTGGTGGTGATGAGCAGTAAATCAGTAACGGGGGAAAGCATGGCCGTTTGTTAGAGGAAGTGTCTAAGTGATGAGAATACCAAGACTTCCTGGATTTGCCATCTGCATCTATATGTAAGCTTCATTTAAGTCCTAGGGGAGGCAGAGGGCTACACGTGGTAATCTAGTCCTTGCCCTCTCTTCAAGATGGAAGGGACAACGGGATTTGAGGAAATTTCCTCTATTATTCCTCAACAGTTACTGCAAAGTAGTTTTATCATTAGAACTTTCTGCCTGAATAAACTCCTGGCTCCGTTCCTTACTAGTTGCAGAACCCTGGGCAGCTGACTCTCGTTAGGCCTGCTCTCTCCTCTACAAAACGGGTTCGATAACAGTACCCATTGTGTCAGTGAGATGGTGCATGGAAAGTGCTAGCACAGTGCCTTGGCTTATATTGTTAAGTGCTTAGCTATTCTTCTAGAACTGTTCATCTCCCATGCAGCAAGACAGGAACTTTTGGGGAGCCCTTCAAATATTTGAAGATATCTATTAGGTCTTCCCCCAATCTTGTCCGTTTTTTTTTTTCCTGCTACCCCACTGGTTTATCGATGGGCCTCTTTAAAAATTACATTTAGAACACACAATACGTTAGGAGTGGTTCCACTCAGACACGGTAGACCCACTCCTATTTACAATGCATTACTACGGTTCTGTTACCCTTATGGAGCTCCTCAGAAGGTGCCTAAAACATAGCAGGCTCTTAATATTTATGAATGGACCTACTAGGAGACCTGAGATTTTGTTTTTACAACCAACTGGAAGTGCTGTGTTGTTTTCATGTGAATTACTAATAGAGATCTCTGCATTTCTTCCTCAGGCAGGCTCAAGCAATTTTTTACGGGGAGGGTCAATCCAAATTGATCCAAACTGTCCTCTTGGATTAATTCAGTGAATCCATATTATAGCACTTTCAGCATTACTTGGTATTTCCTCGTGTTACTGTTGATAATAGGGCTTTTCATATTTTTATACAAGTTTTTATTTTCTTTTTTTTAAAACAGAACGTAGCCCTTGGGTATATCACTAGAGACTAGAGGTTTCTCTAACAAAACGCACTAATCAACATTTACTAGGCACAGATGTTGAGTTTTGACCCACCAAACTCGACTATTAACTGAGCTGTGATTACTGTCTTATCCGCAATGACTGAGCAGGTGAGAAGCAGGATAGCAGCCCTGCCATCTGGGAACTGGCCTGGCACGGCGGGGCTTCGGGTCTGCTAGGGGCTGAGCTGAACTCATGGCTGGGAAATGGTGTTCTCCTACTGGACACAATCTCACAAAACAACATCACACAAGGGCATCAGTGACTGTGATGAAGTGAGGCAGAAAACAAGATCACACTTCACAATTTTGTTTAAACACGAAATATGGTCGGTGTGCAAATCATGAAATAGCAACCATCCCCCTCTCCCAGCTAATGAGTGACTGCTGCTTTGTCACCAATTTCAGCTTCACTCTGTCTGCCTTTTTCCTAGATAAAAGATACCCAGTCACAGAAATGTCCCTGCTTCCCTGACAGCACCCAATCCAGAGTCAAGCCCCACTTCCTTGAACCTTCCCCCAAATCACTTAACCAAAGTCCAAGTCCTGATAGTCCTTTCTAATGCCCCCTTGCTAGGACACACCATGGATCCCATGCGCCAGGTTTTCTCCACCACTGCAGTGAGCATTAAACCCAGCTTGTTCGACTACAGGTGTATTCCTGGCGGCCTTTAGCTGGCGTATGTTAATAAGGAACATTCAATGTCTGCAGTTTCCCAAATCTACCCCTTTAGGGATACTCAGCAAAAAGAAAACAGTCAGGATTTGGCTGGGATGAACTCATGTTGGTATCTATGATCACATTTGTCTCTAAATGCTTATAAACCATCTCTTTTAATAATCCAGAATTGTGCCAGAAAAATCAACATTAAGCTTATCAATGTGTGGTTTCTAAAGTCCACAAACAGTATTTCAGTATTTGCCCACTTTTAGTCTATAGGTCATTTCTTTTTCTTTTTTATGACCAGCTTTGACTTAGCCCACCATCTCCAATCCCAGGTGTAACCTGAGTGATCAACCAGACAAGAAAGCAAGAGGTAGCAGGAGATATGATGGGGGAAGCACAACTCAGAAGCACTTTCTCTACCCCAAATCCACTGTCCCGTCATACACCTGAGTTGTTTCCCCTACATCAACCATGAGCTGAGGAGGAACTGAGGTTTGGCTCTGGGGGCCCCTGGCCTTACTGACTCTTAAATGGATTTAAAACCTCTGTGGTTCTATTTGGAGGCAGAGGAAAGAGATGAACACTGCGGCTCGTGTCCCCAGAAGAACTTTCCTTTTCCCAGCACCTCCCAAGCCTTGAAGGCTTAAGGCATTGTAACTGAGGAAGGGATGGGGTAAGAGGGATATTAACTGACATCAACAACTCAGAGAGCAACTGCCACCTGCCCTACTGTTTGAATAAGGGAAGGATCTGTCAATATATATCCCATTCCCATTTCCCAGCACAGCCACCCCTCCTTAGTACCTGCCCCCCTAAATGACCCCAGGAGCCCTGGTTACTAAGGTATCCTGGGAATAGTACATGCAGATAGAAACCAGAACAGATGGGACTATTTTTAAACTAGACTAGGTGGCTCCAGTGCTTTTACCCCACAAAGCCCCATTTGGTCTTGTTCTGGGTCCCTACCCTTCACACGTGGCCTCAGCCCCACCTTATCCAAGCTATGTGAGGGTGGGTCTTTATCCCATTTTGGCATGAGATCTATTTACTGCTCCCATCTTCCACACAGAATATCTAAGCAAGTTTTCACTGCCTCCATTTGTTAAAAATAATTCTTCTTTTATTTCTTTGGAAAGTGGTGGGCCCTGCCCTATGGATTTCCAGGCCAAGCCAAGGTAATGAACGCTCCCCTCGTCTTTGGGCTGGAGTACTATGGTCCCCACCTTCCCATGGGCCCAGGAACAGTTCCTGTATTGTCCAACTCCACTAGGCCCCCAATTGTCTGAAGGCTCCTATCAGGCCTTCTCTCCTGGCCACCCGCTTCCCAATCTTTCCTGGCTTTCCCTCTAGGCAGGGTATTTTTTTTTTTCTTACAAAGCCAGTGCTGGAACCTGTGCTATACAGAAGAGAGGACAAGACCAGGATGTCCCCGTCTTCCCATCAGGGGACATACAGCCCCGCGGTCAGTCCTTCCTCTCTGCTGGCTTCAGTCTGCACTCCTATGCAAGCCCCCTCTGTGAGGCTTGAAGGAAGATGGACAAGAGGACCCTCATAAAAGGGAGGTGAGAGAAAACAGACCAGCCCAACCCCTTCTCAGAAGCAAACTCCTGGTAGTCTCTCATCCTAGTTCTTGAGTGAGCCCTTTAGACAGGGCCTGGGAGGGCTAGGCGAGCGGGTAAGGGCCCCTCGACCCCAGCCCTGGGAGGCTATACCAGGGGAGTGTCCATAGCCCCCTCAGTGTGGCATGGCTGTGATACGCATGCTCTGGGAAGCGATGGGGTAAGTCACCATGGGAGTGGTGGTGTGGCTCATTGTGATTCCTGCCAGAGGCTGGGCCATCGATACAGCCACAGGGGCCACAGGAGCCACAGATACAGCCACGGGAGCCATGGAGACAGGTGGGGGTGCCATGCCCTGGGCAATTGTTTGAGCCAGAGCCGCCGACAATGGCGTGATCTCTGGGTTCAAGTGTGGGGGTGGGGGTGGTGGAGCAGCAGGAGGTGCAGCATTGGTTGGGGGAGCAGCCGGAGCTCCAGTGGGGGCCACCAGTTCTTGCTGGGATACGGGGCGAGGCTGTAGAGCCTGGCTGCTGAGAGTAGTGTGAGTCTGGGCAATGCCATGGTTAAAAGTGGCGACAGTGCCCACGGTGGGGGCCAGAGTCTGCTCCGTCGCTGGTGCAGTAGAGCTCAGGGTCATGACCTTGGCCTGATTGCGGAACTGGGCATTTTGTTCCAGCAGTACCTCATTGGTGGCCAGCAGGTTGCTGACCTGCTTCTTGAGCTCCTCCACCCGCTTCCTGAGCATGGCATTCTCCTCCTCCAGCAGTCTGCACTCCACCCCTCGGGGTGGAGCCAGGCTATATTCATAGGATTCAAAATGGGGGCCATCTGGGGGGCAGCATCCACCTCGCCGGCGCTTGGGGCCTGGCTCGTGGTCCTCAAAGCCCCTGTCAGGGAGGTCGTAGATATCATAGAGGTCATGACGTCGTCCCGGGGGGACCGGGCCTGTGGAGCCGCCACCACCACTGCCACCTCCCCCCCGAGCATCGAACTCAAAATCCCGCTGCAAGTGGCGGAACTTGCACTTGGCTCCTCTCTGGCAGTCACCCTTGAGAAAGTCGCGGCAGATAGGGACCTCCTCCTTGCCATTGGGCAGGTCAGCTGGTGAAAGGCCCAGGCCGGCTGCCACTTTCTGCCTCAGCCGAGGGGGAAGCTCTCCTGTCTTCTTATAACCATCCTCATCCTCCTTGGAGCCATGGATGAATCGGCAGTTAGGGCGGCTACACTCCTTGTTCTGGAAGTCATGGCAGAAGATGAACTCATTTTTGCTCACCCCCAAGTTGGATACCTCACTCATGTCTGGATGGCGATAGCGGCAACGCTTGCCTCGCTTGCACACGTTCCTCAGGAAGTCTCTACAGATGGCATCTGAGCTGGCCCCGCCACTGCCCGCCCCTGCCCCACTGGCCTCCTCACTGCCACCGCCTCCAGGGCCTCCACTGCTGCTCCCAGTGCCGTTGGCATAGCTGTCCCGGTCAGGCATCCTGGTCCCCCCCAACTCAGGGCTTTCTTCTTTTTCTTGCCACCCTTGGTGACCACTAGGAAAGAGGAGAACTGTGTCAAAAAGGAATCTTCCAGAGAGGCCACATTCTTCCCAGCTATACAGCAGGCAGTCCAGCAAGAGGCAGGCCAGAGGGGCAATGGCTCTGCAGATGGAAAATCTAAGGGATGAGAATTCTGGCTGGACTGGCTGGCTTGTCAGAAGTCCCGCCCAGGCCCTTGTGCACCTGATCTGGGCCAGAATGATTCACACTAGCCTGACTAATGGCAGAGGTGGCGGGGGGGGAGCTGGGGTGAAGCCATCTCATCTCACTAATGATGTTAGGCCAAGGAGCAGGCAAGGAGAAAATAGTGTTGGGTTTTATTTCCCCTTCTGAGCTGACCTTATTAAAGTCGAGGAAGTGAAATTAAAACTGCTGTCTCAGTGTCTCAATAGGTTATGAGGAGACTGGGAAGTGGCCAAGATGGGCTGGTGAGCTTACTAGGGCTCTGAATATTGGGACACTGCAGACAAAACTTCCCTTGACTCCTCTTCTATGGGATCTCAGGTGAGGGCACTGTGAAGTATCAGATCTCAAGACCTCAGGAAATCCTAAGTGAAGAGATTGGTGTCACCAGCTTGAGGGCAGTCCCTAAACCTATCATTTTTTAGTATTCTCTCCCAGCTCACCACCGCTCTCAACTCATGCGGTCAGCCCCCTCCACTCCATTTCAGGATAAGAGTTCTACAGCTGGAATCTCCACTTACAGACCCCACCACCACCAGCAAAGGACCAAGCCATTTGTGGTAAGATCAAGGTGGGAGGAAGGAGTTAATTTCACAGGAACAAGTGACCTTTCTTTCCCCATTCTACACCCCCCCTCCTATTCCCCATTAGAAGATCCCACTGACATCAAACCACACCATTCCTCACCCCATAAAGATCCTCTTTATTTATAGACTCTATGAAAGTTTTTTAAGTCTCCTCTTTCCCAAGAGAGCTCTGGAATGTCAGTCCACTGCCCTGGTTCTAGCCCTCCCCTCTCCCCACCCCCAAGAAGACTGGGAGTCCCTGCCACCACGTGTCTGACCTCATAAGCCTTTCTAAGACAGTGATCAGGCTCCCCCTGCTGTTCATATAAGAAAAACTTCATATTGTTTCCTCTTGAGTATAAGGGAATCTTTCCTGGTTTCTTTGGGCTTCATCTCCCCCCAGCCACCTTCCCCATTGCCTTGACTTTGCCTTCAGGGCTTCCTAAAATGAACCAACCAGATCAGAGCCCAGAGTTACAGAAGAATCTGTAAAAGAAGAGGGATCCTCTTCTTCCAAAGGGATGTAGTCCCAGAACAGAAACAATCAAGGAAAAAAGAATGGTAGACAGGAAGATACAAACTTTTACTAAAAGTGAAATGCCCTGGTGAAAGATAAATACCATCTCTCTAAGCCTGAACCATGTTGCAAGTCCCACCAGAAGCAGATAATCAGGTATAATATTCCTCCCCACCCAACTCTCCCAGGATAGTTCAATACCTGAGGTAGCTCAGGTGAAGTCCGGGGCTCCTGTGGGTCTCCACCTCCACATCACTGCTGGGTTCTGATCAGGAATAAAAAACAAACAGAGACTGGATGGGAGAAGGAGTAAGAACACAGGACTATATAATGTTTGTTCAATAAAGAAGTTTGACAAAATGGCAAGAGCTCTGAACACTTCCAAGATTTCCTTCCAGTTCAAGCTGAACTTCACCTGTCAAGGGGAGAAGTTGTCAGTAAGAAGAGTAAGAAGATAGAACTAATCTGGAGAGCCTAGGAGGACGGGTTGGAAAACCAGCCCTGGGTGAACAAAGGGTGAGTGGTGCCCTGCCTCAAGATGAAGGAAGATGTGAGGATCAGAGCCCGGCCTAGGGTTGAGATTAGTTAACTCTGAATGGGGAGTCGTGCAAGGGCAGCGGCTGACAGTGCAGTGGGATGGCTGATTAGACTTGGAGGCGGTGATTATGACGCTTCGCAACACCCCAGAGTTTGGGGAAAAAGTCCTAGGAGTTTCCCACAAGTCTTCTAGCTTGCCAGGTTCTGTGCAGTGCGACCGGCGCTCAGCCGTGGACCAGACGAATAGGACACTAAGGGAGCACAAGTGAAGCGGGAAGGGGAGATTCCAGGTGACATCAAGCTGCGGGGATGGGCAGGGCTGTGACGTCACGGAGCTGGCGTTTGCTCGCGAAGCAGGGTCAGTCAGAAAAAGGGCTCGGCCCTGGGGCATGAGAAAGAAACAGCTCGGTCCTGGGGGGCCTTGTGTAGCCCGGCCGAGCCCAGCTGCTGGGCCGGCCCCGACTCCTCCCCTCCGGGCGCGGCCTCTACCTAAGTCTCCCGCCTCCCTCACCTGCCGCCGCCGCCGTAGTTGCTGCTGCCGCCTGCCGGTCCTCTAGCTTCGACAAAGAGCCGCCTACCCTATCGCCCTTCCGCTTCCTGCGGAAGAAATGGCGCTCTAGCCACAGACCCGGAACTACTCTATGGTGTGCAAAGTACTTGTGCAGATACCAACAGGAAGCTCCCGGCAAGCTTTGCGCCTCACCATAGCAACCCAGCCCAACAACACAGTAGGGACCCCAAACGGGAACTTAGTACCTGTAACGTAGGCCCAGACAAGAGTAGGGGCGGGACCGCCGTCTGCGGCTAACTTGGCCGCGAACCACCTTGAAACCGGTCCCCGTGCGCGTACTACACCCAGTATGGGAGGGGCCCCCCAGTTATCCAGCTGCTCCGAGGGCCCGCGGACCAGATGTTAGCAAAGGACGGGAGTCACTGTAGCCCATGTAGCGTGCTTGACACTACAGCACGGGGTATTCAAGAGGGCCTGCTGCACTGATCCAGAACCCCCCCAGCCAATGAAACCATAAAAACCACGTATCAGACAAGAGCATTTTTTTCTTCAGCTAAGACAGCAGAAGAGATGATTTATTGTACATGTGTTACATCCAGCCACAAATGAAAACAGAATTAGTCCCGAAAGTCACAGGTCCAGGGCAAAGGACCAAAAGGGACTGTTTTGGTATGAACAAGGCAGGTCTCTTCAAAGGTGGTCGTTGCGATCAGATGGCGATGGTCTAGAGCCCTTGAATCAAGCTCTAGAAAGTAGGCATGCAGTCCAACAATTGGTACCAGCGCCCCTGGCCTCTGGCTTTCCTTCTTTCTGCTCCTGTGGCTCCATGGGTGCACAAGTTAGCGGTTTACTTGGACCTCTGCCTCATCTTTCTTCTTTTACGCTTCAGCCTGAAAAAGCAAACACGGGAATCATCTCCTGCCCACAAACCCAAGTTCAGTCTTTCCCTCCCATCTTAAAAAACGTGCATCCGATACCTGAGGTGGCAAAACAAACAAGCACTTGGTCCTATTATCTCGTGTTCAATCCCTGACTAGTAAAGGCAATACTTAGAACTGTTTTTCACCTAAAGTTCTTTCAGATTTCTAAACCAAATGTTCCTCCCACGTTTTGTCCGAGGCACGCTACATTTCCCTCTTCCTGTTTTGGCCGGTCAAGTCTCAACATACCTGCGCATTCGCTTCTTCCTCCACTGGCAACCGATCATAACCAGAGGCAGTGAATAAAACAAGAGATTATTAGCTTTAGTAACAGGTTTAGGCAGGGATGTGAAGGGCATTATTTAAAACCTGGCAGGTTCCTGCCCAAGCAGTAACCCTATCAGTAATTTGAACTCCCACCCTCACTCGCCGACATAAACATGAATCCCGCGTGCGCTTTTCTACTCCCGCCCTCTCTACCCACACTACATAGCCACCTACTCTGCTTCTCCCCAAATTATCCTTCCTCCCCCACGAGCTCTTGGGCACCCTTGAGAACCCAGCGGCTCGGGAACCATGGCGGACTTCCCTTGCCTGGCTATCCCACCACCGATCATCAGTAGCTACGCCTCAGGTTACTGCCAGGGACTGCTTACCTTGGCTCTCATGGCGCAGACGTTTCTACAGGTAAAGAGAAAAAGGCCACAGTTAGTTTGCTGTAATGATGGCAAGCGCAGAGATCAGATGTTAATGGATTGTGCACGGATCCGGACACACGCAACAATCACACTCACCCAAGAAGATGGCGCTAAGGCCGAGAGAGCGCCAGCAGCCCGCCTCCACTTATTTAATAGGGAGTTGTGTCGTCACTTCCGCTATTTCACTCTTCCTCCAAGGGCGGGACTACCCAAGGAGAGAAACGATGGGTTTCGGCCCCTCAGGTGCCAGATTAAGTGATTGAATTAGCAGCGCTCTTGGAAACATTTTAAATTTGAGTTACAAAATTCCCCTTCCCCAGTTTTCTTATGAGGCCATTGTATTATTTCAACGTGAGCACATATTTCCAATGTGGGACCCAGAGGTGCCGACGAACAGATGATAGTGACTTCCGCCTTCCCTCTCACTGCTTCATGGGAGTTGCAGTTTCCTGGGGAAACCCTCCATTTTATTATGGATAAGTGCGGACTCTCCAAAAATTCCTGACTTCTTTTACTGGTTTATTTTCTAAATTGCTGTAGGGAGATTCTATCTCGGAACTTACGAAGATCCTAAGATTACAGAACGTGGGAAGATGTAAAGTGGGGAGTCGAGAAAGCCGTCATACTACAAAAAGAGACCTTTGTAATTTAGATCAACGCTTTTTTCTTGTCAACCACGGTCTTTCCCCACAATATCTGAGGCTGAATGAATGTCACAGGGTTCCTGGCCACAGTGCATCTTGTTCAGAAGATACTTCAGTGACTCTCCCTCTACCGAGGGGTGAAGATCAAATCAATAGACAGAGGAAGCAAGATCAGCTGTCTTCTCTAGAGAATATTTGGTGTTAAGATAAAGAACTTCCCAGTTTCGCGGTATGGTCAGGTCAGAAGCACTCAGAAAACATACCCATAGGTTTGGCTATGGAAACTTAGGAAGGATGAAAAAGAACCCTCTACCATACAGACGTCACCTAACTTTTATAATAAGAGACTGTAAGGCTTTTGGTGATCATCCTTTCTTCGTGGTTTCCCTTTATAATTTATACGGTAACACTTCACCTTTTTTTTTTTTTTTAAGATTTTATTTATTTATTTGAGACAGAGAGAATGAGAGAGACAGAGAGCACATGAGAGGGGGGAGGGTCAGAGGGAGAAACAGGCTCCCCGCCGAGCAGGGAGCCGGATGCGGGACTCGATTCCGGGACTCCAGGATCATGACCTGAGCCGAAGGCAGCCGCTTAACCAACTGAGCCACCCAGGCGCCCACACTTCACCTTTTTAACTCTGGGAAAAAAAACTTTGTTTTTTTACACTTAGGACCCTCATTCCAAGCTTTTAAGTAGTTCTAGTATTGTCACCATCAGAATATGAAAAAAATTTTGAGAATAAAAAACCCCAGCAACGTTCTATCAAGTCCACCAGGATTTCACCTGTTGATTGCCCACTACAGCTGACACCTGAACACAGGTTTGACTGCCATGGGTAGACGTACCTGTGGAGTTTTAATATACACACAATATTGTAAATGTATTTTCTTTCCCTCTGATTTTTTTCTTTTTAAGATTTTATTTTTTTAAAAGATTTTATTTATTTATTTGACAGAGAGAGACACAGCGAGAGAGGGAACAGAAGCAGGGGGAGTGGGGGAGGGAAAGGCAGGTTCCCCAGGGAGCAGGGAGCCCGATGCAGGGCTTGATCCCAGGACCTTGGGATCAGGACCTGAGCCAAAGGCAGACGCTTAAGTGACTGAGCCAGCCAGGCGCCCCTTAAGATTTTATTTGACAGAGACACAGCGAGAGAGGGAACAGAAGCAGGGGGAGTGGGGGAGGGAAAGGCAGGTTCCCCACGGAGCAGGGAGCCCGATGCAGGGCTTGATCCCAGGACCCTGGGATCACGACCTGAGCCAAAGGCAGACGCTTAAGCGACTGAGCCAGCCAGGCGCCCCTTAAGATTTTATTTGACAGAGACACAGCGAGAGAGCGAACAGAAGCAGGGGGAGTGGGAGAGGGAGAAGCAGGCTTCCCAGGGAGCAGGGAGCTCGATCCCAGGATCCTGGGATCATGACCTGAACCGAAGGCAGACGCTTAAGGACTGAGCCACCCAGCTGCCCCCCCTCTGATTTTCTTACTTTCTCTAGCTTACTGTACTAGGGTATATAATGCGTATAACATGTAAAATGTGTTAATCAAGTGTCATCCTACAGCTTCTGGTCAACAGTAGGCTATTAAGCTTTGAGGAGCCAAAAATTACATTAAGAATTTTCAACTGTGCCAGCACCTTGGTGCCCCTAACCCTCATGTTGTTCAGGGGTCAACTGTAGTTCATAAGCTCTTACGAAGGGACCTATGCTGTTTTGTTTACTATATTATCTCCAGGCCAGCAATGCCTCACATCTAAGTCTAATAAATTATCCATCCATCTCAGACTGGCCCTGAAAAATTGTGTAATAGTAAAGGCATTCTTTATGGCTTCCTAAATCAAGATAAACACTTGTATATGGTGCTTTATTTTTTACAATACACCTTGTCCTGAACAAACTGCCACCAATAAGGGGTAAGATTTTACTCTAGAAAAATTTAAAAACTTTCAAAAAAATTTTAATTTTAATTCAGAGAATCCAGGATTTAGGTCTTCCCAACCCACAGTATTTCTCTTTTTAAGGCAGAATATGGCAATATAGAAAACTAGTTCCAAATGACCATCACTTCAACTGACATTTCCCCCACCTCCATCAAATAAGAGCAGCATATAAAGGCACATGATTATGAGCAAATCCAAATTTATTTTAACGCCATGTCATTTTCAACATGTTTAAAAACCTCATAAGTTAGCGGGAGCCCTAGTTCCCTGGGACAGCATGCCAGAGGTACTGAAACTCATCACCTTTCTCTCCAAACCCCTAGCAATTCATCCAATCCAAGTCCACAGCTTCAAAAAGCCAGGAGTTGTCTCTTCAGTCTGCTCCTCTGGTTCCTGGTCTTTCTTTCAGGGAGGGAGGTCAAAATAATTCAAACAGGGAACAAAACCACAGTTGAGCTTCCAGCTCAGGTTTCTAAGATGGAGCAAGGGAATGCACTGCCCCCCCACCCCCCCTGACTCCAAAGAAATAGACAAGGTTGAGATGGATTACTCCTTTACAGCTTTGTGAAGACAAAAAAAAAAAAAAAAAAGTCCATGGAACAAAAATGACTAAAGAGATTTACAAATGAGGATCCATTTGACAGATGAGAATCCCTTGGTAAATGCAGGCTCCGGCTCCTAAAAATGAGAGGGGCCTAACCAGACAGTCTGGATCAGAAAAGGAATCTGCCACATATGAATAAAAACAATCTGAAGAATATAGCTCCTCTCTATTTTGAGGCCTGGTAAAATACCTGGGGAGAGTGGGAAAAGAGAGGAACAAGGCCCAACAGATGGGAAAATGCTGACACTAGAGTGGTATAAAAAAATTTCAGCTGAGTTTTTAGTGGTGGTGGCTACTTTAGCCTTCTCCCTGTTCTGTTTTAGGGCCATAAACCTTGACTAAGCAGACAGTAGTAGAAAAAGGCTAGAAAGAGGGGCTTGAAGACGATGAATTTTGACTCCTGATTTTATTATTCAATTTCTCTTTTCTATTTAAAGTAGTCTTCGGTGGCTGGGAAGCCTGGCCTCCCAAGACCAGAGTCAGTTGGAGCTGGTTGTTGTTGGAAGGGGTTGGGTGGGGACAGGGATGGGGGCAGGGAGACCCTGCTCTGTTGGCGGTCCTGGGTGGAGAAGACGAACTGCACTTCACAGAGCCTGGGGCGTGGTGGGAGGGGGATGAGGCAGGAGCAGCAAGCTGGGGAGATGGGACCCACCTCAGTCCCCAGCTTCATTCTCTTCTAATGTTTCCCCACTGGTGGCATTCTCTGCAGTCTTGGAGGCCTATGTTCATGGAAAGGAGAGGAAGACTTCTCAATTTCCAACTACTTGCAATAGTATCTGGGAGACCAAGGACAAAAATATCCTAATGCTCTAGGTCAGGGCTGAGGTGGGGGTGGGGAGAGAGGGAAGTAAGGATATACAGAAATATGTATGCCCACCACAACCCGGGAAGGCAGACTAAAGAGGGATCAGGTTCACCCTGCCAGAGAGCGAAGATCATAACACACCTTCTTTTTTTTCTTTTTCTGGGTTTTCCGACTTGCCGAACTCTGGAGGAGGGCCTGGAAAATAGGAGGAAGAAGGAAAACAAATTTTGAGCAATGTAGAAAAAACACGAAGTGTCACTCTCAGTATCGGTAACTCTTTTCAGGACTTTGTTGATACCTCATTCTCACTCCCAGGACAGGTGCCATATGCTCACACTTTCTATCACACACTGACCTTTAGCTCTGCATCCTGGACCTCCATCTCAGACTTGTAGAGGTCAGGTTCAAAGGGACCACTGGTTATCCGCATGGGGCCATTGGGCATGAGGAGGACTGTAAATTTAAACTGGGCAACAAATTCACCTACAGGAGAAAGGAAGTGTTTTTGGTAAAATGCTCCCTTGTCGTACTCTTTTCTGTAAGCTAGAGGGAGGGGACCCTAATCAGGGGCTCCAAAGTGAAGCTCTCTCTTAGAACTCACCCTCCTTCTCATAGAGAACATTAAATGGCTGCAGCAGTTCATGTTTGGCGCACTCCACCACACCCATCCGGGCCTTCTTCTCATCTTCAAATGCTCTGGGTGGGGGAAGACAAATTCAGGTATCCTTAACCCCCTATCAAGTCTTACCATTTTCCTCCTGGTTTTAAATAGCACCTACCCTCAGGCAGAAATCATGCTTCGGATTGCTCTTTCACACTACCTTCAGTGAGAGGGCAATGGGGAGAAGGAGAGAAGGCATGCATGCAGGCTGGAACTACAAGTCTAGGCAGGGGCGGAGTGGGAGGGGGGTGCGCTGGGAGAAGGAACAGTGTTCTTGGGTGTGTGGTCTATGAATCAGACTGGTTCCAAGTCCTGTTCTTGCTAAGTGAAGTCATAGTACCTTAAAGTAAATGGCATGGCATCAAAACGCCTTTCAACCTCACTGAAGAAGGCACGCGAAGTTTTCATTTTCAGGCCATACTGTTTAGAAGGGTCTCGTTTGTAAATGGTGGTTCTTTGCCCTGCATCCTTGGCCTAAGAGAGTAGTAAGTTAGGTCACGTCTGGTCTGGCGCTCTCAGGACACACCCTCAGGCACCCCTCTTTGCCGGTTATGACAAACTCTCCTGACCTTGCCCTCTCCTGAGCTGACAAGAACATCCACAGCATATACTTCATGCACCTCAAATTCAGCTTTTTCATGGTCCTTCCTAAAAGAAATAAAAAGGGAATAATAAAAACAATGAGTAGTTCCTGGAGCTTGAAGTAGAAGGTAGACACGATCAGGCTGGGCGTATGGAAGAAAACATTCATGACTAGTCTCAGATGGTGGAAGGTGAAGGGTGGAATTGGCACCTACTTCTGCTGGTCTGTGGGATTCTGGATAATGGTTTTCTCTCCATCGATGACATGCTGCTTCAATTGATGTGACAACATACCTGTAGAAAGGGCAAAGCCATCTAGAATCCCAAAAGGTTTCCAAATCCACCCACCTAGGTCGTTTGATGAGGCAGGCAATGAGGGGAAAAATGCCTGGCTATGAAAACTCAGGGAAGTAAGGGTTTTGGCTTAGACTGGGCTACAGCCAGGATGGATCCTCAAAGGAACAAAATCCTTAATTCTACTAAAGCACTCAGACCCTCAACCCTGTTATCTGAGGTCTCACCTTCTATTGGTGTGCAATTAAACGAGTGGGCAACTTTGTTCCAGGCTTCTGTCACTTGTGTGTTCTACAAGTACAAGATCAAATAACAGGTGAGATAGGTACCAGGGGCCAACAAGTTCTCTACCATGAGAATGAAAAGCACAAAAGAACTGAGAATCCCCATATCCTCTATCAAGAGCAACAATTCTCATTGGTTTTTCATTTCATAGCCCTTATTATCCCTATAACCTAAAAATACCTTACATTTGCATATCATTTTACAAAGTGCTTTCACAAAGATGGTCTAACTAGACAACAATTCTTAAAGGTGAATAGGACAGATCTCTATCCCATATCCCAATTTAGAAGATGTAGAAACTGAGGTTCAGAAAGGTTAGGAGATTTGCCCAGAGTTAAGCCAGTTAACTGAAAGAAACTGGAATAAACCCAGGTTTCCTGGTGATAAATCCAGTGTTTAGTCCACAATATCTGTTGAGAGGGAACAACAAGCTCTGATTTTCCCCCTTTTACCTCTTTCAAATATGATCTGATTCCCATCTAAGCTATTCCATTTGTTTCATGGAAAATGAAAAAGAGAGTTAACAATATTACTAAACTATGTGTTAGGTACTTTACAAGGATCATCTCAATTGTCACAACAGCCCTGTGACAATAAGTGACAATTTTATTTTTCCTATTTTGCAGGTGAGGAAATCTGAATTCAAAGTTATTTTTAAGCAGTAAGGGGTGGCAACAGGGCAAGAACCCAGAAATTCTGATG
Organism: Leptonychotes weddellii; assembly: GCF_054177405.1. Lineage (NCBI taxonomy): Eukaryota > Metazoa > Chordata > Mammalia > Carnivora > Phocidae > Leptonychotes > Leptonychotes weddellii. Next base: position 106,645,134 of record NC_138373.1, on the reverse strand, counting down.
TATGTCATAACTATACAATAGCCACTATACAACACTACCTTCCAGTGGAGATACACAGTAGTTAGTATATAAAGAATAAAAATAATCAACGTGCAAAGTAATTACAGCCAACACAATTGCTTACTATGTGCCAGGCACTGTTCAAAGTGTTTCATAACAGCTGTATGAAGTAGGTATCATAATAAGGAAACCAAGACAGAGGTTTAAGTAAAAATGATGTAACCAAGTAACAATGGGGATGAAGTACAAACTGATTAAAAGGATAAAGAACAAGAGAGCACAGGGGGAAAAAAAGGGGGGAAGCTTTAAGTATTAAACAGGACCCTGGAGACTGAAGTGTTAGAAAAAATGTCTCCACTCATAATCTAAGATGTAAAATTGTATTAATTCATGACAGTTCATGATCCCTGGGCTTCCAAATAGTCTTGCAAGGCACAGAACTTTTGGCCTCTCTCTGCCACCAGTTTACTGATTTCTGTTTTATAAGCTTTTAAAGTTGCATTTTTTGGGGGTACCTGGCTGGCTCAGTTGGAAGGGTGAGGCGACTCTTGATTCTGGGGATGTGAGTTTGAGCCCCATGTTGGGTGTAGAGATTACTTAAGTAGTAATTAGAAAAGTTTGTTTTTGTTTTTTGCATGTGTTTTACTGTAAGCGATATACCTCAAATTATTTTAGGAAAAGATGCACATCCAAAACACGAATAAGGAAGGATCTCTAGGCTCCATGAAGAAAGGGCCATATATCCCCGTACACCCAGCATGGAACTTACTTATGACAGGCACTCAGAGTTAACTGCCTCTTCTCTTTCAAAAATCCCATTCTAAGATAAAGCTAACTTTAAAGAGCTGTATTAGGGGCACCTGGCCGGCTCACTCAGTAGAGCACGCGACTCTTATCTCAGGGTGGTGAGTTCAAGCCCCACCTTGGGTATTGAGCTTACTTTAAAAAAAAAAAAAAAAAAAAGCTGTTTTATAAGGGGGCTGCAGGAGAAGCTGGCAAATTCAACAGAGGACAATTATAGCTGACTAATGCATCTTTGGCTTTATCATCTTTGGAGCTGGACTAAACAGCTTACCTGGTTTCCAGGTTTGACCAGGCGTAGGGCAGCTTCAGCACAAAGGTGAGCTGCTTTAATGACATCTGCTTTCCGCCCTGTTACTTGGGTCCCCTGTAGATAAGGAAATGCAATCAGTGCTTTCTGGAAAGCACTGTAACTCAACTGGTCACTATGCAAGGCCAGCCAATGAGCAGGAGAGAAAACACTTTTCTCCTTTTATTTCTCTAGGGACTCTCTCAAAACGTTTTTGGTGGTAGGGGGTGGGAAAAAGAAGCAAGCAGCAGCATATTCTCCCCCACTCCCCACAGGTGGAACAAGTTCAAAGCAGGCCACCTACCTGAGCTACATCAACCACGAAAGTGTGAGCCACATTAGCGATGAAGCCATCCACATGGACCCCAAGGTCACTAAAAGGCAAGAGCAGAGCACAGCATTGGCAACTAGCACTATGCAAATGCTTAGGAAAAAGACAAGTGCTCTAAAATGGCTTAAGCTTACATTTTTACCAAGTCACCTTCCTTGAGAATATAGTCCTGGTCGCTCTTCAAAGGGGAGAAGTGACATACACAATTATTTACTGAAATGCTGGTGGGAAAGGCAATACCTGTAAAGAGACAATCATCAGCCTTACTGCCTTGCTGTCTCTCTCGCCCAATCTCTCTCTCTTGGAGCCCTGTTGCCCCTCAGAAAAATGGAAGGATTTTCTTCAGGGTCTTGCCTGTTTAATCAGTTTGGATTGGGTAGGAAACTGCTTGCATCCCACCTGCCATTCCAAATTTCCAAATATCTCAACCAGAGCTCGGGTGGGGGTTACATCATTACAATAAAACAAACAGGACTGAGTAAGGGTCAAACTTGGAGAATTAGTGGGGGATTGTTTTTTTTACCTTTCTTCATTTCTTTTTCTTTCTTGAAAATTTTCCCTGTCTCTTCCATAATCATGGCATCACCTTTCTCACACAGGCTCAGTACCGACACACCTGAGCAGGATGCTTCCACCAAAGACCGAAGTACCCCTGGGGACAGAATCCCACCATGTCAGCTCTGCATGTGTTGTCTAAGTTACCATCCAAACAATACCCAGAAGTTAAGAGTTTCTAATATTCCCTGGTGCCATTGCCCAAAGGTTGAAAGAGTGCACAAGTTTTGCCTCTTGGAATATACCTACCTATAATCACTAAATTTCTACCTTCCTCTTCCTAAAATAAGAAAGTCAACACACCCTTCCTTCCCTATAGAATGTGACAACTGGATAAACACCATCTGTCTCCCTAGTGAAGGGAGACTTTCCAAAGATACCTGTGGCGTGGTAAGACAGTTACGAAGTTCAAGGGGGTTCTCACAAGGTAACCAACATACATGCAAAGCAGACTAGAAGAAATTTATAGGCGTCGGGAACAACAGGAAGGTAGACACAGAACTGCTGACTCGAAGCTGATGCATTGTTAAATGCTACCTTCTTCCCTTCTCAGACACCCCAATTAGATGTTAGTAATCTCAATCTGCGTAAACTTATTTCCTCATCAACCAGTGTATAAACCAAAGGGACTTAATCTAATTTTCCTGGGCTTCAATTCAACAGGCTCATGGCTTACAGCTCTTAGCACATCTCAAAGAGGTGTAAGACCTGAAATAGTTTCAAACTGGTATCTGGGATTTTACAAGTGCCTCCGAAGTTATAAATTGCAAGGGAAAACTTTTTTTTTCTGATTCAAACCACTAATACTAAAAAGTACCCCAAATGGGGGTACTACACTAAATGCCCATTATGTTATAAAGCACTGTTCTGCTCATCGGATGTCCTCTCCATGGCCTATCCTGAACTACAGGTTTGATTTTTGTCATCTAGGTTTTAGTGATTCTTTGGAAATGTGAAAAACTCAGGTTTTCGGCCATAGGACTAAAGGGATCCTAAATACCTATCTTTACTGTCAAAACCATTCAAAAGCCCAAGCCCAAGCATTTTCTGTCCCCCTAACTGGGTATTAAAGTGAAAAGGTGAACTGGAAAGAGAGAAAATAGAAAGTGAGACATCTGCCTAGATTGGCAGGCAGCTGCTGAGAAAGTCAGAGCACGGTGGTAATAAGGATGACTTCTGAGATCCTAAAATCAGCCCCGCCATGCCCTTTTCAGTACTATTTACAAGACTGCCTAGTTGGGGTGAGAACCTCAAAACACTTCTAGAGTTGTCAAGCCCCAGAGAACAATCAACTTTGACGGCTAACTAAGGCTATCTGCACAGATTGCTGGTAGTAATGAGTAACTTCAAGGAAAACCAGATATATCTCCGAGCTGTGTTAGATCTCCAGGGGTGCCCTCCAACGGTCCCTGAGCTGGCCCAAGAGTAGAAGGGGGCCTCCACCAGCGAAGGAGCTGAAGTAAAAAACGAAAGACTCTAGCAAAGCACGTGGTAGGGAAGCCGGTGTCAGGAACGGCAGCAGAGGAAGACGGAGCCGGCGATCCGCATGGGAACCCGGCGACACGTGCCGGCTGGGCCCCAAACGCCGGGGAGCCAAAACAAAATAGAGGGGCGCTTCCGTCGCCAACAGCTGGGCGCTTCCTTTTCGAGGTGGCCTCGCCGCTGCCAGAATCAGAGGAGGCAGGGATCCGGACCGAAGGGTGAGGGGCTGAGGATGAGCCCTGCCTCCTAATTAACGGCCTAAGGTCCGAGCCGGCTGGGGGCCCCCGCTCTGCGCTCTTCCCGGTCCGGGCCCGCACCTCCCCAGACTCCAGCCCAGGCCTGGCGGCACAGGTCCCAGGCGCAACACGGAGTCTTCCCACCACGCCACCCCCAGCGGACCGGAGCAGAGCCCTCAGTAGCTCACTCTGCATGACCCCACCGCTCCAGCCCCTCCAGAGCCAGCCCAGCACCGTCCCCTTTGCCTCCCCCTCTCAGCCTCGATCTCCGGACCCCCGAGGCCCGCACTCACGGTTGGCGATGTCGCCCCCCATCTTATACTTGGTCACGACCAGGTCCTCGGCGATAGTTTGCTCCTGCTGCTCGTCCTCGCCCGACATCTTCCCACCACCACCACTGCAGCCTCGTTCCCCCTGAGCCGCCGCCTCTGTCTCCCTTCCCAGCCGCAGGCTGTGGCTAGAGCCCCTTCGATCCGCGAGGAGAGCGCGAGCGAAAGCGCGAGCTAGCAAGGGAGCGGGCGGGCGAGCGAGAGCGAGAAGCTCGAGCGCGCGGGCTGAGGCGCAAGGCACGCTGGGACAACGAGTCCTTTCTACAGACCGCCTCTAGCCGACCTTGTGGACTCTTGAACTACAATTCCCAGCCCGCCTTTCGCGCCCCTAAGCCAGGCCCTGGGGCCTTGCCCTCCGAGGGCCTCGCACGCCGGAATCGCCGAGCACGCTGGGAAGGGTCAGGCTCCGGCGGGAAGGCGGAGCCGTTGGCGAGCCTCGGGGGAAGCGTGGTCTCTCCCGGAAAAACCACATCCACCAGGAGCACAGAGCGAGAACCCGTAATAGAGAGGGGCGGGCTAAAGGGAGAAGGGGCGGAGCCACGGCTCCCACGGGAGTAGAGGCAGCTGGGCAGGGTGGAGTCTCGGCGGTGGGGGGAGTGACTACGGTAAGGGCGGGGAGGCTGGGTGCGCCCTTCCCCGGATCCCCGGAGCGGCTGGCGGGACCGGCTTAGCCGGTCCAATCATCCTGCGATGTTGGGAGAACGGAGAGCGGCAGGAGCGGTGTGGAAGGAGACCAAGGGAGCAACGAGCCGGCGCTAACTGGGCAGCTAGACTCCGGCGGGATTCTTCATTTACAGCCTCCCAATCTAGAGGCCAGACTCCCACTGAAGATGGCACTATTGTTCCAACAATAGGCTTTGATGGCACCTAAGGAAAGTGTTCTTACATACTTTTTTTCAAGAGAATAAGAGTTCTGAAACATGGGAGTTTCGGTGTTCCACCTCATGAGGCACCACATCAATAGGGCTTTTTCTTATTTTCCCAGACGTGGGTTTTCTTGTTTTTGTTATTCCCAATTGGTTGTCCTGTAGAGATTCCTGGTAAAAGTCTTCAATGAAAAGGACTGTGCGCTATGCTTGTTTTCAGTGAATACAAAGAAAAGTAGGGCTGGAGAAAGGTGCAAAACAGGAGTGTCAGAAGACAGAAAGCAGCATGCGGTGGTGGCTATCCACTGCTGAGGAGCAAAGGGGTGATTTATCTTACACACACGAGGTTTTCTTCATTTGACAGACAGGAAGCTGAAAAACCGGCATTTTTATTCAGGTGTGTATAAAAACAAAACAAAAATCTTCAGTAATACAAGATACCCCATTTCCCATCCAAAGGGACAAAGGCCTGAAGCTGGGTCCTCTTTCTATCCCAACTGAAGTTTCCCACTACTGGATGAGAAGAGACCCTAAAAGTGGCTCTTGGGACAATTGTGACTCTGTCCCTTGGGTAAGAAGTGATCATTTACAGCACATACAGGTTATGGTTTACACAAAAATGTCCAGTTGTTTTTCCTTCCGACCACCCCGTTCCCCCCCCACTTCCTGAGATGATAAGGCTGGGTGTAGGAGGAGGCTGTGGTTGTTGGGGTTAGACTTGATTCAGTGCAAAAAGAAGACAATGCCCCTTACAAGAACTTTGACTTGTATCAGTTCGCCTTGATACCTTACAGTGAGCAAACCTGCACTGGAAGATTCTGAATCCTGGACCCACCACTTAATTTACTTAAGTTTCCTTATTTGTGAAATGGGATAATACCTAGCTCACAGAATTGTTGTACGGATTAGGTGAGATAATCCACCTAATTGGATTAGGTGGCATAGTAAATGCTCAGTTAATAGTACTCCTTAATATCTATGCCCAACCTCTTCACTCAAGATGTGAAGCTTTCCATTCTTCCCAGGGGGTTGAGTCATCACCCCAAATTTTACTTTTCCCTGCCAGGTTACCCCGCTTTTCCTCTTCCTTAGGAGTCTGGTGGGAAACAAAAGCACACTTTAAAGCCTAATCTCAACAAGTCAGAGTCTGAGAGAAAGGGACATGGGAGTAATCCTTCATATCTCCAGGGAGTCCCCCTGAGGAAGCAGAGGAATGGGATTGGGAAAGCACACAAAATAGGGGATATCTCCTTTCCCGGGATTAGGAAAGAGAAGAAAGTGCACAGCTGGCTACATCTCACAAGAATTTTGTGTAAAAGTGTTTAAAAGCCTCCAAAGGTTGAATGGAATTGTCTAGGACTGGGGAAATAGGACTGAGACCCGTGAGGGAGGGACTAGGGAGAAGAGGGGTACCTTCTAGAGGCACTAGCTGCCATGAAATGCTCCCTGAGTACTTCAGGGAGCAGGGGTTATGTTCTCTGAGCATTAGCCTTGGGGAAAAGCCTGCTATGCCAGTAATCAGGGTTATCAAAAGCGGAGTCAGTGGCTTCTAAACTACGGAGAGTTTTGAGGCGGGCACAATGGACATGGGGGGCATGGTGTCCAGGCCCCTGGAAAGCTCTCATCTCTTCATACCCTTGCTCAGCTGCTGGGCAGGCCCCCATGGCTGCATAATCTCCCCCAGGAGCTCCTCCACCATGTCGCCGATTCATATATTCATAGTCCTCATCTGGGGTTGTGCCAACAGCAGGCATGAGGGGCACAGGGTTGAGTGGGCAACTCTGTGTGCTGCCCAGGGAAGCGCTGAGGTCTGATCCCACATCCATGTACTCATAACCCAGCTCCTCGAGAGAACTGGGCCTAGGGGGACGAGTCGGACTGCGCCTTCTCTTCCGGTTCATGTATTCATACTCATCATCTTCATCGTCTTCTTCAGTACCCAGGACAGAACTGAGGCCCACTGAAGAAAGGGTGCCTTCCCGGGAGGAGGGAGTACCTGGGGATTGAGGAGAGAGGATAGGTATGTGGAGAACATGGTGGCAGGTGGTGGGGAGTTGGGGAAAGTTAGGAAAAAATGAAAAGGAAGGGGTAAGATCAGAGAAGATGAAAGGATTAAGAGGAGCCTGGGGAAGGGATCAGAGAAGGATTTGAGGAAAGCTCTAGGAGGAGTCAGGCACCTTTGAGGTGTGCGTCTGGCATGACATATCCATTGACATCCTCTTCCTCTAACCCTGGTGGGGAGAGTGGGGTGACAGGAGTGAGCAGGCTGTGGCGCTGGGAATGGTAGGCACTGTCCCCACGTGGCCGTGGGCTCCGGCTCCGGCTTCTACACATTGACACCTTCTCCTGGAACTCAGCCTCAGAACCTGTCACGTGGCCCTCTGAGGACTCCGATGCCAGGCGTCCCCGTGGCATTGGGTGTAAAGAGGCTGGCCGGGGGCACCGCTCACCACTCCCACAAACTGCAGACTCCTAAGGAGGAAAATAATACATGGAGATTTACACAGCGACAAGGAAAGAGATATTTGTTCAGAAGACCGGGTTGTTCAATGCCTTCTTTTTTGTGGGGCACTGATGAAACCTCAAAGATTTCTAAAGTCTCCCACACTGCCCCTATGGATCCTAAGACACTGCCACCCAGTCTCTCAGCAGCCCCTTAAAGAGACAGACCTTACCTGGCAAGTATCCCCAAGATTACCCTGGTTCATAGGCATATATCCAGAAGATGGGCTTAAAAGGCTCTGGCTCTAGGATGAAAAAGGTGAGGAAGAGGTTTAGATTAAGGGAGAAATCTACTCACCATGGGGGTTTTTGAGTAGTTAACCTAGGCATCAGTGGGGTTCATGAGGGTGCAGGTAGGTAGACGGCTCAGGGTGCAAAAAGTCTTAAAACGCTGGGAAATGCCTTACCCCACGGGGCCGGTTAAGTGTTCCAGTTGGCAGGCTGAGGGCAGAGCCTAGTGTGGCCGCCAGACCATCCTCCTCTGCCTCCAAGTCCAGGTCTAGCTCCAGTTCTGGCTCCAGCTCCACCTCCTCCAGTTCCTTGTTTGTCAGAGCAGGGGGCTCTGCTCCAGGGGGAATTCCAGGCCCACTCTCTCTCTGTAGGGACAGGTGATTGTTAAGGTGGATCCTAGTTCCAGCCAAGTCCCCGTGCCTTTAGATCTCCTTGACAACTCCTAATCACTGCTCACCTTTATGACCAGATACCGTGGTGGGTCTCGGGCCATCCTGGTGAACTCGTTGGCTAGTTCTTTAAAGGTTGGACGAATGTTCTCATCAATCATCCAACCTGGGGGTAAGATGTAGATAGAGCCATAAGAGGGGAGTGGAGTAGGGAGGGAAGTCAGTTAGAAAATGGCTGGGGGGGCGCCTGGGTGGTGCAGTCAGTTAAGCCCCAATTCTTGGTTTCGGCCCAGGTTATGAGATCAAGTCAAGAATCAGGCTCCTTGCTCAGCGTGGAGTCTGCTTGGGACTCTCACTTTCTCTCCCTCTGCCACACCCCCCCCCCCATGAGGTCTCTCTCTGTCTCTCTCTCTCAAATAAATAGATAAATCTAAAAAGGAAGGGAGGGAGGGAGGAAGGCAGGAAGGAAGGAAGGAAGGAAGAAGGAAGGAAATGGCTGGGATCGGCAGGTAACTCACACTTGACCATGACCATGTAGACATCAATGGTACAGATCTGGGGCTGTGCCAATCGCTCCCCCTTCTCTAGCAGGTCTGGTACTTCAGCCAGTCGTAGCCCAGCATAGGGCTCTGCCCCAAACGTCATCAGCTCCCAAACTGTCACTCCTGGTATAGGAAGACATGACTAGTTGATGGCAAAATAGTAGACCTGGGAGTGAAGATGAAGGGAAAGCAGAACTCGATCTAACACAAGGATCTGGAAGGCTTAGAAATTCTAAGGGGTCGGGGCGCCTGGGTGGCTCAGTTGGTTAAGCGACTGCCTTCGGCTCAGGTCATGATCCTGGAGTCCCGGGATCGAGTCCCGCATCAGGCTCCCTGCTCGGCGGGGAGCCTGCTTCTCCCTCTGACCCTCCCCCTACTCATGTGCTCTCTCATTCTCTCTCTCACAAATAAATAAATAAAATCTTTAAAAAAAAAAAAAAAAAAGAAAGAAATTCTAAGGGGTCTCTCAAAAGGCAACAATGGAATTTGGGCCAGTGATGGTATGGACGGTATCCAAATGGACTGACCATAACTCCAGACGTCACTCTGGTGTGTGTATTTCCCAAAGTGGATACTCTCCAGGGCCATCCACTTAATTGGAGTCTGGGGAATTAAAGGCAAAAGTGTCATCAGTTGACTTCCACAAGTTTTCTCGGCACTTCTAAACCCCAAGTTCTCAATAATTCTTTTCCTTGTTGCTTTCTGAACTTGAATTTCTGGCATCTCCAGGTTCCTCTCCTTGAACTTACTGTGCAGCATCTGATTGCCTCTGAAGGAGACCACTGACTGCTCCCTATTCCCCTGCTTCACTCCACCCCCACCTCCTTACCCAGCCCTTCGTGTCACCTCACCTTGGCCTCACTGTGTAGTAGTTGCTTATCATCAGGGGGCAGCAGGTCAGCCACCCCAAAATCTGCCACCTGAACCTGACTGGGTGACTTAAGGAGCACATTTCGGGCCGCCAGGTTCCTATGCACCATACCATGTTCCTCGAGGTAGTACATCCCCTACAGAGGAAGGAGGTATTCTCAAGGTTGGGGGAATTGATCCTTGAGATCCAGAATCATCCCAAACCCTGAAGGCGCCTCTCAGAATTTCAACCTCCCTGCCAGCCACCAGGCAGGCAGTTCAGTCACAGAACTCTTCCAGATTCCTCTCACCTTGGCAATCTGGACTCCCCAGTTGAGCAGCAGCTGGGGCCCCAGGGCTCCACGGTGTTGTCTCACGTGATCCAACAGGGAACCCAGAGGCAAGTACTGAGTGACGAGCTGCAGAGATGATCCTGGGCACAGTCCCAGCAGCCGTACGATGTGGGCGTGGTCTAGGCTGCCAATGGCCAGCATATGCTACGAGGCACAGGAAGGGTTATCCAGGGACCGAAAAGGTCCACGTACACCCAGACCAGGGCTACCCCAACATTCAAGGACATCAGTATGGCTAGCAGTATCTGCTAACAAAGGACCATGCTTCTACAAAATTGTATCTAATAGTGACCTCTCTCCCAGTGGCACACACAATACCCTTCCCTCACTCACATCCGTCACATCTTGAAAACTTTGCCGTCCACTCTTGTCCTCAATGACTTTAATGCAGACTGGAATCTTGATTGATTCACCCTCAGGAATCCATACTCCCTGGGAAGTTTTGGGCAGGAGTCAGCCTTAGGTCATTCTCCCCGGGCTAGCCCTTTCCCTAAAATCTTTCTCTCCTTCACCCTAGATCCTTTCCCTTCCTCCTCCACAGACCTCTTGTGGGCCACTCACTTTGTGCACGGTTCCAAAGACGCCTGAGCCAAGCACTTTAAGCTTCCTCAACTCTGTTTCCTTGAAGATTCTGGCCAAGACTTTGTTAGCCTTCTCACTGGGATCCAGAGGCTCTATGCTCTGAGGAGCAGAAGGAAGAAAATACTCAGGGAAGTCCATTCCCATGTTCCACTCCAACCCCCTCCCTATGGGTGGATGCCCAGAGCAACAAAGCCCAAAGGGGTGGGGAGCAAGAAGAGGAATTGTCTCTAGTCTTAAAAAGCACTGCAGGCATATTGGGGAGTAACAGACCCTAAGGACTGAGGACGTTGTTTGTGTTCATGAAATCAAGAATCAAGAGGGTAGGGTTTCCTCTTTGATGGGAGGAAGGGGGGAAAAGTCGGTAATGCTATCACTTTAAGTACTTTTATACAATTCTCTATGCTTTCCAAAGCACTTTCACATACATCATCCCCTTTCACTCTTGTAGCCATCCTATAAGGATGAATGCTATTATTTCTTCTGTATATGTGCATAAAATGAGGCACAGAGAAGGAAAGTAACTCCTTCAAAGTCATGTTGGCAAATTAATGGCAAAATCAGGACTGGAATGCATGTCTCCCATTTCTCCGGCCAGAGGTCTTTCTAACAGACCATACTACCTCCTTGAAGAAAGGAAATCAAATCTCTGGGAAAGGAGGAGGCTCCTAAAGACTGATGGTATAGGGTACCTTTCAAGAGTAAGCTAGACACTCACCTCACCCCGTTCCAAGTAGCGCCTCATAGCCCTCTTATTCTGAATCCGGCGCCCACGCCAATAGAGAAAAGTGCCTCCGAGGATCAGGAAAATCACTGCCAATCCTACTACCACTGTTAAACCCACTGCCAGGTGGGTTTTGCTGTGCGATAGAGAAGTCCAGCATTATCCTGGGTCTACACCTTCCTTACAATGTCATCTATGCCTACATTAAAGGTATAGTACAGACCTGGTGCAAGAAATTAACATTCACATATACACATATCCCTGAGCACTGAAAGGGTTAACCTAAATCTGGACTTCTTGAGGATACTACAGGTTAATTTTAGGAAGGGAAGGCCAGAAGCCTGGATTCTTGTGTATCCAAGTCCAGTGACAGTGGTGTATGTAGAAGGCCAGAATGAATAGAGACTCCTCTCTTCCCAGCAAGTTAACTGCCCCCTCCCTAGCTTCTCTCCCAAATATCCCCAGCTAACTAAATCTCCAAGCCCACCATACCTGATCAGTGCCAGTGTTTGACCTAAACAGTCTTGTAGCTCTGGTCCCTTACACCTGGAGAAGAAAGTCACCTCCTTAAATGGGAGCTTGGGAGACTCCCACAGAAGCTCAATTCCAACAGCCTCAACATACAACATTGTTTCAGATCCTACCATGCTATTCCATCCTGGAGCCCAAATCATATCATAAGACACAGCCCCCATCTCTAGCTTGCCACCTCTCCCCGAGTCCCTCTCTTGAATGAAAGTCCCCTGAGCTGAGGTTATTCCAGGTTCTCAAAACTGTGGTATAATTTTGTGCTGTTATTGAGAGATCCCCTTTCTCCAATCCTTCCTAATACAGCTTGGAGTGATTCTTAAACCATAGTTCCTTTCTTCTTTCAGCTCCCATTTTACCCTCTTCTTTCCCCCCTAGTTTTGTTTCTCCCCCTCCCCCCTTATCATCCCATCACTGACCCCTGGGTGCAATTCTCGTGGCAGGGCCGACATTCATTCTGAGCATCTGGGTACTTGTAGATGGGGCCCTTGGCACCGAGGACTCCACTGGGGCAGCTGCTCACACAGTGGGGCCCATCTCGAAAATGGGCACACTGAGCACAAGCATCGGAGCCCTGGGTGGAAGAGAGAAGGTTGGGAAGAATGGGATCCCAAGGTCAATTTCATACTTCCCAGCCAGGACCAACCCAGCTATTTAGGATGCTCCATCCACAGAGCCTGGTGTTATCTGGCCTCCCTGTGTTGGCCTTGTGATTTGGCCGTATCATCCCTAAGACCTTCCCATGTTGCCTTGCCCTCTGCCCCCTCAGAGATCCTGGTGCTGCTACTGTACCAAGCCATTGCATGTGGCAGCCCCCTCCATGGGTCGGCACTCCGGGTGGCAGGAGAAGCATTCAGCCTCGTGGGCAAACTCACGAGGCTCCCTGCAGTGGGGGGCAAAGGGAGAGGGTCACTTCTAAGTCCTGACCTTTATGTCCCGATCCCCCAACGACAGTGTCCCCTTACTCATTCCCACCAAGGCATATGCAGAAAGTTGTCTAGGGGCGCCTGGATGGTGCAGTCGGTTAAGCGTCCAACTCTTGGTTCCAGGTCAGGCTGTGATCTCAGGCCCCATGTCAGGCTCAAGTCTGCTTGGGTTTCTCTCTCCCTCTCCCTCTGCCCTTCCCCCACCCCTCTCTAAAATAAATAAATAAATCTTTAAAAAAATAAAAAAGAAAGTTGACTAAAGGCTTTCAGGTGCCACCTGAATAGCTCCATCCCATGGCCCCATGCCCCCACCCCTGCTTGACTCTCTCGCCCCTCAGTTACCCATTCAGAAAGTTGCAGTGGGTCACACAGACACCTCCTCGGCTGTAGTTTCGACAGGATAGGCACTGACCGGGACCTGGGCCCCAGCACCCCCCAGGGGAGCACAGGGGGTCACACACTTTGCCCTCTGCCACTGGAAAGGAAGGGGTAAGTCAGGAGGGGACTCCTCACAGGCCCTCTTCTGAACTCTTCCTCCTAAGTGCCTCCAGCCTAACACGCCCCTCTCCTTGGCTCTGCCCCGCCCCCATCCCTATTCCTGCTTCCAGACCAGAACAGTCCCTACGCTGCACCCTCCCCTCCCGGACTTCTTTTTCCCCTCCACCCCATGGGCCCTTTCCCTCACCGCAGTCCCTGCGGGGCCGATTATGCTTGATGTCTAGTCTCTCCTCCGGAGGCCCCCGAAGCAGCCTGGTCCAGTTCAGAGAATGGTGGTAGCAGAGCTGCCTATTGGCACTTATGTAGATACGCCCAGCGCTAATTTCTTTCAAAGATCGGAGGCCCAAAGATGTTATATTCAAGTTCTTCATGATCAACAAAGAGAAACCCCGGCTGAGAACAAGGAGACAGGATAAGAAGGGAGACTACACC
>NC_138373.1:106614017-106631192 GCF_054177405.1 Leptonychotes weddellii | reverse complement strand
TTTTTTTCAAATATTCCCTTTAATGTATAGCCTCTCCTTTACACTAAACACAATCTACCAGCTTACCTCCCACTGAAGCTAAAGACTCACTACTCTTTCACTATATATCTATTGATTTTCCATCACTAGATCAGAGATTTTATTTTTCTGTTTTCCACTATTCTTTTTTTTTCAATATTTTATTTATTTGAGAGAGAGAGAGCACGAGCAGGGGGAGGGGCACAAGGGAGAGGGACAAGTTTGCTTCTCCCTCTCCCACTCCCCCTGCTTGTGTTCCTGCTCTCGCTATCTGTCAAATAAATAAATAAAATCTTCAAAAAAACCCACAAAAAACAAAAAACTTTTTTTTAAAGCCAGTCAAATTTAGCCGTGGGGGGTTGTATACCAACTCTAGTGACACTGATGTTAATAAGTTTTGATAACCCACTACCATTGGACCAGCCTAAAACTCAAGGTCACCAATAATTCCATATTCTCAATTTTTAACTTAGTTAACCTATTAACAGCAGTTGGCACAGTTGATCACTTGCTCCTCCTTGCAACATTTTCTTCACTTGACTTCTAGGACCCTCATCATATCCTAGTTTTCTTCCTACATCATCGGCCTTTCCTTTTGTCTCCTGCTGGTTTCTCATCTCCCTGATTACTAAACCTTGAAGTATACAGGATTCAGTCTCTAGTCTTCTCTCTCTCTCTTTCGTCCTCCCTCCCATCTATATATTCCTTTCCTAGCCAACCTCATCCAGTTTCATGAATTAAAAACCAATTATAATGTGATGATACCCAAATTTTTATTTCCAGCCTAGGCCTCTTTCCCTTAAACTCCAAACCTTTATATCTATTTAACATTTTCACTTGGATGTAAAATGTGAAGAAATATATACATACATAATATCAGTACAAAGAAATTCATGTGGATGATGAACGCTAACTTCAGTGTCGTGGTTACCACTCGGAGGGAAAGAGTGGGATGCAATTAGTGGGGAGTTCACAGACTGATCCAACTCTACAGGTAACCCTTTCTTTCTTTCTTTTTTTTTTTTTTAAAGGAAGTTTTTTTTTTTTTTTTTAAGATTTTATTTATTTATTTGAGAGAGAATGAGAGAGAGCACATGAGAGGGGGGAGCGGGAGAGTGAGAAGCAGACTCCCCGCCGAGCAGGGAGCCCGATGCGGGACTCGATCCTGGGACTCCAGGATCATGACCCGAGCCGAAGGCAGTCGCTTAACCAACTGAGCCACCCAGGCGCCCCTAACCCTTTCTTTCTTAAGCTGGGAGGTGGATATATAAATATTTGTTGTAGGTCTTAAATATTGCATTATATGTTTTACCACTTCCCCTATGCCTTCTGACCTTGCCCTCTTGCTCAACACTCTCAGTTCCTCAGCCATCCTTATTTTTCTTTTTGGCTTCCCCTTTCTCCCAATTGATCTTGGACTCCTCCATCCACCAATCAATCATGACTGAAGCAACACGGTAATTTCCATGTTTCTATTCCCAAACTAGAGCAAATCAATCATGCATATTCTTTTTTTTTTCTAGTACAATTCCTTAATATTTTTCAAAGTATGGCCTGTACACCCATTGTATCACATTCACTTGGGATGTTATTAAAATGCAGATTCCCAAACTCTACCCTCAAGATCTTTGTTGTTGTTGCTTTAGGTAAACTCTATGTCCAACAAGGGGCTGGAACTCAGGATCCTTAAGATCAAGAGTCACATGCTCTACCAACTGAGCCAGCCAGGTGCCCCGTACACTCAAGATCTTTGAATCCTGCTTTTTTGGAGGTAGGATTAGAAATGAAATTTATTCATTTGGCAGAGGTGATTCTTATTCACACAAAGGAGATTATTTCATTCATCCCTGACTTTTCAATAAGCCCAGCATATTTAGTTATCCACAAATGTTGAGTACCTGTTGTATGTCAGGCAATATAATTGACCATCTAGATATTGTCCCTGACCTCATAAGCTTACAGCTCAAGAGACATTTCCAATGGACATACATGGGATGACTTTGGGTAGTATCATTTTTGGTGATAAAAACCATTTTGGTGATAAAAATAGCAATAAACTTTTTAAAAAAGATTTGTTTATTTTAGAGAGAGACAGAGAGAGAGAGAGAGCACTTGGGGGAGGGGCAGAGGGAGAGGGAGAGAACATCTTTTTTTTTTTTTTTTAAGAGTTTATTTATTTATTTGAGAGAGAGAATGAGACAGAGAGAGAGAGCATGAGATGGGGGAGGATGAGGGAGAAGCAGACTCCCCGCCGAGCAGGGAGCCTGATGCGGGACTCGATCCCGGGACTCCAGGATCATGACCTGAGCCGAAGGCAGTCGCTTAACCAACTGAGCCACCCAGGTGCCCGGGAGAGAAAAATCTTAAGGAGACCCTGAGTGTGGAGCCCAACACTGGCTTAATCTCATGACTCGGAGATCACCACTGGAGCCAAAACCAAGAGTCGGACACTCAACCAACTGTGCTGCCCAGGCATCCCAACTTTTTTTTTTTAATTTAAAATCTTATGTAGTTTGTTTTTGAAAAAAACATTACCTTCTATTTATGGCAAGTTATTAGTTTTCCATTTAGAATACTGATATGATTTCCTTTTTCATGATAAATATATATAAAAAGTGAGTCAATTCAAAGAAAATGACAGTGTAGATATGGCAGAAATAGCAAAAGAGGCACACAAATGCTTGAAGTTGGGAAATACTTATCTAGCATTTCAGAGGTAGTTGTGGTATAATAAAATGAATAGCCAAGACTCATCCCGAACTCAGAGATCTAAGTCAGATCATGTCACTGCTGTGCTCAAAACTCTCCAAAGGAAAAAACAAATAAATTAAAAAAAGTAATGGATTACCATCACACTTTATTTTTTCACTTTATTTTTGTAACAGCTTCACTGAGGTATAATTTACATACTACATAATTCAACAATTTAAAGTGTACAATTCAACTGTTTTTAGTATGGTTCACGGAGCTATGTAACTATCACCAATCACTTTTAGAATATTTTCATTACCCCTAAAAGAAACCCCACGCATTTAGCAGTCACTCCCCTCTCCTCCAACCTCCCTATCCCTAGGTAACCACTACTCTACTTTCTATCTCTATAAATTTGCCTATTCTGGACATTTCATGTAAATAGAATCATACATGTGGTCTTTTATGACTAGCTTCTTTCACTTAGTATGTTTTCAGGGTTCATCAATGTAGCACATAGTAGCACTCCATTTCTTTTCATGGCCAAATAATATTCCTTTGTATGGATATACATTTTATTTATCCATTCACCAGGTAAGGAACATTTTGGTTGTTTCTACTTCTTGACTAGTATGAATAATGCTGCTATGAACATTCATGTACAACTTTTTGTGTGAATATGTATTTCCATTTCTCTTGAGTATATACCTAGGAGTAGAATGGCTGGGTCATATGTTAACTGTAACGTTTTGAGGACTGTGTTCCAAAAGTGCACCATTTCACATTCCCACCAGCAGTGTACAAGGGTTCCAACTTTATTTTTTTTTTTTTTAAAGATTTTATTTATTTATTTGAGACAGAGAGAATGAGAGAGAGAGCACATGAGAGGGGGGAGGGTCAGAGGCAGAAGCAGGCTCCCTGCTTATCAGGGAGCCCGATGCGGGACTCGATCCAGGGACTCCAGGATCATGACCTGAGCCGAAGGCAGTCGCTCAACCAACTGAGCCACCCAGGCGCCCAAGGGTTCCAACTTTGTCACACATTGTCCAGAACTTGTCTTTCATAGTAAAGCCATCCTAGAGGGTATGAAGTGGCATCTCATTGTTTACCATCACTTTTTGAGTGAAGTCTAGAGCTGGCCAGGGCCTACAAGGCCCCACATGATCTAACTTTGTGTACCACAGGTAGGTAGACAATCTCTTATCAGCTCTAAAACAACCTCTTATCAGCTCTAAAACAAATTAAAACAGCTCTAAAACCCAGGATTTTTGGAACTCATATGGCAACAAAACCTGATAGGAAACTCATGTTGGGTAATTTACATGACTATTCTTGTATTTTGCTGCAGAAATAGAAATGTTTTGATCCTGGGTACTGCTCCAGATCCCTTTGAGGATGTTACATGTTAAATAGTATATGCTCTGTATTACTGTTCTAATGTCAAAATAAATTCAAAAGCAAGTAAGATCTCAAGGATTTCATATAAAGGATTGTAGATCTGAACCACTTTCCCCTAGCTCACTTGAATTTAGCCAGACTGCCTTGCTTTTTCTGTGACATGCCAGGCATACTCTTTCCTGAAGACATTTGCACTTGCATTTGCACAGCTCCCTCTGCTAGGAAGCTCTTTCCCCATTTATCCGAACAGCTTGATCTTTCTAGTTTTCTGATCAAATGTTATCTTATAGACATAAGGGCATTTTATATAAAACCTACATGAAAACTACAGCCCTTCTTCACACCCGATCACCCTCTCACACTGCTCCCCCACTAAAATGTAAGCCCTATGTATTTTTATCTTGGCCACTGCTAATATCTTCAGTATTTAGAAATGGCTGGCACATTATAGGTATTCAATAAATATTTCTTGAGTAAGTGATTGTTTTATACCACTTAAACCTCACAAAAATACTGTGAAATAGGAATGATCACCTAAAGATTAGAAAATTGAAGAGAGGGGTGCCTGGCTAGCTCAGTCAGTAGAGCATAGGAGTCTTGATCTCAGGGTTTTGAGTTCAAGCCTAACATTAGGCATGGAGCCTCCTTAACAAAAAAGATTTAAAAAAATAAAGAAAACGAAAAAGTTGGTTGGAGAGGTTACATAACTCACCCAGGGTCACACAGCTAGAATTATCAGAGGGGAGATTTACATCTAAGAGTCTACTCTCTTAGGTTCTTAACCCGACAGCTCTGTTTAATGGGAGACTGGACTGAGAAACTTAAGTGCCAAGCACAGTGGCAAGTGATACTTATTGAATAAATGAACGAATCTAGATTCTAGCCTGTTCTTTCATCTACTGGCTCAGCTTCCTTTGACAAACCTATTAGCTTATTAATGCATATGAAGTGAACACCCCTCTATACCTAATAGTTACTAAAATAAATTAAATGTATAAACTAAAGAAGCAGGATATTAACCTAAATAGTGTGACAATAATTTTGTCCTCCTACATGATAAGTTATGGTAATGTAGGCAAAAACAAAACGAAGTACAGGATTTGGGGTTGAGGCAAAGAGTGGCCCAGGACATGAATGAATCCTGATTACCACAGGGAATTGACTTCAAATCCAATTACCTCAAAGGCAGACCAGATACTGGAATAGCCCAGAGACTTGCACCTGGCTTGAATACTTTATACATTGAGATTGGAGGATACTTCAGAAAGTTAGGGAGGTGCTGAGATTGCAACTAACTTTTCCACACCTAATAAAGTCCACTCAAAGTAGGTGGGAGTGGGAGATAGGGACTCAGATGTCTACACCATCTTTTTGGCGACCAGGTAGTAGAACTTTAGTCCACAATAGTTTAGCAGAGCAGGCTGTTCATTTTACTGCCCAACCATCTAGAGAACCTCAAGCTGACTTGTGGGGCACTTCCAATGGCATGACATGAAAACGATGTCCTGGCTGCCCATCAGACAAAGCAAGGTTTGAGTTACTTGCAATGGGTGTTGGGTTGGGAGGTGGAATGGGGCTACTTTGCTGCCTGAAGCCCATGAAAATCTTTGTCATCTCTGGCACTCCAAAATCTCAATGAATTTGGGATTATCTGCAAGTAGAAAAATTGCTCAACCAATTCTTAGTTGTGTTAGGCTCTGGAATGTATGCTCCCTGGAGATAGGATCACATTTTTTATTTTAAGATTTTAAGTAATCTCTACACCCAATGGGGGCCTTGAACTTACAACCCCAAGACCAAGACTTGCACACTCCAACGGAGTCAGCCAGGCCCCCTGGATCACACTTTAAGAATGCACAAACCTGGGGGGGGTCTGGGTGGCTCAGTCAGTTAATCATCTGACTTGGCTCAGGTCATGATCTCAAGGTCCTGGAATAGAGCTGCTCAGGAGGGAGTCTCCTTGTCCCTCCGTCACTCCACTAGTGCTCTCTCAAAAAAAGTGCACATATCAGGGGCGCCTGGGTGGCTCAGTCATTAAGCATTTGCCTTCAGCTCGGGTCATGATCCTGGGGTCCTGGGATGGAGCCCCATGTGGGGCTCCCTGCTGAGTGGGGAGTCTGCTTCTCCCTCTACCACTCCCCCTGCTTGTGTTCCCTCTCTCGGTGTCAAATAAAAATCTTAAAAAAAAAAAAAAAAAGCACAATCAGGAGAGCATGTGACTTTTGATCTTGGGGGGTTGTGGGTTCAAGTCCCATGTTGGGTGTGAAGATTACTTAAAAATAAAATCTTTTAAAAAAAGCACAAATCAACTTTTAAACTCCCAGTCCTGGGAGAGCCAGTTAAAACCTATCTCGAAAAAAAGATAGGCTGAGCCTAATAAATATTTCAAGAAAAATTCTGTCGTAGTTACATGGCCTGATCTACTACCTGAATCTGGTTTTAACAAACTGGGATTTGAGAGAACCAGGTTTAGCGTTTTTACCTCTGACCTTTCTTCTAACCAGTGTTTGCTCCTGGTGTAAAAGGGTCATTACACCAGAGGAATGAAGGAGCAGAAGCCTTGTGGGCCTCCCCAGAAGATGGGACTCTTACCTACAATGTGTTCTCACAAATTCAGGGTTTGCCACAGCTGTTCCAGCACATGCACTGGTATGTTGACCATGAGCAAGTTGGAGTCAGCAATTTTTTTTTCAGTTAGAGTTCAGTAACAGGGCCACTTCTAGGCTCTGAAATACTCTACTCCTTGCTATCATATTCCTTTGAATAGGCACTTAGAAAAATGTTTCCCCACTGAAATGTGTTATTTTGATTTTGAGATAGCCAGTGAGCAAGCAAGCCAGCACGTGTGTGGGGGAGTGGGGAGCACAGGGAGAGGGACAAGCAGACTCCACACTGAGGGCAGAGCTCTATCTCTGGACCCAGGGATCATGACCTGAGCCAAAACCAGTAATCTGACTGAGCCACCCCGGGACCCCTCCCACTGAAATGTTTTTTGTTTTTTTTTTAAAGGATTTTAAAGAGAGGGGCACCTGGGTGGCTCAGTCAGTTAATCATCTGCCTTCAGCTCAGGTCCTGATCTCAAGGGTCCTGGGATTGAGCCCCGTGTGGAGTTCCCTGCTCAGCAGGGAGTCTGCTACTCCCTCTCCCCTCCACTCCTGCTCATGCTAATAAAAAATCTTTTTTTAAAAAGGTTTTATTTGACAGAAAGCGAGAGCGGGAACACAAGCAGGGGGAATGGGAGAGGGAGAAGCAAGGAGCCTGATGCGGGGCTTAATGATGAGCCACAGAGGAGCCCCTTAAAAAATAAAGATTTTAGATAGAGTGCACACACAAGGGGAGGGGCAGAGGGAGAAAGGGGGAAGCAGACTTCCTGCTGAGCAGATTGACGCAGTGCTCAATTCCAAGTCCAAGACGATGACCCAACAGCTGAGCTGAAACCAAGAGTTGGACAAACTGAATGTATATTTTAATCAAATCATCCAAGCTATGAGCTTAGTTTAGTTTGGGGGTGGGGGTAATCCTGTAACTTCATTAGCAAAGCCAGTCATTATCAATCCATATTCCTACCCAGTAACTTTCTAATTTCTGAACTCTAGAAAAAACCATTGTCACACAAATGAAATAAGATAGAGCTTTCCTCCATACTTTGTGTGGCAATTCTCTTTCCTCTTGTGGGACTACCACAAGTTTCTAGGAATGCCTTTGGTATCCTGGACATCTTTATTCCACAGAGAAACACACCACAGAAAGATGCAAATTGGCCAAAAACAAGTTTAGCAGCAGACCAATTCCAAGTCAGTGAATTTTATGAAGTCAAGGATCCGAATACAGATCCCTTTAAAAGCTAAGTCATGAACTTCCTATTGAAGTCTTTGTGTCCCCCACCAGGGTCAGGCAGACCTCAGTCCGTAAATCATCTCCCGATGTGCTCCTCACTCAAGTTCTTCCTGACCCTCCTAGTTCCTTACCCCTATTTTTAAGACACCAACCATCTACTAGCAAGGTGACATTAATCTAACACCCACGGGTACCTTACCACCCCCCTCACAGCTATGCAAGTTGGGGAGGCCAAGAATACAAATACAAAAGAAACCCAAGCTGAGGTTTTACTTACATTGATAAACTTTCTCCCCCATGAAAAGACTATGTGGCACTCCACACTTCAATGTAAAAATAATTACAGTCCCGGTGACACATACAACTCCCACACTGACAACACATACACTCAACATGCCGTATGATGTGTAATCGCCATTTATTTTTTTTCTGGAGAACAGCTTTTCTTCAGTCCTTAAGGACTTAGCTCCTTACATGGGCTTTGGTGGAGGTCGTGGGGCAGCACCCTTAAAGAACAGAACAGTAAATTTAGAAACATCAACGAAAGAATCCCCCCTCAAAGAACTTGACTACTACCCTCCCATCACTAAGAATACATTTGGGTCATACATGCATGGAAAACTGGTCAATGTGGATCATCCACATTATTCCATCTGAAACAGATTCTAACAGCTCTTCTTTTTTAAAAAATTTTACTTATCTGAGAGAGAGCACAAGTGGGGTGAAGGTCAGAGGGAGAAGCAGACTTCCTGCTGAGCAGGGAGCCCGATGTGGGACTCAATCCCGGGACTCCCGGATCATGACCGGAGACGCTTAACAACTGAGCCACCCAGGCGCCCCCTAACAGCTCGTCTTTAGAACAGTCTCCAAGCAAATGTTTTAGATATGAGTCCCACCTACCTTACCTATTTAGACCTTAATTTGAGATTCCTTGGGTCCTCATGTGTCTCTTGTCCACCACCCCTCTGGCTTCCACCTCTTTTTAAAAAATACTTACCTCGGGGGCAGCTGGGTGGTTCAGTGGGTTAAGTATCTGCCTTCAGTTCAGGTCATGATCCCAGGGTCCTGGGTCCCTGGGCAGTGAGCTTGATTCTCCCTCTACCCTTGCTTGTGCTCCCCCGCAATAAATAAATTAAAATCTTGAAAAAATAAAGAACAAAGATACTTACCGCAGGTCTAAATCGGGGTGGGGGTGTTCGGTCCTTCCGTGCTTCACGAGAGCGATTCCTGACTACCTTGCTGTGAATGGCACAACTCACACAATAATGTAGTTTCACATACAGCTTGGGAAGCACATAGGCTGAGAAACAGAAAGTAAGAGGCATAACAGTAGGTATTACATACCCACATTGCACTTGTTCTCTCATTCTATCAGTCAAAAATAAACCTACTTACAAAGTTTCCTTCCAAAGCAATCGTTCAGTTTGATAACTTAACACATCTGCATTTTTACAAATGAATAGTCCCCTACTAACCCTTGTCACCACAGGTACCAAATCCACAGCCTACTGGCAATAAACCAACAATCCAGTTCCTTCAGCAGTTGCACCAGTCCTAATGCCTGTTCCTGGGCCCCTTCTCCTTGCCTAAGTAAATTAACTTGTCTTAAGAAAAATAAATGATCGGGGCGCCAGGGTGGCTCAGTTGTTAAGCATCTGCCTTTGGCTCAGGTCATGATCCCCGGAGGCGGGGATCGAGCCCCACAGCGGGCTCCCTGCTCGGCGGGGAGCCTGCTTCTCCCTCTCCCACTCCCCCTGCTTGTGTTCCCTCTCTCTCGCTGTGTCTCTGTCAAATAAAGTCTTAAAAAAAAAAATGATCAAAATAACAGAAAACACACTGCTCCAAAGATCACCCTTGACCAAATTAGACTACCTTCATTTTTGAAACATTCTTAAGATTTAGTCTGTACATCTTTATAACGGGTACTCGAGTGTTCAACAATCCAGAAAGGTTGCTACGTTTTTCATGTTTATACCTAGTGTTCCCCAAATGCTGATACATGATAAACTCTACAAGTCTTTTGCGATCTCACCCTCTAAATAGGCAACCACAAATCATGACCCAAAGACTGCACTATCACACAAGGCCCCACTCTGTCCAGACAAAATTAAAACAAACGAAGCGAAAATACCGGTCTCTTCTACCAACAGTAATCCTAAAGGCCCGCAGAAATTGCCTGGGACGCGCCAGAAACGTGCCCACAAACAGAGCCTGCAGGTGGGGATGGGTTGTGCCAGAAGCTCACTCACCGTCGAAGACACTCGCTTCGGAAATATCCCTGACGGCGGCGGCCTCTACTATGTTCCGAATAACGAACTTCTTAATGGCCTTATCCTTGGGCACACAACGGGCGCAGTTGGTGCAGCGAATAGGCTGCACGTGGCCGCGGCCCTTTTTGGCACGACCATTATTCCTTCTTTTCTTGGTCTGCATCAAAATGAAGATCCTGTTACCAATGGGGCGCAGCTTCCCCAACCTTAAGCCCCCTACCGGCTACAATCGCGCCGGCAGCCCCGAGAATGGCTCTACTCAGATCTTCAGCCCCTCTGCACATCCCTCCAAGGTCGAAGCAAATACACACTCTATGTACTCTCCGCCATGATCCAGGCTTTCAAGTCCCCACAATCTCAAGAATCTGTTCCTCTCAGGACCCCACGCGGACCCCCAGCACTCACCACGCGCCACAACTCACCATCTTCGTAGCGAGACCCGAGAGAGAATGTAGCGCCGGTCCCGACTCTCTTATATAGCACGAGATCCCTACGCGCACACAGGAAGACTATTTAGGAGACGTACAGCGAGAACGGCAAAGCCACTTCACTCAGATTTTCTTCATTATTAAGCGTTTACGCTGAAATGTAGTGGTAGAAAGGCGTTTCTCGGGTTTTGTTATCCGTGATAGAAAGTGACCATGGGACTATTTAGCCGGCTGGCGGAAGAAAATTAGGGTTATATGTCTCCCACTAAGCACTACGGACCCTTACCCCGGAAGTAATCCTGGGCGTTGTAATTATCCGGTTTTGCGACGCTATGCGCGGAAATTTCCCGCGCAGGACCACAAATCGCACTCCCTATCGGAGGTCAGAGTCGGGGAGGTGCATGGGAGTTGTAGTGGAAAGCTGGCCGGCCCTTGGCTCCGAAGCTCTGTGACTGAAGGCGGCGCCGTGCCACCGGGGGACGCTCTCGGCTCATTTCTCTGACAATACTGTTACTTGGTGTAGGATTGAGAAACGGAAGTCCTGGGGGAAAACAAAATATTTTGTTAATTCCTCCTTCCAGTATGGACAAAACCCCACGAAAGGCCATAGGCAAGTACTTGGGTGTTAGCGCTGTTTCTTATTCACTATTTTTTTTTTTAATATCACTGGATCATGTTAGCATAGCGCCAGACACTGTAGTAAGCGCTTTATAAATATTAACTCATTTTACCTTCAACAAGCCTATAAGGTAGGTTCTATTATTATCCTCCCTTTACAGATTGAAAAACTGAAGTTGCTGAAAATTACAGAGGTGTCCTGGCTCCACTACACTATGCTGCCTTCCGCCTAACAAAAAAATGGGTGAAGGTATATAACCTGGAACAGTAACTTCAACGATTTTGATTCCGACCCATAGCAGAAATGTATTTTACTTTGGTTCTCAATACATACACAGACGTACAAAACTGAAATACAAATTTCATGAAACAGTACCTGCCCTTAGGACATAAGGGGCAATGATATGTTCTGTTTTCTACTTTATTTTTATTTTTTTAAATATTTATTTATTTATTTATTGTTATTTATTTGACAGAGAGATCACAAGTAGGCAGACAGGCAGGCAGGCAGAGGGAGAAGCAAGCTCCTGGCTCTTCCCACATTGGGCTCCATCCCAGGACCCTGAGATCATGACCTGAGCCGAAGGCAGACAGACGCTTAACCGACTGAGCCACCCAGGTGCCCGTGTTTTCTACTTTATTTTAATAAATGTTGATCAAGCCCCACTAAAGTGATTTCACCACTCAATGAGTCTGGCCCGTGATTGAAACATACCTTCCTGCATATAAGCTCCATTTACCTTTGGAGAGCCTTCAGAAAGTCTTTAGCTTTGGGCAGGAGTGCTATCTGTGGACAACCACCCAGTTGTCTCCAAAGTTGAAAAAACTAGAATGTCAAGGGGACCTCCCAGAATTCAGACCAAAGGTGGTACAGATGGAGACCAACCATTCATTCATGAGTCATTCTGGAGTCCGAACACCAGTCACTTTCCCTCAAAAGAAACCCATCATGGTTTCTTTTCACCTCTAATCCACTTTACTGGGATTGAAGTTTATTTTCTAACTTTTGTTTTGGCTTCAGAACAACTATATTCATGGTCTCTCTCGAGTTTGAATTTGTTAGTGTTAATGGGTTATGGGAAATGATAGACTTTAGATGGAAGTATCTTCAATTTTCACTTCAGTATAGTCTCATGGAAAACAGAAGGCAGACATTAGTGTATGGATTGGCAATGAGATAGGAGAGAACAGGAAAAAAGTTCAGAGTGAAGGGGACAGAAAATAGTTAATATTTAAGACAGAACCAAGTTAATGTTCTTGTCTTGGCTTTTTGGATTTTTATAGCCTGGGAGTTTCAGTGGCGGCATTCCCTGGCATAAAGATATGGGCACAGAATTTGGAGTAACACACTCCTGGGTTCAAGTCTGGGTTTTGACATTTATTGGTTGATTAGTCTGGACACGTTGTTTATTCTCTCTTGGGCTTTTATTTCTTCACTAGTAATGGTGGATCATTCACTTTTAGGTGGTTTCTACAATTACATGAATACTTGGCACAGTGCCTTGCACTTATGCTCAAGAAGTGGTAGACCCTATTATTATCATCATTCATGTTATTGTAACTTGCATTTCCTTGGGCATATAATGTATTTTGCATATAGTAGGTACTCAAAAAATGTTTGATGAATCTCTGCTTTGGATGGATAGGCAAGTTGGGCTTCCTCTATCCTGAAGGCACTCCTGGTAGGAAAATCTCCACTTTCCACTGTAGGTCGAAAATTCTGTTCTTTCTGTAGCAACAGCTTGAGCATTCTTGTTTGGCTTCCTCTTAATCTTAGGCTTGTTCACCTTCAAAATATTTAGTAGTTGGTACAGTGTGCAGCAAGGAGATCCCCCTCCCTCCCAGCAGAAAATTACAGCAAAATCTGCAAAAACAACCAGGGGTGTTAAATTACTCATGTTTATTTATAACAGACCTTCAGCCAGTACAGTACAAAACTTACAGTAGTATATCTCCGTTACACAAATATTTACTTACAATATATTACATATACAAAATGCTTTGCAATAAGTCTCAAAAGCTAGTTTAACTCCCCTTGAGAAAGGAGAAAAACCCTTTAAAAAAAGGGGGAGGGAGAACCAAAGGAAGAGGGGGAGGTGAAAGGGTAAGGTCCAAGGAGACACCAAGCATAGGCTACAAATGAAACCCTGGGAGAGAGAGAGAGGAGAGGTGGTATTGCACTTGCTTCTGTGTTTTATTTTTTTTCTTTTTGTTCTTCATAACTTCTGATTAAAAATATATATAATATATATATATTATGTACACAAGGAAATAAGCTGCTGAAAGTATTACAAAATCCCATCCGCAGCTTGGACACTGACACAAAAAAACAAAGGTCTGGAAAAGTGTCTATTTAGAAATTTTCTTGTGTGGTGTTGGTCTTGAATATCAATATAAAAGGAAAACACCTCTTTTCTCCATGTGGGTTTCAATGTTTTTGTTTTTTTTTTCTTTTTCTTTACTTTTTTTTTATGCAAAAGGAGCTGGGAGAGAGCATGAGGATGTTTGAGTTTCCAGACCTGGAAGGCTCTGGAAAGTAGGATATTGTACCTAAGACCCTGGTTAAAGTGCAGTGATGGTCTGGAGAGAGACAGAGTGCCCTTCTCTCCCCTCCTTAGCACCTGGTCTTGCCCTTCCAGTCTCTGCTCTCATGGGCTCAGAGTATAGCCTCAGAGCATAGTCCTTCATGTTCCAGGAGGTTACAGGTGCCAGAGCTGACTGGGGGAGGGGACAGGGGCAACCTAAGGCTCTGATACCCTAGAAGGGACTAGTCCTTATGAGGTGTCACCAAGTACATAGCAGACGCAAAAGAGGTGGTAAGGGGTAGGTCTAACAGGAAGGGGCTCAATAACCAGAACAGTTGAGAAGACCCTAGATATTAATCTCAGCTCTGCTGCCATCCTGAAAGAAGGAGCCAGTTCCCTGGGGTACTGTTGAGAAGACTCTCCCCTTCTCTAGAGACCACTCTCCTTCCAGCTAACTCCCCCATCCTCTGCCCTTGGCAACATCTGTTTATTGCTACATTGTCAAGGAGGAACCATCAACCCACAAAGCCCCTCCTTGACAATCTGGTTCTCTTAGGGAGACTACATAATGGGGGAGAAAAAGAAGGGAGAAAAGTTTTTCTAAGGTCTCCCTTCCCATAGAGGGTAAGGTAGACTCTTCCTAGAGCCCTTAGGAGCCCCAATCCCAGGGTCTGTTCCTTAGCCAACCCTTCACCATCCCCCTAAATTATCCCTGATAGGGAGTGAGAAAAGTAGGAGGCAAAAGAGCCAATAAGGAAAGGACATATGGAAAGAAAGATGGAAGGGAAGAGAAAAGGAGAGAGAGAGAAGGACCAAGTGTTACAACTTGTGAGGTGTTGTGTTTGGTTTTTTACTTTCTTTTTTTTTTTTTTTTTTTTTAAACATAGAAAAACAGCCTTTGGTTTGAATCTCAAGGAAGCAGAGAATGGGATAGCTGTGGCCTTGGGCAGAAAACGCTTGTAGAACGAGACCTCCACTCACAGTGGAGCCGTATCTCCTCCTGCCCCCTTCTCACTAACTAGGTTACCCAAAAAGCCAGGGATCTCTGCTGTGGCCAGGAGGAGCATGCCCCCTCCTGCCCTACATCTGGGAACTGAGTGTAGAAGGGGGCAGTAGAGGATGACCCCCAGTTCAGTTGTGCCCATCCCATTCTTGCTGGGACAAGAATGGAATGAGGTGAGGGGCAAATGCCCTTCCTCGTCCTGGGATAATTTTTGGTTATACTGAAAATTAGGAGAAAAGAGACACCCTTTTCTCCCTGCCACTGATCCTAAGAACAGGGCCCAGAAGCCTGGGAATGAGGGTGAATCCTGCAGGGGGGAGAAGAAGAAGGCAGCATGACTGAGGGGTTGAGATAACCCCTTATCATCAGGCAGCAACCCACTAGTTTCTCATAGGAGAGGGACGGCAGGAGCCCCTGAGAGCCTAGGAAGGTCACTAGAGTGAAGAAGATTAGAGGTGGAAGAGAAAGAAGAATTTTAACCCACCCCCTTCCCATGCCCTGGTTCCCAATTAGGCACCTGTGGCTCCCAACATGTCAGGGACAGGACTGTAGACCTAGCCTTGGCCCCTGAGAATATAAAATTGGGGCACTCCAAGGAGAGAAAAACCACCACTGAGTAGACTGGCAGGTTGAAGAGAGTAGCAGTGTTGGGGGTTGTTTGAGGAGAGAAGAGATAGATCACATCCCAGAGGGAGATTCCCAAATGTGGGCTTTGAGGAACTCATATTACTAGAGGAACTCATATTACTAGAGGAACGTCAAGAGGACCCTCAGTCCCACAGTGCCTGGGGAGAATTTCTTCAGCCCCTCCTACTTCCCAATGAGGAAATTCTTCATTTGTTCAAGCATAGTGCAAGCTGCCTAACGTGAGAGGGCACAAGAGGTATGGAGTACCAGGTTGAAGGGTCCCAGAGAGGAGATATAATGCCACAGAGCTCAGGTAGGGCCAGAGGGAGTTATCAGCATCAAAAAGAAAGATAATGCAAAAGGTGAGGACTTAACACAAGAAGCTCAGAACTCTTAGGACCAAGAGGAGCTTCCTACCCCGAGGGCTGTTAGAGAAAGCTGGATCAAAGGAAGAAAAATTAGGCCTAAAGTGGGAGGGGTCTGTGGGCCGGAGGGTGGGGGAGTGGCAAGTGACTGATAAAAGTTAAGAGAAAAAAGCAAAAGAAAAATCCACAAATTATATTAATAAATAACTCTGAATATGCTGGGATGAGAGGAGAAGAGGAAGAGGAGAAACATAATCGAAAAGGCCTGTTTCATCACAATGCTTAAGTCAGGGTAGAGGAGAATAGGTGAGGAGGGGTCAGGGCCAAGTGTGAAGTCAGGTAGCCAGTGGTCTAGGCTACCGAGCAAAACTCCTTGGGATGAAGTGGGGACAGAGCTAGACTCCTGTAGGTAGGGCAGTGAAGTGGTGGACTGAGGGGAGGGCGGTAGGTGGCTAGCCCACCTTGTGCTCCCCCCGGACAATGTGGGAAGAGAATTCGTACCGGTCCTGGCTGTGGTAACCACAGATGTTACACTCAAAAGGGTCTCTGAAGCCATGGCAGCCCATGTGGATGGTGAACATGACATGGTCCAGAAAGAGGATTCGGCAGTGCTCACACTTGAAGGCCTTCACGGGCTCACCGCTCTCGCCCACCACCCGGAGCACTTCCTTGGAGGGGCCCGGGGTGCCCCGCAGTAACCCCTCCTGCGGCTTGGGGTCCTCTTTGGCGTAGGCAGGACTGGGCCGGCCCACCACAATGGTGGGAGGTGGCTGGGGTGGGGGACCCTGAGGGAGGGATACCACCCCCCCAACCCGATCTTCGTGGTTGCTCTCTGTGTCTGTGGAGTCCTGGCAGCCATTGCTGGGGGATGCCCCGGGGTCAGTCAGGGGGCCTCGGGCCCGGTAGAGGAGGGGGCCTCCATCGGCCAGGTCCTCGGGTCCCTCACCTGCTTCTCGGGATCCCGGAAGCTCCAGTCGACCAGGGAGGGGCTGCATCTGGGTGTAGACAGAGCTGATGACAGGTGTGAGTTCTGAGATGCAGTTGGTAGGTGGAAGGCGGAGGGGACGCAGATGTTCTGCCCCCACAAAGGCCAGAGAGCCTCCGAAGCCAGGCTCCAGGCCGTGATGTGCCACCAACTCCACATCCTTCTCATAGCCCCCCGAGTTCACATCATAGGGGATGTCAGAGAGGCTGAAGCGCATCTGCTTTTCACCTGTGGAGGAGAGGATCTCAGCAGAGCTGGGTTTGGAGAATTCCTGAGTTTCCCCAGGATGACTTCTTTGTTTGCTTACCCTGGGGATGGCTGTAACATTATTTACCAGCCCTCATTCACTTCCCTCAAGGTCAGGACCTCTGTGGGGCCACTCCCCAACTCCGGGCTATAATTGTAGGGAA
>NC_138373.1:106549573-106613517 GCF_054177405.1 Leptonychotes weddellii | reverse complement strand
CCCTGCCTACAGCCACACCTGGTTGGCCGGCCAGAGCTTGGGCTTCAGTGCTGAGACTCTGTAGGTAGTTGTGACACCGCTCTTTGTGCTCCTCCAGGGTACTCTGCTGTTTGTAGCTGCGGCCACAGTAGTTACACTTGTACGGCTTGCCCACTGTGGGGGAGGAGACTGTGGAGGAGACAGGAGAGACATGGCATTGTGCCCTGGCTCTACAAAGCCATCTGGGAGCAAATATGCACTGGCATGAGGAGGAAGGGATGCGGCTCAAGTGAATTCTGCTCGTCTTTCCTTCCCTACCTTCAGCGGCAAGCATGGACAGGTAACCACACCACGGAGAAGGGGACCAGTGCACAGCCACGGGAGTAGAGAGGGGACCGGGGCCTACGGCTTTGGACGGCAGCTGGGCCTCACGGTGGCCAAACTGCTGCTCAAAGGAAGGAGGAGCCAGGGACTTTGTAGGGGATCATCCCTGGCAGGCAGGCTGGCCCCACCCTAGGGTCTTAGATTCTGGGGCCCAGACTGTGGTTTAACCTTTCCATGTGGCAGGCGGGTGCAAGTGCTGTTTATCAGACAAGGGGATTTTTTGCTTTCAACCTATCTGCTTTGGTTTGGGGGAAATTGGTGGGCTGGGGTGACAGAAATGAGAGCCCTTAGATCTGCCAATGTGGGGAGGGGCAGTTTTCACTGACCTTTACTTGTGCTTCTACTCCCACCCCTAGCCTGGTTTTGCTGCTTATTTTTCTTTCTGTCTCTCTACACTGAGATACCAAGAGAGCCCCAGAAAAACCATCACTGATAGAGAAATTCTGAGAAGAGAAAAAGAATAAAAGAAGAGAGGGTGAAATAAAGGAGATGAGTAAAAGAAAGAGAACATCAACTTTGAGGGTCTTTTAAAATTTTTTTAAATAAAGAACAAGTTAGGGGCACCTGTGTGGCTCAGTCGGTTAAGCGTCTGCCTTCGGCTCAGGTCATGATCCCAGGGTCCCGGGATCGAACCCCACGTCTGGCTTCTTGCTCAGCGGGGAGCCTGCTTCTCCCTCTGCCTGCCGCTCCCCACCACTCGTGCCCTCCCTCTCTGACAAATAAATAATAAAATCTTAAAAAAAAAAAAGACAACTTTTTTTTTTTTTAAGATTTATTTATTTGAGAGAGAGAGAGAGTGGGGGAGAGGAAGAGGGGAAGCAGACTCCTGCTGAGCATGGAGCCTGATGTAGGGCTCGATCTCACCATCCTGAGATCATGACTTGAGCCGAAATCAAGAGTTGGATGCTCAACCAACTGATCCACCTAGGTGCCGCTAAAGACAACTTTTGAGAGATAATATTTGTGAGAGGAGAGAGAAAAGTGAGAGAACAAGGTACTGTATATATTATTTTACATATCTTGGGACGCCTGGGTGGCTCAGTCGGTTAAGCATCTGCCTTTGGCTCAGGTCATGATCCCAGGGTCCTGGGATTGAGTCCCGCATTGGGCTCTCTGCTCAGCGGGGAGTCTGCTTCTCCCTCTGCCTGCCGCTCCCCCCGCTTGTGCTCTCTCTCTCTCTGACAAGTAAATAAAAATAAAACATCTTATTTTACATATCTTGCTACTATTGAGCAGGGAGGCAGGATAAGGTGTCTCCAGGAGGGTGGTAATTACCCCCCTCCACCCCTTATATATACATACCTACTCTGGGCTTGGTTTAATCAATCTATGCCATTTTGACCTTGCTCTGTAAACCCTAGTCTTTGGGAGATGAGGTGAATGCCATGGTCCCTATCCACCCAAGACTTTTGGGAAAATGGTTTAACATCTGGGAGAGGAACCCCTTTTTTATTATAGTGTGGGTTATATAGAAAGCATCTCACAGAGATGGAACCCAATGGTATACCTGTGTCTAATTCTGTCCCTAATAATCTTCCACAGAACAACATCCAAAATCTACCCTGCTGGCCTCATTGTTGTTGGTTCAACAGTTCTAGGGACCAAGCCATCCTTGTTCTAAACCAGCAGAGGGAGCCGCCCCTTTTCTGAGGAAAAGGAGTATGATTCTTTGGCACAGAACCTTGAACCTTGATGGAGGTCCAGGAAGGCTGCAGAATAGCTCTGTGGCCAGCAAATCTTTTTTTTTTTTTTCTTTCTCCCCCCACCGCAGAGCTTCAGTTTCCTCGTCAGCAAAATGAGGATCACATGAGACAAGCGAAATGCTTTGTAGATCATAAAGCCAGCTCCAAGGTGAGAGAACCTAGAACAAGGTAGGTGGCTGGAGAAATGGTGCTGAGGTGATTGCTCTGTCCCTTTAAATCCCAGCCCAAGAGAGTTTAGGAAAAGAGAAAAATATCAAGGAAAGTTGCCAAGGACAGATCCTACTAATTTTTTCCCCTCTGCCCTTCTTCCTGCCTTTTCCCAATTTGAGCTCCTCCTTCCCGCCAGCAGCTTGACTCCTGGTCTCTTCGCAAGGCCAAGCTTAAAACTTAGTAAGATGCTTCAAAAATGCTACCTGCCCAGCTGATTCAGACATATGTTGACTCCAACAGTGTTGGCTGGGGCTATGAAAACTGGGTAGTCCAGTCCCCTGGCATGGATCCCAACACTAACCTCTGGACACTCTTGTGACTTGCTCTTGCCTCTGGGAAGGGGACAGCCTCTTGGGATGGGGAACAGAGGCTTTTCCTAGGCCTCCTTTCTTCCTTTGGAGTTTGGAGGCCCATGGATATTTTTAGGAACCAGTAGGAAGTAGAGGAGAGGACAGACGGTGGTGGTCCAAGACCTCTGGTATCATGGACGGAGGTGATGATGGTGATGGGTGTGGGAACCCGAGCATATGGAAGTGTGAGGAAGGGTTTTTCTGGTGCTCAGAAGTGTGGAGGGGGGTGGGGTACAGATGGTTCTGGCAGTAGCATGAACTTTAAAAAACAAAGGGCGGGTAACTGTTAACAGCCAAGAACATCACCCATGCTCCTTTTGCTCCAAGTCACAGAGTGTGGCAGATGTACATTACCTCATCAAAGAGTCCCCCAAATTCCCCAGGGGGCCCTGCTGCCCAGACGAGGGGTTAGAGAGGCAGGGCCCTATCCGCTCTGTGGGTGATCTGCCCTCCTCAGTGACAGGCACTGTAAGTCCCCGTATACACTGAGCTCTATTTCTGGGTGTACTGAGGTCCCACTCCTCCTCTCTCACTACACTGGTCACTGACCCGAGTGTGTACGGAGGTGGCCAGTGAGCGCATCACGCCGGCGGCAAGCATAGTTACAGAAGGGACATTTGAAAGGCTTCTCCCCAGAGTGCAGCTTGATGTGGCGCAGCAGGTTCCCCTTCTGGGTGAAGGAGGCACCACACTGGTTGCAGTGGAAGGGCCTTTCACCTGCAAGAGAAACAACAGATCGCCAAGGACTGGGCGTGAGGAATTCTGAAGGTTGAACCTCTTCTCCCACCCTCTGCCCCACCCTGCCTGAGGGAAGGTGCTCAAGACAATTTCTGAGAGGCAGAGCTGAGGCATGCACACAAAATTCCTGCTTTCTAAAGATCCCTCGGGAACAGTCTTACCCTGGGAAGGTGTGGATCAGAGATGAATGGCAGAGCAAAGGGCACCAGGCTTGGAACTCTGGGCCAAAAGACCATTAACCCAAAACCAAGCCCTGTAAGACCCACTCTGGAGCCCAGGAGCCCAAAGCCTGAGAAAGCTGAGAAGAGGCTTTTGTTTTCCTTTTTTTTGTTTTTTTTTTAAAGATTTTATTTATTTATTTATTTGATAGAGAGAATGAGAGAGAGAGAGAGAGCATGAGATGGGGGAGGGTCAGAGGGAGAAGCAGACCCCCTGCTGAGCAGGGAGCCCGATGCGGGACTCGATCCCGGGACTCCAGGATCATGACCTGAGCCGAAGGCAGTCGCTTAACCAACTGAGCCACCCAGGCGCCCCTCCTTTTTTTTGTTTTTGTTTATTTGTTTGTGTGTTTAAATCTGAGACCGGAGGGCCCAAATAATACCCTGGAGTCCTGTCCCTGTTGGACTCTAGGACCCTTCTTGAGGCTACACCATCGTCTCCCTCACCTTCTGAGAAAAGTATCAGCTTTTCTTTATAACGACAGCTGATGAAAGTGCCAGAGAAGTATGAATGTTGAGGGAATCCAAATGCCATCCCCTCCTTTTTTTCATCAGCTGGGAAATGTGCGGGGAGAGACGCTTCTCTGTCTGAGGCCAGCCCACTGCAGGCATGGCCTCCTAGCCCCCCCGGAGCCCCTCCTGGACCCCCGGCTTACTCACCGGTGTGGCTGCGCTTATGCACCATGAGCACATTGGGTCCGATACAGACCATGCCGCAGACATCACACTTGAGCTTGCCGTTGGGCAGCCGGATGCCCCCGGGGGAGTGAGGCTCTGGCCCACTTCCATCACAGTAGCCCAGGGGCTCTGACAACGAGTCTTCCACGATCACACTGTCGTCCTTTTCTAGGAGCCGCTCATCTGGCCCCAGCAGTCTGCTTGACTCCTCATCGCTGTACATCTCCACCTTGATGGAGTTGGCTGGAGGGTGGGATGGTGTTTAGGACAGAAACAGGCAAAAGGGGGAACCTGCCCGCAAACCAGAATGGTACTCCTGAGGTCCAGAAGGCTTTCTCCCAGCCCTGAGACACGCAGGCTTTCAAAGAGGCCAACACCCTAAGTCTCCTGGGTGGTGATATGGTGGTCCTGCCGGGACCTGAAGCAACTTTTTCCTCCCATCCCACTGCCCAGGCAAATAGGCTCCAAGAGAAAAAAAGTTGGGGTACATGGGATGTCTTCTATTCCACTGGGGAGAGGAGGAGGCTAAGGGGAGCCTTTTTCTTCACTCTCTTGTCATTAAGAAAGATGTCTGGCTTGGCCCTGGGCAGGAAGCCAGCAAGTAACAGTGGCGGGAAAATGGTCCTAGGAAGACCAAAGAGATGGCGGGCTAAAGAGAGAGCAAAACTGGAAGACAGACATGGCTCACATTATCCTCCCTCCCCGTAAGACTGAGCCCCTCTATTTCCCCTCCATGAAAATCTGGAGAGGGGGATGAAGGAGGGAGGAGCCACTGAGGAGAAAGCTTTGGCTCTAGCTCTGACCTACATTCCTGGCTATTCCAACCATTTAGAGAATGTCACAGATCTAGGGCCAGCAAGAAGAGGCAGTCATGGGGACCCTATCCAGGCAGGAGAATGAGGGCCGGGAGGGGGAAGGGGCAGGTGATGAGGAGATCCCTCTCATCTCTGTTTCCTATCTGGCTCTACCTTGTGACCATTCCTATGTACTTGTGTCTCCAACTCCAGGATTTCTCTTTGGAGCCTTTACCTTAATCCCACCCATGCCTCCTTTAATTCTACCCTAGTCTGGCAGCAACTGTTCACTCTCCTTTCAGAAGTCAGGAAGACCCTAGATGCTGAGCTCCGTACTGCTTTTGGAGGCTCGAAGCAGAAAACCAGAGGGAGGCAGCGATGGGGAAAATGGCTGCCCATGGAGGGTGAACTGCGGGCCAAACACAAATGGGGGCGCCTAGTGGCAGGGCAGGGCAGAAGGTTGCACTTACCACTGAGTGAGCGGCTGGGAGAAGAGTGCTGGCTGTTGGGGGTGCTCACCGAGGGCCCCACTGGGGCCCCGAGGAACTCCTTCTCCAGAGATGAGTCCCCGCTACCTTGGAGGAGAGAACAAGAGGACAGGTGAAGCTGCAGCTGGAGCCTGTTACCGTCCGTTGCCTCACCTCTTCAAAATTCTGTGACGTCTCACAAACATTCATCTTGTAGCCACGTACAAGGCAGTGTTGTGTGCTCGGCACCATACCTTGTGCCCTCGTCAGCCGGGTGCCTGGTGCGGACTTCTGCAAGCTCAGTGGCTGCATCTTGCCCACCCTACCTTTATCTAGGCCTGAGGGGAAGAGCATCACTGCCTGACGTCCACAGGAAGCAGGGCTGGGGCTGGGCGGGCCAGGGTGGAGAGGAAAATGGGGGCCTCAGGAGGGAGGCGGTTCAGGACAGACGTTCTTCCCTACTGTTCCTTTCCGGAGCCCCCAACACCAGGTTCGGGATCTGCAGGAAGGGCAGCTGGAATGGTCCCTGAATCTAATGATAATAATAGTAATCATAACGATAGCCGCTAACATGTATTGAGTGCTCACTTTGTGCCAGGCCTGGTTCTATTCACTTTATACCAATTATCTCATTTAACCTTCACAACAGCCCTATGAAGCAGGTGCCAATAGTATCTTAATTTTGCAGATGAGAAAACTGCGGCATAAAAGAGGCTGTGGCACTTGTCCAAGGTCACATAGCTGGTAGAGGTGGAACCCGGACCGATCATAGATCGTAAGCACCCATGTCCTGAGCCACCACCTCTGCAACCAGTGGGGAATCACTGTTTTAGCAGAACTCTAATGGGAGCATTAGGCCCATTAGACCTTCTGTAATCAGCACAAATTTGACTACTCCAGAAAGCCTCCTATCTGATATGATTCCAGTCACATATTTATTGCTCGATGTTCCCTTGACAGTAAAATAATGAGTTTATTCTCAGTATGTTTGTTGTTAACGTGTTGACACATTGCTTTGTAAAAATGAATTTTAAGAGTTTCGTATGTATCTTTAAAAATTAGTTAACATACATGAAGATATGAATCATGTCTTTAAAAAAAAAAATCCCTCCTCCCCACAATCTTGTGCACAAATTTATAGGTGAAATAAAACACATGTAGGTAAACACACACATAGACACAGACACATATCACAGATGTAGTTACACATGAAGAGAACATACCTATAGGGGTAAACACACCCATAGCCTTCTACATTATCTGCTAACGTGAACATGCATGGATGTGTACACACAAGCCTAAATATGGAAGAGAGAAAGAAAGACACGAGCCCTAAAATTCATCCCTAAAGTCCACCTATTAGTAC
Organism: Leptonychotes weddellii; assembly: GCF_054177405.1. Lineage (NCBI taxonomy): Eukaryota > Metazoa > Chordata > Mammalia > Carnivora > Phocidae > Leptonychotes > Leptonychotes weddellii. Next base: position 106,606,630 of record NC_138373.1, on the reverse strand, counting down.
TTTACCCAATTTCCCAGCTATGCACATACTTACTTTCACAAAATAAAGATTCCATTATAAAATGGTTGGAGTCTTGGGCCTGAGGCAAGTAATCCGGAACACACCCTCCTGAGGGATCCCTCTCCAGCTTTGGTCAGTGGGAAGAAAACAACCACTCAGGACTTTGGGACCATTTCCCATTCATATCCTCTTCTAAAAGTCCCATTTCCCCCATTCTTTCCCATCAAAGCCTGAGGAAATTTGTTCACTCTCTATAGAAAATGCCTTATAGCTTGAAACTGAGTTGTCCCAGCTGGGGCTCTTTAGATGAGCCATGGTTATCTAGAAAAGTTGCCCAAGTCAGAACCACATACATATCATGAAGTAAACATCTCAGAGTTGAGGGTTGAGATGTGTAGATTCAGACCTAGTTTTAAAATACGTCCTTTAACTAAGTGGTAGGGTTTGCTATGGTTAAAGGGGCTAAAAGGGGCATCTCTTCGTTCCTTTTCAGACGTTAGTGCTGACTTGCCCTAAATCACTTGATGTTAGTAATAGGGGAAGAACTGGACTCTGGGCCCTGGTGCTGAGTCCTTGACCCTAAAACAATGAGTAAACTTGCTAGAAATCCATCTCTAGTCCCAGCCTACTAGGGTGAGACTGCCTCTTGGAGCCAGGGGCTTGATACATGGAGAAAATATGCTTAAAGGGGTATTTAGGGGCATTAAGAGGAAAACATCCCTTGTGCCTTTCCTTATGAAGGCCTGGGAACAGGAGGAAGAGCAGGTGCCTCCAGAGCCAGCCTAGTAGTTCGAGAGGCTCTTTGATGCCATTGCCATCCCTAGGGAAAATAGGCTCAAGTCTGCTTTTCTGGGGCTAATACATAAAAATGAATCTGTTTCAGGGGCCAGAAAGTCTTTATGGGGAGGGACCCAGGGATTTTGAGTTCTAGCCGGAGGGTGAAGGGGCCTAGAGACAGATTTAGGAAGTTCAGCAGTTCCTCTGTCGGTCCCAGAAACCCCAGGGAGGGAACTTCAAATGCCTGGGACTCCCAAGAAATCCCAGACTGTCAAAGCCAAGAATTAAGGCCACTCTCAGGTCTCAGAGAAATGTTCTTGGTCACAGTCATCATAGATTGGCTGAACCCCCAGAGGGTAAAGCCAAATCATGAGGTTGACATCAGAGGAACAAGGAGGTGGGTCCAGGGCAGAAAAGCAGGAGGGAGAGAGAGGAAACAAGGCAATGTCCCACAAGCTAAATGTGTTTCACATGCTGAAGGAGACTAGCCCTCCACTCCTGCTGCCCTTCCTCGATCCCTTCAAAGAGTGGCTGCCTCTAGGGAACAGCCATGAGGTCCAAGAACCTCCACACTTCTCTGCTCTCATCCTAACTGCTTTCCCTTTCTTGACCATGGGCTCCGGGGTGGCAGGATGCTAACCTGCTAGCAGGAAACAGTGGGTACAGGAGCGAAGAAAGACGCCCATCCCCAGCTCTATTGTGGGGAAGAGGCTGAGGCCCCTCAGATCTCTGTTCCCGGGTGAGGCATCTGCTGCCAAGGTTCTTCTTTACCTCGATTCTATTACCCATTCCCACCCAGGCCTGTCTCGGCATTTCCCCCTCGGGCAGCTCTACATCTGTCCCCAAGGCCTAATCAAGATGTCACCACAAGCTCCCACTGTCCAAGTCGCAGTCTTTGCTTAGCAACACCAAACACCCTTCCCATCCTCCGCAAGTGTAGGGAGGAACGCCCCCTCCCCCGCCACTCACACTCACACTCACACACACTCACACGCGCGCGCGCGGCCCCCATCCTCTCCCTCTCCTCAGGCTTGGGAGTAGTTACTGAATCGGCTCCCTAGCCCCGGCAACCCCCCTTCCCCCTCCGCTAGCCCCCTTCTGCCTGAACTTACATTATCCTTCCCTTGCCGGTGAGCCCCTGGGGTGCGAACGCGGCCGCCGCCTTGGAAACGGCGAGGGAGTGCGGGTGGTGTGTGCATGTCTGCGTCTCGGTGGCAGGCAGGGGTGAGCCCAGCCACTCACCTTCCAGGAAGCGCGGATTCCTGGAAGTGAGGGGAACCGCCGTCATTTCGCAGGCAGCGGCTCGGTGAGCGGGGGCCCACGGCTGCAGCCGGCAAGAGGAGCTCAGCCCAGGGTGTGTGTGTATGAGAGAGAGAGAGGGAGTGTGTGAGAGAGAGAGGGAGAGAGGGAGAGCGCAAGCGAGCGCACACGCTTGGATGTGCTTGCGGAGGGGGCTGGAGAGAATGTATATGTGTGTCTGGTGGGGGGGGGGGGATGCTAGGCTACAGCATCCCTTTCCCAAGCCAGGAAAGGGGTGGGGGTGGGGGGTGTGCACAGGGAGGGGGAGGCAGATGCCGTTGCCCTCGTGCCCAGCAGACAAAGAGGAACTGCACAACAAATGCCTGAGAGAGGCAAGAGTGTGTGTGAGAGAGAGAGAGAGAGAGAGATGGATGGGCCCTCGAGGTGGGAGGGAGAAAGGGGGGCCCCCAGGGAAGGCCCAATCCTCTGCCAGCTGGGGAAGCCAAGGCCCCAGAGGTCATGGGGCCCAGGACATGGGGCAGCTTCAAGGCTCTCAGATCGGCAGAAAGCCCCTCCCCCACGAAACTCGGGCGCTCAGATTCCCTCCTTTCCCTCCTCCTCCAGGAGGGAGGCCGCTCTCTAGATCTGGGGACAGACAGCCCCCTCCTTCCCAGCAGTGAGAAGACCCAGCAGTCTGGTCTCGGGCTAGTGTTGCTCTGTGGCCCTGAGGCTTCTCAGATCCCGGGCAAAATCCCGGTATAGTCTCCCCACCTCCGCGGCCCTCCCTTCCAGTGCCCCTGGGGCCCAGCAGCCGACAGCCCTGGACGAATCCGCCTTCTATCAAGACAAGGCCTCTGCTCCCTTCCCTTCCAGAGGAGCTGCTCACTGACGTGCTGACCTACTTTGGAGACTAGATTTTCTGATTCCAAGAATTTGGGGGTGGGAGGGGCCATGAAACTTTGGGCTGCCTACCCCTGGATCCCTCTCTAAGGTTCCCTTAAACAGAAAACTGTGACAAGCACTGCTCAGTCAATTAATTGCATGAGCTGGGTTTGAGCAACTCAGTTTCCCCTGAAAGATATGGAATGGAGGTGGGGAGAGAATCCATGTGTTAAGTTAATGGACTCCTCCTCCCTCTCTCAAGACCCCAGGAGGGAGTGACCTGCACCTTTAGAAAGAGACAAGGGGAGAGAGGCTGGGTTTTCTGAATTGGGTTCTGTGAGGTGGGAAAATCTCTTTGAAGAACAGGAGAGATACCCCCTTCATCACGTGGCCAGGTGACGGAAGGCCACCAGGTGAGGGAAGGCCACCAGGTGAGGGAAGCCCACCTGGTGTGGAAACAGAAGAGCTGTGATGACCTTGAAGGGCCACAGTGTGCTTGAGGAGGGGTACACGCAACAGCCTTTCCCACTGCTTGCATACTGGCCCAGGAGAGATGGGTCAGTGCTGGGCTCTCAGATGTCCCTCACGTGGACTGTCTCAGCCATGCCCAACCCTGCAGGGGCTACTTTTCAGAACTAATGTTAGCCCTATGTTGGCTTTCCCTTTTCCCATTCTCTAGGGTAGTTGCTGGCATCTAGAATTCTCAAAACACAGGTGAGGGGTTTCTGGCTTCCCCTTTCATTCAAAAAATACCATCCTGTGCAGAGGCTTCTCTTATCTCAGAAATGTCAACGTGCTGAAAGCAGGGAAAATTTGGATTCATAGCAAATGAAGCAAACACCCTAAGAGGTTTTCCTCTAATCCACATTCTCCAGAGACAGAGCTCCATGGGCTATTTCCCCAGCCACTTTCTCAGTTTCTCATTTACCTACGTTAGGACAGGGACTGGTTTTTATCCATCTCCGTGTTCCCCAGCAATACAACAGGGTCCAGAGTGTGGCTGTTGCTCAGTAGTGGTTTTCTGAGTAGGCTTAACTGAGCAGGAGAGAGAAGGACTGGCTGGTTCCTCAGAAGGGCCATGACTTTGTTCCAATAAATCTCTTTCAGTTAAATCAGTCCACTTGGTCCCTGTCACTCTGACCAGCATGTGGCAGGTATCAAATGCCTTTACCCATTCCAACTCCTTCCCTCCTTAAATGAGAAAGGGGTCAGAGTCAGTGTCTTACCTTACATTACCCAGGTGTTGCCAATGACTCTTATATGTGTGTCTGACCCATCTTGCTATCATCCTTTGAACGTGCCCATAATTCCATTGGTCCCACTTCAGGGTAAAAAAAAAAAATAAGCTATAGGTCATTTCTACAGCGGTGCTTGGATTTCTGATGGGCATCCTCATCATGTCAAAACCCAATTCTGGCTTCCCTTACCTTTTATAATCATTTCCTGCCCTGACATTCTAATGGTCCAAAAAATGATTCCTTCTGTCTTAGAGACAAACTGTCTTAGGCCCTTCTCTACACCCTCAGAGAGGGAGCCAGATAAAGGTCCTCATATCTTTTTACCTTGTTAAACGCTGAAACGACCCCAATTACTTTCATCTCTCTAAAAGCCATTCATACGATCTCTGCCTTCGTAAGAGTATTTGGCAGGTATGCAAAGCCACAGCATGTTATGACAGTGGAAAAGGACTGGGGGAAATGAGAACTGGGCTCTATATCTCTCTTTCAAAGGCTCTATGCTGTTGGCCCACTGGCTGAATTTAGCCCATGGACAAGTTTGGCTTGCTCCATGGAACATTTTTTAAAATATTGAGTCATTATTCTAAAACGGAGACATTTCACATAAAATCTGGATTCCTGACTTCTCTTGAAAAACTGGAAGTTTTGGCCACATTGGATACACATTCGGGCATGACAATGACTGATGGACACTGAGGAGCTCTTGCTCCTTGAGGTAGGACATGTGTTCTCTAGTACATGACAGTCCCCACATTCTCTTCTGTGCATTATCCTAACCCCATTCACTCATTTACATTTAATTTACTTTTAATTGTTCTCAGTTCTTGATTTGTTTAATCTGGCCCCTACAGGCCTTTGAGGTTTGAAACCCTGCTCCACTCTCCACCTGGCTGGGACAGAATATCATGTTTGGCCGGTGACCTCAGAGTATAGGAGAAGGACCTACATCTTCCTTCTGTCTCTTTGCTTTAAATCATTCCTCTCTAATAGTCTCCACTCGTATTCTCCTCTTATTCCCTTCCCCTTCCCTTAACCCCCAAGAAGTCTGGGAAGAGAATCTCTATTTAGGGAATATAAAATGATAAAATAGATGCACACTACCAAGCACTACCAAGCATGAGTGGCAGCTCTGTGACTGGGGCACCTGAGGTCCTGTGTTAGGCTGAAGGCTGGACTCCACTCTGCTCCACAGGCGAGTGGCTGCTTCCAGCCCGTTACAAACAGAATGCACAAGAGGGCATACCAGACATATATGAGCGGCCATTGCAGTCTTCTATGTCCATCTTAGAGTCTGCTGAAAGAGAAAATAGCTGCGATTAGAAGCCAGATCTGGGAAGGGAGAAGGCTTCTCTCTAACATTCTGGAATTAGTAAGTTTGCTCCAACCCTATCCTAAAGAAGAAAAACCTCTTACTTGGTCCCAATGAGAAAGACAATGGGACTTACAAACCCCAGGGTCTCCTCCAACCCACAACTTCTGCAGGCTTCCCCAGTCTCTGGAGTGGAAACACTGTCTTACTCCAGGGTGGTCCCGGTTGTGTTGTTTTGAGAGTAGACCCTCCTCCTGTAGGTGGAGCTGATGCTGTGGGAAAGGAGACAGGTTACAGCCCAGCCTTCTGGAGGCAAAGAAACCAGCCCCACAGAAACTCTGTACCTTAAGGTGGGGTAGTAACAAGAAAAAGAAGCTGGATTCTGTCTCAAGGGATTCTCTTTTGGGTGTTGTAGGGGAGGGAGGGGGACAGGAAAGTAGAAGATGGAGAGCAGCCCACCTCAGGTTCAGCGGGGAGTCCTCTCCTGAAGGTCTAATAAACAAATTAAACCTTTAAGTGGCTTCTCCTCACCTTCTTGTCAATTACTTCGCTATGTTTATTTTTTTTAAAAGGCGGAAGCCTGAATTTAACATGCAGGTTAGTCTATTTAAGAGAAGCGAACAGTAATTGGCAGTAGAGTATTAAACAAATCAAGAACTGAGAACAATTAAAAGTGATAATTTGTTCCAATGAATTATCTCCTTAGGAGCCTGTGGGAGGAGGAAAAAAAAATATCTTTGGTGGAAATTTACATACCTCCAAAATTGATTTCACCAGTCATCTAATGAAAAATAAATACTCCAGGGGCAGATTTGGGGGTATAAGAGTGGGGCAAGGGAACAGCCTGAGCTGCCACCAGGATTCCTGGTCTCTTTGAAGGATCTCTCTGAGGCAGATGGATGAAAATTTGGTTTGCTTGTAATACTATACTGTTAGAGGCAAGGGTGGAGGATTCTGGAGGATGCCCAGGGGAAAAGTGTCTATTATCCTGTCTCCCCACTCCCTCAGGTCATTCGCGTGCTGAGAGACATCATATTCCTCTGAAAAGTGTCAAGAGAAAGCCCGAAACATGGGCTTTCCTTCACTTCACAAAGCAGCTGTACCTTAGATTTCATTAGAGAGTCCTAGTCTTACCCAGGAAGCCTGGGTGTGGAAGAAAAAATTATCTAAATTTATTTTCAACTCTTCTTCACATCCTCCCTGGGATGGACTGAGCTTTGGGATCAGACAGCTAGATCAAGCCACAATAATGAGTGGTTCCTTGAAGGTTCCCTTAGGGGTAATGATTAGAAGAGCCCAAGTCCACAGTGGTTAGCAAACTCATACCCTCTGGAACTAGCCACAGAACTTGTGGTGGGCAGAGATTCAAAGAATGAGGAAGGGTGGTCTGGTACTCATGGGGCCCCTTTCATTTCCGAATCATTAGCTCCATAATTGCCCTTTGGGATTTTTCAAAACTGCAAAGCTAAGATGCCACATGTGACTTTCCTTCACACACACACACACACACACACACACACACCCCATGCAGGAGAAGCAAGAGTGAGCAAGATTTCCTCCATTTTCTGCTTGGAGAAACTGAGGCTCAGAGCAGCTAAGTGACTTGTCTCAGGGTTCATGGTGAGACTGGAAAAAGAACACAGGTCTCCCGCCACTCTGAGCTGTGCTCTTCCCATTAAACCATCTTGCTTCCTTTCAAAAGTCGTGGATCTTCTTGCTTTTCCCTGGTTCTAACCAGGGAATTAATTAAGGCATCTTTTCCTTTGGTGTGACCCCCGTGGGAGTGGGGTCTGTTACTTAAAAAGAAGAACAAGTTGAGCAGGCTCTAAGAGGAGAAATATGCTAATGTAATGTAATGTGTGTGTGTGTGTGTGTGAGAGAGAGAGAGAGAGAGAGAGGACACAAACGAACCAGGGGCTAGATAAGCACTAGGTAGGCAGAACAGTTGAAGCATAGCATTCAGCCAGCACTGGCTCAGGAAGTGCATCTCATTCTTGGACACCTGCCCAAATGGTCCCAAAACAATTTCCAGAAGGGTCTGAAGGAGTTGTTTTCTGAGTTGGACTTTGTTCCTAGCAGTAAACTGAGCTCTTTTGCTTCTTAATTGCTCTTAACAGGTGCTCCATGACACATCTTGGGCAAAATCAGTGTTTGGCTGCCTCTAACAGGTCCACATGCCAAGTTGGTAACCCTGGAAGTGAGAAGGGACGGAGATTCTGCTGTTCCCAATCCTGGTATTCTGAGAGCCAGGAGCAAATCAGTAGACGTACTTCACTGTTCAAGTCTCCAGGCAGCACATCCCTCCCAACCTTCCCACTCCCCGCCCCTCAAAGCACCTCCTCCCCTGCCTGGCCAGGCAGGCAGATCTTAGTGTCTCCTTAGAGGAACTGGGTCAAATTAGGCACTGCCAATTGGAGACGTACCGCAGGGGGAGGAGGTATAAAAAGAGAGAAGTTAGTTACACAAGACAGGTTTGGCTCAAAGATCTTGGAAAGAAACCGGCTTTATAGCAAGTTAGGCGTCATTCATTGATGGAGGTAGGCACATATGTACTGTAAATTCAGTTCAGTGAACTGAATACAAAGCAACTAGAAATAGCTTGTCTCCCAATTCAAAAGGAAGTGTCACTGTCAGGAGAGAGGAAAGGTTGGTCATTGTAACCTCCGGAGACAAAGATTTTCTTCCCTGTTCTTTTGAATCCACTTGGCACTGTAACAAGAGTCCTCTATGGCCCTGGCTTTCTCCCATCAACACAGTATCGCGTTTGAACAGGAATGGGCAGGAATGGACATCCCTTCTAGACAGAAGATTTCCCACCACACTTCCTGACAAGCAACACGTCATGAGCAATCCAAGGTCTGACTTCTAAGGGCAGGTCTGGCATCAGCTACCACCCCAACTTCCCATCTCCACAAAAACATCCCCACAGCTTTCACTATTAGGTGACAAAAATGTCAGAAAGTCAAGTTCTCTCTATGTAGTGGCTCTGAAAGCCTGAAATAAGATGGACATCACAAGTATTTAAAGCTCTTCAAATCCTCTAAAGAATCCTGTTTGATCCGGTGACACTCCAAAATTGGAATTTAAAATACACTCCATGTGGTCTAGTGGGTAGAAAGGTAGTGAGGAGGATATTGTTGGGAAAGAGAGTGGAGGTAGAGAGAGTGGCAAGGATCTGTGCCTTCCTTTTGGTTATTGTTCCCGAACTGCAGCAGGGAGAAGCAGACATTTTTTTCTCTGGTCTCCCCTAGGACCCGGGACCTGAAGTGGAGTGCAGTGATTATTAACAAGACAGAATTTCCCACCTGCCTGGGAGTGAGCAGTTCAGGTACTACAAGTAAACCAAACCCACAGCATCATCCTCTCTTGTCTATACCTTTGTGAACTGAATGAAATCGACACAAAAATGCACCCAAGTCACTTGGCTGGTTCTGCTGTCTGTCAGGGCTTTGCATAACTGGGGAGGGGAAAGAGGTAAATGATTGAGGGCAGAGGTGGAATGAGGCATTGTCTGCAGCCTGACTGACCACTGACTACATGCCCCTTTCCAGGAAACAGACCTTGACGTCCAGCAGTCTGCAGCTCTGAAATGATCTTTAGGGTCAACCTAGGGCCCTCTGAAGGAAACCCACGAACCTTTTCTCAGCTCATGTGTCTGTCTTTACAGCAGAAAGATCTGACTCATTTTTTCACCAGGCTGAAGATGGTGACCTTCTGTCTACATATAATACAGAGGAAGACAGCTCGACTTCATTATCCAAGTGCTTGGGGAGCTGTGATGAGGGGATGAATTCTCAGGTCATCCTAGGAATGGCCAGTCTCTAAAATAAGAAGGGCTAGGAGCTGGAAACACAACACCTGGACAGTGGGAAAATATCACCTCATTGTCTCCTTTTAGATCTCAGATGGATGCATCTTTTCTCTTGTTCTTTGCACTTCCCTGTCCTCCCCATGTAGACTGTGGAAGAGAGAGAGGGCTAAGGTTTATGGGTGGGAGGAGAAACAATCCTACCCCTCCCATGTTTCCTCTTAGGACCTAAGGAACTAAGGAAAGGGCCAAACTAAACAGTTTAAATCACTAGGTATGAGGCACATGAGATAATACTCTCTGGGTTTTTTGGATATACCCTTGAGTATTTGAGCCCTGTGTTTATAGAAAGGCCCCACAAAGTCACTGCTATTCAGTGTTTGGGCAGGGGTGAGGGAAGTAGGGCAGCAGAGTTGAATTTGAATTTTATAATAATTAGTTTTGAAGCCAAAGATGCCCTCAAACAAAGTTAGCTCTATCAAGTGAGATTTGAAATTATACGGAAGTCTCAATGAACTATTCTGCCTGGGGCAGGGTAGCAAAAAGGTGGAAGAGACAGGAACCACTGCCTTTGGTGGCAGTCCTGACCGGAAGTCTCTAATGCATGCTCATCAAAAGGGCTCAGTGTTGTTTGGGCCAGAAAGATGTTTTTGGGCTCCTCTGCTAACAAAGAATCTGGCCGTGAAAATCCAATTTAGTAAGCCTCTCTTCATGTGGAGGGCCTGGGGCAGGGATGTTGTAGGACCTGGGGAATCTTGGAGCTAGAATGGAGCTGAGAGATGATCTCCAATCTCTTGGTTTTTAACAGAAGAAGAAATTCAGCTGAGTCACCCATCTGGTTAGCAACAGAATTAAGACAAATAGAACCCAGGTTACCAAGCAGGTAACCAGTCTTTCCACTACAGTACAAAGTTACATCTTGCCACAGTGGGAAGGTTTGGGGTCACCACGCTTACCTTCTTTCTCAGGTGTTGAAATGAACAATTTGGGGGTCTGCATCTGAACATTTGGGAGTCTATAAGGTTGATGCCATTCCCACTGGTGGGGTGGGAGGAGACAGGCCATTCATATCAGCACTATCCTTTCTTAGATGCTTCCGTCAGATAAACCTTGAAACTGTCTCCCTGTTTCTAATACAGAATCCACAATTCTTCTGAGAAAAGGAGGCAAATCAAACAGCTTGGAATTCAGAGCCTCCTTCAGGCAGGGTCCAGAGACCAGCAAAAAGAGGGAGTACCTCTGCTTATAGCATTGTCTACACCCACAGGGTTCCACACTCTTATTTGTTCTGCTAGAGTAAAATGAGCCTCGAAATACCTGCCCAACAATAACTTATCTTAATTTTTTCCTTGGTTATTTTGTGTGTATGTTGAGGGAAGGAAGATGGCCAGTTCGGGAGAAAATAATTCCTTTGTGGATGTTAGTAGGAGGTAAAAGGTGGGATAATGTTCCCCCCACGCTGGGAAGTACAAGCTGTAGATTTAAACTAAGAGAAAATAAAGAAGAAATGTTCAGTTGCATTTTCACTGGAAAAAATTCAGGACTTCTTTCTGAGCCAAGTCCCAAAATGTGCTTTACCCTTAGCCTACTAAGAGGAAGGGGATTGCCCAGAAGCTACAATTGAACTAACTGCACTCAGTGGGCAAGAAAGACATTATATTTTGTGCTTGAGACATCAGCATCTGTTGACTAGGGCAAGACATAATTCTCAACCTGCCAAATTGAGGGCAACTTCCACCACCCTGGGACCCACCCCAGAAGCTCCAGTGAGACCTATCCTGCTTCCCAATGGCAACACTATTTTCTTCTTTTAAGACTTTATTTTTATCTCATGAGACACTCTTCTGACTATTCTCATGACCCAGGGAGTTATATGGATTCTCTGGCTTTAGGTTGTTGTAGGGACAGCTGAAGTCCCCCACACCACAAAGCAAGATTCACTGACCCAGTGAAAGACCCATGGGGAGATGTGGGATTCCCAGCTAGGCATTCTCACATACTCCTACCAAATAAGAAGCTACATTTTCAAAGATTGTTTGATTTGGCCTTGTCCTGGCCTTATCCTCGGAATCTGAGTTATCTTAAGTGGAAATATTGTAGGTAGTCAGACACCTGTTTTTTAATGCTTCCTAAGAATATAAACATGTACCTTCACACAGGTAGAGTGAACAAGTAGCAAGCAGTAAGGGGGAAGCAAAAGGCCTCAACAGTCTTCTGCTTGGCCATGATAATGGAAAGCCTAGAGCTGACATGTGAGCAGGTCAGGAATTTCTAAGCTCACGAATGATGCTTTGAGGGCTCAGGCAGGGTAGACTGGGACACTGAAACCTGTCGGTGGGGGAATCTATAAGAGTCACAACAGTAGACAGTTTTGCTTATGAGAGAAGGGACTGAAGCAAAAGAAGGTGTGTAAAACTTGACACAGTGTGGTTGGTAATGCATCAGATCTTCCTGGAAGCAGAGTTAGTAAATTCTTACCTTGGAGAGAGAAATGGGGTACCTTATTTCTTAAACATCTCATATCTAAAGATCTGTGTTCTATTAAACTCCCAACTGTCTCCAGACAGGACCAATCACAAATAAAACATTTTTAAAAAGCATGGACATCAAACAAAAATTTCCAAAGTGAGAATCTACAACTCTAGCAGACAAAGGGTAAGAAAATAACTGGGGATGGGGCTGTGTGAGGAGGTACATGGAGGCCTATTTTAGCTTATAACTGCTTCCCAAGTCTGTCTCTCCCTAGAGTTGTCAGCCCCAGGGCTTCCTCTGTTACAGTTCTTTCTTAGGACTCATATGCAGGGAATCTCTTCCTTCCCAGGAACCTGCTTCTCAGGTTCCCTAGACTTCTCACCCTACATGGTACCCTAGACATCACTTTCCACTTCCACTCTAAGTTTCCTCTCTACCACGTTTCTCCTATTCTGCTCATTGCCTCCCAGATCTCCTCACCTAGGCCTATGTCCTCTCTAACCTTCTCGACAAAACCCCCTAATCCCTCGCTTTTTTGCCCAGGTACCCCCTCTGCTTCTCCTTTCTCCACTGTCTCTCTGTTCTACCCCAGCCGTACCCCACCGAGGAGCCTCGCGCACCCAGCTCCTGGCTGTCCTCGGTCCTCTGCCCTGACCCGTGTCCCGCCTTTTTAGGACCCCTTGACTCTCCGTTACCCTCCCCTAAACCTTAAGCCTCGCGCCAACCTCCCCCACCACCCGGGCCAGCTTTCTCCCCTCGAGCCACAGCCCAGGCGGCTAAGCCCTCTTCCCGCCAGACCCCCGCCCGCGTCTCCCCTCACTTCACGCCCAAACCCCTCAGGCCCCGCCCCCGGCAACCGAGGCCCCGCCCCAGCGCTTCGCCCAAGCCCCGCCCCTCACTCACCTGAGGCAGCTCCGCGCGCGCGCAGGCTAGGGGGGTGTGGGAGAGGGGACGGTATTGGGGAGGAGGGGGGCGGGGCAGCGGGGGTCCCCCACTCTGGCCCGGGCGGCCCAGTGCGGGGGGAGTGGGGTCACTAAGGCGGCGGCAACCGGGCCGGACCCGGGACCCGGGCGCTCAGCGGCGGCGGCGGCTCCATCTCCATCAGCGGCTTCACCTGAGAAGGGACCGGCCCCCCCCATCAACCCCCCCCATCACGGCCGTCCCCCCTCCCCCGAACAACTTCCGGTCCCACTACCAGGCGACAGGCGGCGTGGCCGAACACCGAGCGTCCCCAAGCCGGGGAGACTGCTGGGGGAAAGGGAGAAGAGCTAGGGGAGAGTAGCCGAGCGCCGAAAGATTCAAGTCGGAGAGGCGCGGTCGCGTGCGGAGGGTAACTCAATGACTGCCCCTTCATCTGCATCTGATTTGCAAACTAGGCGCACATTGGACACCCCACGTGCCCTGGCACATCTGCCCCTAGTGCCAAGTTTTGCCCTGCCCCTACTAAGAGAATACTGTTTTTAACCTCTCAGCATTCTTTGCCCTTCCTGCCAAGTGTAGGAATGGGGAGGGGCGGGGAGGAGCTTAATAATGTCAATTTTTAAAATCTCTCTTGGAGGTATTCTGAGGTCAGTCACCTAAGCAACGCTACAGATGCCGGCCGACCTCAGAGAAGGGCGTCCCACTTCTTGACGTCCCTGCACCAGCTTCCCTTCTCTCCTCCCACCTTGTTTTGGATTATCTCACTACGTATTCCAGTACCAGCGCACCTCCCTCCTGCAACATGCTCATGCTCCAGTCTTAAGAAGTCCCAAAAGTCGTAATCTTTTTTCAGAGTTGTATACTTAAACACTTTATTGATGTATTTAGAAAAGTGGAACTATAAAGGGGCAGGATTTCACCCCTCGCAACCCTTGGCAACCCAGAAAGTCAGTAGAAAGTTGCACATACACTTTTCTTACACATATCCACACACATTCTCTGAAGACTCCCAAGAAAAGCAAAATAAAATGGTGATATACATTAGAAGTGTAGGTGGGGTAGGAAGAGAAGAGTGCTTGTTTACAGAATTTCCCCCCCTTCTAGCCCCCTGCTCCTGCAGCTCTCAACTCCTGGCACAACAGGAGTTACGTAACATAGTGTCATGGGAGAGTTGGTGCCTGCTTGGAAATGTGCAATGTGTGTATCTATGTGTGGTTTAGGAAGGCACAGTACAGGGTTGTCATCCAAGAAGTGATGATGAAAGGAAAGGTTTTTCTGTGGTAAGGAGGGAAAAGGATGGGTATGGAAAGAGGTTGAGAAAATGACTCTGGGAGTAGGTAATTCCATTTCACCTTCTCATGGGGTGACACGGACGTGGACACGGTGCCAGGCGTTGCTGAGCACACCTCGCAGGTTCCAGATTGGGGCCACCGTGTCTGGTTGCACATTGTAGCTGTCATCTACAGCCTTACAAACAATGTTCAATTCCTTTTTCCCAGCTGGCACAGGGGCTTGCAGATGCCATAGCCTCCAGGCCCAGGCCTTTCGGGGGCGCTGTTCCTCTCCATCCAGCTCAGCCACCTGCCAGGTTAGGCCCCCATCCAGAGACACATCCACCCTGACCACAGCCCTCCCACCACCACTCCATGCATAGCCCTTGATAGTCACCTCCCCTGATTGTACTGTCTCCCCATCCTTGGGCTCTGTGATGGCCGACTGGACTGGAAGTTCCTGAATAGATGGAGCTGAGTCAAAATCTACTGTGTCCCAGTCCACAGATGGAGAGAAGCCTTTGTAATCCCGCCGCTGCCAGTGACTGTAACTTTCCTCTGGTTCCACACTCACCTTGCCCACCCATTTGACATGGCGGGCACCCACCACACCAGGAACCACCACCCGCACAGGGAAGCCATGGTCACGAGGCAGAGGCTGCCCATTCATCTCATATGCCAACAGGACCTCAGCTTCAGGGTCCATGGCCCGAGCCAGAGGGATGGATGCTCCGTAGGCAGTCCCTGTGGGGTCTGAGTCCAGTCCCTCAAAGCACACGTGAGCCTCAGTTTCACAGAGCTGGTGACCAGCCTTGGCTAACACATCACAGAGGCGTGCCCCAGCCCAGCATGCAGTGCTAATGGCCCCAGTATTCCACGCCAGACCTTTTACTTCTTTGAACCAAGTCATCTCAGAGCGTCGGTTGCCGGCGCACTGAAGAGTGACTGTGATCTCGTGCTTAGGGAACTGGTACAAGTCATCCAGGGATAGGAAGAGTGACTGACACCCAGGTGGCCCTACTACATGCAGGCGATAGGTTTCTGGGTCCAGGTTAGGTACAGGCAGATGGTTCCGGGTGAAGAAGATAGGGTTAGGTGTGATATAGTTTTCTGTCAGCAGTTCAGGGGGGGGCTCTGCATTAAAGGGGCGCTGGCTATTGACCTTCAGGGCTGGGTGACGTATAGGATCATCAGCGTAAGGGTCAGAGGTCTGCAACGTGGAGGGTGCCTTGTCTTCAGGGCTCAGCTCCCCAACCTTGTACTGAGCCAGTATCTCACGCACATGGGGCTGGTCATGAACGGCATAGAGGGCCCAGAAGGGCTCTAGAGGACCCCCTGCTGCTAGCATCAGCTTTGATGCCCCTCCTGGGTGTAGGTCCACAAATTCTGTAACATCAAACACCTCACAGCCCAGAGTCACCCAGATCCTAGTCTCAGGGCTGCTGTGAGATCTCACTTCCTCTCTCGTGTATATGTGTGGTGACTTCTCAGCAGCCTGCAGGCAGGGCAGGGGTAAGGCAAAAAGAAACATAAATAGTAAGAAGGAATCACTCTAGTTCACCCTGACCCAACCCATAAAGTCATGGCCACTGTGAAACAGAGGTAGCAGACTCCATCTTTACTCTGCAGGAAGACAGTATCACCATGGGCTCTGTGTTAATAGCCTGGGTTGGCTGGGGAGCTTAGTAGGGCCCCTCTGTTCTGACAGTGAAGTCCCTTCCTTCCCCACTTACCCTGCACCGGTGGTCATGATAGGCCAACACTGCACCAAGGCCTAGCAGAGTCCCCATGACTCTCCATCCCTTAGGGCTGGAGTTATCACCAGAGAAGGCAAGGCTGGGGCACTGGGGCTGAAGTGAATCATTTGTAGAGCAGGCCCGAATGCAGAGCCTTGAGGGGACTGACTGGAGCCTGGAAGAGAGAGAGGTCTTCTTAGTAGCACACTTCCGATCATATGAGAGAGACAGTGAAGGCCTGGGGTTTACCAGGTTGGCCATTGGTTCCTTCAGTTGGGACATTGTTTGTCCAGGGATGGCTGGGGCAAATGGGTGAGCTATGGCTTTCCCTTTCCTCCCTGGTAGTCACCATCTCAACTATCTTATCTGGTAGATAAAACATCATAAAGATACTGGGGGTGGGAGGGAAGGGCTAGGAGACGAGTTCTAGGCCTACCTGCAGGCCTGTCGGAGACGTGAGATCACAGCCCTGTGCCGCAGCATTGTGGCAAACCTGTGGAAAAAAGATTCCAGGATCAAGACAGGGAGTTCTGGGGCGCCTGGGTGGCTCAGTTGGTTAAGCGACTGCCTTCGGCTCAGGTCATGATCCTGGAGTCCCTGGATCGAGTCCCGCATCGGGCTCCCTGCTCGGCGGGGAGTCTGCTTCTCCCTCTGACCCTCCCGACCCTCCCCCCTCGCATGCTCTCTCTCTCTCTCAAATAAATAAATAAAATCTTTCAAAAAAAAAGACAGGGAGTTCTGGAAGGGGATGATATTAGGGCAACTTGAGGAAACCGGTGGAAGAAGGTAAACAAGGAACTCCCCGGCAAATGAGGATACTTTTTCTGTGGTAATGAGGCCAAAGGATGGGAGTGTGTGTGTGTGTGTCCAAATGGGTCCTTAGAGAAAAACCTAAAGGACTTCAGAGAGACTGTGCTGACAGGATGGAAGGGAATGGGGCTGGAGGGAGGGGGTTGGTCTTCTAGAATCACCTATCTCCCATCCTCTATTCTCTACTTTGTCCACTACAGAGAACAATGTTTGGGGCCAAGGGCCTAAAGGACAGAAGCCAAAATATCTACAGTCCAGTTTGCTGGTTTATTATCTCCAAAGTCAGCAGAGGACAACTGAGGGGCAGACTAACTTAGATAGGGAAAAAAAGGTGAAAAAGGTAGTGGTAGCCTAATGGGATGAACGAACTCAGATTCTGGAGTCGAACTGTTTTGGGTTTGTGAAACCGGCCCGGCTATTAACCAGCCCCATTGCCTAGGCAAGATACCAAGCCTCTCAAAACTGTCTCATCTGTGAAATGAGATCTACCTAGCAGAGTAGCTGTGAGGAGCAAACAAGTAATAATGTTGTCTTTGAAGGCCTTTCAGTCCCCTCCTTTCCTCTACCAACCTTAGGGAAAAAGAAAATAGAACCCAGCTAGGAAGTGGACCCCAACCCAGGGTCCCCACCCCTACCTTGTCTATGCCATTCCTGTGAACTCAGCAAATTGGGAAGTAATGGCCACAGTGTCAGGGGATGCGCTAGGGAAGAAGTAATTTTTCCACTCTGCCCTGCAGCAGTTCCTTCCTCAGAGCACTGAGCAGATCACTGACCCCGGGAATGCCAAAATAGGGAAGAGTGAGAAAAGTCCCAATTGCTGGTGAAATGCTAAAGAGGGGGGCGGGCAGGGAAACTGCGAGGGCGAAGGCAATAGGAGCAGGAGCAGAGTCTGCATTTTACCCCTGGGCCTTGAGATCCTCCCTCTCCCTCCCACCTTACCTCGGCGCCAGCAGCCTACTTACAATAACCAGGCTGGAGGGGTGCAAGTAGGGCTGACTTACAGGTGAACTTGGTCAGCCCAGGGTCCCAGGTTTGGGAGAAGCAACCTTCTGCTCCAAAACAGATGCCACACCCCTTGTGCGGGTGGTGGCCCCTTACTCCCCAGGGGCACTTTAGGTAGGAGGGTATATCCAGCCCCAGAGCACCAGCACCCAGTCCCCTGCCACTGCCCAGCTGCTGGCACAACAGTGTCTCGTAGCAGCTGGGCAGCGGGAGTGGAGGCGGTACCGGCAGTTTTTGTTCGAACCCACGGGGTTCGGAGCACTGCCGGGTCCCAAGTAACCAGCCCTTATCGCCCAGGTTACCAGCCCTTCTTCCACCTCTTCCCTCTCCCAGCCCCCCAACCCCCTTACCGGGTTCGGCGTCTGCTCTGCGGCTGGTTTACCCGCCCGGCTCCAGACGACGGCGGGCAAAGGGGCGGGGCCAGCACCGTGACGTTGGTCCAGAGTGAAGGACCACTTTCGCCTCTCAGCTCGTCCCCCAGCCATTGGCTGGCCGCTGGCCGCCTCCCAGCTGCTGTGCCCGCCTCCTGGAGCCTGAGGCAGGCAGGGCGCCACGAGGGGAGCTCCGAGCTAAGACTGTTTTTTGTTTCCATCCCCGCTCGACAAGGAATGGGACCCTCACTGTTGTCCGGAACCGGGCAATGGAAGGTGACGAGGACTCCAAAGGTTGGGCTAAAGGTGGGAAGTTTTGAGATGCCCCCACCCTGCCCCTACAGCTGAGACACAAGGTGCGTTCACTGAAGAGGCCTCGAAATCCAGCAGGCTTTCTCCCGGCGGTGAGCTCCGCCTCTACCCTGTTTTTGACAAACGTTTGTTGCAACTTCAACAGCCTTGTTTGTCTTTTAGTGGAAACAAGGTCAAGCGCTCAATTCTCTTATATCCAACAATAAGAGCAGGAGTGAAGCCTAAATAGTGGTTCAAAGACTTTGAGTTCCCTTGGACTTGCTGATTTTCTTCCCAAATTATGGAACCAACAATATAGCTAGCCGTTTTTTTTCCTTAGTTAAGTCAATTAAAAAATCATTGGTCATAACGAAAGCAATAACATCTTAACACCCCAAAGTAGGATTATAATCCCTCTCAATCTCAGAGTAGAGAGCACTAAGACGTTTGCAATCACCCTTTACCGTTTGGTGCGGGACTGAAAACTTACTTTGTTATTGGCTGGCTGTGAACCTGGGGCAAACGTGTCCACACTGCCCCCTAGAGCTCAAAAGGTTGAACTACAACCTTTAAGTGAAGGTCTCTTTAATTTTGGAAGATCATTTCCCCTCCCTTTCTGCTCTAAAGTGAACTAGAGCTTTTGCCAGGAATCAAGGAACCTTGGAGGGAGTACTAAGAGATGGAAAAGGGAATTGACAGGGAAAAGGTGATTTTGGCCCAAAGGTTTTTGGAAATAGAAGGACTTCCAACTCAGCTGTGTTCAATTAAATCTTTGGCGAGGTATGATGCCCAACCTATCCTACCAGCCTTGAAAAACAGGCTCAGCCCAAGGATACAGAGAAATCAGTTAGGAACTGTCTGCAGCCACAGGATAAGACTTCTCCCTAATAACAGTATCACCTTGTGTGCCCCACACATACTTTACATAATTGACATTTAAACCTCAACTTTTCTTCATTTTACAGAAGAAGAAACTGAGGCAGAGAGCAGCTAAGTAACTTGATCAAGGCCACAGCTGGTAAGTTGGCAGATGGGACTGCAATGCCAGCTCTGACACCAGTCCTCTTTCCTGTCCTTCTGCAACAATACCCAATCTTTCTCTGTATCATTCTCCCCCATCCACCTCCACTTAGACTGTGATGGACTGAAGGGCTTCAAGTACAGTAGCAAACAAGAGCAGATCTAGAAAAAAAAAAAAAAAGAGCAGATCTAGGAGAAATTTTCCTGTTGGGGTAGAAGCCACATGATCAATTAAAAACACAAATTTAATGATTTTTTTAACCTTCTTTAACATGGACCCCTCTGAGATACAAACAAGGCAATGCACCCTTTCGCTGGAGAAATGCATATAAACTTTTGCATAATACTTCAAAGGATTCACAAATACCACCTCTCCCTCCAGTCTCATCCGTTGTCTGCCCAGAGATCCATAGACACCCCTCCCCCCCCGCCAATATATGTTTCATTAAGAGGCCTAAAAAGTAAGCTAGGCTGGATTTGATGAGCTCTCTAGTGGCCTGGGAATAGGAGTTTAACTGCAATAAAGGGAATATTTTCCAAATTGGGCTATGTCATTATTCAAGAAAAGATTAAAGGGAATAAGGAGATACCAAGATGTAGGAGAGGGTGTGTTTCTGATTCAATAAAACATTGGATGCCCTTTCTTCCAAATTTCTTGTATCAGACAGAAAAATAGCAAAAAAAAAAGAAAAAAAAGAAAAAAAAAGAAAAAGAAAAAAGAAAAAAAAAAAGAAGCAACACTCCAATACACTTTTCTTTTCTTTTTTTTTTTTCCTTTTTTACTTACATTAAATACATCGGTAAATCAGCAGTCGCATTCTGTTACCACGATTGTTATGTTGGGAGAGGAAGAAAAGGGGAAAAAGGCAAATGCTTTCTTAGAAGAAGAAAAAAAAGGACACCCCTCCCCCCCAAAAAAAACTGATCAGAAAAAAAATGAAGAGCTGGGAAATAAAAAGTAAGACCCCCAAGCCCAAGAGAGCTCAAAGGAAAGCAGAGGAGCTGGTAGGAAATAGAAGGCAGGCAGCAGATAGGCCCAGAAGCTAAGGCCAATCCTGTTCCTGAGGGGGCTGGGGAGGGGAGAAGCCTGGAGAAATGGTTTCCCAGCCCCAAGGCAATGAAACACTTCACTCCTGTTCCATGGGGAAAGATGCACAGAGGGAAAAAACAAAAAAACAAAAAAACTTCATTTCTAAGGAATTTAAGAGAGCTATCCTAGTTCTTCCACTTATAAGGACGCACTGGGTGCTTTGGGAGGTTGGTAGGTGCTGGGAAAGGAAGGGGAAAATGTATGTGTGTTTCAGGGCCACGGGAACTAAGGCTGCCCCTGGAAAAGGAAGGAAAATGAGTCTTAAGTGGAAGAACCTAAGCTGGGTCCTTCAGAGTCTCAGCTCCAAGGATTTTTCAGCTGCTCTGGGACAGAAGGCAGTCTGTAAACCAAAGGGTAGAAAGGTTCCAATCCTAGGTCACTGTGACCTTTCCTATCTTACTTCCCCCAGTTTTCCCAAAACTCTGGGCTGGAACAAGAAGGAGTTTAGAGTTCTCTCTTGCCTTGATGGCTTCCCAAAGACATCCTAAAATACCTGATGAAGGATGTGAAGAGTGGCTAGAGATTTAGAAAGGACCCACGTCCCCTGGTGATGTGAGACAGCTGTGATGGACCTTTAGTGCCAGTTGTCCCCTATTCACAGGAACAGGTGTTATGGTGTGAGGGGGCCACAAGTAGGCCTCTGTGGTATTAGTCCCTAGTGGTACGTGGATTAAACCACTGGCTGAGGGTGGGTATGAGGATAAGGATGGAGGGACTAAACTGAAGATACTAACAAAGGAGAAAAGATATAGGGCCTGATGGGAGGTGGAGGACAGAACAGACTGTACAGTGGGAATAAAGATCATACCTATTTACAGCGAAGTAGAAAAGACATGGTAATGGGTGGATCATTGAACATGAACCTTAGGAAAGGACAGAAAACTCCTCCCTCTTGCCTGACCCCTCTTCACTCCCATACCATGGCCTAGGCTATCCTGAGACCACTCTCTAGTTGCTCAGTTAATTACCCAGGAAAGGCAAACCTATACTCGAGAGCTAGGTTGGCAAGAATATAGGTTAAGAATCAGAGTTGGAGGAAGCCAGCAGTGGAGACTGGGCTTGAGTAGCTGCCACTGGTCTTGTTCTCTACAGCCCCTCCCAAAACCTCATATATATACTACCTTGGGTTCCATTTAATTAAAAAGGTGAGAGGGCAGGTAAATCAATCAAAACCCCCCATAAAACAAGTATCCCAAGTGAACTACCACCAATTAAAGTGCAAACTGCAGGGGAATATAGTGGCTGGGGCTGAGGCCATCTAAAGGCCAGAGGGGGGGAAATGCATATGTATAAATCAGAGGATGGGTATCAGAAACTGGTCCCTCCTCTAATTAGATCACAGCAGAACCAAAGATGCAGGCAACCAGTGAAGATTCTTTGGAGGACTCTGGGGTCCAGAGTCTCCCCCACTATGGGGGAGGAGCTACCTAAGAGGCTGGGTGAGGGGGAAATTAGGCCTTGGAACAGTTCCAGAGCCATAGGTGACACTGCATCTCCACCTTCTCCACCTCTGCCCAGTTAGCTAACAACACAACTACCCAGTCCCCGAGAGCTTGCCTTCCCTTTCTCACCTCTACCTAGAAACACCCTCCACAAGGCCAACTCATGGAGACTGCAGTGTTTTCAAACATGAGAAACTCCAACCAAAAAAAAAAAAAAAAAAAAAAAAGGACCTGTTTCCTTACTCCCTCCTGCTCTGAGCCTTACTCTCCCCCAGGGCCCTTAATGTGACTGAACTGGAAACCTCCTTCCTCAGTTCCTGGGTTCACCACCTTCTCCACCCTGGGGAGAGGAGGAAAAGGGGATCAAGAACAGGGATTGACCAAAAGCAGAAGGAGAAGGGGCAGGAGACAAAAAATGTTTTCTGAAAAAATGAGGAGGAGGAAGAGGAGGAAAGATAAGTAGGTCACTGTCTTGCACCTATAATACAAAGTGAAGAAAGTTTGTTTTGGAAGGTTAAGTCCTGGGGGATCTGACCCCCAAGCCCCAGAGTAGGGGTAGGAGGCCAGTGGCAACAGCTGCCTGGTGTTGGTTGCTGAAGCGTTAAAAAGTGCCATGACGGAGCTGTCAGGAGGCAGCCCTTGGGAGCCAGGGCTCAGTGTGCTGTTACCGTTGGGGCTGTGTGCTGAGGGGTGGGGGTGGAGGTTATTTCTTAGCTCTCGTGCTAGCTCCATACTTGTTTGCTGCTAGCCACCCCCTCAGTTGCTACAGCACTGGCTCTTGTTCTGCTGGGACTGCTCATGGAGATCCACGCCTCGGCTTCGGCCTGCTGCACCCCCCAGATTCTGGGGTTCACTCTTTGGCAACTTCTTAGCTAGAGATAAAAAGAGAAGGGAAAAAAGTATGGTCGATTTTACTCATCCCTCCAAAGGACTATGGGTAGGGGAGAGATGGGGAAGGGAGAAATCTGAGAGATTAAAAGAATGTTTTGAAGAGGGGAAAAGGTTCACTTGTAAATTACATTGAAGATGAGGGGGCTAAAGCCGCAGCCAAAGGATTGAGGTCATAATGGAAAGTTAAGATATTTCCATACCTAAAGTTTTCACAAGGGGAGACATTCCCCTCTACCCTTATGACTTGGGTTAGTGATCTTGTCTAGAGGCAAGGGAAAAAGACAGGAAGATCCCAGGCTGCTCTGACCTTACCTATTGCCAGGAAGAGATCGTTCACGTTCATAGCTGTCTTGGCTGAAGTCTCCATAAACAATAAGCTGTTGTCATCTGCATAGGCCTGGGCCTCCTGCAAGGGGTGGGTGTACCAGTACTCAGAATGTAGGGTAGGAACAAGTATTGCCTTTCCACTCCCATGTAGCACCAGAGCTAGGCAATATCCTAGGTTCCCTCCCTTTAATTGCCCCTCTGAGCCAGCTGGCCCTGGACCCATATTTTGGTGACAACTCCCTCAAGGATAACTCATGGTCTAGACAGCTTAATCCAACAAGCAGGTGTCAGGAATCTTTAATTATGAGGAAGAAGGTGAGTTGGTTGGGGGCTTTTAGGTTGTGACACTTGAATAGTCCCTTACCTCAAAATCAACTGCTCCCTCTTTCCCGTTTTCACATCAGTACCCCCATAGTTGGTATTTCCCTACCCCTCTGCTCTGGAATTTTCTTCTGTCTCCTCTAAAATCTCCTGGCTGTCATTAGGGTCACAGTGTTGCTGTATTTAACTTGGTGTGGAACTGAGGAATGAGATGATAAATGTCCTCAGATGAGGTTTTCAGAGAGGGCAGGTTTATGGAAAAAAAGGTCCCAAGCACAGAGGGAGTGTGTTACAGAGGGATTCTCTGGGCCATCTTACTTCATACTCCACCATGCGCTTATTGGCCAGGTCAGCTTTGTTCCCCGCCAGGGCAATAACGATGCTAGGACTGGCCTGTCGCTGTAGTTCCTTTACCCATGTCTTTGCTCGGGCGAAGGTTTCCTAGGAAAACATAAGAGAAGAATTGGCCAGAATGACTGCCAATCCAGGTCCATCATCTTCAAAACCCAGTCTCAAAACTCACCTCTCCCAGGCAGGCTTCCCTCACTGAAACCACTTGTGTCTTTGTAATTCATTACCTCAGTCTTACCAGCACGTGGAAGTGTAAATTATATTCTTATTTTGCTATTTCAAGAATCAGCTTTCTCTTCCCCACCTATTTTAATTCCTCTAAATAAAAGCAAGAGAATCTTCTCAGCCCACTTACCTGATTAGTAATGTCATAAACCACAATGGCAGCTTGGGCACCTCTGTAGTACATGGGGGCCAAGCTATGGTATCGTTCCTGCCCAGCTGTGTCCCAGATCTCAAACTTGACTGTTGTGTCATCTAGACAAACAGACTGGGTGAGGAAGGCCGCTACGGATGAGAGAATGGAGGGTAAGAAGTTGTAAGTGGGAGGGTCAATGGGAAAATCCCAGCCCCCTTCACAATATTTCCATTTTCTGTCTAAGACCAGTCACCACCCAGGTCATTGAGCTAAGGAAAAGGTTTTCCATTCCCCTCCTTATGTATAGGTCCTAGAAGCAGGATTAAGACTGCCCTTGGCTAAGTCCTTCCTGCCAGAAGTTTCTCTACCTAAGGAATGGGGGCACATAAACTATGAGGGTTAGGGAGAAGAACTGACACTTATACCAGTTATCTCTCTTCTAACCAAAATAGAGGAGTAAGAGATGATGACAGAAAATAAGCTTCAGATAGAGGTCACATCAATAATTAATTAGAAGACTTTAAAGCCTGATGGCAAATCCCACCATTATCAATATTAGTTGGCTGTTACTTTTTTATATAATCTTGGCTGGTCCAAGAACACATTTCCAAGGTGACTAGTAAAAGCAGGGAAGGAGTAACATGGGAGTTCTCATAAAAGATCTTTTACTGAACTAGGGCCCTATTTTGGGAGTAGCAGAAGGTAGAAGGTAGCAAAGGTGGGAAAGGCAGATGCCTTTTATCTTTTGTATTTAGTTCTAGCCTCTCTTTTACCAGGTATGTGCATCAGAATCATCTAAGGAGCTTTTCCCAACATACATGTCTATACCTCCACCAATCTCACTCTATTTCCAATACTATTCAGTAGATCTAGGATAGGGCCCAAGCATGACAGGATGAAAATGTTTCCCAAGTGATTCTGAAATACATTTTTGATTATGAATCACTGCTCTAAACCAACCCTGCTCAAGATGACACTCAACTGAACTTCAAATGGATTAAGAAAAAAGTGGGATGAAGACAAACGGAGATTTAAAAAATTAGTGATTTTCTTGGTGTGCAATGGTCAACCTTTCTAATTTTCTTCTAGGAAGCAAGGAGACAAACATATACCTACTTTTTGTCATTATGGCAGTTTTTTTCCTGTTTTATAAAGGATTTCCATTCCAAGGAGCTAAAAAGGCCAGCTCCACAGACAGGTACCTAGATCTCCCTTCAAAAGCCTCACTAAACATTGAGCCTCTTCTTTCCCTGAGGTACTCACCTCCAATAGTGCTCTCCTGGTACTCATGGAACTGCCCTTTGACAAAACGTAATACCAGGCTAGACTTCCCCACTGCAGATTCACCCAGCAGGACCAATTTGAACTGGCATATTTTGCTGGCCTGGGGCTGCCCATTGGGCCTGGCTGTGCTTCTGCTAGTCATGGCTAGATTATCAGAATGGGAAAGGGTGGAGGGAGGGGGATGCCACAAAGCGGCAAAGGGGGGAAGGGGGAAGGGGAGGGGACTTCAGACTTCAACAGTCCTGCAAGAAAAAAAAAGTGGGTAAAATTAAACACAGGGACATTGCAGCTGCAATCCATTTTAGAGAAAAGATAAATCTCTTCATTTCTTTGCTCCTATGAGGACTGAATTAAAATCATCCACCATTAAAAGGTTATCCCACTGACAGGGTCCCAGGCAGCTGACACTCAGTGGTAAGAATGGGGAACAGTAAGAATTGCATCTGGGGGCACCTGGGCGGCTCAGTTGGTTAAGCATCTGCCTTTGGCTCAGGTCACAATCCCAGGGTGCTGGGATCAGGCCCTCTCTCTCTCTCTCTCAAATAAATATTAAAAAAAAAGAATTGCATCTGAAGTGGAGTTTGCCCTACTACATAATCCTCAACTGCCAAGGGAGCTGAAATGGAGAGACTGAAAACTGTGTGAAATAAGTTTATTTCCCATTAATTCCCCACCAGGTCTTCAATTTTTTTTTTTTAAGATTTATTTATTTGAGAGAGAAAGAACGTGAGTGGGAAGGGCAGAGGGACTCCCCACTGAGCCTGGAGCAGGACACAGGGTTCGATCCCACAACCCATGAGATCATGACCTGAGCTGAAACCAAGAGCCAGATGCTCAACCCAGGCCCCCCACCCCAGGTCTTCAAAAAACAGCAAACCGATCAACTTTTGAGACATTTTCCCCCCCTTTTTAGAGGGGGAGAGAGGGAGAGGGGCAGAGGGAGGGGGAGAGAGAATCTTAAGCAGCCTAGGACGGAGCCTGACAGAGGGCTCCATTTCCCAACCCTGAGATCATGACCTGAGTTGAAATCAAGAGTCAGATACTTAACCGACTGAGCCATCCAGGCACCCCCAAACCAATCAACTTTTAGTTGGCCTGAAGAACACCCGAATGCACCCACAGGTGCCCTAGATCCCCAGTACCCTGGTATCCCGGTGCTGTCTTTCCCCCTGACCCCCATCTTTTTTCTAGCTTTCAAAATGAAAGATTTACTCTAGGGGTATGAGAGGAGTCACCCCTCCCTAAGAGCGGGGGTAGCTTCTGGTTCCGTATCCTTCATACATAACCAGTAGTCTTCTTGACATTTCTGAAACCCTAACCAGGGTTTATTTGCCAAAAAATCTGTTCTTTCTCATTTCTGGTCAAAGGTGAGTAGAAAAATAGACCACAGACAACCAACAGACCACATTCAGCACCCACTCTTTCACTTTGCTCCTGCCACCTCTCCAAGTCTGAGAATCTATCAAATTGAAGAATCAGTAGGCCTGACCTACTCTCAACTTGCAGCTGTCTTCCAGGTGCCTAGGGATTAGATAACTCTCCACACTAAATGTGCCTAACAGCTGTAGCCCTCCATATTAGAGGCAAAGAAAGAGGGTGTACCTTCTAAACACATGCAGGAGTCTCAAGAGGATGATGTAGGCGTTTTTCTTTTTTAAAGATTTTATTTATTTTAGAGAGATAGCGGGGCGGGGGGGACAGAGGGAAAGGGGGAGAGAGAATCCTAAGCAGACTCTGTGCCGAGTGCAGAGGTGGACATGGGGCTTGATCCCAGGACGCTGAAATCATGACCTGAGCCGAAATCAAGACTCACACGCTTAACCGACTGAGTCACCCAGGCGCCCCATAGGGGTAAATTTTCAAGCAATAAACATTTGATGAAAATAAACTGAACTACCTATCTTTACCTTTCAAGAGGCTTGGAAAGCTAGTGGTGGAGGAAGAGACAGAGGTTGAGACTCTTGAGAGTCTAATCATCCAAAACTGAATGTATTTCATCATTCTGACTCTGAGGGGAAAGGGACTATGAGATTGAAAGGAATTAGCATGATCAGAGCATGCAAAACCTCTGTCCAAAACCTAAGCATTACTTGGGTTGTACTTTGTTCAAATTAATCTTTTCTTTCTTCAAGGTTGATTCTAGTAACAATCTGTAATTCTAGTAAAGCTAGAAAAGACAGTAAAGACAGACAAGCAGAAAAATCATACAGGAGGCAGTGCAGAGGAACAAAGACTGTCCAATTCACTGGGTTTATTTTTACAGTTCTGCTTACTAGCTGTGAAGCTTTGGGCAAGTTACTAAATCTGTTTGTGCATTCATTTCATCTATAAAATGGGATAATAGCCTTATGAGCACTTACTTCATAAAACTGATGTGAGAATTAAATAATAGAATTAATTTTTTTTTAAAGACTTTATTTGACACAGAGAGACACAGCGAGAGAGGGAACACAAGCAAGGGGAGTGGGAGAGGGAGAAGGAGAAGCAGGCTTCCCGCCGAGCAGTGAGCCTGATGTGAGGCTTGATCCCAGGACCCTGGGATCATGACCTGAGCCGAAGGCAGACGCTTAACCTAGGCGCCCCGGTAACAGAAATAATTTAAATGTAAGTATCTGACAAGTACTCAATGAATATTAAGCTACTAATCATTACCAATGACATCAAGAAAATTTCAGAGCCTTGCCTTCCAGCTTTATAAAATGGAAAAACTGCCTACCTCATAGAGTAGCAATGAAGATTAAGGAAAAGATGTGTTTAGCATAGTGTTAAAAAATAAGTATTGTTATTTAGTGGCCCTGATTCACAGAAAAGATGAACTTAATATATTAAAGTATATCTCAATATTAATTTTAACTAATATATTCCTAAAGGCAGGCTTGATAAGAAGTAGAGAAAAAAAAAACAGAAAAAACAAAAGTGTAAAGAGGAAGTTAACGGGAATGAGATAGAAGTGAGAACTCAGAAAAGTCCCAAAGTAGACTGGATTAAGATAGAGGAATGTAAGAAATTACTCTGATTCTACTGGGTATTTTATATTCCTCAGGCCAGTGAGTCCTAAGAATCCAGATATACATAGGCTATTTTGTGATGAAGTTTTCAGTGATTTATGATGAAATGATAAGAAATAGAGACAATATAGCAAGTTTTGCATAAAGCTAAATTTATTCAAGAAAAAAAATTTTTTAAAGTAGGCTCCACACCCAGCATGGAGCCCAACACGGGGCTTGAACCCACGACCCCAAGATCAACACCTGAGCTGAGATCAAGAGTTGGACACTCAACTGAGCCACCCAGGTGCCCCTAAATTTATCCAATTTAAAAGAATATTCTTTATAACAAGATTTCTAACTTACTTTTTTTTTTTTTTAAGATTTTATTTATTTGTTTGTCAGACAGACAGACAGTACAAGCAGGGGGAGCATCAGGCAGAGAGAGCAGTGTCCCTAACTTCTTACTTAGTATTAATTTCCTCTCAAAAGTAAATATATATATTATACAAAAAAACCTCTGAGACCTATTTTTAAAAAGTTGTAGAGGGGCACCTGGGTGGCTCAGCTGGTTAAGTGCCTGACTCTTGATTTTGGCTGGGTTCGTGATCTTGGGGTGGTGGGATTGAGCTCTGCATTGGGCTCCCAACTCAGTGTGTAGCCTGCTTGAGATTCTCACCCTCTCAAATAAATAAATAAATCTTAAAAAAAAAAAAAAAAGTTGTAGAACAAAACACATGGTTAGATCCTATTTCTGTAAAACAAAATTCTGTATAGAAAACAGTATGGGAGGGGCACTTGGGTGGCTCAGTCGTTAAGCGTCTGCCTTTGGCTCAGGTCATGATCCCAGGGTCCTGGGATCGAGCCCTGCATCGGGCTCCCTGCTCAGGGGAGAGCCTGCTTCTCCCTCTGCCTCTCCCTCTCTATCTGCTTGTGTTCCCTCTCTCACTGTGTCTCTCTCTGTCAAATAAATAAATAAAACCTTTAAAAAAAGAAAGAAAGAAAAAAAGAAAGAAAGAAAGAAAACAGTATGGGAGGATACATACTCAACCTCTGAGGAGAGTGGGATTGAGGAGGGTGGTATGTGAAGGACTCAGATTTTTTTCATTCTACACAATTTTTTTAAAATAGGAAATATAAATTTTTAATATTTTTAGGACATACATTTAAAAGCTTTCTAGGGGCACCTGGGTGGCTCAGTCAGTTGAACGTCTGCCTTCACCTCAGTTCATGATCCCAGAGTCCTGGGATCGAGCCCCTCATCGGGCTCCCTGCTCAGCGGGGAGCCTCCTTCTCCCTCTCCCTCTGCAGCTCCCCCTGCTTGTGCTCTGTCAAATAAGTAAATAAAATCTTAAAAATAAAAGCTTTCTAAATAATTTTTTTTTTTTTAAAGATTTTGTTTATTTATTTGAGAGAGAGAATGAGATAGAGCATGAGAGGAGGGAGGGTCAGAGGGAGAAGCAGACTCCCTGCTGAGCAGGGAGCCCGATGTGGGACTCGATCCCGGGACTCCAGGATCATGACCTGAGCCGAAGGCAGTGGCTTAACCAACTGAGCCACCCAGGCGCCCCGCTTTCTAAATAATTTTTAATGCTTTAAAAAATAATGGTGATAGGCAGTAGTAAGCTTTCTAAATACCCATATATGGGAAAGCAAAACTCTCAAATTTAAATTAGCTGGTCCAGGGGTACCTGGGTAGCTCAGCTGGTTAAGCGTCTGCCTTTGGCTCAGGTTGTGGTCCCAGGGTCCTGGGATTGAGCCCCGTGTCAGGCTCCCTGCTCTGCAGGGGAGTCTGCTTCTCCCTCTGCCCCTCCCCCCGCTCCTATTTTCTCTCTCTCAAATAAAATAAAAAATCTTAAAAAAAAAATATATTAGGGACGCTTGGGTGGCTCAGTCGGTTAAGCATCTGCCTTCAGCTCAGGTCATGATCCGGGGGTCCTGGGATTGAGCCCCACATCAGGCTCCCTGCTTAGCAGCTTGCTTCTCCCTCTCCCCACTGCTCCTGTTCTCTCTCACTATCTCTCAAATAAATGAATAAAATCTTTATTTTTTTTTAAAGATTTTATTTATTTTTGCGAGAGAGACAGAGAGAACGTGAGCATGAGTGGGGAGGGGTAGAGGAAGAAGCAGACTCCCCACTGAGCAGGGAGCCCAACACAGGCTGGATCCCACAATCCCGAGATCATTACCTGAGCTGAAATCAAGAGTGGGAGGCTTAATCAACTAAGCCACCCAGGTGCCCCTTAATTAGGTTCTTAACCACTAGTCACAGTTCTTTAGCTCTTTTCATTTTCAAACTGTGGGACCAGATCCCAGGACCCTGAAATCACGACCTGAGCCGAAGGCAGACACTCAACCGACTGAGCCACCCAGGTGCCCTAAATGAAATCTTTAAAAAATAAATAAATAAGTTGGTCCACAAAATCCTAAATTCTGGGAACCAGTACTGCAAGAATCAGTTAATTAGGTTCTTTTTTTTTTTTTTAGATTATTTATTTGAGAGAGAGAGCACTTGTGAGCAGGGGGGAGAGGGAGGGGGAGAGGCGGGGGGAGAGAGAGAATCTCAAGCAGACTCCCCGCTGAGCATGGAGCCCAAAACAGGCAGGATCCCATGACCCCAAGATCATGACCTGAGCTGAAACTGAGTCGGAGGCTTAACCAACTGAGCTACCCAGGTGCCCCTTAATTAGGTTCTTAACCATTAGTCACAGTTCTTTAGCTCTTTTCATTCTCAAACTGTGAGCTGTAAACCAACAGTGACCTTGAAATCATTTGGTGGATCATGATCAGAATATTTGGGGAAAGAAAAAAGAAATAGAATAAAAAATAACAAGTGTATTGCAAATAATAAGAATCATTTTGTGAAAATGTTTCACTTTATGTGCACACACTGAATTATGATATGAAATGTTTTATTATGAGTCATGATAAAAAAAAAAAGTTTAAAAAACACTGCTTTGGAGAGGCCTGACAATGAAAGATGGGTTAATAAGAATGGGAGAAAGTCAAGTTTCTGGGCAGCCTATAGGCTATGGTTACTATTATAGCACTTCTAGATGAAATGAAGCTGAGGGCTGAATATAGCTCTTCAGGGGTCAGAGGATTCTCCAACCCTGCTACTAAAGTTATGATGCAATTATGAAAATGGGAAGCTAAACTAGACTGGGGCAGTCCCCTGTGGTGTCGGTAAGGGCTTTAGAATCAAGCAAGGTTGAGTTTTATTCCGTTTTGCCAGTTGTAACCCACTGTGATCTTAGGCTACTTAACTCCCTTTGCCTTTCTGAGCCCTAGCTTCCTTATCTGTAAGGATCTTTGGGGAGGGAGGAGAGTAGGAAAAAGTAGTAAAGAACAGAATTTGAATTCAATTCCAAACTTCTGGGTACATTTAAGAAATTTCTTTCTCAGGGCACCTGGGTGGCTCAGTTGGTTAAGCGACTGCCTTCGGCTCAGGTCATGATCCTGGAGTCCCGGGATCGAGTCCCGTATCGGGCTCCCTGCGCAGCAGGGAGTCTGCTTCTCCCTCTGACCCTCCCCCCTCTCATGCTCTCTATCTCATTCTCTCTCAAATAAATAAATAAAATCTTTATTAAAAAAAAAAGAAATTTCTTTCTCTTGGGGCACCTGGGTGGCTCAGTCGTTAAGCATCTGCCTTTGGCTCAGGTCATGATCCCAGGGTCCTGGGATCGAGCCCTGCATTGGGCTTCCTGCTCAGCAGGAAGCCTGCTTCTCCCTCTCCCACTCCCCCTGCTTGTGTTCCCTCTCTCACTGTGTCTCTCTGTCAAAAAATAAAATCTTAAAAAAAAAAAATTTCTTTCTCTTAGAGTTTCTCAGAATCTGTGAGGAATTATTTTTTAAAACATATTTATGTGGCACTACATATACATTGTTTCATAACAAAAGATAGGCCATCATAACGCTACACACTTTAGAAAACAGATGACACCATAGGAAAAAAAAACTACAGATGATAAGCTGATCAAGTTTCCTTTAGGTGACATATATATGCTATACTCTTAAGACACAACAGGAAAAGTTACTAGATTCTTTGACTTATTCACTCACATTTTCTTTTTTCTTTTTTTTTTTTTAAAGTAAGCTCTACGTCCAAGGTGGGGCTTGAGCTCACAACCCCGAGATCAAGACTCACATGCTCTACCCACTGAACCAGCCAGGCACCCCAATTATCTGCTCACATTTTCATCTATTTCAAAGCATGTGATCCAAGGGGCAGAACACTAAGCCTCAATGTTACTACTTTACAGTAAGAAAACATGGGAGTTAGAATGGACTGAATTCTCATAGGCAGACACATGGCTCTAGACCTGGGAAAACAGTAGGGGGTAGGGGAAATGTGGAGATAGGAAACAGTCACAAACACATTCACGTTGCAAAACCTGTCACACACCCCCGCCCCCGACAATAAATTAAGCCAGAGCCCAGACACAATCAGCAAACTTTCTTACTACTAAGCAACCTTGGATCATCACAGATTAGGAACTACTGGGTTAGAAAAAACTACCTCCTGGGGTGCTTGGGTGGCTCAGTCATTAAGCGTCTGCCTTGGCTCAGGTCATGATCCCAGGGTCCAGGGATCAAGCCCCTCATCGGGCTCCCTGATCAGCAGGAAGCCTGCTTCTCCCTCTCCCACTCCCCCTGCTTGTGTTCCTGCTCTCGCGATCTCTCTCTCTCTCAAATAAATAAATAAAATCTTAAAAAAAAGAAAAAAGAAAAAACTACCTCCTACCCCAATGTATCACCTCAATAATATGTCTTACCTTCCCTGTTCACAGTAATTGATGGGCTGCCCATCACTGTGCCTTGATCTTTAATCTCAACATGCATATAAGGGTATCATGTTTTTTATGCAATAGCTAGGCTCTCAAAAGATCAGGGGTACAGAAGTGAAATATACATAAGATTCAAATGATTTGGGGCACCTGGGTGGCTCAGTTGGTTAAGCGTCTGCCTTCGGCTCAGGTCATGATCCCAGGGTCCTGGGATTGAGTCCTGCATCAGGCTCCCTGCCTGTTTCTCCCTCTCCCTCTGCCTTCCGCTCCCCCTACTTGTGCTCACTCTCTGTCAAATAAAAAATAAATCTTAAAAAAAAAAAATTCAAATGATTTCTAGTGGTGATTTTTTTTTTTTTTGCTAAGAGTTGACAATAAGCCAACGATCCATTCAAAGACAAAAAATAAATCACAGCCACCCAGCCAAGTGGTGTGATTACCTTCAACCCTGAGGCAAAAAAAAAAGGAGGGCAAGGAAGTTATTCTTCCCTTCAACCCTTTCAGTTTGGAAGAGAAAAAAAAATCAGATTTGACTTCCCTTCGATGTGCAGCTCCACAAAAAAGGTTTATCAAATGACCATTAACTAGGGAGGACTTAGGGTTGATCACAGCATCAGCCCACTGAGGAGGGGAAAGGTGGAGGATGAAGGGGCAAGTTCTTGAGTGTGGGCAGCACCCCTAGCAGCTCAGGAAAGTATAAATAGGAAAGGTTTCTTAGCTTGCTGATCCCAGCTAGAGCAAGACTATTCTTCAGGCCCCCCTCTACATGGTATCTTTGAGTCTCTATGTCAACCACATTATGAAGCCTTTAGAAGTCTATTACCTATTAAGAGAGACTAACTTCCAGATATATAGCCGCTGGAGTCTAGCCCACACCCAAATGTCAGCCCCATAAGGTCAGTTTCCCAGTTAAGAGGCGGTCTAGAGGTCTAGTCCAGTCTGTATTTTATAGGTAAGGAAACTGAGGCATATAATATTAATCAACTTGCCAGTATTACCATATAGACAGCTATTACAAATAATGTTAATCAACTTGCCAGGTGTTCTCATACAGACAGCTAAATCTCCTTTTAGCAAGTACTCCTAATTTACCACTATACCTCTTAAGGAAGCAGGAGATGCTAACTCTGAATTGAACTCTGTAGAGGACACCAGGACAGAAAGAAGAGTTCAGACTGATTAGTTTCTGCCTCTATTCAGTTTCGATAAGTACTTCCTTGGGACTAAAAACAAGGTAGCTAGACCCAGGCCTTCCCTGAGAACTGGATTCCAGTTCCACAGTCTTTTAACAGAACTCGCTCATTACTATGCCTCTCTAGAAGGTCTTCATCAACCCTGCCAGGATGGTTGAAATGGAAATAATTTAATGGAAGATGACAGGGAAAGAGTGGTAACTTTTACAAGCGTCTGTGGACCTTGGGACTAATCTAAGAGATTTACTGATTAGGGAAGATAGGGCAAAAGCCAGTAAATACCTTCAACTCTCAACCCAAAATTACTAAAATCTTGAACCGAGAGTTCTACTACTTGGCTCAGCTCTTCCATTGTGTTTATCCAAGATTAACTAATGAGTCATGGTCTTAAATGAGAGTCCTTCCACTTCTCCCCACTCTCTCCCTTATATTTCCCCAAAAGGTAAAAAGCATGCTTATCTCTTATCAGCATGGTAGTACAAGTTCTTTATTATTGAGCTAGAAAAGACAGGAATGCCCTTCCTCACTTTGTCCGCCTAGTAAACTCCTAATTTATCTTTTAAGGCCAAGCTTAAATGTCACCTTCTCTGTAAAATTGCATAATTACCCTCTCACCCTAGCAGAATTCATCACTGCTTCCTCTGGGGTCCTGCAGTATTAAGATGATATTTCTACCACAGCACTTACTACATTATATAAGTTAATGGTGTGTGTCTGTTCTGCCGAACTATGAACTTCTCAAGAAGTGTGACTATTTTTTTTGTCATTTTGACTCTCCAGAGCACAGCACAATGCTTGGTCCCTTGTAGGTGTTCATTAAATGCTCCCTAAATTAATTAATGCTAAAGAAGACCTGCTTCCCTCCTTCATCTATTCCTCCCCTTCTGTGTCATCTGGATAGCTTCTCACTCAGTTCCATTTGGGAATGTTTTTAATAGTCTTCAGAAAACCAATTCTCTCCCTGGCCTCTTTGTGATCTCCCTTGGATGGAGGGCCCCCTTGGGACCCAGCCCACAAAGTACTGTTGCAACTCACATGGGCTAACTGCTTTTCCTGTCACCCGTTACTATGCTCAGATGGCCTAATCATACCCAATATGTGGCCCTCCCACCCTAACACTGAAGCAACTGTGGCTTAAAGTTCCCTGAGTTTTCAGTTAATGTTAATTGTTCAAAAACTATGGGACATTATCTCTATTAATTCCTGAACTTGAGAAACACAAGTTAAAAAAAACCCAAACCATCAGAGCTAGTGAACATTCTGAAAAGGTACCCATTGCCCCTAAACCACAGCCACAATCTGGCCCAGAAATCTGCATACACTTTGCTCACCTGGTTGGCTCCTTACTCAGCTCAGTTACTGTTCAATGACTAAATCTTTCCTACAACACTCTTGGGAAGTGGGAGTGTATTGTGTAGGGTTTTAAGGTATCCTTCCTCCTAGAGGGCTGTTGCATTTCCTTATTTTAAGTTCATTGTCTAACACTTTGGTTACTTTCCAATCTGAAATGCTTTAGGATTAGGGAGCAGCTTATACACTTGCTTCTCCTACCCTATGCCTCCTCAGAAGTCAAATTCGTATCAATGCATAAAAACAAGGAAACTATAGAAAAGCAATCCTTGCTCCTGGGAAAACTAAGAGTTACAAGGTATAACTTCTAATCAAGTATGACTTGAAGAATAAGGGGAAAGACCTCTTCTCCAAATAGTTTTTAACTCTCGATCTGTGTCAGATTGTTTCTTGAAGGTAGACTTTGATTAAGAGGAAGGTCGAGGGACACCTAGGTGGCTCAGTGGGTTAAGCATCTGACTCTTGATCTCAGCTCAAGTCTTGATTTCAGGGTCGTGAGTTCAACCCTGCTGGGCGTGGAGCCTACTTAAAAAAGATTAAAAAAAAAATAGGAAGGTGGAAAAGCAAAAAAAAAGTATAGAAGAAAGGGACAGGTATACCAGCAGGATGTAGAAAATGGCAAAGCCTATAGAGACAATTAACACACACACACACACACACAATTTTCTCTAGGACTGGCTTTGCAGAAGGAAAATAAAAACTCCTCGGGGTACATAATCAAAGTTTCTGGGGGCACTGTACAAAGGCTGGGCACACTAGAGCCTTCTAAAGCCAGTAAGGACAAATTCAATTAATAAGGTGGTAGAATGAAATGTCCCAACTATACTGAAGTTTTAGAGGAAACAATTTCAAATCCAGAGAAACTTGAGAGTTTTCTTATATCACTACAGAAAGACAGATACAGAGGCCCTTTAGGAGAACCATCATCATCTTTTAGGTTAATGAAAGGACAGTTATATAATCTGAACATGCACAGACCATGAACCAGAAGATAGAGGTCTCAAATTCCTCACTTCAGCAAAGATCCAATAATTCTCCCAAACAAATGATTCACCTAATGTTCCTTTCCTGCCCATAAAAGAGAAAAAAGTACTGGCCATCTATTTGGGCATTTCCTAGGATACCCAGTGCACAACTGGGGGCAGGAGGCACTCTGTGTGTTTTAAGGATAACCTAGAGTACACCTCTCTGCTTGTCTGATTTTGATAGAAGGAAGACAAAATGAGAGTAAAAGGAGCACAATAAATAACAGAGTATCATTCCAGAAGGGAAAACTGGAAAGAATGAGAGACCAGAGTTTGGTGAGAACGTGAAAACAGAATTGCCTTTGGTGGCACATCTCCAAAGCAAAGTGAGATTAGTCTGATCTGCTGTCTCTAGTCTCTGACCTTTCTGGACAAATGAGAGAGGAATATGTGGGAAGATTTACACTTTGTACACTTCTGTACATCCTGAATATTTAAAAATATGTACGTATTACTTTTGTAATTCAGAGGAAATGTAGTTATAAAATACATTTGTATAAAAAGGTAAAAGGAGGAAGTATAATAAGGGAAAATCCAATAAACTCCAATCTATGGGGGACTAAAGAAGTCAGCAGACCATTAAAAATATATGGGGGAGGGTAGACTCCTGTGCCTTAGTAATCCATCTTCTTTTTCTCTACTCACCCCCTTCCTCAAATGCCTCACTGTTGAGGCATTTGACCCAACTTTCTAATAGCACAGAAACCTGGGCTCCTGAAGTAGACAAAGAACAGGGGTGATGCCAACCTTCTGGAATGGAATTTCTCACTCTTCCTCAAATTCGTTCCTCAGTGATACAACCTCTTATTTCCAGGCTTCGTTCCACCTAACCATTACCTGCCTGGGAAATACCCAAGTGTAAGTCCCACAAAAGTTTCACCAACTATGGTCAGAAGATCTCATGGTAGCTGGGGATCTCTAAGCCCCTTTCAAGTGCGGATAATAAAATCACTGATCCCCTGCTTCTAGGTCAGAGATACAGTATCCACCATACACCAGATTATTAAGCGAGAAAGAAACAAAAACCCCCCAAATCCAACTTCTTAGCTCTTTCACAGGACTGCACCCTAACCCAGCTGAGACTGGTAACAAGAAACAGATACTGCATCCTAAACCAGTTCAGGCCAAGGGAAAGTGTAGGGGCTGAGTTTGGAACGGCCAACAGCCACAGAAATTTTTTTTTTTTTTTTAAACTTTTGTCTTCATTAGCTACCCCGGGAGTACCCAAAAACTTCAGGTAACCACATCTCGATACGAAGAGGAACAAAAGAGTGGGTCTTCCAAGACCCAGATCCTCCGGCCCACCCTTGAGCATTCCCAGAAGCTCCCGTAACTGATACCAAGCCCTGGGGCCACTTTGCCAACTAGTCTTCTAGATTAGTAAAGCTTTCGTCTTTTGCCTCCGTTCTCCCTCAATGAACCCAAATCCCTCTCGGCTCAACTCAGGGGCACCCTAGTTATTTTTATAATAGTCACTTTCCCTGAAGAGAATGGCCCTTACCCAACTAGGAAGCCTTCTCAGGCCCTTCCAATTAGTCATTTCGAGACCCCCCAGTCCCGGTTACCCTCGCATACCGGGCGTCAGGTTTGACCCTTCCTCACCTCCCGGCAAATGGGCTTACCTCACCCATGGCCCCGGCCCTTTCCCCCAGCTCCTCCCTCTTCAGCGCTGCTCAATGAGGCCTGCCCCTGCCCTCACACAGCTCGGGGCCTCCCGCGCCGGCCCCTGGCCCGCCAACAGAACCCGGCCGCCTCCCGGCCTCACCAACTTCGGGCTCCCAGCCCGCCCGACCCCCTCCTCAGCGCCCCCATTAAGCCTGCGGGGGCCCGGCCCCCTGCTCCCCTCTCCAGTGGGCCACTCTGACCCCTCGCTGAGGCCCAGACCCGCCTCTGCTCTCAGGCCAGACTGTTCTCCTCTCCCGGGCGCCTCCGCCCCTGCCCTCGTAGGCTCCATCAGCCCGGTACCTGGGGCTCCGTCTCCCCCGTCGGGCCCAAGCCTGTGTCGAACAGACAAACAGCTGCAGCTCAACCAAACCCTCCTGCCCCTCCTCCTCCTCTCGTCCTGGGGCGGGGGCCCCAGCCAATAGCACGATTACCCGCCTACATCAAGGGTGGGCGGTGTGTGCACTAATCCGCCAATCCTCTGGAGCAAGGCGGGCCTCTTCCGGCGCTATCACCAACGAGTACGAGCGAGGGACTGGACAGGCGGGGCCCCAGACCAATACAGAGAGGGAAACTCTGAAGATGGACGAGGTGAGGAGCCATTAAAGAGCGAGCTTTCTGAGACGGAGGGCGGTGCACTGTTGACAGGCGTACATGTCAACCAATAATATCTCGACACCCTCATGACCCCGCCTTTTGACTCATAAACATCTAATCAGGTGAGTGATGGAGGCGGGTCAAAGTGAAGCTTTAACCAGTACTGGGAAGATTCGGAACTTGAATGGCAGGCAAGGCGGGGTTGAAAGAAGCCTTAGGAGGGCCGCTGCTGACCTTCGCCCCTCCCCCCGGATTTGGCGGGGACTGACCCTGGGGCCCCGCCCTCTATGACAAATTGGCGGCGTAAAGAGAAGCATCTCACCTGAGGAACCGGAGCCTGGGAATTTAAGTGGCACTCTCGTCGATGCGGCCTCCTTTTTGTGGGGCCCCAGAGGACAGGAATTTTTGGGGTGGCCAGCGCCGGCGGTCTGAGATGTTTTTTGGTGGGGCTGAGACCGAGGCAACTCCAAGAAGTGGTAGCTTGGGGAGACTTTAACCCCCTCCATAATAATTTGTCATACAGACAATTGATATATTGAGTCGTATGTAAATGTGATTAAAATATCTTTAGAAAACTGTGATATGCAACAAAAAGGAAAACGACGAGCTTACTGGGAAATTCAGTGTCAAGGCGAATTCCCATGGAACCCACGTCCAACCACTTTGCTGTTCCTCAGTCCCTCCTAAGTCTCTGAAATTCTGGAACTGCCACCTTGTATGTATATGTATGTGGTGTGTGTGTGTGTGTGTGTGTGCAGGGGATGATTCAGGTTTGTGGGGAAAGTGAAGTATGTTTCCATTTCCCCAACAGTAAAATGGGGGCAACAATTCTAATTTTGCCCACTTTCGGCACTATCCCAATTGCATAAAAGAGGCCGAATTGGGGTGAGGTGGGTAGCCCTGCACAGAGAGATTAGGAAAAGGGGCGCTCTGAAACCAACTATCACATACACACATTCATATTCTCTCTCTCACATCATTCTTTCAGTAAATATGTAAGTAAAGGAAAGAGATGAACTATAAAACTAGGAACTTTTGTTTTTAATGAATTACAAACTAAATTACAAATAATGTTAATAGCAAGAACACTTGAAGACAAGAGGTGGGAGAAGAGAGACAAAATCATAAAAAGAAAAAATACTTTTTTTAAACATTCGCATTACAAAATCCCAAGGTGCGCATGGCAACAAATCCACCCATTCCCACTTAAAAAACTACTATAACCTGAATGAAATATAAATATAACTGTTCATCCTTCTTTTAAAGAAAAAAATTTTCCCAATGCCCTCACTCAGTCACAGCCCTAAAAAAGTGTCAGCATTCTCAAAATGATGTCTAAACCCTAACTTCCACTCCTATGGGGTGGCCTTTAGAGGAAGATGGGACCTGGGACATGAAGAACTAAGAATCTTAAGAAGAGAAACATTCAAACAACTTTTCCTTGCCTCATAAGGCCACAGTGAAGCACAGTTCCTGTCCTAGAGCTTCCCAGACACCTCTTGCCCATAGGAGGGACAGAAAGGGGGTTCTAGGGGCAATCATTTCTACTGCAGTCCCATAAGGACTGCAGAGACTGGGAGTCTTGAGTCTCCTACACTGTTAGGTGAGATGAAACACTAAAACTAGTGTATAAATTGGTTGGTCTATTTTTTAACCTAATTCTTTAAAACAGACTCCTCCCTATGTTTTTGTTTTGCTTGGTTTTCAAAAGTTCCAACTTAGGTCCTCTGCTATCAGTTGGCCTTACAAACACAGTGGCTGCAGAAGGCTTGGGGTGTCTGTCATCCCAAACACAGGAAATAATAATTTCAGGGCTTTCAGAGATTGGGATGGCAAACCCTATGGGGGTGGGGTAGGGAGAAAGAGTCAGTCTTTTTTTTTTTTTTTAAATACCAGCCCTCCTCAGCAATGACTAAGAGGAGGAGGAGAGGGTGGTGGAGGGACTTAAGTGCATCTAATACTGAAGGTTCCTTTCATTTTCACCTATTTCTCCCCTCCACCCCTTATATCCCCAGAGTTGGCTGGCTAAGAAGGGGAGGTGGGTGTTAAGGCAGCCAGACAAGATCAGAGGGCAAATAGCCCAGGGCCAAGCCAAATCAGGCCCCTGCTGGAGGAGAGGATGAGACTTGGGGTAGGGGCTGGGGGAAGACATCAGAGTCGAAGGTGTGGTACTGGCTTGGTCACATCCTGGAAGAAAGGGTGAGCCAGAGCTGCCTTTGCCGAAATCCGCTTGTTGGGGTCGTAGTGCAGCATTTGCTGGAGGGAGAGATGTATGCTACTTCAGTGATGTGACAGTGGACTAAATGGGCAGCAGGTGTTCCAAGAAATCAGGAAACCAGAATTCCTTTTACCCAAGGCAGAGTTCCCAATTCCCTCCTCCCTATATTTGAATGGGTATGCCAACAGGGAGAGAGAGAAGCAGGGGCTAGGGAAATGCCAAGACCCAAATTCCAGGGTCTCATCCTTCCTTCATCCTGGAAAAAAACCTGCCCTGGGGAAGTAAAAGAGGAAATGGGTGCCCATCCCCAACTCTCACCGATAGCAAGCTCCGTCCATCTTCATCCAAGGGAGGAACAACTTTGCTAAAATCTTGCCGGGCCCACTTGGGGAAACTCGGCTTATAATCAGGCATAGAAGTAACTCCTGGCCAAACCACTTCATCTGGGGTCCCCAGAGTCCGAAAGATCCGGAAAAGTTGGTCAATTTCAGAATCTCCAGGGAATAGGGCCCGGCGGGTCACCTGAAAATGGGGAAAGAGAAAAGGCCAAGACCCGCACTGATGTCAGTCAAAGCTGCTCCCTGTGCAATGGAGGTTCCCACAGGCAGTGGAAGGTCAGCAGGGCCCCATGACTCCCTCCCCAGGGCCTTTCATGGGGTCAGTCACACAGAGCTTGAGACAATGAAGTCCCTTCATCTGTCTCCTCGCCCCCTCCTTCCTTCCCCCAACCATGCCTTTGCAGATCCCCAAGGCTGGGTGGGGCTGGGAGGGGGTGAATGTCTGGGGTGCCACTGACATGTAGCAAAGGGATCCCAAGCCACTCACGGGGTGTGGGGTAGACACTGCGGTCATCCCCCCTCCTTGTGATGCAGCCACTTCTAGATAGGAGCACAGCGGGCAGAGACTGTGTCTTCCATTTCTTCTGTGTTCCCCACAGCACCTAGCATGGTGCTGGGTACACACTAGGTGCTTAACAAATATTTTTTGATGAATTGAGAGAGGAATATGGGCAATTGTAAGGTAATGTACTGGGGGATAAATGCACATTTTATATACAGGCTAATGGTTTCTAAGCCCCCAGTCACAACCCAGATAAAGGACTATAAAACAAATTGCGGATTTGATTTGAAAATGCAGCCCACTCCACTGTTACATTAAAGGGGATGAGAGCTCCCATAAAAGGCTGGGCCTCAGGGATCCTTCATTCTGAAAAGCCAGAAGTTGAGGGGGACATGATTTAAGTCTGTAGTTTAAATAAAAGGTATGGATGGATAAGGTGAATACAGTTGGTTTCACCATATTCCTGGAACCCTACAATAAGGTCTACAGGCCAAATGAAGGAGGCACTGAATAGCAGG
This sequence comes from Leptonychotes weddellii, assembly GCF_054177405.1. NCBI lineage: Eukaryota > Metazoa > Chordata > Mammalia > Carnivora > Phocidae > Leptonychotes > Leptonychotes weddellii. The sequence continues at coordinate 106,564,242 of NC_138373.1, read as the reverse complement.
TACTCATTCTCCCAAATATATGCAAACTAAAGCTAAAACAGCTGCAGAAATGATTTAGCTCAATTCAGGGGTAAGAAATGTGTTTTGAGTGCTAAGGCCATTTGAGGCTATACTAACATTGTGGTTGGCATCAGGGACAACAGTCCTATCCTTTCCCCCCTACCTGCCTTGATGCTACTCTAGAGAAAAAAACCCTATGATAATAGAAGGGCCATGGGTCTAGGCAAAGAAACAGTTGTGTTGTTCTTGAATGTGGGGAGGAGTGAGCTGGGTGGAACTCGGGCTTGCCTCCGTACCATTTCAGCAAAGATGCAGCCCAGGCTCCAGATATCTACAGCTGTGGAATAGTACTTGCAGCCCAGAAGGATTTCAGGTGCTCGGTACCACAGGGTCACCACCTGGGGACAAGAACAGGAAGGGGAGGGGTGGTGCATGGGGCATGGTGATTCCCACATCTCAGCTCCTCAGTGTTACTCTGCTAACTCTCAGCCTGTTAACAAGCAGCTTCTCTCCCTTCATCTTTCCCATCTTTCTGACTTCCCCTCAGTAAACTTCTTAGACAGAGTTAGCCTCGCCCGTGACTCTGAGGACCATATTTTCTGAACCCGCAATTTGCAATCTTCCTGGAAAACTTGAGACAAGTGGTCATAATTTTAATGGTGTGCCATCCAGCTCTCCTGGCTTGGTATCTATCAAAGCCCAGTTAGCCCCACAATGTGAACTTGGTGCATACTCTAAAACCTCTTGGGGTAGCCAGACATACTTTCCATCTAGTGAGAGAGAAACTGCTGACCAGATAGGTTTAGTAATTTTGTGAATGTCCTTGTTAACACCTCCCAGGAAGTTCAGAGAAGAAATGCAGAGATGGTCTCACCTCATGGGTGTAAGTACGAACAGGGACTCCAAAGGCTCTGGCTAGTCCAAAGTCTGCTAGCTTGATGGCCCCCTCTGCGTTGATAAGCAGATTCTGAGGTTTGAGGTCTCGGTGCAGAACCCGATGAGAATGGCAGAAGGCTAGGCCCTGAAGCAGCTGGAATAGATAGCTCTGACAAAGGAAAGAGAGAGGACTTTGTTTCTCTACCACAGTGAGCTATTAGGGTCTACTCTCTGACTGCAAGGCTCAACTAAAGCCTTTTACTATATTAGATTATAATTACATGTTTATAAGCTGTATATCCCATTGGAGTGAGAGGCCCTTCCAGTGAAGACAAGAACTAGGTCTTATTCAGTTTTGCACCTCTTTTCCATATCCTGTGCCTAGCACGTTGAAGGTGCTCAATAAATGTGCACTGAATAAACGTTTGTTGGTAGATTGAAAGTAGCTCGGGGAGTAAAGAACCCAGCCCTAAAACAGACAACAGAGACTCACTGGCTATTTCTCCTACCAAACAGGTGGAAGGGCTTCTTGGAGGAATCTACCAAGTGCCCTCAAGTCCCATTTATCTGAGTTTCATCTGACTTTGCACCGGAGCTACAAAGTTGACTCACTAGAGTTTCAACTTCTTTGATTCTCCTGCCCAGCCCAGGGGTTAATAAGCATAATGAGCAGTGAAAGAGCCACAAAACAAAGGGGTGTGTGTGTGTGTGTGTGTGTGTGTGTGTAGGGGGATGAGGGCTGGGAAGGAAGCCAAGATCACAAATCATCACTCAGTCTGAATTGCCTGCCTTCAGTCCCCCCAAAACTTGCCCATGTTGGGGAGGAGTTGTTGAAAAGGATTACCTTGATGAGGGGAAGAGGAATGCCAGTCAAAGCAGAGGCATCCATAAATTTCTTCAGATCCTGATGCAGAAACTCAAAAACCAGGTAGAGTTTGTTTTCTGTGTGGATGACATCCAGCAGCCTGGGAAGGGAGGTCCAGGAATGGAGGTGAGGAAGAGTAATACCCAGGCGACACAGAACACATCCTCCTTTACTGTCAGAGCACCTCCCAGATACATACTTACTTGACAATGTTAGGGTGGTTAAGCTCCTTAAGCAGAGAGATCTCTCTTATAGCAGTACTGGGTACACCCTCCGTCTCACTTGGAGAGGTTGAGAGAGCAGAGATAGGAATGTGGTTACAAATACTCCTTTTCCCCCAGCCCGTCATTCTTTTCCTCCCAATGAGACACCACCCCAGCATCCCCTAGGAAAGTGAGAAAAGAGAAAGGGTGCTGTAGGAGTTAATTCATGGGTGGACAGGGAGTGGTTTTTGAATACATTAAGGTCATTATTTCTTCTCTTCCCAGGGGTAGGTAAGTAAAGCCTTCTGGTGGAGGTGAAGAAGAGAGAAGGTAACAGGGAAAAAATAGGAGTAGCAGCACCCAACCTCCCTAGAGGGGCCAGTGAGGTTCAACTGCCATTCTTTTGAAAGAGGTAGAGAATTCTAAGATGAGGGTGGGGTTGGGGCAGTGAGGAGGGCTCTTCATTCAGAAAGGTGCTCTTCACCGGTTCCCACAAAACCCAACTCCACAGGGAGTCCTGGACCCCATCTCAGAGGCCTCCTTCCTCTTCCTGACTGAAGATTTGGGGGCATCACTCGGCTTTGGGGAGGAAGTTTCCCATAGATTCTACAGTGCCCTATACTCTCCACAGGGAAACCCTTCACTGTCCTCCAACCCACCTCTCCACTTCAGTAGTCCCTCCCTGCTACCTTCCGGTCCTTGGACGGCTACCCGTCTGTTGGGGTGGGGGCGGGGGGGGCACTCAAGGAGCTCCCGAGTTAGAGGAGTCCCGGGTACAGAGGCCACTCACGTGTCCAGGCGGATTTTTTTAAGCGCCACCACTTCTCCCGTCACCTTGTTTTTGGCTTTGTACACAACTCCGTACGTGCCCTCTCCGATCTTTTCCACTTTTTGGAAGTTCTCCATGAAGCGCTAGCGAGTCGGGTCAGCCCGGCCCTGGAGCGGGGGCCTGGGAACCCTGCAAAAGGCGGGCCCCGGCTCTCGCGGGGTGGAGGAGGGGGAAACAGGGCCCAGCTCTGCGGCCCCAGGTCGGGATGGAACGGAGTGTATCTCTCGCTCTTGTCAATTTGTCCAACTTGAAACAATGTTGCCGCCTCCCCTCCAGTTCCCTACCGCCACCAGAGGCCCCGCCCCTCCTTCCCGCGTTTCCCTAGCCCCGCCCCCAGCCCTTCCTATTGGTCAACGTCAGAGCGGAGGGGCGAGCCCAGCGCCCCTAGCTGCCGCAAATGACCCCACCTCTCGCAAGTTTAGTTCCGAGGGTCCTTAACACAAGTTTCTGTCTCGGTGGGGAAGCTAAATGTCTTTTTCCAAGTACCTGGATTTGAAGTCGAGTTTCTTACCTGTGTCTTGAATCTGTAGGGATTTCCTGATCTCTAATTCGCCGTTTCACCAACCCTAGGGAAAATGTGTCTCGCCCTGAAATTCCACCTGGCCCAGAGAGTCTCCCTTGAAAAGCAGGAAGCTAGGAATCTCATTGTATGGGTTTTTTGGGCCTTGAAGATGTTCGTCCCGCCTCTGTCCATCCTATACTATCTCTCTGTTCTGGGAAGCAGAGCCTTTGTCTCTTTGAGAGGTTTCCTGGTTTGACTCAAAAAACAGACTCATTGACTAGCCTATGATGAATTATATGTGTCGGGTACACGTTATGTAGCTGACCTTCAATCAATTATTTCCTAGTCAAGAAGGGAGTGACCCAGTGAAACCAGAAACTGTCATTGAGTAGCGAGATGTCCAGGGACCAGGATCCCTTGTCAGTCTGCCTTTCTCCGGTCCTCCTGCCCCTCCCAAGCCTCTCCTAGAGGGAGAGGAGGAAGGGCTATGCAAATGAGCACCCCTCTCCTATATAGGGGCTTCTCCCAGCCCCCCCAGCGCCTTTGGTTGCTGGAAGAAAGAACAAGATGAATCTGGTGCTGAGAAAATGCCTTCTCCATGTGGCTGTGATGGGTGCTCTTCTGGCTGTGGGGACCACAGAAGGTGAGCGTCGGGTGTGTGGACATGAACAAGTGTGAATTTGGGGTTGCACACCTGCTCTGGTTTTTCCCTTCCTCATGGGAGATACTGGCAATATTTCAGGCTTCTCTCACCCATTTGATTTAGCGAGGACATGGGGCATCTGAGCTCCCTCCCTATGTGGAGATTTGGGACTGAGCTTGAAAATAATTCCATCTGCTTGGAAGGGCAAAAGGATAGTGGGTCTTTGTGGCCCTAACTCCGAGGCTCCCTGGGCAATGAGCTGGAGAAGGGGCTTCAAAAGGGAAATAAGTGGAAGACTTAGGGAATGACTCAGGTACTTGGGATAGGGTATTTTATGTGAGGAGTAAGAGAATGTGGTATTGGATAGAAAAGGAAAGGAGGTACCATCTCCCCTCTTTGGGATGGGGATGGGTGAACACAGCTCAGGCTTTTGTTCTGGGGCTGGAAGAGACAGGCAGAGGGGTCTCAGCTGAGCATCACATGAAAGGGCTCTGGGGGATTGGGGCCTCGTGACAGGAGCAAGGGGTGGGGGTGGGGACGGTGAGAGGGTCTGGAATGTCCCGTGCTGCTTTGAGGAGGGAGGGTTGGGAGTGAAGAAAGAATGGGGTATCTTATGATTCTCTTGCTCTAGTGGTGGGATGCTCAATGAGATGATTCTAGATCCCCACCCCCACCCCCAGCAGACTCAGCTAGGTTTCCAGTACACATTACAGGAGTGAAGATAGTTTCTCCTGTGCTAAAATTACAGATATCATGTCCCAGTCTCCCCTTTCTCTCTCTGGATCCCTGGTCTCACAGATTTCTAGGAAGTTCTCGTTGATCTGACTTCCCCTCGTTTATGCTGCAGTTTCAAGTCTTTTTCTTTTACTATTTCCTTAATGTATTCTGGAAACATTCTGTTCATGCCTGTCCACCTGAGCCTCTTAAAAGATTGTGCTTACTTTTTGGATACTGATTTTTTAAATCATAAGAAGACATTTTTTTTTAAAGATTTTATTTATTTATTTAATTGACAGAGAGAGAGACTGTGAGGGAGGGAACACAAGCAGGGGGGAGTGGGAGAGGGAGAAGCAGGCTTCCCACCGAGCAGGGAACCCGATGCGGGGCTCGATCCCAGGACCCTGAGATCATGACCTGAGCCCAAGGCAGACTCTCAACCGACTGAGCCACTCAGGCACCCCAAGAAGACATTTTTAGATATTTATGAAATTTTATATGAATTGGGTTTGATAATTTTGTCCAGTGTGAAATGACATTGTGCTTATTCAAGAAAATGTTCATATTTTTTATGGATATGTATTGAAATTGTACGGTTAAAATAACAAGACGTCTGGGATTTGCTTCTAAATACTTGAGCCAACAAACAAACAACAACAACAAAGGATAGATAAAGCAAATGTGGCAAAATGTTGATAATTGTTGTACCTGGGTGAGGCGTATATGTAGATCCATCATATCCCTTTTTCTCAGACCTCTCTCTTGGTCAGTTATAATAATTTTGTCTGCTTGGTCCCCACTCCCAACCTCTGCCTGCCTCTGATCCATCCTCTACACTGCTTGCCATAGTGATCCTTCTAAAACCCAGATCTGGTCATATTCAAAAAGCTTCTGAAGGGTGAATTTTATGGTATATGAATTATATCTCAATGAAACAAACACAATCTCCTGCCGTGGCCTTGCCTACAGAATAAAGGCCAAACTCCTTTGTTTGGCACTCAGAGCCTTCACTTGTCTTCTTGGCCTCATCTCTTACAGTGTGCATCAACCACACTGGTAGTTCCTATCATGCCTCATGCTACCATGCCTCCATGCCTCTGCTCATGCTGGTCCTTCTGCCCAGAGTGCTCTATCCCACGGGCCAACTCCTCATTCCAGTGGTCTTTCCCAATCCACCAGAGTGGAACTAATCTCTTTAGTCATTTTGTTGCACTTTGTGCATGTCTGTTATGGCTCATATTAAACAGTACCTTGAATTATTGTAATTTATGGACATGTCTTGAATCCTTTCAGGGCCATGTCTTATTCATTTCTTAAGTCCTTTGTACCTAGCACAGTGCCTGGTACATGGTGGCTATTCAGTAAATTAAAATGTACTTTGAATGTGAGAGTGAGTGGGGTGACATGGAACAGGGCTATCCCCTGACAAGAGATTGAGGGGTGATCGTAGGGCCTTCATGGTACCTTCTTTTTAGGACCCAGAGACCAGGACTGGCGTGGTGTCCCAAGGCAGCGCACAACTAAAACTTGGAACAGGCAGCTGTATCCAGAGTGGACAGAAATCCAGGAGCCTGACTGCTGGAGAGGTGGGAACTTGGCAATTTCCAGGGAGGGCATGGGGTGCAGAGAGGAGCAAGATCTGGGCTGAATGTAGCTTGGAAAGATAGGAAGGGGAAAGGTATAAGGGGAAGAAAAACCATGGAGTCCCGGCTAACGCAGCTGGTCCTTCCCAGGTGGCCAAGTGTCCTTGAAGGTCAGTAATGATGGGCCTACGCTGGTTGGGGCAAATGCCTCCTTCTCTATTGCCCTGCACTTCCCCAAAAGCCAAAAGGTGCTGCCAGATGGGCAGGTCGTCTGGGCCAACAACACCATCGTCAATGGTGAGTACCTCTCTACTCCAGGCGTTTATTCCAAGGGCTCAGATTCCCTGGTGTCCCCAGTGAGCTCAAGGAGTGCCCCCTTCCCCTCTACTTTTTATTTATTTGTTTGTTTGTTTTCTAAATATTTTATTTATTTATTTGACAGAGAGAGCGAGAGAGGGAACACAAGCAGGGGGAGTGGGAGAAGGAGAAGCAGGCTTCCTGCGGAGCAGGGAGCCCGATGTGGGGCTCAATCCTAGGACCCTGGGATCATGACCTGAGCCAAAGGCAGATGCTTAGGGACTGAGCCACCCCCTTTTTTTTTTTTTTAGTGCCCCTACTTTTTAAAAAAAAAAACAAATTGTATACATATTCTATAATATTCATTGTAGAAAAAATTTTAAAAACACAGATAAAGCAAAAAAAAAATACAGTATGCAAAATTGGGGACCTAGAGTTTAGACAGACATGGATTTAAATTTGTAAATAATATGTTACCCTGGGCAAGTGACTTAACTGTTCTCTCCTTCCATTCCCTTAACTGTACAATGGGCTGACTACCTTGAATGTTGTTGTAAGGATTAAAATGCGATAATATATAAAGAAGTTAGCATAATGCCTGCCCTAGGCTAAGGTGAGGCTCAATAAGTGTCAGCTGATACTCTTACTGTTTTTATCCCACCACCTAGAGCAAACCACTCTAAACATGTTGCTGTATGACCTTCCAATCTCTTTCCTCTGTCTGTCATTAAGTACATATTAATCTATAATTCCAGTTTCCATCCTTTCCGCTACCACCCCAAATGGGTGATAACAAAGGGAATGTCCTATGTAGCTAAGGAGTGTTCCCACAGCCCCTCTCTGGCAGCCATGGTAGGGGTTTTGGTGTATAGAAAGGAATGCCAGTTTTCGAGGGTGACTGTATCTACCTTTCAGGGAGCCAAGTGTGGGGAGGACAGCCAGTGTATCCCCAGGTACCTGATGATGCCTGCATCTTCCCTGATGGGAGGGCCTGCCCATCTGGCCCTTGGTCTCATACAAGAAGCTTTGTTTATGTCTGGAAGACCTGGGGTGAGTCATCCACTCTTGGATTTACCTCTTCCTACCTGATCCCCTTTCATTTTGCTCTGTGAGTTTCCTTAATCTTCATTGCCCCCATGGCTCTTTCCTCTTCGATAGCACCCAGCCCCCTCCAACTCTCTCTACTATAATTGTTTCTGGGGGCCCTTCCCCAATTATTGTCCTATCCCATGGATCCCCTTATCAGGATTCCTTTCCTGACCCCCACAGGACCACCCTCCAAATACTCTCTGAAATAACCATACTCAGTACATTACTGGACCTTCCTTCTCTGGTGCCCTGTCTCTAATCCTTCCCCTCAGTTCCCTTTGATCAGTACCTCCCCCACCCCTGCTTTTCTTTTCAAAAACCGCAGGCCAATACTGGCAAGTTCTGGGGGGCCCAGTGTCGGGGCTGAGCATTGTGACAGGCAAGGCAATGCTGGGCACACATACCATGGAAGTGACTGTCTACCACCGCCGGGAGTCCCAGAGCTACGTGCCCCTTGCTCACTCCTGCTCAGCCTTCACCATTACTGGTAAGGATTTAGGAAGGGGCAAAGCCAGTCACAAGGGTGCAGGGCGGTAGAAGATGGGGAGGCTTGGCCTGACTGGAAAGGGGAGAGGGGAAAGGGGAAAAAGGAATGGGGAAAGGGGAAATGGTGTGTAACCTTAAAGGGGCAGAGCCAGGAAGACATGGGCAGAAGAATGTGGGGCTTGGAGCCAGTGAAGGGCCAGTCAGCTGGAGTCGGAGGGTGTGGCTGTGAAAAAAGCTGTGGCCCAGGTCTGGTTCTCACCTTTTCTGGCTCCGATCCCAGACCAGGTGCCCTTCTCCGTGAGTGTGTCCCAGCTGCAGGCCTTGGATGGAGGGAACAAGCACTTCCTGAGAAATCATCCTCTGACCTTTGCCCTCCGGCTCCATGACCCCAGTGGCTATTTGTCTGGGGCTGACCTCTCCTACACCTGGGACTTTGGAGACCATACTGGGACCCTGATCTCTCGGGCACTTGTGGTCACTCACACTTACCTAGAGTCTGGCCCAATCACTGCCCAGGTGGTGCTGCAGGCTGCCATTCCTCTCCCTTCCTGTGGCTCCTCCCCAGTTCCAGTCACCACAGATGGGCACGTGCCAACCGCAGAGGCCCCCGGCACCACAGCTGGGCAAGAGCCTACTGCAGAAGTTGTAAGTACGACACGTGGTCAGGTGCCAACTGCAGAGCCCTCTGGAACCACAGCTGTGCAGATGCCAACCACGGAGATCACTACGCTTGTACAGATGCCCACTACAGAGGTCATAGGTACTACAACTGAGCAGGTGCCAACCTCAGAGGTCACAGGTACCACACTCGCAGAGACCATAGGTACAACACCTGAAGGCTCAACCGCAGAGCCCTCTGGAACCACAGCTGCACAGGTAACAACTGAAGAGTCGGTGGAGCCCACAACTGGAAAGGTACCCACACCTGAGCCTGAGGGTCCAGATGCCAACCCATTCGTGCCTACAGAAGGTATAGCAGGTAAGAGGGCCAGTGTGAATGAGGTTCATTGAGGTGGGGCCTCTGTCACTACTCTGAAGAGCTAAAAGCCTTACCTAGGCCCCAGATGTTACCCACTCCTTTGCTTAGCAATGGAGGCCCGTCAGAGCTCCCACTAGTTTTAAGCCCTCAAGTCCCCCTTAATAACATGGAATAGATCTGCAGTTCAGGAAACCAGGGTCTTTCCCTAGGCCATGGAGCAAGAGCTTGTTGCTTCTCTGCCTCTGAGGAGAGCTATTCCCTAAGGAGAAGGCCAGGGAACAGCACGTGGTCATTTACATAATATTTGTATCTCATTTTCTGTGCAAGTATAAATGCATAATATTCTGCCTCAGATTCTGGCACCATTTCGCACCCCTGGATTCCTATCCCAAAGCAGGTCAACCTGAAATTGTGGTAGGAACACTGAAGAGGTAGGCATAACATGGTGGCACAGGGATGAGTTAACTTGTGTCATGTCTAGCCCAGGACCCAGCACGGTGTGGGGGGTGATAAACACTTGGGATTTCTTAAAACTCCAACTCTACTCCTAACTGTGTGACTCTGGGGTGCTCATTCTTCCTTCTGGGCTCTAGTTTCCTTATCTATAAAATGAGGTTTTCCAGGTCTTGTCTGATTCCAAGCTTGGATCCAGCAGGTCTGACTCTACCTGGAAAAATGCCTGTGTGGCCTCTACTTCCAGTGAGTCATTTGTCTCTTGACAGCCTCTTCGATCCTCTCCTGCCAGGTTCCCAGAACCCCCTGCTGGATGGCGCAGCTACCTTAATCCTGGCAAAGCGACAGACCCCCCTGGATTGTGTTCTGTATCGATATGGCTCCTTTTCTCTCACCCTGGACATTGTCCGTGAGTCTTGACTGCTTTGGGGGCTGGCGGAGGGAGGTGTGTCCTGCCTAAGGCTGGCCAGTGGAAGCATACCTTGGAAGGAGTTACTCACCAGGACAAGAACACCCAAATCCCAGGGTTTTTATTTTGAAGGCACGGATGGGATTGGGGATGCAGCCCTAGGGTTTTCCTCTCTGTGGGCCTTTGGAGAGGCCTGCCTGGTAGAGGCATCCCAGACGTAAACTCTTGCAACTCTGCAGGGGGTATTGAGAGTGCTGAGATCCTGCAGGCTGTGCCATCCAGCGAAGGGGATGCATTCGAGCTGACGGTGTCTTGTCAAGGAGGGTGAGTGTCCCACTGGTTTCCTGGGAACTCTTGGGTTGACTGTTGCATTGCTCTCTGGTGTCTACTGTTCCTTCCCAGTCGCCCCGACCTAAGCTGACACCTCTTGCAGGCTGCCCAAGGAAGCCTGCATGGACATCTCATCAGCAGGGTGCCAGCCCCCTGCCCAGCGGCTCTGTCAGCCTGTGCCGCCCAGCCCAGCCTGCCAGCTGGTTTTGCACCAAGTCCTGAAGGGTGGCTCAGGGACCTACTGCCTCAATGTGTCTTTGGCTGATGCCAACAGTCTGGCAATGGTCAGCACCCAGCTTGTAATGCCTGGTAGGTACTTGGACAAGAGTTAGGGTGAAGGGGGTGGGGGCAATAGGCAGAGGCCATCTGGCAGGGAGCAGACACTAACCGAAGCTGTGCCTGGGATTCTGCTCACAGGTCAAGAAGCAGGCCTTGGACAGGCTCCCCTGTTCATGGGCCTCTTGCTGGTGTTGATGGCTGTGGTGCTTGTATCGCTGGTATACAGGTGAGAGCCCCACCATCTAGTTCACACCCCCTTATCCCTCACGACCACTACTCGTTCTTCCTCAAGAGGAGAAGGAACCACCACTTCTTTTGAAGAAGCACGGTATCCAGGAAAGAACCCAGACTTGGAAGTTAAACAGACCTGGGCTGCAGTCTTGCTGGGGGGACCTTGGGAAAGTAGCTTAACGTCCCTGAGCCTCTGATAAGTAGGAAAACTAATATCCGCCCTAGGGGCACCCAGTCCTAAAGCGGGAGTACAATAAATGAGGATACTGATGACTGTTGTTTATAATAACATCAAGAGTGGAGGAAATTGGGTGGCCTGAGTCCTCTACCTGTGAGAAGGGCAGATGCTCTGGCCTGGAGTGCCAAGGTCCTCAAAGCAGAGACGCTTGTAGGGTAAGAGGGAAATGGACAGAGGTTACCATAAAAACAAGACAAGATGAATCTTGTTGGTGAGAAGGGGAGGGAGCTAGGATCACAGTCAAGTAAACCTGGGGCCTCCTTTTTTGGAGAAGCACAGATAGGCTTCCCTTGTCCATTGCTAATCCGTTTCTCCCTCCTTCTCCCAATTTCAGGCGAAGACTTCTGAAGCAGGGCTCAGCCCTCCCCCTTCCCCAGCTGCCACGTGGTAGCACCCAGTGGCTGCGTCTGCCCCGGGTCTTCCGCTCTTGCCCCATTGGTGAGAACAGGCCCCTCCTCAGTGGGCAGCAGCAGGTCTGAGTAATCTCATGTGATGCTGTGATTTGCCCAGCGTGGACAGCAATGCTTATCTTTCCTCCAGTCTTCCCTTGGAGACTACCATTACCTGAAATAAATACTCAGAACCTGGTGCTGTTTTTTTTTTTTTTTTCTTGCTGTTGGGAGCATCTGTGTCATTTAAGGAGGGGAGGTATATGGGAAGGAGGTGTACCATTTACTTAACAGATATCCCAGTGGGGAGAAAAAAAGTCATTTTATTCAGATGAGGCACTTTCAATGTGTGTGTGTGTGTGTGTGTGTGTGTGTGCGCGCGCGCGCGCACGCACGTATGCATGGGAAATAGTAGAGGTGGTGCAGGATAATAAATACTGAGAGGGTAGAGGAACACTCCCCTGAGCTGGTAGGAGGTGTGGCAGCAATGTACAGAGCCTAGGAGTAGAGTCCAGGGATGAAGAGGTGGGTTCAAGGCTGGCTTGGAGGCTGAGGTGTTCCCCTCAGCATAAGAAGCCAAAGAAATTGGAGGAGCGAGGGGGTGGGCCCATGAGCATGGGCATCTGGTTCTTGTGGGTGATCTTGATCTGGAAGGGAAGGGGGCATGTTCAGAGGCAGGACCTCATTCCCTTTGGACTGGAGCTGTAGAGATTGAGGGAAAATCTGTGGGGTGAGGGGGAGTTGCCAGGGTCCTAGAGAGGCCATGGCAGGAAGCCCGGGGCTAAGAAATCATGGCTTGGGAGGAATGGTGCACAGGGGAACGTGAGACATTGGGATGGAGTAAGGAAGCTGTGGAAGGGAGGTTTCGGATTCACAAAGCCTGAGGGTGCCATTTTGGGCAGGCATAGGCAATACTCACTGTACAGGGTGTCTGCATCCAGGGTTCTCCATCAATCTGCATGGGGAGGGTTTTTGTGGTGCTGTGGGAGGCCAAGGCAGATTGGTGGAGATTTCTTTACCAACTGAATACCAAAACTCTGTTTCTTAGCTTGGTTTTGAGACCCTTTGTTACCGAGGAAGATCTCCTAGTACAGCTCCTCCCTACCATCCCCATGACCCTTCTGCTCTCCCAGCCCTACTCCTTCCCTCAGAGCCCCTGGCCAGAGTTTTCCTTACTGGAAGGTGATTTCAGAGCACTTGGCCAGCCGATGTCCAGCATTCTTGAGCTTGGTATAAATCTGGCCCATCTCAATTGCACCCTCCAGCCCTACTACTTCCAGCCGCTTGTCGCTTAGGTCTGTGGGTGGGAAGTAAGGAGATAGGTTTTGCAGGAGCGGGGTGCCTCCAAAGGGAGCAACACCTTCCCCTTGGTCCTGCCCACTCAGTTCCCAAGGCTGCTCACCTGGTACACAGGTTTTCAGGATATCTGGGTCAGTGATGACTTTAGCTGTAGCGCCTAAGGCCTGGTTGATCCCATGGGTATCTCCATGAGGTCTCTTGGTATCACCCCAGAGGTTGGAACCACCATGCATGCTAGGGATGTTCAGCACTGCGATGCCTTCTAGTGACAGGTTGCTCAGATCCAGTGGTTTCCCACAGATCTGAGAAGAGGAGAGCACAAATCCTTACTTCCTGTCATAATCATGGATGCGACCCCTCCCTCCACCAGATGACAAACTGGGAAGGCCAGGAGTTGAGGGTTTGCAAAGGATGGCAGGAAATAGGGACCAGTTGTATTGAGAACCCGGGAAATTGGGAATGGAGAGCTGGGAGGTCAGAGTATAGGTTCAAGAATAGGGGAAGTTCCTGAGGGCACCTGTGGAGGGAGAGATTAAGATATAAGAAAGTGAGAAGCATGTAGGGTTGGGCCTCATCACACCCACCTCAACTGTCAAAGACTCCTCCAGCTTTTTGCATGTTGAGAAGATGGATTCAGAAGTGGCAAATTCGAAGTACCATAGCTTGTTCTTCATTCTGTGTCAGCCCCAACATAAGGCCCAAGAGGGAGGGGACAAGTTACACAGTGCTGGCAGAGGAGGGCTAAGTGACAGGGAAGGACATCAACCTCCTGACTCCGGTCCTTTAGGGAAGAGGATGGCTTTGGTTGAGGGGCTTCTCAGAGGTGCCACGGTTCATCTAAGTGCTCTGAGTCAAACTTGGCCACAACCTGGTCCCTCCCACTGTGTATGGCCACCCCCACCTCCCTCTCCCTCACCTGCTGTTGAACTTCTCAGGATATTTCTCTCGCATGATGTGGAATCGGTGAGCAATAGAGGCATCCTGGGGAGTTCAGGGCATGTAGGATCAGAGGCCTGCCTCCTCTCTCGGCACAGAATACTCTCTTTAATTCCCCCATCCGGCAGCAGTATGTCCCATGTTCTTTTCTTGCAACTCACACCACTGTACCCCACCCGCCATTTCCCTGTGTCACAGCTCCCTTAACCTCTACCTCCTCTTTCTAACCAGCTCTAGCTTCTTGCTGCTGAACCCATACTTCCTCCCTAGCCCCCATGCCCCACTTCACTGACCACACCAATGGAGAAGTAGTTATTGATGATTTGAAAGGGGACTGGGTCACTCTTTTCTTCAGTTTGTTGAGGTATCACCTCCACGGACCATCGATCCATATGTACCACCTTACTCATCTCTAAATCCTTGAGGATCTTCCCCAAATTCTGTCCCTCATACCCTAAGGATGGGGGAGAAGACAGGTTAGAACTAAGCCATGGGTCTCAGAGGGTCCTCTTCTCAGCTCCCAGCCCCACAAATTCCCAGAGATCCTCTGCCCTGCTTCTGCAGACCCTCCTAGCCCTAGCCAGTGAAATAGCGGGGAGCAGGATGCCTCAGTGGCTCAGTTGGTTAAGCATCTGCCTTCAGCTCAGGTCATGATCCCAGGGTCCTGGGATCCAGCCCCACATGAGGCTCCCTGCTCAGTGGGGGGGGGAGTGTGCTTCTCCCTCTGCCTGCTGCTCCCCCTGCTTGCTGTCTCTCTCTTTCTGACAAATAAATAAAATCTTAAAAAAAAGAAATACAGGGCAGAGTGCTTGGTCCTAGCTCCCATGGACCAATCTTTCTCTCTTTTTTTAATTTATTTTTTATTTTTTATTTTTTTTATTCTTATGTTAATCCCCATACATTACATCATTAGTTCTAGATGAAGTGTTCCACGATTCATTGTTTGTGCATAACACCCAGTGCTCCATGCAGAACGTGCCCTCCTCAATACCCACCACCAGGCCAACCCATCCTCCCACCCCCCTCCCCTCTAGAA